>NC_143400.1:64177843-64799677 GCF_052110815.1 Crocodylus siamensis | reverse complement strand
GGCAAACATAGTGCCCATATTTAAGAAAGGGAAAAAAGAAGATTCAGAGACCTACAGGCCAGTCAGCCTCACCTTGGTTCCTGAAGCAGTTCCTCAAGGAGTCCATTTCTAAGCACTTGGAGGAGAAGATGATTAGGAACAGTCAGCATGGATTCACCAAGGACAAGTCATGCCTGACAACCCGACCGCCTTCTGTGACAAGATGACTGGCTCTGTGGAAGCTGGGAGACTAGTGGACGTGGTATACCTTGATTTTAGCAAGGCTTTTGATACAGTCTCCCATAACATCTCCACAGGCAAGTTAAGGAAGTATTGGCTGGATAATGGACTGTAAGGTGGATAGAAATCTGGCTGGAGTATCGGGCTGAGAGGGCAGTAATCAATGGCTCGATGTCTACTTAGCAGCTGGTATCAATTGGAGAGCCTTCATCAATGATCTTGAAGATGGCATACAGTGCACCTTCAGCAAGTCTGCAGATGACACCAAGTTGGGGGGAGTAGTAGATACACTGGAGGGTAGGGCTAGGATTCAAAGTGACCTAGACAAATTGGAGGATTGGGCCAAAAGAAATCTCATGTGGTTCAACAAGGACAAGTGCAAAGATCTGCTCTTAGGCTGGAGCAATCCCATGCACCAGTACAGGCTGGGACTGACTGGCTGGGTAGCAGCTCTGTAGAAAAGGACCTGGGGGTGTTACACTGGACAATAAGGTAAATATGAGCCAACAGTGTGCCCTTGTTCCAAAGGCTAACAGCATACTGGGCTGCACTGGTAGACCTGCCAGCAGGTCTAGGAAAGTGATTATTCTCCTCTACTCAGCACTGATGAAGCCACATCTGGATTACTGTGTTCAGTTTTGGGCCCCACACTACAGAAAGATGTGGACAAACTGGAGAGAGTCCAGTAGAGGGAAACAAAAATGGTAAGGGGACTGGGAGGCATGACTTATGAGGAAAGGGAGGGAACTGGGCTTATTTAGTCTGGAGAAGAGGAGATAGAAAGGATTTAATAGTAGCCTTCAACTACCTGAAAGCGGGGGGGAGGGGATTCAAAAGCAGATGGAGCTAGACTGCTTTTAGTGGCGACAGATGACAGAACAAGGAGCAATGTCTCAAGTTGCAGCAAGGGAAGTTTAGGTTAGATATTATGAAGGATTTTCTTACTAGCAGGGCAGTAAAACACTGGAAAATGTTACCTAGGGAGGTGGGAGAATCTCCATCCTTGGAGGTTTTTGAGACCCAGCTAGACAAAACGTTGGCTGGGATGGTCTAGTTGGAGATGGTCCCGCCTTGAGTAGGGGGTTGGACTAGATGACCTCCTGAGGTCCCTTCAGACCCTAATTTGCTATGATTTTTATGCGAATTTTTGTGAATTCAGCAGTACCCCATTTAAAAAACTCAATAAACTGTTGTTTATTACAGCGTTTACCTCCATGCAGAGTAGGCAGGCAGTGGGACCAAGAGAACAGCGAGAGCCTTATCCTGCTTTTATCTGCTTATCTCCTTACACATTCCCTGCCACTGTCCAAAGGATCTCATGGTACACCAGAGTACCCTAGAACCCTGGCTGAAAATCACTGGTCTACAACTATGGCTGTCAGTTTTCAAAGTCTGTATTTAAGTGCCCAAAAAGCCAGTGACTGCTTCTAAAATATACACGTAAGGCAAGATACAAAGATATTATTGTACTGGAGGAAGCTGATGCAATGCAATAAGGACAAATGTGAAGTCCTGCAATTAGGATGGAATAAACTACATGCATAGGTGCAGACTGGGGAATGACACCTAGGCTATAATACTGCTGAAAAGGACCTGAGGGTGTTAAAGAGGACCATAGGCCGTATATGAGCCAGTGTGATCCTGTTGCCAAAAAGGCCAACAGCATACTAGATTATATTAATGGAAGTTTCTCTTGCAAATCAAAGGAAATTATTCTTCTGCTCTATTCAGCGCTACTGAGGCCTTACCCAGAATACTGTGTCCAGTTGTAGGCCCCACACTTAAAGAAGGATGTGGACAGATTGGAAAAAAAGTCCAAGGGAGAACAACCAAAAGAGATTAGAGGCTTGAAAACATTAATGATGAGGAAGGAATGAAAGAACTAGAATTATTTAGTCTGGAAAAAAGATGTGGGGGGATTTGATAACAGCCTTCAAATAACTGAAGGGGGAAGATGCAGGTTATGCAGAGGATGGAGATGGCCTTTTTTGTGGCCACAGGGGCCAGACAGCCCTAGGAGCAGAACTGCAGCCCAGGAAATTTTAGGATAATTCTGCCTTTAGCATGAGGACTGGAATAATTGATTTATCATGCCCACTTCCTACAATTTCATTTAATAATTTAAAGTTGTGAATTAAACAGCTTCTTCATGCAGATTGCACACAAAAAAGACTAGCTATAATGAACAATGTGGATATATGAATAAATTCTATTGAATGGAAAGGATAGGGATAGAGCAGAGGATCAAGAATAATTTTTCATGCATCCATTCCATCTTCTAGAAAGGGATCCTTAAATAAAACATTTTTCACCAACAAGTATTTGTTAAATGTTCAGGATTTAGCTTTCACTTTTGTGCATTTACCCTATTCTATAATCAGTTATGTGGAGTCACATGTCAGCAGAAATACCCCCAATCTTTTAAACTGGTTTGTTCTTTAGGAGTTCCACCCGCAAACATTCAGTGTCTAACAACTCATAAAAAAACAAGTACCTTGATTTAGAAGCATATCAAAAACAACTTCAGAAAAAAGAATTTCTAGCTTTTCTGCTATGGAGACTAGATTAGCTGTCAGGAAAACTAAATTCTACTTTTAAGTTGGGCCACTGAGTTGCTAACTAACCATAGCCACATCACTTCATTTCTTATACCTAACATCTTCCTCTGGATATACCTACCCACCTTCTCCTTTGTAATGTGTTATGGTTTTAAGATGAAAAGTACTAAAAAGAATCATCAAGTTATTTTCTGTTTTGTCATCAAAACAACCTGAAGCTACATCAAGGTCTCTATGCACTAATTTAATTGGTCAATAGCAAGTTCACAACCAACCATTTCAATGCTAATCTCAACCATTATCTTATCCTTATATTTAACTGAGAAGCTAACAAAGTTTCTGGCTTATTTTCTTAGTTAATAGTTTACTGAAACCATTATCCTGTGGCAACCATAGCCATCTCTTTCTGCCTTCATTCTTGCATGGTATGGATATCTATCATAAAACTAATTCTATGTTGTTGGGGTTTTTTTTTTTACTTTAAATTTGGAATACTCAAAAAGTTCTTTCAACTGTTATAACAACAGCTACAAGACTGAGAAAAAGTCCCAATGTAAGCTATAGCTGAATATAAAAGTTAATAAAAAATAGTTAATTAGTCCTTGCTTTAAGATCCTACCACCCACTGAACCAAGATTTTTGTTGTAGAGTGAATCAAAACTGGGTTGCCCTGATAGTGGGCACAATCATTATTGTTCTAGGTACACCGGGAAAAATTTGGGAAAGGTCCTAGCCATGGTTAGGTCCTCCCAGCTAACACAACGCTGGAGATGTCAGCCACTGCCTACTGCTATGACTTTTAGCTTTCTCAATCAGAGAAAGCCTCAAGCAGTACTGTATGACACTATGCTCCAGATACTGGACTGTTTATAGTACAAGCCCTACCACAACTTATATTCATTCAGTTAAGAAGTCTATGTTAACACCATCACAAAATCTTTCTGCTAAGTTTCCATAGCATATGACAACCATGTCAATTGCAAAACAACAAGTTATTGATGTTGTACTCTAGAAAGCATTAGATATTACCAACACAACATAACTAGTTCTTTTGAAAGCAAATGAAAATTAATTTAGCAATTCATAAATATTCTTACTGTACTACTAGTTGTTGGCACACAGATCCATTATCGGTTATCAGTTCATTCAGTCTGAATTCAAGGTGAACTTTTCCCTGGCAGGGGGAAAAGAAAACAAACACATATACATAAGCATTTCTGAAATCCATTTTTTCAAAAGTAACAACTGGCATAACAACATTTTGCAGATGTTTTTAATATGATCTACCATCCACTTAAAAGATAAAGAACTAACTCAGCAAATATATTAGCATAAAATGGACAAGAGTTCAATATCGCCCCTACTGATCAAAGAAATTTGTGAAAAGTCTTTCTAGAAAGAACTGGTAATGAAGGACTTCATCCTGCACTAAGCAAACTAGCAAAAAATAATGTAAGTAAATCATGACATACAATGCATGACGAAACACTAGACTACCAAGAATACAGGACTACAGAATCTATACTGCTGTATCCGCATTCTACAGATACCAAGATGAGGGTGGGCAAAGCATGGCTTGTGGGCCATATCCAGCCCACCAATTGATCCTATCTGGCCCACTGGCCCCCACCAGGAGCCTGAGAAGGGACTGTGCCCTGTGCCATTCAGCTCTGCTGCAGCTGGCGCTGGGCTGGGCAGTGCGCAGATTTGCTGCAACACCATTAGCATGAGAATGGGCTGGCCATGGGGAGGGGCTTGGCTTGGGGCAGCCACTGACTCTCCCAGTGCAACACAGTGACAGTGGCTCGTTGCAATGGGCAGATGGAACAGTTACTTGGAGCGCTGCATGGCGCCCTATCCTGTGCAGGCCTGCACACTGCCCACAGGAAGCCGGGGGGGGCGGGGCACAGAGGAGTCTAGATTCTCTGCAGCCCAGCCCTGGCTGTTGCAGAACAGAGTGTTGTGGGGCAGAACCCTGCCTCCTCAGGCTCCAGGCAGTGGCTGGTGGGTCAAACAGGATCAACTGGCATCTTCCTGACCCCCTCCCCTCCACAGCTTACCAAAACTCATTAAAAGGCCATCCAGCCCAAATAACTGGCCACACCTGTACTAAGAGGAAGAGAGGTCAATAAACATCTACACATGAAAGCTGAGAAAAACTATACCGCTCTTGCAGCAGAGTAGGTGCAAGACAAGTGCAATGTGTGTGATCCAAGATGCAAGAAAAAAGCAGCGAGACAGAAGGTTTATAAAAAAAAAAAAAGTGAGAGTGAACAGTGAATTTTACTTTATTTCCATGATGCATTTCTTATCCAAAGCAAGAAGTGAACTTTTTGCTAAATACTTATACATGGTGTAACACAATGAAAACACAGAAGCAATTTCACTTCAACTAGATTTTGAAAAAGGCATGTGTGGGAGTTTTGTTATTTGCTAATAAGCTTTGTACAGGAGGAGTTTCCCACATAAGCAAGCCTTGTCTTAAAACAGTATCTCATTCATACACAGACAAAACCACAACTGGTTAAAATAATAGTTCACTGAGAACAAACACTTAACCATTTTTCCACCTCTTCTGCAAAAAGATGCCAACAACTATAACCAACTGAAAGAGTACTGCAACATTAAATGCTAAAACAGAAAATTATATAAGCATACTTCTCTGGGTTTGTTTCCTACTCCCTGCTCCCATCTTAATCACAGCACTAATTTGACTCTTTTAAACCACATAGTTAATTAGTTATTTGTCTGAAGTACTGTGGACATCTCCACGTTATATTTATGCTGTAATTTAACATATGCACTCATTTTAAGGCACCTTAAATAGCAAACCACTCATAAAATAGTTCCATATATAATGCAGAGCAATTTTATGGCAGATTTAAATTGAATGTGTAACCAGGCCAACAATCAGCTGACTGTCGGCTCTGGGTGGGGTCTTGAACAGCTTCTCAGGTGGTCCGCTGATCATCAGCTTGGGCTGGAGAATGCACCAGAGCCTAGAACCAGCCCTAGACCTGCAGGCACTCAGCTTTCAACTTGCCTGTGCAGGTGAAGCCTGGGATCATAATCCTGGGCTCCCCCCAGCACCGCAAGCTAGGGCACAATAAGGATCTGTGCCCTGAACCCAAAACTGTATCTCCTATTATGCATGCACTGCATGGCAGGAGGTGTGATACTTGGGATCAAGGATCAGATCCCACAGTGGAGCGACAGACATTTTAGTACTTCATAAGACTGAGTTGAGGGGTAAACTGGGAAGATATAATCCAAGCCTTTTTGCCCAGGTAAAGGGAAATATGGGATCCCCAAACTATGGCTCAACTACTGAGACAGCAATCAGTGAAAATTTCTCCAGGGCATGAAGCTATACTGACAGCAGTTAGGCCCCGTCACAGATCTTAGATAGTTCCCAAGGGCTACCATCAGGGTTGTCCAACTTGAGTAGGCAGAGGCTGCATACATCCCAGGTCACATGGCATGCAGGCTGCACACTGCACCACACTGCCTAGCCTCCCCTGCCATGCCACACCAGGACATGTGTGCCACACAGGATCCCTGTGTCCCCTCAAGTCTCCTAGCCACAGGCTCTCAGCCCCATGGATTGCTCCCCTGAGGGACAGGGGCAGGAAGCAGACATTGGAGAAGGAAGGGAAATGCTGAAGATTCCAGCAGCAAAGCAGGAGAACAATAGGGGGACTGGTGCCCAGACCAGGAGCCCAGAGTCACTGGTTGTTCTTAAGCTGCCAGTTTGACAGCCTTGGCCTAGGACTAGGTGAATGGTTAAATGAAAATACGTTTCTGGCAAACTGAGTACAATGAACTCATAAGTTCAATGAGTCATTAGCTTGGAGACATTTGATGGTTTAGGCAAGCATTGCCATTCTAAATTTGAGCACATCTGTCTTTGAGATTCAACAGGCCAAGGGCAGAACAAAGCACAATTTCTTCCTCAGGATAAGGAAGTGCCAGGTATAGAAGCCTCTTACTTTTGAGGCACCTTCTCTGGGACTCTTTGATGAAGCAAAGCAAATATAAATACGCCTTTGGGAAGAAAGCTCCCTGAACTGGGACAGGACAGAGGGTGGAAGGATGCGGGTAGGTATAAAACAGTAGAATAGGATGTGGTAACTATAAGCAATGGTTTTAACTTCTGACAGATATCAAGGCAAACCACATCCAATGAAATTGGGTGAGGCTGCTTCTGAAGGTGATGTTTTCTAGACTAAGACAGTTCACAATTGTGTCATGAAATCTGTTAATGCAAAAAGGAGTGTACACAGCCAATTCAAAAGTATATTGGCACTCCTTTTGTTTCTAGGGTATGTAACAGGGTGGCCTGTCCCCTTAATGAAAGGCAGCTAGTTAGACTGAAGGGCTACAGCTGTGAGAAGGTTAATGCAGGCATGACTCATAGGAAACAAAAACCCCAGCAAACAGAACCAGCTGGGGAGGTGGAGGGGAAATACTAGAGGCAGAAGACTACTATGCAATGAGCAGAACAAGCCTGGGAAAGGATGGTTGAGGCCTCAGTAGACCCATCCCAGGGTCCAACACAATAAGGTTTTTATTTGCTTACTTTGTGTGATGAAAGTCTGTACAAAACTGGGGCAGGCTGGGAGGTACTCCAGACAGCAAAGAGCAACAGGTTTAAAGACTGCATACTACTGAGGCTAGCTGAGAGATGCTCAGGGAAGGGGCAAAAGCCTGGCTGAAAAGGCCCAGAGGCAGCAGCCTGCTATAGTGGAGGTATTTAGTTTGAGATACCCGCCAGAGCCAATGCTGTGCTATACTGATGGTATATCATGTAGTACACACAAAGGAGGGGTGCAATTGTCTAGGAGTAAAAGACAGAAAATGCACTATTCTTTCATCTTTACAAGCGATTAGTTTTCAGTGATCACAACAAGGGGAAAAAAGTGGTAATTCTGAAGATTGTAAAGAAGGTTAGTCTGAGATCAATATGAAAAGGTCAGATGCTCAAAAAAAACT
Source organism: Crocodylus siamensis (assembly GCF_052110815.1). Lineage (NCBI taxonomy): Eukaryota > Metazoa > Chordata > Crocodylia > Crocodylidae > Crocodylus > Crocodylus siamensis. The sequence goes on along the minus strand of NC_143400.1, from coordinate 64,791,908 downwards.
CCACCACTCTTCCAATATAGGTGTTAAGTAAGAGATGAATAAAGAGAATCCCACCCAAATGCCCTCATTTGGAGAGACAAGGTGCATCGGCCAAGAGACAGATAATCAACAACAAAGAAGAAAAATCTATTTTGGCCATGCACAAGGTACTGGCACACCTGCAGTGGGATCCACAGTGACATACACTGTATGAGAATAATTTTTGTCTGTCCAACAGCTAGAAAGAATCCACTGTGTGGATAACAAAACTGTGCCCTTCACACCCCATTCTATAGAAGTAGCAAAAAAGAAACAGCCCTGATTGTGAAATTGTCTACAGAGCAACATATAGCTAAAATCCAATTACAGGTTTAGTTAATCAGTACTGCTCTGTGCTTCACTTACTTCATAATACTGTCCTCAATGCATCATAAGAACCCCCAAACTGTCTTTACTGAGCAGGAAGACGAGGGATAAAACTGAGTACCAACATAGAATCTTGTTGGGTTCAATGTGATACCGTTGGTATTTAAATGTCACCTCTACTATTCCACATTCCTGTTAAAGTGTAGGTTTTCTAGAGCTTCTCAATTAAACTGTTTCAAGAATTTAAATCAGCAAAGTATTTCCCCCAACAACCTATTCTTGAGAGTAGATGAATTGTTCTAGTTGTACCCAAAATAAAAAGGAAAGAAAGGAAATAGTTCAATCTGAGGCATGCAGCTAGTAAACATAAAGAGCTCAGTCCAAACTGTTAGGATACTGTCTTAAGCAACTAACTCCAGGCATCACTTACTAATGCTGCCTAGACAAGATAACCAGTGGATGCCAACAACCTATGGGGGAGACTAGCAAGCAGTATGATAAACAGCAGTCACAGTAAACATTACTTATCTTTAATATTTTATGCATTAGATGAATAGCAAAATCAGATGCACATTGTACTTCCCCAGGCACAGTGGGGGTGAACCATCCTAGCCACTTACAACAAGTGAGACTCTAGTCTCTCTTCCCAGATGGCAGACCAACAAGTGTCTGTTCCTTATGATAATTTCATCTTTCCTTCTTCTTCCCCCTCCCTGGAGATCCTTTTGTTAAACCTCTTCTAGCAGTTGTCATCTTAGTGTGTCATGGGAGTCATTTGGTTACTGCTCCATCTCCCAGAGGAAGACCCCAACGGTTTTTACAAAGATCATTATATTGTAAGCTATAAAACATTTAAAATTGCTCTGCAGAATTGCTGACTTTTCCTGGACTTTTCCAAGTCTAGTTGCACAACATATATCCCCCTCTCTTCAGGCTATTTTACATCTTACCTACAACCAACCATATACCTAACTGTTAACGGCTGAGTATCCTCAAAGTTATACTTTTCAACCAACTACCACCTCTCCCTTCTACTATTCATGTACAAAGCAAGCACACGTGCTGTCCCAATTCAAGTCACAGCTCATCAGCATGACAAGTATTAGCTATGCATTATCATGGCTAAAATCCTCATGGTAACAGACCTACTGATCTCTCCACTTTTGATAGTACACACATTTCTCCAGGTATCATTAAAAAACAAAACAAAAAAGAGTCAATGTTTAAGTTCAAGAAATAACTGTATTTTTGTCCAAGTTCTATTTTGATATTACTACTAGTGAGCTAATAGCAGGTTTTGTTTGACACAGTAATATATTCAAAAAAGGAACAGCTCAAAAATGTTGTAGTGAACAAGTGTTCAAGTTCACATTTGTCTTACCAGAAAGTTGATCAAAAGCTCTAACAAGAAACCTCATGTAAAGGTCCATGAAGAATAGATAATTGTAAAGAATTTGGGAGAGGCACTTAGAAAAAAGCAATAGCTGAAACTATAGCTTTGATATTTTGGCCTCTGAAGTGAAAGTAAACCTGTATACAAGTTCAGCTAAAATTTCTTAAGCGTTAATGTTTTGATGTGAAACAAAGATGTTTTGCTATAAAATCCCCTTGGGCAATGGTTGCATTTCCTTCCTCCTGCCACTAAGCAAATGAGTAGAAGAGCAGTTTCTTTAAAAAAAAAAGTTTTGAAGTTATTTTAGAATCCTTGCTAGGTCTTTTGCAAACTGTTACTACATGCAATGAAAACAGGTACATTACAAAAATATTTGCTAAACCTTATGTAAGTACACAAACTCTTGTCATGTAAAAAAATGAAAACAAACAGAAAATAAAACAGATTTTGAAGATAAAAACAGGATATTAAGAATCATGTCTGCAGCTTTAAAAGGCAGAGCTCCTGAATGACAACTGAAGAGACTGTTACCTTAAAACCAAGAAGCATAAGGTTTTACATAGTACAAAATCCAGGCAAGGGTGTTTTTTTTATTTTTTACTTAACAGAGGCACATGGCTTGAAAAATGGCATTTACTAAGAACAAGCTAGGTGAACAAACTGTAATTACTGCTTAGTGCGGAGGTGTCAAACTTATCTGGTACAGCACCCACTGCCAGCCAGGGGTGCACCACATTCTGCACCTGCCCTGGCTGGGCTGCACTGCACACAGCACTCATCCAGAATTTACACTATAGTTCCCCCTAGTTGGTCCAGGACTCTATTGCACAGAGTAGACGGACTGGCTTGGGAGGTAGGCATAGGATATGGTGAGCAACACAGATCCCAGAATGGCTGGAACCAGTGCTGTGTGCAGCACACATCCTGGGCACTGCCTGTGAGGCCTGGATGGCAGGTGTCAGTTAACCCAGATCAGGGCTCTGCTGGCCATATGTCTGCCACCCCTGGCTTAGTGTAAAGCTCAGTATCACATTAAGTACCAACATGAAGCTGAAGCTAACAAGATTCTACCCCCATCTCCTTGAGAACAGTTTTTGGTTTCTTATATAAATGCACTGAGAAAAATATTACAACTCTCAAAAGGAGCTTCAGTGCAGAACAGTGCAGATTTTTAAACCAACCTGTAACTGGATTTTAACTATTGCTCTATTGTTTCTAGACAAAAACCCTACCAACATACTTTCACAGCCAATTAAAAGCTACTTCGCTTCTCACATACAACTTTTAATCCTTTTTAGATTTAGAGACCTCAAAGTGGTGTACAAAATCAACCTAGTCATCCCCATTTTACAGAGGGATAAGAAAAGGAAGACAGTCACAAGAGATTAGAAGAAAATCTAAGAATAGAAACCAGTCCAGTGTTCAAGTTATTGAACCAGATTTACGAAAACCGTTTTAAGTAATGTTGTTGCCATAATAATGGCAATCACTAGTCAAATTTCCACTTAAAAGGCTTTAATGAAGCACAGTGAAATCTGATGAATTAGTCATTGGGGAAACACATCACTATTATCTTATTCAAAGGCTGGCAATCTACACCTGGCTATGGATGCTCTCCCAGAGCCACCAGGGCAGTGTGGGGCAGGAGTGCTTGCTGTGGACAGGTCCTAGCACCTGTTTACCTCCCTGTCTCCAACTTAAGCTGGTCATTTCAGCTCACAGCTGGAAAAAAGTTACTACCATTGGTCTTGGTCACTGCACTGAACCTCACTAGAGTTCTAAGAATTTGTGCACAAATCCTTGGCCATTTTCACACATGCAAATAGATACACTAAGACTGCACATGGAATTTGCTTCAAGTCAGCTTGAAGACACTGATCTATGACCTCCACAGCATTTGTCAAGTCTGCAGTTGCTCAAAGTATAAATAAGCTTCAGCTTTTCTTGATCATCTACGTCTTGTTGAGCCAATTCTTCCATTTTACTGTATACCTTCTATGTGGCAATATGTACAAATATAAAAACTAAAATCTTTGCTTGACTTCTACTCCATTAGAAATAATTTTTTTTAATCAAAGGAGAACTTTGATTTTTTCCAGTAACAAATTTATCTGTATAAATGGCAGAAGTCTCAAGCAGTGGGCCAGAGTACATACAATTTGCAAACAGAATTTGTAATATCTTCTCTTCATTAACATGGCCTCAAAACACATCTTGGGTAGCTGAAAACAGTTAACTACGAATTTGGCAGTTATGCATAGTCGGTCTTCATTACCAATTAACTTGGGAGTTAAAAGTTAAAACAGATTTTACTGTACTTGCAACATTTCACAATATACAAAATATCAAGGTTAAAATGTAAAAAAATTCTTCAATACATTAAATTAAAATTACAATTATTAACTGTGGTGAAAAAAAAATCACCTCTGTGCACACACAAATGTTAGGCCCCACACCCTGTACATTAGAACACACTTGTAGCAGTGGCCCACAAAAATCAAAGTAACGCCTGCCAATTTAATTTTCATTGTGAAATTAACTTCTCCTTTACACCCAAGATGTTTAGATACACTGTTTTCACTCTTTTCCTCCCCATCACATGCACTAAAATCACTGTTTGGGAAAGCATTTTCTTTTGTTTAGAATACATATTAAGAATCCCAACATCTTTTCTTTAATGACCACTGGCCAATTTTTTAAGACAACCTGACATTTTAGCACAATCAAAACATCACAACTGTGATCTGTTGTTCTTTGAGGTGAGGGTGAAGAAGCAAAAACAGTTCTGAGAAACTAGGTCTTTGTGTCAACTATGCCTAGGCAGTTAAAAACATGTACACAACTGTATGCTTACAGAACTTTTTATAAGCATGCATTGTAAGTTGTTCAGCAGTTTCATTTCTGAACTAACTGATGCTTGATGTCCCCTGATAAATGCAAATTCTGTACAACTGCATTCACTAAGAAAAGATTCCAGTTTTTTGTCATTAAAATTACAAACATATGCTGGCTGCCTTACCCAGCAGGCCTGGATAACTCAGTTGGTAGAACAGACTTTAAATGAGGATCCAGAGTTCAAGTCCCTGTTCAGGCAAGTGTGGGGCCTTGTTCCATGCGCTGACCTTTGAAGGTGCAAGACTGGAGTGGGGAAGGTTCTGACCCAGGTGTCTGCTAGACAATAGCTGGTCTTCAGGCTTGCTGCCTGGTTTAGGGGTGTGCATGCTGAGTTCCTGGTCAGAAGTTCAAGGCTGGGTCTGGATCTGGATCCAGATCCCTCCACCCAGGTTGTGGGCATGCAGTTGTTTTTCCTGCCTGGTGGGGGTCTGGACACCCTGAGGTCCCTTCTAGCCTCATAATCTATGAATCCCCTACCCTAAACTGAAAATGCAGTCCTGCAAACAGCCTGAAAGGCCTCTTCCTCCCACCTTTAAAAAGAAAAAAATGACAGTTTTTCTTAAGGGATGTAAAAAAACCCAGGTATTTTAAATAAAAACTACATTATCTGATTTATTGCCTTTTCTGGTGTTTAATCCAAACATGACTGATACTAAAGAACTTACCAGTTAGGTCAGCTCAATAAAAGCCTTTTAAAAAAAAGGCCTTACAACATGCCTAGAAAGTAATGTAGGGCTCTGAGATACCTAATAAGTTATGCAATATAGTCATAGGTGCTACAGCATGTTATATAATCCTAAATGCTTATTTCAGACATGCTGTTCACTTCTGAACTAGTTGCAGAGATTCCACCCACAAGTTTCCTCCAAATCTCCCATTACGTGTCCAGTCAAATACATGTCAATAACTTTGTCTTCTCAGCACAGCTCAGATATTTCTTTTTTCCCTACCCTTTACTTACTTCCCAGACTTGAATAATTTGTCATTCATAGTAGCCAAGATTCAACATCTATCCTACTACAGGAATATGCCTTCAATTGCCAACACTTCCATATTACCATGAATTTTTGCCTAACCAGCATCCATAACAGAAAGTTAGTTTCTCCAACAAACCCATGCCACCTGTTCTGAGGGCTCAGCACTATAATTTTAACTGTAACAACAGAACTATAGCAAGAGTATTGCAGCAGATATTCTAGGCAGTAAGATATGCAGAATAGGGATACAGCTTCATCAGTACTTGAGAGGATTCTCAGAGATACAGTTAAAAAAGCAACCCTGAAATAACACAGGTATGAAAGCTGACTTAGTGTATGCGTGTTCAAACCCCCCTTTCTAAAAAGTGACCCAAGCACTGTAGTCTAGTACACTTGATTTGGGAGGATAACATTTTAGTTGCCCGACTGTCAGGCCACAGCCTCGAACTTGAGGCCTCAGTCTGGCCAACATGGTTGCTCACCTTGACCTGCTGCTGTATGGCTGATCACCAGGGATCTGAGTTTTCCACAGAAAATCAAAGACTTTCCCCTTAAAGGAAAAAACTGCCAGGGCTTTCCTCTTGCAGGCTGGCAGAGTTCCAGTCTGCAGGGGGCTGCGAGAAGCAGGAGAAGGGCAATCAGAGGCAGGGAGCCACATGTATGTGCACACACACATGCACATGGCCAGCAATGCAGCCAGACGGTGTGGTGAACGGGTCCTGCAGGTAAGTTGGGGGATGGGGGGAGGCAGAAAATGGGGCATAGGCAATGCATGGAGAGGGCATGGCGGGGCACATGCCCACACACTGGTGGGCTGAGGCCTGGGGGCAGCAAGGTCAGGAGTGAGAGGCACCAGCAAAGCTGGGGGCAAGGTGTAAGTGATGTGTGAAGAGGGCATGGGGGGCAGGGTTGGGAGGCTGTGGATTGGGAGTAAGGGGTAACAGCATAGAGGGACAGGGCATTGGCTTATTGGGGTTGCTTGGCACCACAAAGATGTGGGGGGCTAGCCGTTCTGGACCTGTGTCCTGGTGAGTGAAAGAGGCAGGAGGAGCTCTGATTTTCCATGATAAAAACACCAATCAAACACCAAAACGTATGTTTAAAAGTTCTTTTATTATAATGGTAGAGGTGCTGGTAGGCGTCTAAATTGCTTTAAAATTGTAAATATAGTGCATTTAATTTTTTTTTTAAAAAAATCACATAAAAATATGGATTTTTTAACAGAGAAAAATCAGAACCTCCATTGATCAACCAGACTGATGAAGGCAGCAGCAGGATCTATTCCTCTATCAGCCCCATCACTGGAGCAGCCAACCAGGGTCAGCTGACCCTCCACTTCCTTTTCTGGCTCAGGGGCTTGTATGGGGAAAAGTATCCAGGTTAACAAGACCCTACTTGACCCACAACCACTCTTTCCCCTACACCCCACTCCCTGATCTCCAGGCTTCCTGACTTGGGTTTGTGGGAAGCCTCGTTCTCCATCTACTATTCAAATGCCCTTGACTTGGCTTGATCCTAGACTCTGCTCTCTGAGCTTCCTGACATGGTCTGTCCCCAGATGTAGTTCACATCCCAATCCTTATGGCAGAGTCAATTAATTTACTGCACCCAACCACCAGTACACATGTAAATGGTGATGTTTTACTGAGGAACTAATTAATCTACTTCACAGGAAAGCACATGTATAAATACACCCACAGAGTACAATTAAATGCAAGCTACTGTTCCTCACATCTCTCAGTGAATGAGAGCCAAACAATGTCCAAACAATGTTTCTGAAACTCATTCTAAAGAACCTTCCTGGAAATATATGACTAAGACTATTATGGTATTGGGGAAAGAATGAAACAATTAAGCCAATAGTTATAAGAGGATATAATAATAATTCAGATATTGCTTTGTATAATAATACTTTCAGAACAAGTTTGGGCCCACAGCTGTAATGTAAACTCACTTTGTGTGTGGAATTACAACACACAAATGAATAATTCTAGTCTATATGTTCAAATATGGTAACAATCTCAACCACTGACTCTCCATTTACAGAAAGTTATTCCTCCTGACCAAACTAGTGAAGGTTTGTGGGGTTAGAAGAACACACACATCTAACATGTGTATCTTTAAGTTTGGGAAAGCTGTACTAAAAACTACAAAAGTTATTGTGACCACAGCAACAATATTTTAAGAGAGATTTTTAAGAAGCTTGTTTAAATTTCACTCTCCCTTCTCCCATCTGAAAGGAAGGTTGGGTCAACTTCCCCACTTAATTGCCACCATATTTCTGGAAGTTCCTTGAGACAACCCTGTCAGGAAATTTAAACTCACTTCAGTCTCAAATATATTTCTGAAAAACAACTTTTTTTTCACAATCTGTCAAGTGTTTAGAAACCACCAGGAAGAGAACACCAGTCACTCATTCCTGCATCATTCAAACAAACTCCAATTTGTTTATCTTGTGTTTATTCTTTCAATTTCTATTTCCTGAAAACCTCATGGGAAAAACGCCTCATTTAAATATAACTATCCACAGTGAAGTTTTAAGTCACAGGTGCTCTCTTTTCCCTGCCCATTTTGTATCACACCCAATATGTACACCTGATGTGTACATTTTTTTATTTACTTCTTTCTAGTTTTAATAGTTACCTGGACTTCTGAATTCGAATCAACAGGTTGAAGCAAATACCACTTCTCCTTGCCGGTATATCTGCACAAGTCTTCTTTTTTGATTGCCACCTTCCCTACAGAAAAAAGCATAATGACATAATGGTAACTTTCCCATGGAACCAACAATTCTGCTTTTAAGGGCCTTCAATTGAAAAGCTAGTCAGTTTTTAAAAAGAGTTTAGTTTAAGACTATAAGACCACAAAAACTGTAAGTATGTTATTTAAAACATTCTTCTTTCTAGTGGTGCATGAAAGATTAAACACAAACAGGAGACAAACTACATAGAGAACATACTGAAAAAGGCTGTACAGAAACAATATTTAATTGCATTATCTGGGATGTTACAAGAATAATACTAAATAAAATAGAAACTGTACTTCTAACTTAAAGTTAAAATTAGAAGTGCACCAATACATCAGTCCATATCATATCAGCACCAAAAAGAAAATTGACATTATCAGCAATTGGCATTTTTTGGCTGATGTGGCCAATAATATCACCGATAAATCCTGTGTGCATGTGCACAGCCACAGCATGCACATAGTCAACCCAGCAGTTTGGGGAGCAGTGCCTGGCTGGTAAATCTGTTAGGGTGAGGAAGCTGTGGAGGTGAGGGAAGGGGTGCATGTATATGGGGGGCAGATCAAGGCCCCCACGGTGAGGGAAGAAGTGAGGCTGGGGTGGCAAGTAGCTCATCCCCAGGACATGGGAAGGGAGGCAGGCAGCTCCTGCTGCAGCACGTGCGTACCTCTAGGGGAGGCATGTGCCTCTCAGATCTGTGCATGGGCTGCCCACTATGGGTTGGCACCAGAGACAGCACTGGGCTCTTCCTGGCGGAGGGTGTTGGGCTGGTGCTGTGCTCAGGGTGGGCAGTGGCGGTGCTGCAAGCGGGGCTATGGGGTGGGCTACAGCCACCTCAGAATTTGCCCTACCCCACCTCCCAGTGCTGCTGCCATCACTGCAAGCGCAGTCCTGGCCCCTACTCTCCCGCTGGTAAGAGCCCCGCGCTCCCCCCAGTCCATAGCAGCAGCCCAGCATTGTCCTGCACGTAGATCTGAGGGGAATGTACCCCCCCATGCCTTCCCTGGGGGTGTACACAGTGGCAGGAGCCCCCTCTCCTCCGTGCACCCTCCAGACGAGTTGCTCGCAGCTCCATCCCACGCCTTGCCCTTGTTGGGTAGTGCCTACCCCTGCCATAGCCCTTCCCTTACTGTGGGTGCATTGATCTGCACCCCCCACACCCCTTCTCCCCAACAGACTTACCAGCTGGATGCTCTCCAAGCTGCATATTGGCAATAGGATCAGTGTCGGCCAATATGGCTCATTAATAACTGGCCATAGGTATCGGCCCAAGAAGTCTTTATTGGTGCACCATAAGTTAAAATAAATATTTTAAAGAATAAAGATTCTGAAGATTTCTTAAGTAGGAAATTAAAGCTGGACTACTGTGTGAAAGGCTGTTTATCAAATGACTTGACATGAAGGTTCAATGGATTCCTTCCCCAATTAAAGACACTGAAGTTCAATAATATGTAAAGAACTACTTACCCCAAAACCCTCATAAACCTGCTAAAATAAAGCAATTATACAGTGAACAGGAAGCAAGAGGTGGTAAGCTATGTTAGTCTGAAGGCAGGTAGAAGGTAGACTTGCATGTTATAGACCATGAAGTACAAATCTACCTTACAGAACAGTCCGTTACCTTCCAATGTTATAAGAATGTTTACCATAAAGCTTGCCAGGTTTACAGAATAAGAAGAATAGTTTCTAAAAAAGGTAAAAACCTGTATTTTTAGTAAAACTGCAAAAAAACCCCCAGCAATCCAAATATTCTAATTGGAACATCAATGGAAAAAACAAAATGAAGAGGAAGACATATGAAATATTCCTCTGAAATGCAGAATATGGTGAATAGTTCTATAACTATTAAATCAGCAAAACCACCAGGTTACAATCCAATACAGAAAGGCAACAAAAATCTGTTTTAGATATTTATTCATTTTGCAAATGTTGAGGTAACAGTACTACAGTTTAACTATTTGAAACAAGGGAACAAATTAAGAGTAGTCTATACAAGAGATCCTTATCCTTTGGACACAAATATTTTATTTAATTACAACAGTCAAATTTATTTTTAGTAATGCTTATAGATTATACTAATTCTTACCTATACGGAAATCTTTTTGTAAAACACTTTTATCATAAATATAGAAGGATAAGCATTGGAATATTCTTGGAATCTCAAAGTAAAAGTCTTCACCAAAATAGGGGCTGGAAAGAAAGAGGAAAATTATAAATGATCAAATATTTATTTAAATATTTAAAAGAATATTTAATAATTTCAAGAAATAATTCCAGCTATGATTCAATAATGTACAGTGCCCAGCACAAGACTTGCAATGTCATTTCATGTACACCACAAAGGTATCCTGGTTTCAAAAATTAATAATTTCATTGCAAATTAGCAACTTGGAGATGTAGAGAGCATCTAACAGATTTTAAACATTACATACACACAGTAAGATTAGTTTTCGAGATCCCTTATTTCCCAAATCTAAAATGGCTTTACCCCCAAACCAGTTATATTATTCACTCCCATTCATGCCTCCCATTACTTTCAGAGCATGTGCCCAAATAGCCAGGAGTGCCCCCTTCCCCCTGTACCTTCTGGTTCTGTAGGCCCCAGCAGCCAGTAGTGCATAGGAGCAATGCCTAAAGTTTGCAGTTACTGCCAATGGTGAAAGGTCACCTCTTTTTGCTGAAGACACCCAGGTCAAGGTGGCAAACAATTCCCAAAACAACAAAAACACCCTCCTGATTTTGACAGCAAAAAAAGGGCGCAGCATTTCCCTCCCCGCAACCACATTCTGCTGCATTTCTTAGAGTACCTGCAGTTACTGATGCACAGTCCTATGTTGCCACTGTAAGCAGAAGTGGATGGGAGAATGAGACACTACCCCCCAGTCCATTCTGCCTACACCCCCTAGGCACCTGGGGCTTGTCCCCCACTCATGCACCCATCTTTATGCTACTGCCCCCTGTGGCCACTTGTTAATTGAAATTCCTTCAAAGCCAGTGGGCAGGGATAAGGGCTGTGTGAAATGTTGGCAAGCGTTTTATTTGGGAGGTGTCTTGGCCCGTTTTGGTGCCCGAAACACTGAATCCAAAATGAAGTGGAAGGTTCCAAAACATCTCTGAAATAAAATTAAACCATCCAAAATCCAGCCTCTGGATGTGCATGGGGGATGACAGTATATTGCCGCTGTCAGCAAGTAATACGAGGTTAGCTTTGAGCAGTTTGGAGGTGCAGTTTCACAAAAACCTCTTCATCCATCTCCTTGAAATTTCATAGATTCATACATGTGGGATTGGAAGGGACCCAAGTAGATCTTCAAGTCTGACCCCCTGCCCTGGGCAGGAGAGAATACTGGGCTCATATGACCCCAACTAGGTAACTGTCAAGCCTCCTCTTAAAGACCCCCAAGGTAGGAGCCAGCACCACTTCCCTTGGAAGCTGGTTCCAGATCCTAGCTGCCCTGACTATGAAGTTGTGCCTTCTAATGTCCACCCTGAACGTACTCTCAAACAGCTTGTGGCTGTTATTCCTTGTTACTCTGGGAGGTGCTTGGGGGAACAGGGTCTCTTCCATTCCCTGCTGGTCCCCCCTGGTAAATTTATAGATGGCCATCAGGTCCCCTCTCAGCCTTCTCTCGTGAAGGCTAAACAGGTTCAGGTCGTCCCGTAGCCTCTCCTCATGGGGTCTGCACTGCTGTCCCCAGATCATGACTGGCTCTCCTCTGGACCCTCTTGATGCTGGCTACATCCCTCCTAAAGTGCGGAGCCCCAAACTGGACACATTACTCTAACTGTGGCCTGACCAGCATTGCATAGAGAGGGAGGATCACCGCCTTGGCCCTGCCTGCGATGCATCTATGGATGCATCACAAGGTATGGTTAGCCTTACTGACCACGTCCTCACATTGGCGGCCCATGTTCATCTTGGAATCAATAATGACTCCAAGATCTCTTTCTGTCACTGTGCTTTCAAGAAGGGAGTTCCCTAGCCTATAGGTATGCTGCTGGTTGGCAGGCTTCATGCCCTTAGAAGGGGCTATCATCCCTGCTATTTTCATTCGAATCAGGCAAGAAATAATGAAGTTATAGGCATTTTAGTGATTCCCATTATAGCCTATGGCTGAAACACTGAAACAGCATCAAAACTCTGAAACAGATTAAACCGAATGGAAATGGGACAGTGATCCAAAACACTGAAATGAATCACTGTCCCTCCAAAACGCTGAATCCAAAACCAAAATGAAACATAGCTGCTTTGCACAACCCTAGCAGGGATCATCTCTTACTCTTCCTCAGAATAAGAAAATTACACATGCTATGATCACCATAAAAGCATTTCAAAACTTTCTTCACTTACGCCAGCTAAAGTAATTTAGTTATCAAATAGCAGTCCGAACAAGTACATTTCAGTTTGGGCTGGTAAGCCTTCAGGGAGAAGGAGAACCCCATGAAAAAGGAAGAAATCCTTGGAAGAAGGAAGGGCAGGGGTGCAGGGGGTACCACCAGCACAGCAAGCAGCCTCCAAGCCTGTAGTCCATGCAGTGAGTAGTGGCCCCTGGGTGCCCAAAAGTTGGACAGTCCTGTCAATTTATCTTTTAGCTCTGCAGCACTAAAAGCAGTAGATACAACAAAGCTTTTATTGTTTCCCCTCACTCAAGTCAGCATAATATACAGAACAGTAATTAAAAGGCCCCTCTAGAAACATTTCAAATTAGGACCAAACTTTAAAGTTTGTCCTTCAAAATATCTAGCTTAATTTTGTTGCTAGAGGTGTATTATTTACTTTTGTTAGCGTAATCTCTGTTTGTTCTCTTTTATAATACAAAGGGCAACATAAAATGTATCATTTGATTTAACTGCATATAGTACATTACACAAATGCAAAATATGAAAGATATTTGTCCTAATGGTCAAAAAAGGTACACATAAACCAGTATAAGTGATAGGAAACCAGTTCACATCTGTAACACAAGAGAAGTGCAGTGCACATAAGTCACTTTCAAAATGGCCAAAACCAGTTTAAAATAAGCCTGGGATGGATGTAGTATCAGACTTGACTGAGTTAGGTTAAACTGGTTTATTGAACCCCTGTTCCAGATCCCTTTCAAACAAACTTTGAAAATAAAACTGGCTATTCTTTAAAAGCACATGGGATACAGTTAAAATCTGTTTTTATTTTACTTTTAAGACATCCCTGTTATTAGGGCAGTTTTGCCCACCCCACAGCACTTCATTCCCATTTTTAAAACCACACTTGCACACAGTAGGAAATTACTCAGGAACAAGAATGAGAAAATAAGTGTAGGCATTTTTAACAAAGGAGAGAAGGGGACATAAGGGACAGATCATGGTAGATTCATAAGTTAGTTGGCTTAGTCTAAAAATGTTAAGACTTACCTTAAAGATTTCTCTACTACCTGGGTACGAAAAACTTCTTCTTGATCTAAGTTTATGGTACAGAAACAATCTCTCATTTTGTTGGGTCCAGAGTATGGAACTAGATTTTTGGCATCACCTGTTAATAAAAGTAACAAAGTAAATCTTAAACACTGGAAGAAAAAAAACCTCAGACTTACTGGCTACAAGTATTTTAAATATCTACTCTTAAATGCATAAAAAATTACATATTTACACTTCAATATACATGTTTTTCACTCAGTATTCAAAAGATATTGTACAGTCACATAGGTTACTTCCATTCACCCCTGTGCAACACAACATCTGTTTAAAGTAGCCCACAGTAAGAGTTTATTGAAAAAACGTTATATACCCCACAACTGTAGCCTTAGAAGATGTAAAGCAGGAGTTAACACACTCTACTTTTGCAAGTACTTCTAACAACCAAATAGCTGGGATTTTATACTGTGTTTCAGGCAGAAAAAAAAAAGGAACTTCAACACACAACATTAAAAAAACCCTACTTTGCTACTGATTCAGAAGATTATGCCATTTCATTCACCCTGTAATACCTGCACAGACTACACCCACAAAATTGGACATGCCAGCTAGCTAAAGTGATAGGACCACACGACAAACAGGGCACGTCTACGTCACCATGCTTTAGTATTTCCTTTTAGAAGTACTGAAGCAGGATGCAGTATGGGCAATTAATATGCCATACTCATGGTGGACGGTTAGATTTCACCACTACGGTGACATAGCTGCCATTCGCATGTAGACCCACGTGATCACTATGTTGCCATAATGTGCTGTACAGCAACATAGTGCGTCACTACGTTACCTTAGAGCAACATGTAGATGCACCCATACATAACTTAACTAAACTACTGCTATCACTCAGTATTGTATTTAAACTCTATGTTTTAAGAAGTCTGTTACAGAAAGTCTTAATCACTACAACATCATCTGGTTTGTAATTATGACTACTTTACTAACATTTTCCAGGATTTTAAAAAGTGCATCTGTTACCATAACCAGCTGGATGAAGACAGAAGAGGAACATCAACTACTGAAAGGGAAGAAGCTTAAGAAAACATGAAACCTAAGGAAAGAAAGAGAATAGAAAGGCAAGGAAGAATATGATTTTTAGGAACAGGATTTTTAGGAACCGTTCAATCATATTAAAAGCCTGAGGTAAAAAAAAAGGGAATTCAGGTCCTGGGATTTCACAAGGAACAGGACATTCACGGTCTCCAGAGCAGTTTACAGTGAAGCAGCAAAGATAGTTGGTACCTCTTATAAACCAACTGTGTCACTTCTATTCAGGAATATTTGTTGCTCTGCATCTCATCTCCATCTTGGCACTGAAGTTTTAAAAGGTGTGTTTCCTGATGTAGGGTGAGGGGTGGGGGGAAGGAGTGTCAAATAGACACCCCTGTAGGTCTGGTCCCACAGACTGGATGAGTAATAGAGGACTGTGTCCACAGGAGACAACCGTATACTTCTGCTACTTTTTCCAAGCACCTTCCAAATTTGCAATGTGTAAGTCCTCATTTTCCACAAGCTTCTGTCTTTTTGTCTCTTGCAAAATGCTACATGCTCACAAGTCTTGTTTTATATACCTGCACCTTATCTTCTTGGGTCTTTCCCCACCTTTCTGCTGCTTATGACTCTCAGGGCCTGAAACTTTTCCCCACGTATTCTTCAAACAGAATCTTATACATCCTGTTTAAATTCTTTGGATGACAATCGCTACTGTAGTGAACTGGACAAGGTTCCTAAGAACAAATGCCTACCAAAATAAATAAGCTTGCAAGTCATAAACATAGCTCTTAGTGTTAGCCCTGGTTCAAGGCCAGATGTCAGTATTCTTAAGGACTACCAAACATTTTAGCAGAAAGAGAGATGGCCTAATGGAAAATGAATGAACTACCTTTGTGGTCACAGAAGTAGTCCCTTTAAAATCAGAATAAGCCCACAGGAATGATAGTATGTATTATAACTGTAGAAATTCTTCCACAGCCAAAAAGAAAAAAATTCTTCCACAAAATCTCAGTGAGCAATTTTGAACACAATCCTTCCCTATATCCAACCAACTTCTTCCTTCCCTCCCACTTCCCAAGGGAAAGAAAAAAACTCAGAGATACAGTAAATTGATGTTGAAAAATGATGTAGAAAACAGCATTATAGAATACTCAAGACTTAGTTTAAATACTACATGCTAGCAAACACTGTATAAACTGAGGGAATGAAAAAAATAAAATAAAGGAGATCCATACAACAAGCAAGTAATCCCAGGAGCATTTCTGATTATTGTAGCTTGTGATTACTGCATCTGAGTAGTTTCAGAGTGAGATATGCAGATTGTCCTGGACAAGTGGGGAAAAAAACCCAACCAAACAAAAACCCCCCAATCTACGTACAAATACTATATAGTCTGAATATCACTCACACACACACACTTACTATAGCATTATTGGCACTGTTTTTATGCTCAGGCTTTACAAATATATCAAGACTTAAAAAAAGTTTATGACTCCCCCTCAAAACAAGCAACTGTTATTTTGAAACAGTACCTCTATACATGCTGTCAAAATGTTTAAGTCTTGATATCTTAGAAAGCTCCTACCTTTAGAAGTGGGACTGGAAGAAAAAAGGAAGAAAGCAATCCTTGTCTTTCTGTGAGTAAAAAACTTCTGTTTTGTAGCCTTCATATTGAGATAGACTTTACTGCATCTGGAGGCAGGGTAATAGTGAATATTGTCCAACTCTGAAGTAAAGAATCAAAGCCTTTCTCCGTTTTCCTTTTACTTATTGACCAGTTGAAGCCATTTAGAGCTTTAGCACATTACGAGTAGCTTTGCCCAAGAGATAAGTTCAATCATCCCTTAGTTACTATATCTATATTATGCTGCTACCTGAATAAATCCCCATAGAAGGCATAAGGAAGGAAAAAAACAAAAAGGGAAAAGCAATTTTATGTGATATTTAGTCATCACTCAGACGCATGATTTTCTCATCTTTTCTCATCCAGGGCCTGGATAGTCGCAAGTATTCAGACAGCTTGGCTTTACAATAGGAAGGTTGGAACTTTTAAATTCCGTTACTGGGCAGAAAAGACAACCAATCTGATTTAGCTTACAGGTTTTACAAGGGGTGCACCAATAAAGATTCTTTTGGCTAATACCAATGCCCAATTATTAATGAGCCATATGGGCTGAAACCTAGCTGACTACCGATATGCAGCCCGACAGCTTGGAGAGTAGCTTGGGGCTACTTGGAGAGCAGCTTCTGGCTGGTAAATTTGGGGGGCTGGGGGAGGCACTGGGCAGCTGGGGTAGGGCACGGGATGGAACCTCAGGCAGCGCATCCAGTGGTTCAGGGGTATGAGTGTGTGTGGGGGAAGGGGGTGTTTGTTTGTTTATTTTTTAATTCCACCGTCTTCTTTACGATTTTCAACACTTTTTCCTAAAGTTCCTTAGCAATCAGTGCCTATAATACAATACTGCCTTGCTTCTAAGAGAATCCTGTAACAAAATCAAAATCCTGTATTAGCCATCACTTTTACCTTATGTTTGACTGTGGCCAAAATTACAATACAAGATACAAATTTTGTTGTATGATCACTAACATACAGTATATAATGGGCGTGTCTACATGAGATGCACAGTAAAATTAATCTAATGAGCATTTAGCATTAGTACATCATGCAAAAAGAATGCTAATACACAGTAGACTTAGTCTAATCTGCATTAAGCATTGTAAATAAGCATTCGTCTGTGCTAATGCACAGTAGTGCCAGTAACAGGTACAAACTTAATGCACTGTAATTACAGGTACTAAGCTTAACGCACCCTAATTATGGCACATTAATGAATGTGTAGATGTGCCCAATGAAACACGCTTCTTTTTTTTTTTTTTTTTTTAACCATGGGTGGGCAATTATTTGGATTCCTATGGGCAGGATGGGATGGGGCCACAGGCAGGTGGAATGGGCAGGTGGGGCTAGGATCATGGGGCAGTAACAGCACAGGGTCAGGACCCAGCCACAATCTGTTCCCTGCATGGATTGCAGCTCTACCCTAGGCCCTGGCTCCACACTGTCACCACCCTGTGATCCCAGTCCTGGTCCCATCCCCATCCCCCGACAGCATTCCCTGTCTGCCCACAGCCCCATCCCATCCACCCAGCTGAGTGTACCCTGCCCACAGGGGTCCCAGGCCAGTCTCCACTGAGACCCCACCTACCTGCCCACTCAGTCTGGCACTCCCAGCAGGAGGGCCTGGGGTACCGAGGCAGGAGGGTTGCCTCTGGCTGGCAGCTGCACTGGCAGCCAAAAGGAGCCACTGGAAAGCCGAGTTCAACTGCTGCACCGCCCCTGCCCTGCTTTGTGCCCAGGGGCTGTGGGACCAGTAACACACATCATGGCTTGGGCTGCTCCCTGTGCCTGGGCCACGTGGGTCCAAGGGATCTACATGGGCTGGATAAAATCCCTGGGCAGGCTGGCCCACAGGCTGTATCCTGCCCACTCTTGCTCTAAACACAAGTCTTTAGGATTTTCGTATTCCTTTTAGATAGAAAATACATGTGACATCAGATCTCAGTTTTAGGAAAGAATTATTTTCAATTTATCACAGGTAGTAAAGCCCCTTGAACTACTGTACTATCTATCATCTATTACAGGTAAAAGTCCTGAGAGTAATAAGTGGAAGGTAAAACTTTGGTAGCAATAAAAATCTCTACTTTCCCATTTTGATTATTGTAGGATATAATGCAGAAGTATTAAACGGAAAATTATTTCTGCATTATTTTTGGACCAATTTGTATATGACCTGTAGTGGGAAAGGGCAAACAAGCAAACTAAATCTAATCCTGAGTTCACTCCATTTTGCATTCTCATAAGATAACAAGAGGCCTCCCAAAAGTATAACTGTCACTCCAAAGACCCCTGACTCCATATCTCCCAACATGTCCTGTGTTCCTAATCTGGTTCTCTTTTGATTGGGACTAAATTCAGATTATTGAGACATTGACAGTTGGGAGGATTCTGTGATTCCCATGTATATTTATTCTGAACACAGTTTAATAAAACCTAGAGCCACAACCACACAGTCACTGTTTGAAGTTACATATTTTCCAAACTTCAGTACTCAAGAGTAAAAGAACTTGGAAATGCTTGTTTATTCAACAGAGATAGTTAAGCCATGGTACAGCCCAGGAGTAGGCAACCCCCAGCATGGGTGCCAAAGCATGGCATCTAAAGGCATTTTGCTTGGCACGCGTGCCTCGAGGCAGATACTGGGGGAAGGGGCCAGAGCTGCACTTGGTGTCACAAGGATCAGGCCCCTCGCAGCTCCCCTGCCATCTGGCCCTGACATGCCAACATCTTACAAGTCAAGGTTGCAGGCGTTGTTGGTACTCTGCCCAAAAACACTGCCAACCCCTGTTATAGTCTGGAGTTAGGAGATAGGCAGGGTAGAGATGCATCCTACAAACTAACTCAAATCAGAGATACATAAACTCTCTCAAGCCTGAACCTCACTTCGTCAGAGGCTGCAAGAGAACAAGCACATGCACAGAGTGGCAGACTATGGTCTTTTACAGCCTCTAACCAAGTGAGCTTAGACTCGGGCAGGCCAATGTGCCCTGGATGCCCAATTCGGAGTGAAATACAACAACTCATGTTGAAACCCCACACCCGATGCTGAAGAACGAAGTGCAGAGATAGTTTATTCTGCCTGGATTCAGCACAAAGCCTTAGGAGAGCGGAGCACTGTCCGGCTGAGGAGGGGGCCGGGCCTCCCGCACGCTCCCCTGCCCGCCCCGCCACCTGGCCTAAGCCTCGTGGAGAGCTCCGATGCCACCGGGACCCCACGGGCCCCTTGACACCACGGCTGGCTCGGGAGACGCAGGCGGGACGCCGCACCTGCTCTGGCCCTTCCCGGGCTCCCTTCGTCTGGCGGCAGCGCGGCCAGGCCGGGGCCGCTGGCAACCACTCGTCACCAGCCCCCCGCTCCGCACTGAAGGGAAACGGTGGAGCCGAGGCGCGTGCGACAACCGCCAGGAGGGCGCAGCGCCACCCACCCCTTCTCCCGGGCTCAGCCCGCGGCGCCGGCACTGCGACCGGGCGCTCCCCCGCGCCGCGGCCGGCCCAGCCCGGGGACAACTTCCTGCTCCCGCCGGCGTTTCGCAACTCGCGTCGGTCACAGCTCCGCGGAAACGGCCCGTTCCCAGGCCGCCGCCCCGGCCCAGCACTCACAGATCTTCCCGCGGAGGCTCCGGAACACTCGCAGCTCCGCGGCACGGCCCTGCCCGGCCGCCATCGCGCCGCCGCCGCCTACGCAGCACTGAGGGGGGGAGCAACTCCCGCCCCAGCTTCGCTCCTCGCTCTGATGCCCCTTCCCGGCTGTGTCAGTGCCGGCGGGGGCGGCCCGTCCTGACCCACTCATTGGCCGGCGGCGCAGGAGGGGCGGGGCCGGCGCGCAGCCTGGCAGGCGGAGTGACGGCCCGGCGCAGGCGCACTCCAGTCCCTGCGGCTGGCGCCTGGGGGCGGAGCTTGGGTGGCTAAGTCCCCCGCAGCTGCTTTCTTCCGGTGCGGTGGGGGTGGGCTCTGCTATTCCCCTCCGCTCCCTTTCCGGCGCGTGGGGCGGGAGAAGCTACTGACAGGGCCAGCCCTAAGCTGAGGCTCTTGTGTGATGGCGCTGCCCGCGGCCCCCTGTCCCTAGTTGGGCGGGACCGGGCCGCTTGGGGTTCTGGGAAGTACGCGTGTCCCGTTTCACAGGGGTATAGGTTGTAGTTGTGTTGAGGACACAGACAGGCAAGGGCCTTTGGGTAGATGAGGTATCTTCTCTTAGGCGAACTCAAATAGTTGGAAAAATTTTTCTTTGCAGACTGTTTGAGTTGGTCTAATAAAAGATAACACATTTACCCAAAGAAACTTGTGTGCCTGTGTCCTGTTTTTATACTTTAAAAAGGGGGTGGCTCTATGTGTGGCCCTCATGCTTTCCCTTTGCTGGGGTGTGAGCATCTCCCTTTAAGATAAGGGCTGGGAGCAGCTAGCAGTGGACAGTGGTACTCGGTCTCCAGCCTCTTGACTGCATCCATGCTGCAAGCAGTGCTGCCAAATCTGTTTATAATTAGCATTGGGATTGTTTTTTTTAAAGTCACTTGAATTTTTCAAGTCACAGGTTTGATAAGCACCCCCCTATTTCCCTCCCTTTGAGATGGGTTGGGCTTGTTTGGGGCTTGTTTTTAAAGGCAGTGCTGCGTTTTTTTTTCTTGTGAGACTTGACAACACTGCCTCTGGGGCCACCTCCTCCGGCTGGCCTCTGAGTTGCTTCAGGGTCTGGAAATCTGGGGGTGGGAAGCGGTGGCGTCCTTCGTTACTGCTCCCCCGCAACCAAATATCTGGACCCAGGGTAGGTGACACGTGCTCAGTCCCACCCACATGTAGGCTTGCTCCATGGCTGAATCTGGCCTGTAGGGTGGGGCTGGCACATGGCTGGTTCCAGTGTGGTGACTGGGTTGGGTTGTACCCGCAGGCTGACCCTAACAAATAATGTGTTGAAGGTGTTTGAATGGCAGTTGGTTTTGATGGTTAGGGGGAGCTTCTAAATGTAAAAGGTTTAGAAGACGAAGTTTCCTTTTGGTTCTGTGGCAGCTATAAATGGACCAGATACGGAATAAGTGGTTTTCTGGTCAACTGGAAAAAAAAGAAAAGCGCTTTTGCAAGTGCTTATTTGCATTTGAGTATTGCTCCATTGCATGGCAAAAGCTGTGAATGCCATTTGTCCCTGAAAATAACGCTGAAAGTAGTGTAACTGCTAGTTCACTGTGCCTGTGGAAGCATGCCATTAGAGTTGCTTTCTCCAAACTGCCACCATGTAACTAGGCCAGGAAACATTTTTGCCACCTAGGCTATATTTTCATTTTTTGCACCTGTTCAGGAGGACTGATTGCTAACAACCAACATCAGCAATACATTACTTTTCTAGTGCAGATGGGATTAATAGGTTCTGTACTTTCTGTCCTTCATGGGGTATCAAATTCAAACTCCATTTTGAAAAAAAATCCAGAAAAGTTCCTAGAAAAAAGTAATGAGTAAGTCTAGTGGTGCTAGAAAAAAAAGTAATAAGTCACAACATTTGGTAACAAACAGGAGTTTTATTTTGTATTTTACAATTTACACAAGAGAGTCAACAGCGCAATTCAGGACAGACCTAGAAAAATGCATTTAAATGTAGCTTCTTCAGTAAAATGTGAAAATGTTCTAAAAAGTGTAAGGTGATTCTGGGGAGTGGGAGAAGTGCCTGCAAGATTTCCAGTCTTCAGACTTTTCCCCAATATGAAGATATCAGCATAAGTAGGACTGCTATGGTATCCCACTCCACAGCCAGCATTAGTCATCTGATTTAACATTAAAGAATGAAGTGATCCTTAAATGTAAACAGTGGTAGTATCACATTTCCAAAGTTACCATTAGACAAACAAGATTGAAAAATAACACTAGTGGCAAGAGGGGTTGAATTTCTGTTCATGTCATGCTTATTTGTTATTAATGACAATTGCAGCCTTTTTTAACTTAGACTCTTGTTGGGTCTTTTACCTGTTCTTTTATCTTTGTGGAAAGGTGAGATTGGCATGTCATTGTGCCACATAGTACTGTGCTGAATGAAATTTATGTTGTTTGCTAGATCATAAACTTCATTTATGGCTTAGCTGTAATCCATTTTGTACAGACTATCCACAGCATAGGTAATACAAAGGGAAGAGCAGCTTTTTCCTGCATGCACATGAATAATTCCTGAGCTTAGGAGCTGATGGTGCAAGGTGCTGAATGACCTTAACAGCTGTTGGACTGGGCTCTGAAGGACTAAGAAAACCAAGTGAGAGCAGACAGCTAACTGCTGACAGAAACAAACTCATTCAGGCATTATGGACATGAGGGAACCCAGTTTTTATGATTAAGTCACCCATATACATAGTATACTGATGTATACGACTTCCTCCTCCACACTGGGCATTCAGTAAAACTGCAGGTACTGAATGCTTTTACGGATCTCAAACATTCTTTTTATATTTCTGTCATTTGCAGATTGACATCCTGCATATTCATTCCCAAAAAACAACAAAACAATTTATCTCCGTGTCTCTCAGATTCTGTTTAAGTTTACTGCCTAGCGGTGGTAAGCCCACTACAGCAAGAGTTTATTAACTACTCTGTCAGTTTGATGCGGAAACAATCTGATAGTGAAAAAGGGAGTATTTCTCATTTATATTAGCTTCAGCCAACTACAGTAAAGTAACAGTATAATTCATTTGTGTTGACACGAGGAGCCTCAGTCGCCATTTCTTTCTTTAAAGAAAAAGGCATGGGACAATCCAAAAATATGCTAGAAATAGGCATAGTAAGCTGCCTATTTTCGCAACTGCAAGATACTAAAGTTTAGTTAAACTGCTAAACTCCTTGTGGACACTAAAACCTAAGAAGCACGTTTTCCAGATTATTTGCAGTAACACATGAGTACAAATGGATTATGCTGCAAGCATTCCAGAACAGCACACATTGGTCAGTCTGCTGATGGCTTCTGTGTTTTTGGACTCCTCTATTGTATTATGTTACAAAGTAATGTGCTGTTAGATGGCCAAGGGCATCAGTAACTTGCTAGGGTTTGGGGTTTTTTGTAGTAAATTAGTTTGCTTTGCACTCTATTTCTCATTTTGGTCTTTCATACGTTACACCCTATTTTTTCTTTTTCTGAAGTGGACGATACCAAACTAGGAAGCTCTGGTTATTGAGTGAGCTTTTGAAGGAGGTGAGGAATAAGTTGTTCTGATTTCTTGCATACTGTAGAACATAACTACAGGGACTAGTAAATGCTATGAAAAGGGTGTGGAGTTTTCTTAGATTTTATTTGTTTGTGGTTTGTTTCATGTTACTTACTCACTTTTATGAAATTGAAAACTGAATGTAAAATGAGGAAAAATGGTTGCACCTTAGCCATCCCATAGGAATATGACATACGAAAAGAATTGCTATAAATAGTTCTTTCTTAAGACCTAAAGCATCTAACCAAGTTAGCAGTATACAAGTAAGTGATGCAACTCTGTATCCCATCCATCCCATCAAGAATAAGAAAAAAAGCCTTCACACCACATTTTCTTTTGACATCCCCCGCCCAGAAACTCTGTGCCAACAGGAAGTCATTTTCGTGTAGGCTTATTTATACCTGTGATATGGTGACTGTGTGGTGGTGTGATACACCAAAACTCTTAAATGACATGCATTTTTACCATGACTCATAAACAAGCACAAAATGCACTTCAGCTACCATGTCTTGTAGGTGGGTGCTAACTCTGGTGAGTCCTAAAAATACTAAGATGTACCCATAGTGAAAGGGAATGTTACTATGCTGACAAGGGAAATACTAAGAACTCCCTATTTACAGTTAAATAGAGGATTAGGGATCTGCAGGGCAAGTACGCAGGGTACCTCTTCTAGCTCAGTCTTCTATTAAATAGGAGCTTTCTGGGCCAGGATCTGTTACTGGTACATCTCAATGAAGGCCTCTGGGTATATATTCCTCTCTGCCTGTATATTCCTCACCAGTTCTGCAGGAACCTGAACTCAGCTGTAACATCTGTCAGTTGCACCTTGTGTCCCAGCTACTGTTGTAGCCTGCTCTAATGAGCAGTTTCTTGGAACTTCCCTTGCATTTATCTACATGGCTGTTCTCAGACGGTCATGCCACTACCACTTCTCCATGTTCCAGGTTACTACTTCCTCAGTCACTGTCTTTACACAAAGTTTCTGCCCCTTCCCCCTCTGGGCTAGAAGGGGCATGCCACATGACTGTAGAAGGTCCTGAATCATGCAAACCGCAAGTGTAGGCAAGGAAACCTGCAGTTTGCCTCAGTTGACCTCCCATCTGCTTGAAACCAGATAATCAGTACTGTCTAATCAATACCGTCTTTGCTGTCTAAACTTTGAATGCACCTACACTATTTGCTGGGTAGATTGAAGTTAATCCCAAATATAATAAATTTTAAATAAGTGGAAGGATGTAATTTATCCTTGCAGCAAGAGGAAGGAGGTACATGCCTAAAACAAAGTTCTAACTACAAAACTAGATCACAGGTCTCTTGCTCTTGTTTTCACACATGCACTGCATATTAAACATTCTGCTCCATTACACAGAAGCAATCCTTAATTTTTAATTTTTAAAGTTTTTTAAAGTTTGTTAAACATTTTTTCTTTGTGATGCATGCTATATGGCAACATTATCAATGTTTCATTTTGCTACAGTATAGTTCCTGAATAATCCAGTGCAAGGTGCCTGCTGTTTTTTGTTTGTTTTTTTCTTTGGGGGGGGGGGTTAGAATGTAAATAGTGTAAAATGTTATATTAATAACACCATTTGACTGCACTGTGTGTGCTTTTGGCGTTTATCTTAAAGCTATTTTAACAGAAAACCTTCACAGGCAGATTGTAAATTAGGACAGAGAGGATTATGTTTTTAACTGTAACCCCAGGCTTGGTACCTCATTGCTTTAAGATAAAGACAAATCTGGGGAATTTTCACTGTAGGGATGAAATATTTGACATTAAGTTCAGATTTTAAACACAGTCATAGGTGGCCACTAAAGGGAGGTAGTTCTGAAGAAACAAAGTATGTGATACTTTTGTAATTTAGCAAAACTTCCTTTCTGTATAATTCTGTTAAATGAATGTTTGCTAGATTCTCATTTCAGAGATGATAGCAATTCTATCCAGATGTGATTTGTTCTCTCTCAAAAATTCAGATCAACTAGCATATTTTATCTGAATAAACAAGCAACTAGAACCATCAGATGTTACGTGGTATTAGTAGTTTGAAATAAGGTGGCAAAAATATTTCTTTTATATGGATCATAGTACTGATTTTCCTTGTTGGGATTAGGCAGCTGTCACAAATATTATTCAATCAATGATCTGAATCATAGGTTTTCTGGTAATTTACATTTTGTTTGCCTGTTGCAGCTTAGTGGCACATAACTGGAGGGAGTACTTATTTGCATATGCCCTTGTACTGCATGAATTTGATTATGGATATAATATATTTTGCTTCTTCAACCAAAGTCCCTGCAAGTGTCAAAAGAAATGAGTGGTACGGTATGGAAAATGGAAAATGTATTTACTACATGTGAATTATCAGAATTTAGATTAATTCCTATTTTAAAAAAAGCTACGTCTTTATGGAACAGAAAAAAAAAGTGTTTTACAGCATAAAACATTACAAAAAATGAAACACAGTATACTTTTTTTCCCAAATCCAGGGAAGTACTGACCGGGCAGTTTCTATCCATTTATATATATTTTTCATCCTTAAGTACCTGATCCCATGAAATGTTAAGCACTTTCTTTGAGGTGCTGAATCATACAAACCTCTTGGACACAAAAAGAAGTGTGAGCTTTGCTATTACAAAGAAAAGCGTATGGTGGTCTATTGGGATGAACACAGGAATGCAAACTAGGCACTCCTTTGGCCTTCAGGAACAGAATATTGCGTGAGATCCTGGACCCATTGAAGTAATGGATTTAACCTCATGCCCTGTAAAATGCATCTTAAAAAGTTGAAATGCTTATTAATAATTAACTACCATATGACTAGATATACAAAATAAGCATTAAAATCATACAGCCTGTGCCTCCTTGTGTATCAGTCTCAGTCTACTGTAGCATACCTTCATTTCAAGTTTTCGGTGTCTGATAAATGTTCAGAAACAAGTCAGAATTTGCATTCCAGTTACTACTAAATCAATGTCCACATCATAAAAAATATAATTTGGCTTGACATTAATTGTAACACAGTTGTTGATGTTTCCTGACAGATCAGAAACCAAATGGAATTAGAGACTGAATGACCCTTTTATCCAAGGTGGATTCTTTAAGAGACATTTGATGTTACTACAAGGGAAACTTGCAGTATTGCTGCCCATCCTGTACCTGTATTGTGGATAGCAGAAAACCAGTATCCAGGAGTACCTCTCACTGTTTCTTAATATTAAATTATAATGGGTTTCCAAAGTAAGTTATTTAGGGGTTATTAATTTGAAATCTACTTGTATTACCATCCCCTTATATATAAGAAAGATTATATTAACATAAAATGAATTAATATTCTAGATGAATAAAACAGGAAATATGAATTTCTTGGTCATAAAAATTATAAAAAATAATAAATATAAAGTTTCATAATAAAATGGAGAGACTTATAAAAATAGGAACAAGTTATTTTAATCGAGCAAAACCAGAATTATAATCACTCTTTCTAAAAATAAAATTAGACTTTTTTAACCAAGCCTTAACATCTTCATTTAATAATTTCTAAACAAAAATACAGATGCTATTATATAGCAAATTACAGTCTTAGACAACATACAATATTTCCACTCTTTACACTTATTTTAATTCTAATTTGGTCATTAGTACTTGACTTATTACTTCAACATGTTACTTATAATAAAAGTCCCACAATTAACTAAAACATGACATTGCCCTCTTAAAACTTCTGTTATAAATTGTAAAGAATATTCAGGATAACAAAGTCATTGTGTTTTTATCAAAATATACAAACCCCCCAAGCCTAACACAAGCTATTAATAGTTTTTCTTGTGAACTATACAGTTATATAAAATATGTGTAAAATTATCTTTTCATGTATAAATATTCTACCTTATTTGCTTTGGTTTTCAATTTGTCAGCATACAAACCCACTTAGAAAATATCACTATGTACTTTCTTTTACATTTCATCACAATTGTACTGCATTTATTTCTCAGTCTCAGTTGTCTGGAACCAAAGCTGCTATGAAGCAAAAAAACTCTCATTGATTCATAGCATTCATCCATGATAGAATAAATAACTGGAGTATATTATTACTTAATTCAATACTGCATTAACATTACAATTACAGTTTTATCATACCCAAGCTATTATTTCTTCTACAATGTCCTAAACACAATAAGTAAACAAATATTGTGCTGTGTGTACACAGAATGGAGACAAGGTTTGCTATCCTTTGTCCTCTCCTTTTCTTTATAATACTGTAGAGTTGAAAATACATGAATAATTGGATAATGCAGACACAGTATTATGGGCGTTTATCAGAGCAACCCCATGGTAAAAACTGCATATTGCAGTTATTGTCTTCCTTGGCTGTTTTTATAAAGTTACTTTTCCCTACCTTCTTCAGAGTTAGATCTTTTTGGTTTTGGCAAAACAGAACAGTAAAACTGGTTTTGAGCCAACCTCCGCCAGCTGTTGGTAACTTATGGCCCTCTCAAGCTCTAATTGTTATCAGGGCTTTGGCTGCAACATCATAGGGCCATCCGCTCTGACAGTCTTTTAACTACTGGCACATTGCCATGGGCCAATGGATTCTTTACACAGAGCCCTAATTGTGGGTGGGAGTGAGAATTTCTCAGATGGAAGGCACAAGCAAAAAAGGCCAAACTATTTAATGAAGGAACTGAAGGGATCTGTTTTCACAAGCTGGAGAACCAAGCAAGAAAGAACGAGAGAGGAGAAAAATGTGGACTCTGCCTTATCTGAAATTCTATTAAGATGTCTGATTCACAGAAGGGGAGAAATCAGAATAAAGGGAGGTGTATCTCTGGGTAGTGTCACATTGTAGAGATCTGGAACTCTGATACTTTCATAACAGACTGGAGGTTAGATATTTTCTTTGCTAAGTTCACCACGCTGTATTTACAGGACTTAAGAAGTTTGGAGAACCCACAGAAAGGTATAACTCAGAGTGCCGGTGTGCGTCACTGGATGCTCAGGAGGGCTGAGGCCTTCACTAGGATTTTAGGATAGCAAAATGGCATTTGTAGTTTACGTTTGGGAATATACTTAAATGATATAGGTCTATCCGGTCCCACAAGGGCTAAGAAGCACATGGACTCCAGCAATTAGTTTCACTTAAACCAGAGCAAAGTCAATCCAGAATGGGAACTGGGCCAGATTCTGAATATGCAGCCATAAAGACTAATCTTTACTTAGAGGGGAAGGGAATTGCATTCCCTTACTAAAAATCTCAGAATACTAGTAATTAGTTTACTAGAACAGAATCAGTGACTTCTCCAAGTGCTACTTTATGAAGAGCCACCATGAAGTGAAGAATTTCTTTATACGTGTTCTTAAACAAGATCGTTCCATAGCTCCATGCCATGAGAATGAAGCAATTGAGTTTTGTTTAGGGAGCTGGTCTACCATGACATTTATAGTAGGGACTTCCAAGATTTATGTAGCTTGGAAAACAGTATTTTTAACTGAGGTGAGCCTTTATTGAATACCATGGGTATTGTGAGTGGTGTTTCCAACCTGCACTGTCTCTCGGAGAACCACTGCTAACCAATATAACTGTAAAGTTGAACATGGACAATGTAAATTAGGGTTTATTTATGCTGTATGCATTAAAAGGTTTGGAACAGTCTTCCAAAACTAAGCTATATTTTAATTTATTCAGGTTCATAAAACATTTACTGTATTTACTTTAAGATGATGTATACATGTTTTTTTAAATGTTGTTTACCTTATAAACATATTGCCATTAGGTACATTTGTTTATTTGTTCAAATGAAATACAGAAGCTCTTATGATAAATTCTTCCTAACCTACATATTTATTATATCCATCATGATTCCAACTTTGATACAGTATATTTAACACAGTTCAATGGGTAGTTAGTTGTAACATCATATGGAAGGGTTTTGATTAGACATACCATTTTCTTCTGTTTAAATATTATCTCCCTCCACCATGGAAAAAAAATATTTTAGGTCAGAATTTGTTCTTCATCATTTTGAATTAGCACTATTGCAAATATTCCTATCTTTGTTGTTAAGCTTCCCCCCCCCTTTTTTGCATATACTAATATATGAACCATTTGGATGAAGATACGTCATCTTCATTTTTACAACTTGCACAAGTTTGATTTTTTTCCCCATTCAGTACCTAAGTCTCTGTCTCTCGCTATATTTATGATTCCCCCCACCCTTTTTTTTGAACTGTCACTCAGAGTATGACTTTTGGAGACACGTTCTGTATAGAAATCACTTCATTCCCATCTGCTTCTAAGAAATGTTGATTCTCCAAAGGTTTAGAGCTGTCATTACATAAATACTCTTTTCTATCCTGTGGAGTTGGGCTTTTGAAGAGGTGTTTCTTTTGGTGCATCCCCAGAGCAGCTGCTGTCTTGCAAATTTTGGGGCACTGAAAACAAGCGTATCCTTTTCCATTATGTTCACGTGCATGTCTTTGCTCATGATTCCTTTTGGTAGAAAGATACAGAAAGCTCTGTAAGCAAAACTGACAATGATAGCGTTTTTCTCCGGTATGAATCCTTTCATGTATTTTGAGTGTTTCATTTAAAGTGAATGCTTTGCTACAGTATTGACAGACAAAATCCTTAACACCCAGGTGAATACGTTCATGCTTCTGCAAGTTTCCAGGAACTGAGAAACACTTCCCACAGGTTTTGCAAGTATAGGGCTTTTCCCCAGTATGACATCTCATGTGCATTTTTAGTGTGGATGGGCTCTGGAATGGCTTTTGGCATAATTCACAAATATAAGGCTTTGAAGTAGTTACTTGCAAATGTACATGTTCCTGGCTTTCTTCAGTGGAAGATTTCTCTCTTTCACAGAGCTCACAGTGAAGATTGGGCATTTCTGCACTTTCTTCTTGGCTGATGCCTTTTTCTTCAGTAATGCTCCTAAGTCCATACTCTCTATCACATGTATTTTGACTTTCAGTACTGGAGGTCTTGTTTTCATGCTTTTTTCTCCATTTGGCTTTTTTCATTTTTCTTAGTTGTTTAGATTTCTTTTTTGGTTTGTAATTGTAATAAGGTCTCCAGGGTTTGTCAGTGGAATCTTGATCACTTACATCATCACACAGTTCAGTCAGTTCCATGCATTCTGGACTGAAAAGTCTAGGTGGGCTTTGTTCTTTTCTCTCCGTTTCAGTCTCCTGAAGCAGATTGTCTTGTTTAGACTCACGTTTGGATCTTCTGCCTCTCTTACAAAACAGTTTTGAACCTAAAATATGCCTTTTTACAATAGCCTCATTCCCAATTTTTACTGTTATCTGACAAAGAGGAGCAACGTTACTATGTGCAGATGTTCCAGGTAAGGCGGGTTTTGCAATGTAGGTTTCAGTTTTACTAGATTCTTGAACAATATTTGTAGTCTTACTAGATGAACCTCCAGGTCCTGTGATATACTGAACCTCCTCTATTGTTTCTCCTCTGTTATACAGAAGTGTTTTCTTTTTATCTTTAATGGTTTTTGCTTTAGTAAGGCTTTTGCCATAATTATCTGACCCATGTTTATAGTCATCATTTATGATCTGATTCGCTGTATTGTTTGAGGATCCTGTCTTACTGCATGCTATCGAAGTGACTGTATTACTGTGCATTATTACTGTTGAAACTCTGCTACTGTGCATTATAACAGAGGGTGCAGAACTGCTGTAGTTGATAACAGAGGTTGAATTTTCATTCACATTACTGAAAGACAGAATGGAGGAACTGCATTCCTGAGAGCCAGAATCATGTTCATTTGCATCTGTGGGCATTGATTTTTCTACAGCATAAAAGTCACTTTTAAGGTCAGAATTTAACACTCCTACTCCCCAAGAAGAAACATGCTCAGTATTGACAGAAGATGTTGCATCATTGCATGAAGACGTATCCAAGGAGACAGCTGTATTGTTTGTTAAAATATTATTTTGAAAATTCAGTGAAGGTAGTTCAGCACTGAGAGAATTCTGAATAAAGCAGGTGGTAGAAGTTGCTTCATTAACCTGGTTAGTTGCTTGCACATTTTCATATGAAGGATTTCGGTAAGACTTATAAGGCAGCCTTCTGCATTTCATAGGTAGAAGCCTATAAAGTTTGTAAGGATACATGCTTGGCTTTAAGCCTCCATTAGCTGTTTTCTTATTTACTGAAAGCCGATGGTCTATTGCATGGAAAGATTTCTGATGGTTTTTGAGTATGTAATAGGTCATAAAAGTCTCAAGGCAGAAGATACACTGATACCGCCTTTCCCCAGTGTGCCAGATTTCATGTCTGGTCCGATATTCAGCTAATGCAAACACCTTGTTGCAGTAATGGCAAGGATAAGTTCTTCTCCATGAATGCACATTTGCATGTCTTCGAAGGCTCGATAATGTTACATAGCTACGTTTGCACACAATGCAAGTGTATAATATCTGCCCGTCAACAACTTTTATCAAATGGTCTGTTTCTGGCAAAGCGCAGCTTGCAGTAGAGTAATCAGTAATATTGTTTTCAGACAGCAAATGCTCTGTGTTTGCATATGACCTTCCATTTCTTCCATCAGTAGGGGTATAATCTTCTGAAAAATTTTGCTCATTCCCATTGTGAACAGATATACTGCCTGATCTCACACAGGTCTGTTCATGATTCTCCAGCCTGTTTTTATTTGCAAATTGTTGATTGCAATATTTGCATATGAAAGGTTCCTGATGCTGCATGTGAAGCTGAAGATGGGTTCTGAGTAAGGCTCTGTCTTCAAATGATTTAGTACAACAGTTGCAGCTGTAAACAGGTGGAACAACTGCTGCTACTGATCCAGAGATATTGGTAGAATTATTTTCCTCTTCTCTGGAAAAAAGGAAATCTCCTGTCTTACTGTGAGATTTTGGAAAAGGAATAATGGCTTGATCAGTAACTATTTCACGTTGACCTTCTGTTTCAGTTACTGTGGGGGCTGACACTTTTGCTACAGCCAAACTAGTACACTGGGGTTTAAAG
The DNA here is from genome assembly GCF_052110815.1 of Crocodylus siamensis. Lineage (NCBI taxonomy): Eukaryota > Metazoa > Chordata > Crocodylia > Crocodylidae > Crocodylus > Crocodylus siamensis. Next base: position 64,759,331 of record NC_143400.1, on the reverse strand, counting down.
GCCAGCTTTGGTGTACTACATGTCTGTTTTACCAGTTGAACTAGAGGTGTTGTCTGAAGTGTTTCATAACTGTCTTCACCCTTTTTATATGCAGGACTACTGTCATGTTCAAAAAAAGGTGTACCTTGAAAAGTATCACCCCCAGAAGAAACTGCGTAGGAATGTTCAGCTAATGTGATGGCTGGCTCCGCTTCTTTGCACACATCATCCCTATCAAGGCCGACAGTGGATGCTTGTATTGGCTCAGATACCTTTTTAAAATTTGCTCTCAAGTCAAGTGGAGAAAACAAATTATTACTGTTTTCAGTTTCAAAAATTGAAAATGCATTTGTGATTCTTGGCCCATTTGTGATAGCTGAGTCTTCATGTCTTTTTTCATTTTTTTCTTCTTTGACTGATCCCTTTTCAGTAATACAGAATCCATATGGGCAGGGGGAACTTGAACAATTAATATCTGTAAGATCTTCTAAAAATGATATTCCCAGTTTTTTCCCTGCAGCTGCAAGATCTGTTACTGTCTCCTGTCTCTTTACAACTACAGTGGAACTGTAAATATAATTAAGTATTTCTGTGAACACCTCAGCCTTGAGATCATCTAATTCTAACACATGCCCAGAAATACAGATTGTACGACTCCAAAAAATGTTTTTGAAATAAAGGCTTGAAGCTGCCAGAACATTACTGTGGGCTTTAAATTTGGTATCTTCTACAATTATAGTGACATCACATAAAATGCCCCGAATGCGTTGTTCATTTAAAATGGAAAGTACTGTATCACTGTGGAAATCATCCTTGAGATCCTTTGAATGGGACATGACTGTCATCTACAAAAGAGAGAGAGACAGAAAAAATACTTAAACTTGTCAAAACCAATTTCAACCCATTTTATAGAAAACCAGGCTTCTAATAGGCAACATTCACTTGTTTTTTTTTCATTCAGATTAAAAGCATGGTGAAATTAGGCAGGAACATATTCAGGTAGTGGGTTTCAGTCCTGTAAACAATATTATAGGAACTAAGGTAGCAAGCACAGTTTCTGATAGTAGATGTTAACAGGGTCAGGCTTGCTAGAAAACATAATTTTAAAGGGATTTCACCCTCAGGACTTACGTAAAAATTGATCAGTTCTATGGAAGTTATCCCCCCCCCCCCCCCCCGTTTTGAAGAAGAGAAAACACCTTCCTAACTCAAGTGGATTGACGTGTTCATAAGTTCTATACTAAGGTATGTTTTGTCGTGATGTTTCATTGAGGATCTTCAATAGCTTTTAAGTAGTATTTACGAAAAGATCAGGGATGAAGCAGCTCTGGAGCTTCTCAGTGACAAGACTCTTTTGAGGCGCAGTAGCCACATTTATGTCTTATTTGCTAGAAGTCTGAGATCCAGATCTGAAAAGAGCTAATGGTGCAACTGATAAGGTTTGTTCTGATTGAGCACAAAAATTAGACTACATTCTGAACCCTAAAATGTGCCTTCACAGCACCATATATAAAACATATTTTGTTTTGTCAGTGTAGATGTTTTTAAAATTTATGGTAGTCATTGATAGTATGCTAGTAATAATAATACTATAATAATATATTTCTATAGTAATAATAACTACAGAATACTGTAGTAATATTAATATAATGTTTTACCAGCTGTAAATTGGTGTCACATTTGTCTGGGGATCTTAGAGATGCAGAAATCTACTGTCTCACTTCAAGTTCTTCTGAATAAAATTTGCTAACACTTTTCCAGGACATGGCTGTGATGGCCTCTCTACATAGTCAGGTAAAAGCTGCAACAGGATCTAGTGTGCAATGCATACAATTATGCATCCTGCCATGCCACACATGCCTAGCAGGAGGTGCGATTGTGGGATTGCACATTAGATCCCATCAGACCTTATTGCTGGTGCAGGAGAAGCCTGGGATCAGAATCCCTGGCTCTACTTGTTACTGGCATGTGTCAAAGGAGACATCTATTCATAGCCGTCTTTTCTCACCAGTGAGAGAAGTTAAAAAGATCCTCACTACTTCTATCCACTGCTGACATCATCAGAGCAACATGTAACAGTTCTATATCCAGTTAACAATTATTAGAGCCAGAAATCTGCCAGTGTACCATTTGATAATGTTCTCTTTGGGTTAATGTAAAAAAAAATCATCAATTGGGATTATAATGGATATATTTGAGGTCAAAGCGTGCTTATGCATGGTGGCCTGGTAAGCCAGTACTGTATCTTGAGTCCCAAATGTAAGGTTTTGGTTAAAAACTTTAAATCTCTAGTTCTTTCCATCCTGAAGGTTACCTTGAAAACATGAATCAATTACAGGGAATGATGCCTGCCTGAGTCTTAATACAGGCTAAAACAAAAGTTCTGAAAGAGGTGTGAATTACCCTATTCATTATTACTATGTGTTGCACTGAAGCCTACTTATTATAGTGTAAAAGACAACCTTGTCAAGTATGTTACTGCTAACCAAGGCATGTAAGATAGAAGGATAGTCACAGAATCATAGGGCTCCTGTATATGTGTAGGGAGGTTGCTCTGAAGTACTGTAATTACAGCGTGTCAGAGCAGACTTGATTAACTGAATCTGCTGGAGTGTGTTAATTACCAGTATTATGTGCATCAGTATCCCTGTACTGAAAAATGGTGGTGGGGTGCTTTAAACTAAAGCTTGTTTGAAAAGCTTTAGTTCAAAGAGCCCCACTGCCATTTTTCAGCATGGGAACACTGATACATATGACGTTCCAGGTACTTTTAATTAGCATGGCTCTTGGAACTAATAAAAGCACTGCCCCCACCCCCACTGCACCTCCTGGAGCATGTCTATAAATGCCCATAGAATCATAGAAAATTTGGGTTGGAAGGGACCTGAGGAGGTCACCTCCTACTCAAAGCAGGATCATTTCCAACTATATCGTCTCAGCCAAGTCTTTATCTAACCTGGTATTAAAAACTTCCAAGGATGGAGATTCCACAACCTCTCTGGATAACCTGTTCCAGTGTTTTATTACCCTCCTAGTGAGTAGGTTTTTCCTAATATCCAACCTAAACTTCCCCTGCTGCAACTTGAGACCATTGCTCCTTTTTCTATCATCTGCTACCACTGAAAACAGTCTAGCTCCATCTTCTTTGGAACCACACTGCAGGTAGTTGAAGGCTGCTATTAAACCCCCTCTCAGTCTCCTCTTCTCCAGGCTAAATAAGCCCAGCTCCCTCAGCCTCTCTTCATAAGTCATGTTCTCTAACCCCCTAACCACTTTCATCGCCCTCTGCTGAACTCTAATTTGTTTACATCTTTTCTATAGTGGGGGACCCAAAACTGGACACAGTACTCAGATGTGGCCTCACCAGTGCTGAATAGAGGGGAATGATCACTTCTCTCAATCTACTGTCAACACTCCAACTAATGCAGCCCAGTATGCTGTTAGCCTTCACAACAAGGTCACACTGTTGGCTTATATTCAATTTCTTGTCCACTGTTACCCTCAGGTCCTTTTCTCATATTATAGTACCTAGAGTTGTCTTGTTGACACCAACAAACGCTTGCTTTTTGCTTATTATGATAATATACACTGTATTATCATGAGAGGCTTCCCATTTTTTGTATCTTGTGGCTGTATGTCAGAGTAAAACCATTGATGTTGTAGTCTGGCTCTTGTTTGTACTGGAGAAAGATCTATTTAGATCTCCAAAATTATCCTAATGAAGTTTAATAGTTGGTAATTTAAAATGCACAGAATTCAGGAAATTTAAAGTTATGCTTCACACAGCACATACATTAAGCAATGAGTTCAGTAGTGGTTGCTGTGATATAATACTGTACTTATGGACATTACAAGGCTATTAAATTACTTTTTCTGGAACAAACAAAATTTTCTAGGTCAGCTTTTTAGATGTTCTTTTTTCATTAAACTTACTTGATTTAAAATAAAAAGCGTTGGGTATTAATTTATGTTAATTAGAATAAAGACCTGAAATTTGCACTAATTCAAACTGCCAGAATAATTATGTTTGATATACCAGAAACTACTTTCTTCCCAAAGCATACCCACAAGAACACTTTGCTTGAGGCAAGTAGCCACAGTCCCACAAAGAGATGTACTATCAAATATGTTTCTCATTGACAAGACCTGAGATTATATCCAATTTGCTTATATGATATCAACATTAGAAAACAAGAATCAGATATCAAAAACAGATTTCACAACAAGGGCAATTTATAATATTACTTTCTGAATCTAGGAAATAAAAATACTTTACCTCCCAGTGAACAATCGAGTAAAAACTTGTAAATATTTTTCCTACCATTCTTTGTAGTAACATCATTGGTGTTAGTTTCATAGGCTAGTGATCTGATTTGTTGTTATTAATTATACTGGATTGCTTTGCCTATACTGAATTAGTTTATACATAAAGTCTATAATAAATATTGTATCTGTTTTAAATAAAAAGAATGATTCTTCAAATAGTTACTTCAGTATATCACCATTATAGGCAAACACTCATGTTTTGGTTTTATAACTATATATACATGATTGCAAGCCTTTAGAGTATATGGATTATGGATGTTGCCTATTAAAATGAATCTGCTTAGTAAAATACCACTCCTTGTTGCTTTCTTAAAGATAGCAGAAATCATTATCTGCTATTTAAACATTAATCTTTCACTATGCCCTACTGTAAGAGGCAAGAATATGAAAGATTAATCACCTAATTTCTGAACCATCACAGCTGCAACACTGCTCTTACACTACCACTATCTCCTATTGCTATACATGTCACTGAAAATACTCCAACATAAACTGTTTTTAGACATAACATTTTTCCCTTCCTTGTCTCAGCTACCACAATCCTAAAATATCTGCCAGTTCATGCATGTACTGTTTTGCTATTGCTTTTACTTCATATGCATCTTGACTTTAAATTTGAAGCTGTGCAAAATAAGTATTAAATGCTACTATATCAGAGTGCTCCACTCAGTCTCCACTCAGGGTATGTACAACCATTTTGTAGAAGGTAAATAGTTACATGATGTGGTAGGGATTTGTCCAATTGCTTTCAAGAGAGCTATGCTACTAAGTTCTGAAAGCCAATAATTAAGCTCTTTTGATAGGTTATACAGTTATCTGTTCTTTAGAGAAACTACCCCAATGGAGGTTAATTTGTTCTCATGTCTGCTCTTCATTATAGTGCTGTGAAAACAATTCCAATATTCATTACCATGTATGCTCCTAACCATGTAGAAACTCCTTAGTCATGGTAAATAACTGGATTATACAATTCAAAAGCCTGCCCCTAATGGACCAGCTCTTATTCTTTATGCTTCTCTGTCCATTATACCTTTTTGCTTTGACAATATGTAATTATTGTTTTGATCTTCTATTTTTTCTTGATCCAGAAATAAGACATTTTCTGATGGTCAAAATAGCATACTTCAAGCAAAACCTGAAAGTTGCTTTGCACGTTTTATAGCTTCCTGTGCCCTCTTAGGGGCTTCAGCAGCAGAAAAACATTTTAGATAGGTATATAATTAGGTAATACCCTGTCCTCTGCATGATCAAGATCTAGACAGGTTCTGCCCAGTGATTAAAACTTGACACAGTTTCAGAAACACCCTTTACACATTCATCAAGAACCTAAAGAATTACATTCAATCCATTGACAAAACTACAGGGTTGCCAGTTTTGGCACCACTTGAAGAACACTCCAAAATAATCTTTTTTTACCTAGGAATGGGGGTTTATGACTATAAATGGAATCAATATTAGGGATAAATAGAAAAGCCAAAGATTGTGACATCCAAGCACAAAATATGATGAGCTGTGCTGCAGGAAGGATTTTTCTATATTGCTTGTTAAAGATAATTGTATAATAATACACAATAATAATTACATAGTAATACACAGCCTACACCACATGGACATGTGCACTCTGAAATGTTTTTAGAGTGAAGAAGCTATTATTCATTTATCATTACTTTTGAGGTTGAAGTAAGCATCAAAATCAAAGGGTACCCTATAGGACTGCTAGTGTCAGATAACACAAGCCAAAATAGCTACTTCTAAAGAAAAAAGAGTTATGATTACCTAGTCTCTCCTCTTGTTACATATTTGGAATCAATTACCAAGCAGTGCCAGATGTTGAAGTATGCCTCACTGTGTCACTGAAGAGTCTATCAACAATGTTTGACGCCTGGAGTTGGAGTAATTGCGAATTAGGCTAAGTATAGACAGTCAAAAAGCATGAGGTTGAATCAATTTAGTCTTTGCAGGTTAGGCTAAGCTGCAGAGCTTAAACTGAGAAGCAAGTGAACAGACAGTCACTTTTGATTCAGGAAATGTAGCCACATGCCTGCAGTGGCTCAGGCTAGAAGCTGGGGGGTGGGGATGGTGGGTACTAGAGCACACCTCCACCCTGCCAGTCACTGCCAAAGGGAAGGAACTGAAACTCCAAGGCTTCCCCTCCCTGCTTGAATGGAGGGGGCATGGCCAGACCCCAGCCCTGCGCTAGCTAGGGTCTACCTGGGCAGGGTGGGGGCAGGGGGAAGCCCCTGCCAGGCTGAGGTGGGGGTGGGTGGAGAAAAAGGTGGTGACATTGACTTCATAAAAGCTTGAACAAGAATAGTCCTCTCTCTAAAGTGAGCATGTATTGAACACAGCAATTTGCAACCTCAAGCACACAACATAGAACAACCAAAAATCTTCACCGAAGCCAAGATACAGCCCAGTGAAACACAGTGAGAGCACACACAAATTAGTCTAACTTAAAATAGAATGTAATAAACCAAAAAGACAAGAGAAAGCCTTGTATGCACTGTATAATGTAATGCCTTGTGTGCACTGGAAATGTGACATGAGTGTGTAACAGAAGGAAACAACCCTACGGAGTCCTGCTGGCTGTGACTGTGAACTACAAATCCTAAAGGCACCTGGAACAGGAAGTGATGAGGAACCCTGCAGAGTCCTGCTGCTGTAAGTCTGGACTGTAAATCCCAGAGACCTCAGGGGCAGCAGAAAGAGGAAGCGGTCACATAGCCCAGGCTGGCTGCATGCCAGAGAGTCCAAGCTGAATGGAAGAGGGATGCCTCTGCACAGCAGATGCCTTCTGGGAGCAGAGACTGAGGGGCAGTCCCTCTCAGGCTGTTTTTCTGGCCCCCGCTACCCTCAGCCCTGCCCCCCACCCCTCTGCTCCACTGTTGAGTTGGCAATAGCTTGGCAGGGACTGTGCCCCACCCAGGCAGACCCTGTTGTGGTCCCCAACTGGGTTTCTGACTCACATCCCGTTCTCAGCCACCTCTCACTGCTCTGGCTAGGGAGAAGAGGGGTGGGGCCAACCTTGCTCTCTGGAGCAGGCAGAACAGCCCATCCCAGGGTTGCAAAGCATCCTTGGATGCTAGGGGACTCTGATTTAACTTTAACCAGGAAGAGGTCTGAGACAGAAGTTTCATAAACTGGTTTGACCAGTGGCAATGCATAGAGGATGCATGGGGGTATACGTGCACTTCCTGAGAGTCCTGGTGCACCCCCAGATGGGTTGCACTCCCCGCCACTTAGGCAATGGGCAGGGGGGGCAGGTGGGAGCACCAGTGCCCCCCCTGTGAGCGCTGGCTGGGGAGTGGGAGCACCTGGATGAAGCACTGCAGCCACTTCCGGAAGCAGTGCGGGCTGCTTCCCGGTCAGCACCATCAGCTGCAGGGGAACCCCATTCCCCCAGTCAGTGAGATTGGCCATGGGGGGGGATTCTCCCTGGTCTCTGACTGGTCACTGTGGGGGGAGGGGCACGTGCCCCCCTGACTAAGGTGGCACCCATCGCTCATGGGTTTGACCTAAATCAGTTAAGTCTGAGACTACGTTCAACCAGGTTTACCTTAAACCAGCTTCAGTCATTTTGAAACTGGTTTATGTGCACTGAGATTCTGTTCTGTTACAGGTTTAAACCAGTTTCTGATTACTTAAATCAGTTTATGTGTAACTTCTATATTGCTAGTTAAAATTTATATAATAATACACTGGGCAGCCAACACCACATGGACATGAAGGGTGTGCACTTTGAAATGTTTGTAGAGTGAAGAAGCTATTATTGATTTGTCAATATTTTTGAGATTGAAGTAAGCAACAAAACCAAAGGGTACCCTATATCAGTGTTTCTCAACCCATGGGTTGTGACCCAAAAGTGGGTTGCAAGAGTATATGAAAGGGTTGTGGACAAACTTAAAAAATGGATCAACAAACTGGATTCTCCTTTAAAGGAGAAAAACTCAGGAAACTGTGGCTTTTTCCTTGCAGTTCTGGCCTACAAGGGGAATTCTGGCTTGCAAGGAGCTGCTTGGGGTCCCCCATGCCCCACATACCCACCCCTTGCCCCAAACACTGAGGGGCTGGGGCCTGGTAGTGGGGGGTAGAGGGTCGGGAGTAAGGGGCACTGGGTTGGGACTGGCCATCGATATTTACAAATGGGTCCTGGTACAAAAAAGGTTGAGAACCACTGCCCTATAGGACTGCTAGTGTCAGATAACACAAGCCAAAATAGCTACTTCTAAAGAAAAAGAGTTATAATTACCTAGTCTCTCCTCTTGTTACACATTTGGAATCAATTACCAAGCAGTGCCAGATACTGAAGTATGCCTCACTGTGTCACTGAAGAGTCTATTCCCAATGTCTGAAGCCCGGAGTTGGAGTAATTGGAAATTAGTGAACAAAACATGGACGTTTCTGTGCCTATGCAAAACAAAGAATGTCAAAATTCTTTTTATATGTGTGCATATATATGTATGTGTGTGTGTGTGTGTGTGTGTGTGTGTATACACACACAGTACAGTTGCATCTTATGTGTATTTAACTTACACGATTTCAACTATATGCGCTTGGCTGCTGGGGCTGGCTGCCAGGCGGGGCATGGCGCATAATGTGGCGTTGCATGGTACTGCCGGCACACGCTGGCATGGCTGGGGGGCTTATGTGGGACGAGGCGGCGGAGGACGGGAGGGGCGAGGAGTGAGTGTGGAAGATGCAGCTGTTGCACTGCATGCATGGGCTGTGCAGTGCCACACTGTGCCGCGCCCGCCTTGTCCAGGCCCTGCAGTGGCGGCTGCTCGGCACTGAAGCCTGGCGATTTCAACTATACGCAATTGCAACTACAGCTGTCCTTGGAACGTAACCCCTGCGTAAGATGTGACTGTACTGTAGATAGATATAGATCTATCTATCTATCTATCTATCTTATTTCCAGGCATTCTTTTAATAAGAAATCTGAAAGAGGTGCTAGTATCTCCCAGTTCTTACAACATGATACTGTTTTATTGTATGATATCATACAATTATATGTAGGATATTATTTGTTGTATTTTTGTATTCACTAACTGAATTTTATTAAAAGCTATTAAAGTTTCTTAACAACACCTCTGTATATGCTGTTTGTCTGTCTCCCTAGGACTCACTAATGTAACCAATCGCATTCACTGCATGGCTTTGTATTTTGACCTAAGATAGGCAAAACATCAAACAAAATATTTCATGTTTGCACCCTACACTATTACAGAAGTTTTCCATCTTGTTATTTCAGGGTCTGCTGCCATAACCTCTCCCCCATCACATCTTTTTTGTTGGTATTTTAACCCTTTGCAGGAGCTGCTTGACTGATTGACTCCAGAGGCAGGACACTTTGTTACAGATTCAAATAAACCTTGGTTACAGATTCAATTCTTGGACACACTGGCTTAGAATAAACATAGGTAACAGTCCAAGAACTCCCCTTTGCATAGGTGCCAACTTTGTTTTTTGCTGGTGGGTGCTTGCAGACCTGAAAACACCCCCTAAAACCCATCACTTTACTTTTAACATGACATGTTCCTGTGCCAAGCCCTGTGCATGCCCAGAAGAGGCAGCAGCTCTGCAGTGTCTGTAAAGATCGAGTGCTTTAGTGGGGCTATTTTGGCACTTTTACCTAATTGCTGATAGAATCAGCTTTAGCTAAAAGCACCCTGCTGAAGTGCCCGATCTTTACAGACGCTGCAGAGCTGGGTTGAAGTAACTCACTATTTCTTCCAGTAAAGTGCATTTTTTTAAATGTCTGCAAGCGTGACTGCATGTGTGCTGAGCATCCACTAATCTTTTTTGGTGGATGCTTGAGCCCCAGAGTACCCATGGAGTCTGCACCTGTGCCCCTTTGTAGTTTATTGGCAAAGGGATTACTGAACCATTAAAAAAAAAGGTATAGCTACAAATCCGCTTGCATGTTTCCTTTTCTAGGACCTTGATTCTTCTTGTAAACATAGGATAATACTTCCCTTTTCTGTGGTATATCTTCTTGAACATCTCTAGATTCTTAAATATATTTTTCAGTGATCTTGTTTCTAGATTCTGGTTTCTAGATTCTCCCCCCCCTGCCAATATTAATTCAGGAAAGAGTGGGGCACCTGATAAATATGCAAATGTGTGTGTGAATATTGGCAGATCTCTCAGATCCTTAAGTGTGGGCTGCTCCTTGTTCACTCTTTCACTAAGAGGATTCTGTTTTCACTTTATTTATTACTGCCCCAAATTCACTCTTGCTTCTTATAGTGGCATTACAAAGTGAAGTTTTTCCAGGCAGTCAAAAAGAGTTTTTCAACTCTATCATCAGTTGCTACAACTGATACCTTCTTGTAAGGATTACTTATCTCACCTAAGAAGTTAGTAGCCTGTGGGTGTGTCCCCTTTAGCAGCAGAAAATCAGAGTGCCATACCACTGGATTTGCTCCAAAATTTAAATTATGCAACTTTAAAAAAAATGCATTTCCCAGTGCAAACAAAGGGTTAAAATGTCATCATTGAAGGTATAAATTGTTTTAAACAGTAAAATCCTCAAAATATCTCCCCCAAAAGGCAAAACTAACTCATATGTAGTCTCATAGCTTTTGCTTTGCCCACAAGGTGGAGCTGAATTCACACAAAGAATTAGAACTATTTTCCTTTGTGTTACACAATGGATGAAATAATGGCTCTTACAATGCAAGGATGAGGAATCAACTATGGCTGCCAGGGAGAATAGCATGATGTATTAAACTTCATGACAGTGAAATAAAGCAAACCTCTCATTTTAATTTAACTCTAGAGCATTTAATTAATTGCAGTTAATATGCATGATTAATGCATTAATTGGTTCTTTGCTAATTTTTTTAATGTGTTAATTGCACATATAGTTTTGCAGCCTGCGCTGGGGCTCTGCTTTGCTGCCTCTGGGCCTCCCAGTGGGGCAGTAGTGGCAGTGCAGAGGATTGCAGGACAGCATGGGTGCAGGCTCCAGGTGGCTATTATGTCTGGGGGAGCGGGTGGGAGCGGTGCGCATACAGACACACAGAGCAGCAGTAGCCTGCCTACGACCAGGAATACAGCCCAGTGTGTAGAGCAGTGCCACGTCATGCCGGTAAGTTGGTGGTGGGGGAGAGGTGGAGGGAGAGGAAAGGGGCGAGGGGCAGATCGAGGCCTCCATGGTGAGACAGGGAGTGGGGCAGGTGCTGGGGCCCCCTGGGGTGGGTCTTGGGACAGAGCTGTGGGCAACTTGTTCAGGGGGGTGAGGGTGGTTTCCTGCCACTGCGTGCACCCCCAGGGGAAAGCATGGGGGGCATGTGCCCCTCAGATCTGTGCTTGGGTCAGAGGTGGGCTGCCCACTGTGGGCTTGGGTTCTGCGCCCTGCTGTCTTTGTCCCAGGAGCTGTGGGATGCCATGTAGTGCCTCCTGCTGCCCAGTGGGTAGGAAACACGTGGTGTGGGGAGCACGTGGTTCCTGGGGCAAAAACAGCAGGGCACAGAGCCCCAGCCTGGAGCAGGTAGCCCGCCTCTGCCCTGCACACAATCCAGGCACACATGATCTCCATGCCTTCCCCAGGGGTGCATGTAGCAGTGGGGAGCTGTGCCCTCCCATGCCCCGGATGAGCCACCTGCAACTCTGTCCCATGACCCACCCCAGCCCTGGGACCCATTCACCCCAGACCTGCCCCTGTCCCACTCCCTCCCTCACCATGGCAGCCTCAATCTACCCCCCCCCACTTCCCTCTCCCGCCACCTCTCCCCCTCCACAGACTTACCTGCTGGGCATGGTCAGTGTGTGCCTGTGTGCGTCTCCATCTCTGTGTGAGTCTGTGTGTCTCTGTCTCTGTATGTGTGTTTGAGTATGTGTCTGCCCCTCACTCCCAAGCCACAGCCCCCCAAGACCTGCTGCTGCCCATCGTTCCTGACCCCGCATCCTGCCAGGTCATGCGGGGACCCCCCCTTCCTGGGGTCCAAACCCCTCCCTCCCACAGCCCTCTACACCTTAACAAATTGCCTCCCAGACACACCATATCCATCCCTCAACTATACAAAGTACCTCCATAATTTTGAAGTTTTAGCTGTGCGATTAACATCACAATTAATTGCAACTAATTTTTTTAATCACACAGCTAATCACAATAATTTTTTTAATTGTTTGACAGCCCTAAATTCCAAGGTAACTCTTTGCTGGGTTTGAAATAATGTTTCTTAATCATCAGAACCCTTAAGAGCTTTTCTATTATCCAGACGATAACTTAAAAGGTGCTTCCTATTTATTCAGTAATAATTACAATCTGGGCTAAAGTAAACCTTTGGCAGAAGAGTACGGTATTTACTAATTTAGGATATAATTATCGTTATATAAAATAAGTATTGCTACTAGGGACCTATCCAAATTGAGGCAGCAGACAGGAGATTTCACAGGCTGCTCGCAGTGCCAGATGCCATTTTCACGGGCTTACCACAGCAGAGATCCTCCACTGTTGCTGATTGGCCAATGGGCCCCACTGGCACTGCACTCACTGCTGATTGGCTGAAAGGGCTGCCTTTTGCGCTACCCTGCCCCTTGCTATCGATTGGCTGAAAGGGCTGCCCTTCATATGGCCCCTCCCCTCCCTACTGATTGATGGACAGGACCAGGGCTGCACAAAAGGCTGCCCTCTCAGCCACACCAGCAGCAGAAGAGATAGCCACCATCTTGGCTGCATCCCTTCATGCTGGTGACTTGCATCCTACCAGCAAGCTGCAAGACTGGGCCGCAGCGGCCACTGTCTCCTACTGGGAATCAGAATTTTATTTTAGTAAATTTTTTTCTGGAAATTCTGTGCAAAATTGTGGAACTGGTCATTTTACTGGTGTTTGCAGAAACCAGTGTTTTTGTGGTTTCTGCAAAAACTGTGAAATTGTGATCTGAGTAGTTCCTAATTATTATATCTGACAAACTAGGCTATTGCTGAATAAGTTAGTTTATGTGGTGCAACCCTCCCTTGCCTTGTAGATGATTTCTAACTAACATGGCTAACTAATGCTCTTATAATTATTGCCATCTCACAGTAAATTTTATATTAAACTTTATAAACCTCGCAGTAATTTTATATTAAAATGCTGAATGGTACACTGCTTTTTAGAGGTACTATAATGAACGTAGTTATTCTTTCACTGAAAAAAAAAGCACAAACACTTTGAAACTATATAAAGTCTCACTGGGTGAAGTGTGAAACTGCAGAGACCTTATCTGTTGTAGGCATATGCCTACAGGGTATTGAGTGTAATAGCGAATCCAAGTGCAGGGATTTACATACTGTATAGCTAGACAAATATTATGCAGCTATGAGCCAGTGATAGCAAAACAGCCATTGTTGGCTGACACTTTAGAATAATAATGCCAGATAATCAGACTGCTCTGTGGATAGTCACAGAGGAACTGATCTCAGTTCCTTGTCTTCATTTCTCACACTGTATTTTTACTGTATACTTTGAACATACTATTTTACCCCAACTGCCTTGAACTGAGTATGTATGCCATTCTGTTATTTCCAGTACATTAAACGGGTTGTATTAGGAGTTTTCTGAAAGGATGGGGGAGAGGGGCAGGAACTCCTTTCCTTGGCTTGAGGTCACTAATGCAGCATCAGGATTGCATTTACCCTCATCTGTATTGTGCTCGTCCACAGCATAAGGGCTGGCCAGTAAGTCTACTTCACCTTTCCTTCTCTTCATGCTAAAGAGCATGTGTCCACATGGAACTGCGTACATAATTTACAAATATTACTGCATCTAGGGTCCTCATGTGAAAGGGGGGGCAGCATTAAAAACATAATTCTGAGCTCTGAACACATCTCCAAGTCCATCTTTCTGTCCTACTCTAACGTGCCCTTTTTCAAACATGCAGAAAAAGATTCATAAAAGTATCACACTTACACATAAGGGTGAAGTTACATGTTACACTTAGAATGTACTAAGGTCATTTAAAATGCAAACATCTGCATATTAAAATTCATTATATTCTCTAAGCATCTGAAATTTACACCAATTCAGGCAAGGGTTAAGTCTGCATCATGTTACTTATCCTACGTTAGGGTAACTTCAGTCTGCTCCATAGTAAAAAAAAAAAAAAGAGTAATCTGCTGTTCTCCAGCATCTTAGAAGGTACTGCACCCTTCTTCCCTTGAAAAGGGATAGAACTCAGGAGTGCTTGTACATGTGGCAGGGGTTTAATCCCCAAGGTTTTATTTTATGTTCTCTAAATTGAAATGGTGGGTTTTTAACTGAAACCCACCATTTACATTTTTTCTGTTACATTACGGCAAGAGGCCAGATTCTCTTTTATTTTTTTTTTGGCAGAGCTGGAGCCTGCCTGCAGCTAGGGGGCGAGCTGCTGGTGGGCTGAGTGGCCCTGGTCCTTCTCTCCATGGTGGTGGCACCCCTGGGACCACCTGGGTGGAATGCTAGGAGGCTGGATGCTGCCCCAGGTCAGAGGTAGCACCCAGCTCAATCCAGTCGTACCATGAGCCCGCCCAGGGAGCAGTGCCTGGTGGATTTCCAGTGGGCAGACTCAGGGATGACTTGGATCTAGCTGGGTGCTGCCTCCAAGTGGGGGGAGTATTCAGTCCACTAGCTGGCCACACACCGAGCCCTGGAGGTTGCCACCACCACAGAAAGAAGAACTGGGGCCCCCACAGCTCAGGGGCCGCTCAGCCCACCGGCAGCTCACTCCTTGGCCGCAGGCAGGCTTCACTGGAAAATAAAGAAAGGACTGGACCCCTTGTTGCCTTTAGCAGGTGTTTGCTGAAGGCAGAAGAGGTGAGGGGCCTAATCCTTTTTTTTTTTTTTTTGGCAGAGCCTGCCTGCCTCTCCTGCAGCTGGGCAGGGGAGGGGGAAGGCAAGTTGCTGGTGGGCTGAATGGCCCGTGAGCTGTGGGGGGCCTCAGTCCTTCCCTCTGTGGTGGCAGTGCCCTCTGAGGCCACCCAGGTGGGCTGCTAGAGGGCCAGGCATTGTCCCAGCTTGGAGGCAGCACGTGGCTGGATCCAACTCTTCCCTGAACCTGCTGGGGCTTCCAGCACTCTGTGCTCTGTCCCTGCTGCCTCCCTGCTACCTAGAACAGCCCAGGAACAGGCTGGCTTGCTCATGGGGCAGCATGGGGAGGTAGCAGAAGAGCAGCTGGGTGTGCAGGCAGCTGAAGGTGGTGGAGACAGTGCATAGGCCACTGGAAGCCTGAGGGACTTAGGGAAACTCAGGTTTGGTGGGCTTTCAGAGTCCCATGTGCCTTCCCCATGACCTTCTCAGGCCACCAGCACACCTAGCCTCCCTCCTGCCTCCTCCCCATGTTGACCCAGGGGCAAGCCATCCTGTTTTCAGGTGCTCCCAGGTGGCAGGAAGATAGAAGGGACAGTGCACAGGGTGCTGGAAGCCCTGGCAGGCTCAGGGAAGAGTTAGATCTGTCCGGGTGTTGCCTCTGAGCTGGGGCAGTACCCAGCCCACTAGCAGCCCACCCGGGCAGCCCTGGGGTGCCACCACCCCAGAGAAAAGGACTGGGATCCCCCCACAGCTCAGGGGCTGCTCAGGTTGGGCTGCTGGCAGTTTGCTTTCCAGCCATGGGAGAGATGGGCAGGCTCCTCCTCCAAAAAGAAGGATTGGGCCCTTCATCACTTCTGCCTTCAGGAGGTGCCTGCTGAAGGTAGAAGCAGAGAGAGGCCCAATCCTTTTTTCCTGTGGAGCCTGCCCTCCTCTCCCATGGGTGGGGCTAAACTGACAGCTGCATTATTGCAATTTGCAACATTGCAAACTTAACTACATCTGGATGTAGTTAAGTTTGCAATGATGCAAAGTCATTTAAAACCCCCAAAACTGGCACACATGTAATGCGTGATGACATTAAGCCATATAAATTATGTTTTCATCATGTGTACATCGTGACAACTGTCAGGTGTACAAGCACCCCAGATATCCTGGTTCCTAGCCATGCTCCTGCTTGGTAGGCCTCTTGAGGCAAGCTAGAGCTGTGCAGGCAAGAAACAGTATTAACCCTCAGTGTGAGACTGCTCACAGCACATTCTAACTTTAACACTGTTTAACATTCCACCGATTTAGTACGGTCTAAATGTAACACTTCTAAGTACATTTTTAGCAATAGTCCTAGTTCTTATGCTTGCCTTCATCAAATTAGTTTTCTCCTAGCAAACTAATATGATAATATGAGCACTGTTACTGTCAGGAAGGCGACAAGTAATTACCTAAATGAAACAATAAAAAAGTTAATAACTTAGTTTGGAGAAGTGCTTGCAGCTCAAGGCACAGTAACAGTTATCTTCTTCCTATACAGTATGTTCTGCTCTTTTGTCTGAAATAGTCTGCAAAGCCTGTTTTCTCAGGTGCTTGGGTTTTCAAAGGACTTGGCAGAATGGGGCTTATAGTCAGATGCGGTGGGGGGAGGGGGTTGGGATTTTATTCTGTTCTTTTGCATGGATGATCTGTCTTGGTACTGTGATTTTTACATATACAATAATAAACATGTTGTTTTATGGGGTAGAGCCCTTATCAATTATCCAATCATCCTGTGTGTTTCATGACCCACCCTAAAAGCTCAATGGTGCTGTGGCTGTTCTTCTAACCCAGATGCTATGACGGCAGCTTTTTGGTGTGTAACAGTTTCATCTCTTGATTGCCAAGAAGGATTCCAGTTTAGAAGTTTGCTGTTCACTGAAGCAAGGCACTTCCTTCAAACCCAGAACTTGCTCCTGCTGAAAAGCCGCAGGACCCAACTGAGCTTTCGCTAAAACTTGCTAGAGTCAGTGCAGAATTACACAAACACTGTAAAAATAGTTTGCAAGTGTGCAAATCCATTTCAGAAGTAGTGCAATTCCAGAAGTAGTACAAAATTGTTCCCAGCTGATATTTCAAAACAGTCATGGACTTTGAATGTTTTGCTACTCATTTGAGGTAATTTCACATCTGCATGCCATGACATGTGGCATTCCTTCCTTCAGAGTATATGAAACTATGGCTTAATGGTTCCACACTGTCTGTTAGGCAGTCTCCCTGTTAACAAGAGTGGAAACTATATAGAGCGTTGCCAGCTCTTGCAAATTTCTCACCAGTGGTGGGATTTTGGCCTGGGTTGGTCCCAACTCTAACAATGAGGAGACAACCTTCTCATGAATTTAGCCTGCCTGAGGAAAAACTCCTTCTGACTGGCTTCCTGCCCCCATCTCTTGGTGTCAAAGCACCTAAACAAAGCTTCTTCCTTGCCTCTCAAGCAGCACCACTGTACTCTGACATGACAGAGTAAACAGTAGGAAGAACCCAGCAGCTCAAGGCAGCACCATGCTGGCCTCCATCTGTGTCATCCATGAAGTCTGGATACTTTGCTCCTCCCCCTTCTTCTTCTATGCAAACCTCGGTTGGGGGGAAGAGGTGGGGAATTAGGAGAACTATCACTACAGTTGCCTCATCCCTCCCAGCCACTGTAAACCATGCTCATGCCCCAAAATGAGTCTGTTCCTCCATGTGAGCTTTGTAAAATTAATCTTATGTGCAACTATAAGCAAATCCCATTAATAAAATGAACAAGACAAGTTTTAAGAAAGGAACAATCAGCCTTTGTCTCTTCACCAGTCTAGAGAAAAAAAGTCAAGCAATTGCATTAACTGGCATATATCCAAATACTTCTGCCAGGCAGAAGATTAACACGTGACTTGCTGCACTGCTACGAGAAACTCAGCAGGCCTTGCATCTTGTGTCTCTTCTGGAACAGTCTCAGTATTATTTCCATCTTCAGTTTGTTATATTCTTGTTCTGTTGATAAACCGTTTTCCATCCTCCTACATTTATGACCTTAGCTCACAGATAACGGTAGTTATGAAGCTGTGCTTACAAACTGAAAGTTTCCCTATCTTCCTTTTCATGGTTTTATTCTCATTGTTAAATTTATTAATTGTTATATCTCAATAGCTTTAAAACAAAAAAAGCAGGTTAGGCATTTTGGACAATAATGTTATATTCTGTTATTCATTCAATTGTCAGAATTAAAACTGTAAAGTAGTGTATTTAATCTTTTCTTTTCCAGTTTCTGAGGAGGCCTCCTACAAATATCTGAGCCCATTTGTAACATTTTTCAGAATTATAAAATGGGAGTTTTATATGTGACAATGTTATGGAGAATTTATTTCTCATTTTACATGTGATACCTATTTTTCTGATATGATATTAAAATGAACATTACTACTTAGTTTTGCCTATCATGGTTTTCCACAGTAGTTATGTTTCAACTAGCATCTTATGATGTATTTTATAACTGTGGACAGTGCAATATAATAGGGGGGAAATTATTAAATATTTGGGGTAATTTTTCCAATTTTTTTTCAGTTAAAATACAAATTCCACCTTCCCCCATCCAACAAATTGTGTTGGTCACAGTTTCTTACTGAACTGATTACTGTGACATGATTGATGACTGTCTTTTTAAAATCATAGGTCTGTGCAGTTGGTCTCAGGCAAAATTCAACTCTGCATTAACAGCTAGTGGTCTGTAGAGTTGGTGCATGCTGCAGGCTTGGAGTACATATTTTAGATTTTCACTCTGGTCAGATTGTGCCACTGAATGTAGCAGTTAACAGGACTTGTGCTGGTGAATCTAGAAGGCATAACTCAGAGCTCTGGGCTCTATGAGTGTATCTAGGATTTTTAAAGGGGGGTGCAGATGCGATAGTGCATTGTCCTAACACAGCACATTTTTCTCTAGGTAAAGAGAAACTAGATGCTTTGCTAATAAGCTACATAACTAGCACTGTATTATTCAGTTTAAGGTCAAGGAAAAACAAATAACTTTATTGAAATATTCAGTAATTCGCTAGATTATATATAAATTGTAAAAACACAACAGGCTAGTTAAAAATAGTCAAAAAAGTAAAAAGATATGGTTTAGTTATTTCTGTAGTCATTATAGCTAAATATACATCTCTTATTCAAATTCTTAAAACAAAGTTTAGTCTTCTTGAGCATCTTGACCATGCCGCCGATACTTCACTCAATATTAACTCAGGTGTAGAAATGACTATTACCCCACAGTTAAGACTTGTAGCCTGAACTAAAAACAGTCTGCAGGGCTATGAAACAGAAGAGAGGCATTACCAGGAATGGCTAACAGGCAGCAAAAATGCAGAAGAAAGGACAGTTTGAATAGTGGAACATTAAAACCATTAACAAGGAAAGACGGTCTTAACACCTATGGAGTGAAGACAAATTAGCAGGAACCAGATAGATTATAGTAAACCATGACATCAACTGACTCCCTCAGTGTTGACTGAATTGAACTGCCACTGTTCCTCTTAGGTAACTGTTTTTAAAGTTGGGGTACAGCATGAATCAAAAGGGGATTCGACTGCATGACTACACCCCCAACCCATAGATCTTCTGTTGGGTCCAGTCCTGAAGTTCTCCGTCATGCAAAACTGGTACTGATTTCAGCTCTGATTAAAGATGTAAAGACTAAGCCCTCACATCTGGTCCCATCTCACTTACCCGAGCTTTATACTGGTTTCAGTAGAGTTGATTTGTTCTGTTCTCAGATCCAATCAGCTGCTATGAATTTAAAAACAATCACTAAGTATAGCATTATAGAGGGGCCTGCTATGTCTCCAGAGTTGGTCTTGTATTTCCACAGTTCCCTTTCTCATGCATGTGAAGTCACAATATTAGAGACAGTTTATTACAGTGGAACAAATGTCAAACAAGTTATAGATCTAAAACTGTATAGACATTTCAGAACCTACAGCTTTCCTAATCAGACTGATTAAAATTAGAAAAATAATGTAGAAATAACCATGCAGTACTTGGTGTAAAATCACACAGCTTTGGTTATTGTGCTTGTATCTATGCCTGATCACATTTTATCAAAAAACATACTGTACAATAATAAAAGGTAAACAAGAGAAATATCAGATTCTGGCATATTTGTGGATACTTACGAACATATTTAAAGTGTTCTCAAAAATTCACATTACATATAATAGCATCTCTGTTAGAGCTTGTTCCAAAACTGACTGAAATCAACAGAAGTCTTCCATTGACTTCAGTAGTTTTTAAGTCAGCCTGTTTGTTATACATGTCCCAACAAAGATATTCTCAGAATAAAACCAGAGTGGGGGAAGAGGGGAGCCTTGTATTTCCTCCCCTGTCATTTCTAATCATTAACATCTTAGTTTTTAATTTAAACACTTACCAATGCGTCCACTAGTAATGATCTAGTTAAGGATCTAGCATATGCTTATGACCAATGCCTTCCTGAAAAGCAGTATGAAAGCTTTCATTCCACACATAAAGGAACATTTTAAAACAATGGCAAGATACATCTCTGGCATAATTTCAGTGTGACTTGTGTCAGGGAGGAATTTGGCTAAACATATTTTACCTACTTTTTAAAATACAGGAATTAAGAACCCCCCTGGAAATTTAGTATTTTTATGCCTTTGTATTTTTACAGTTTTCAAATGGCTTTGCTTATGGTATATTCTATTGTTGATAATGCTCAATAAACTGTTAGCATTTCATCAAATCTAGTCTCTGGCCAAATTTTGTCAGTGCAGACTCCACCAAGCCTGATATGCTTATTTGTTCTGAATTAGCAGTGCTACTCCTATTTTGATGAAAAGGATGAGAATTGCCTGAAGGTTGCAATCTGGTCCTTGAATCATCTCAGCCAATCCACACAAGTAACTGCTTTCATTCCTCTATAATTTACTTTTTTAAAAGACAAAAAAAAGTACTTCATTGCCATGACTTCCAGACCTGGTATTTTGAGTAGAACAAAAATACCATAAGCAATGGGGTTTTCATGAGAAATCCATTTATCTAAGGCTAGCTCCAAGTCAAGTACAGTATATAAATCTTGCTACTAGACACTGGCACTAGTCTCAGTCCTGGAAAGGCTGAGCACCTTCTGAAAACCAGTAAAAGGAATTGTAGGTACTCAGAATCTTTCACAAGTGGTCCAAGCTTTCTTTAGTAGGATTAGGTGTTTTTACCATACATTTGTATGGTAATTTTGTCTAGTCAATCTGGGTTAATTTAAAGCCCATGAAAGCATGGAAAGGCTTCCACTGACTTCAACAGGCTTTGGATCAGGCCCTTGGAGAATTAATAATCTGCTTTGGGACATGCTTGGTAACCTCTGTCGTGATGATTTTTGCTATGCATTCATTACTATGAGCATATACTATGCAGATAGATTCCACTGGTTAATATGCATTCACCAATGCACATCTGCAGCTTTAGTAAGGAACCTTTTATTCATATATGGTTGCTAAGGAAACAGGTTACGGGCCAGAATTCTATCTGAAATATAAGCAACCAGTTGTACTATGACCACTTATTAAAAACAGGTAAATGGTAAACTTGGCAAGTACCTTATATAGCCAGTATAATTTAAAAATTTAAATTTAAGTGATATTTGGTTTAAACTGCCAATGACATCTATTTTAATTGTCATTGAAAATGAACTGTGGCTGTCTATACACCATATTGAACTGTTTATTAAAAGCATTTTTGTTTAGTACTATTAATAGAGTCCATTTAAGGAATATTTTCTAGAAGTTAAAGTATTGTTCATTCCTTTTATATCTTCCTGTTTGCCTTCTAACCCAAAGCTTGATTTTTTTCATCAAACTATTTCAAGATAGCTAAACTATGATTCAGCAAATCACAATTCATATGACTTACTCCGGCTCATGTGAGTAATACTACTGGAATCAAAAGAAGCATTATCTTCCTATTGAACTATTTATATAATTCAGAAAAACCTATAGAAGGATATGAAGGATTAGGTTTTAAGTTAACAGAGTTCTCAGGATTTTCAAAAGATCATTTTGTTTAGGAACAAGACCCTGGACAAAATACGAAAAGGAATATTTTTCAATAGATATGATTATTCTAAATTCATGACAAGAGAAGTGGAAAGGAACGCTCCCACTTATGCACAAATTTACCATACAAAATTTAGAACTCTGGGTTTGTAAAATTCTCTCTGTGTATAAAACACATACCTCATCTTTAAAAGCACTTTTGTATATTTTATCTACAGTACAAAGGCCTTGCTTTATGCACTGCTGAAATATAGTCATTTATAGATGTAGAGTTTAGGTTGGTATGACATGAACTATATAGCATTCAGATCGAAACCGCAAGTGGAGTTTTATATATATATATGTACTATACTTTGGCATATACTTACTAAAATTAGAATCTGGCCAAGGCATCCATGTAATCCCTCTACCTTTGTCAAATGTCAGAGGGTTTTTTAATTATCAATAGGCATCGGGATCTTGAGTTTATGGAGCAGATTGTCCTTTATGAAGGAAGAAGTCAGGGCTTCCTGAAGCCAGGCCTCCTAACTGGTGGAACCTTTCTGTAATTGTAGCAGGGCAGACTTTCACCTTACCCACATATCTACTGTGGTTTGTACAGACTTCGGAAGTTTTGCCAAGACTGCAGGCATCTGCTTCAAGGCACTAATGCCTTTTCTGCCTTCCTTCCTCCAGCTTCTCCATCAATAATAATTGTGCAGGAACTCACAAAAATCCAACAGTATTGACACTTATTTACAGCAATACAGCACAGCAGTTGGAACAAATTAAGTTAAAGTTCACATTCCAAAAAAGTCTAGCTCCTTCCAGCTGCTACACTGAATAAATGTGTTCTGAATTCTACTATCCAATATTTTTACCTGCATTTTTGAGTGATTTTTCAAAAGATTTTTTTCAATTTACTGTAATTACTTCTTACAATTACTTACCTAAATTCAGGTTGGTGTGATGCTACTGTCTTGTTAAGATAGCATAAACGGGTATGCTCAGGCAAAATCAGCTCAGCGAAATAGCATGTAGGTTCTCTCTGTGGCTACTCTGTATCAAGCTGCAAAGTGGGAAACCCAAGTTTAAAATAGATTAACTAAAGGCAAGACACTATTACTACTTTCTAGTCACTCTTGCTATTTTCCTAATCATAATTGGGCACTGCATTATAGATTTAGAACTATTTCCCTTCTCAGTAAGACTCCCAAAGACATTGGCAGTGCACAAGTGTTGGTACATCCACTTTTTAACAGTGTATATGCTAGTAGTACTTCAGTATGGTTTCCTTCTTTAGTATAAACTGAGCATAAATGTTTTACAACTCATACTAGGCTGACGTGTAGGTCCTCATCTAGGATAGATGCCGGTTATGCTTCTCTGATCAGGCAAACTATACTTAAATATGAATTAAACTAACACAACCCAAAGGACTGGAGACTGCAAATTAGTTTTCATTACCACTCAAATAACTCTATTGACTAACAAATTACAGAACACAATTCAAAACTGTCCTTGATTTTAAAATCCTCCACATGCTTGATTCAACCTCTTACAAAACCTTTTTCTGTCTGCAAGACCCTTTAAAACAACTCCTTCAGAATACATTTGCCATATTTGCTCTTTGCTTAGCTGCCTCATCATCATTCCCCCCCCCAAAAAAGCATCCTAATTTCTCTCTTTTCTCTGTAAAATGTTTTGGAAGACAGTTTTGCAAGAAATATTTAAATTATTTTGTACAGCACCTTGCTAAGTTTTAGGGTAAGGCCTTGTGACTCAAGTGATTTGTAATAGTAGTGGAGTAGCAAAGATTAGGGATAAAAGAGTTAAGGGCCCACCTTCCATTCACAACTGTATGGTTAACAACATTAAACATTCACAGTAACTGCACAATCAACTGGCTATATTTTATATGGCAAAGCTCAGACCATTGTATCCTGATTGTTTTGCAAAGTCTATTTTCATGGTTGTTTCAAAGAGATATTCTGTGTCATTGTACCTGCATTTAAGCAAGGCAAGTCTAAAAGAAGGCTGGGCCTCAAAAATCAGTATAATTTGCCATACCAAAACAGTAATAAAATGCTGATGTTCAGAAGCCCATACTAAAGCTTCCAATGAACTTGAAGCTTGAACACAGAACTTTGAAGAATAAGGGCTACCTGGGAGCGGGTCATGTGAAAATTGAAAACCACAACATGCCAGTGCTGGAGAATAACCAGATAATAAAGTACTACAAGAGCCACTAGATGTCCAAGACAGATTAGAGAGATTGCATGATCATTAGTATCTGATTCAAAGTTTGTGACAATATAACTAAATCAACTAAACAGATAGCTTCACGCAAATAAGCAATGCAGTTTTAGACACAGCCTAAGCCAGACTTAACTTTACTGATAAGATTATTTAAAAGTGAAATAGTAACAGAATGAACGATTTTTGTTTTCTGCGCACTCAAAATTTGGTTAGTTTTTCTACTAGGCATAAATTGGATACATAGGCATAAAACAACAGATTACAAGTAGAAAAGAATGTAAGTCAAATATTTTGCACCCAAAGCAGAACTAACAAAAAATACTACTAGTTGTACATTGGGTGTGAAAACCTGCACGATTCCAGCACCTTACTTGTGTCCCATAGCCAAGGAGAATAAAACAGATGTATTTCACAAGATTTACATATGGTGCCCATTGCCACAGCATCTCACATTAATTAATAATATTCTATTAAAACATGCACATCAAACCATGTAGGATGTTCAAACTAGGAACAGCTTGATCATTAGTAGAATGGTTCTTAATAAGCAAATGATCTTCTTCACCTAGGACCAATTGCTGCTCTCAAGCCAGCAGTGATTTTTTTCCAAGTCAGGGAAGCATTTACGAGCTCAGTTATAATAGTTATACAAGGATCTGTACTCTAATGATAGAAAATAACTGCTTATATGGTCAAAACAACCAGACTGAAACATAGTTATGTAGCCAACAGGAGCATTTGGATTATTTAAGTGTTGTAGGTAACAATAATAATAAACCTAACGTATTCCTACAACAGCCCTTCTCATGATGAGACCTGGTATAATATGCGAAAACTATTTTGAAATGTAATAAATACATTGTTATGACCCACTTCAACTCAGTAACAAGCAGAATTTCTTTAAGCATAATTCCATGCAAAACAGAAAGAAAATAAAAAATAGTCTTGAGAACATGTAGGAGATACCAACTAAGAATCTTGCAAAAGTAAAATATATCAAATTCATTCAATAAGAGAGAATGAAATCACAAACATAATAAAATCTCTATCAAAAATATCACTTACAAATGCTGATCAATGGATTATGTTTCCAGTTCTGTTTCTTTAAATGGAATGGGGGTATATGATTATATTTTGTGAATTTAATATTGTAATTATATATCAAACTGAATTTAGAATGATTATTAAATAATGGCCTATCAAAACAGACAATAGCAGTCACTTTCCTGAACAATAACATTGTTTATTCAGAACACACTGAACTGATGATCTTTTCAGAAATAAATTAAAATTAGTTCAATACCAATGAAAAAGCTAATGCTATTTGTTCTAATATAAAATGGCCACTAAAACCATACTTCAAATATTACCTTTGTGGTTATGTTTCTATTCTTGATCCTCATCCACACAAAATGTACTTAGTCATTAAAGTCAAGGACATGAAAGGAAAATGGCTACCAAAATGCAAAAGTCTTTTTGCAATGAGAATTTTTCAAGTCATGTACAAAAGAGATTGTAGGGAGATACACGGTTACAAGCTAAATGGGGAGACATTTGCTTAAGCAATATCCTCTAGCACACAGGTTTGATTTTTACAGATACTGTTAAAAGTGTTAGACAACCTGTTTTAACTCAGAAATTATTTATTCAAACTCTGCAGAATCTAAGGTATCTTTAGAGCAAACCAAAAATGAATTTATATGAAGCTTTGTTGATGTCCCAAGACATAAGTACTTTTTCAGAATGGCTAAACACAGTGCTTTGGTTGGACTTCAGAATGCGTTCTATGTAATGAAAGAGCCATTTGATTATTGTTGCTAAATTCAGTACTTGTGAAAATGTTTTAAGTACGCCTGCAATTCTCTACACTTCTTAGCTGCTTATCGTTTTAGTGATACTCATACACCAGTGATAATGAAACTACTGCTATATATAAATACTGCACATACCTCAAATTCTAGTTCAAGCTATACTAAAAGATCAAGAAAAGGGAAGACTCTCAGGTACATTTCTGGAAGCAATCAATGCAAAACAGGAAAAATCAGTCTTCTGTTATATACAGCTTTATAAACATGGCATCATTTAAGAAATGATAGCCGCATGGAAACACAAAGTGACATCAGATTCTCATTTTGAATTGAAAAGAAACTTAACAACAAAATTTCCATTTGCATTGTGGCATTAAACAAGAATAACTTCCTTTGCATCTCTACTATTGCACCTTTTAAAAGGATTTGGTTGCCAAGGAAACATGTTCTGGCCCAGTATTAAATCTGAAACAAAGATATTTCAGAAGTTGGTTTAAAGAGTACAATACTGATATATACATATATACACACACACATAGATACGTATATACATTTATTTATTTAATATCTCAAATGCAGGCTTTTGTGGCCATAGGGCTAGTTATTGTTTGAAATAAGCCATACTGCATTGAACTGATGTTCAGTTTAAGCTGACAGGGCCATCTCTATCTATGTCTCTTTAAAAACCTTATGCCTCAAAATAAAAAGAAACACTGTGGGTTTACATCTGTACCTGATATAGCAAATGTCCGTGTCAAAGCAAATTAATCTTTATTTAAGATTTCACAGAGCACATTGAAAGCGCTTCCGACGCAGAATTTAAATATTTTTCATTTTTCTTATCTATCTTTACTTTTATTTTTTATATTTTAACCACAAGCTCAATAATTTTCATAGTAGCCTTAAAAATGCTACCAAAACAATAGGCATTTCAAAAATTCTTTTGTTGCATAAGCGTTGCCACGCCCTTAGTACATATGATTATTGTAACAGACATGACTGTTCTACTTTCACAACAGATTTTTTTAACAGTAAAAAACAATGGTAATCCCAGTATGTGTAGCCATCCAATTTAGTATTAGGTTGCCTTGAGATTTCTTTAACTAAACTGTTCAATACATTTCTATATTGCAAGCTACAATTTTAAACTCATTTCATGTTCTTGCAGCATTGACTGAGAAATCTGTAAAACATGCAAATCAAAACCTACCTGTATGTACCACTTAATGCAGTGTTAGCATGGCAATGTACCCAGCCATTTTTATATAAAGCGATGGTGATAAACTGAATTCTTGGTCTTCTCAAAATTTTTTTTAGAAGCAGTTGTCAAAAATCAGATGGGAAGCAGCTTGAATAGACCGTGATCAGGAGAACTGAATTTATCAATAAGGAAAGCAAGGGGGGGGGGGAAAGTCCTCATCCAAGGTTTCCGAAACTGCCACACAAGGTTTTTTTCGTCCCCTCTCCTCAGAGGGTTCAAAGCGTGAAGCTGACCACTGCAAAGGCCACTTGTCACATTTGCTGAAAATCAGCCTATTGATATCACTGCTGAAAATATAAACTCGACAACCAAAGCCCATTGCACAACGTGGACTGCGTAAGAGTTAAAAATAGATTCAACGTGCCTCCTACCTGCATAATAAATATGTAAGTTTCAAGTGCTTTAATTCGATATTCACATTAATTAACAATACAACATACATTATTTAAACTACAATAAATGCAAGAAGAAAAAGGGTGACACCATCTGGAAGCAGAGCTTGCTTCTTTTTTTTCTCTTAAGGGCTATAATGTATTTTGAATGTGATGACAAGCTAACAGCTCCCCACATTGCAAATTAAATAGAATTCTGAAGGTGATGCTGAAATATCGAAGCCTGTAATGAAGCACAAACAAGTCTTCACTACTGCATGACATGGCACACAGACCATTTACATACTCACATTTGAAATACTATGCACGGTATAATGAATTCTATACACAGCATGCACACAGCACAAGCAACGTTAATCCTGCCTGCCATTTTAGGCTAGCAGGAGTAAGATACATACTGCAGCACAGCTCTGGTAAGGGAGGAGGCAAGGGACAGCTCACCTTAAATGCAGTATCTGATTAATGTTGTAAGTGACATTGCGTATCAGCTACAGTCTTGGTTCAACTGGGTGGGAGGGAACAAAGAAAAATGTCATCAACTGGTGATGCAAGATGAGCTCCAGTCACTAAACACTGTTAGTAAACTCCAAATTCTGCAGTGATACAGTAGTAGGCTTTTTAAACTGTTAGCAAAACCTTCTTGTACCGTGGGTGAGTCTGGCTGCCGAGGGAAACAAAACAATCCCTTTGCTCATTGGAGAAATACTAGAATGACTACAGTGATATCATCTGAATGAAGATTTCATGCAGTACATCTTAGGTCTTGCATGTATTTGTGATCTCTTAATTTTTCAGCTGTAGAATTTTTAAAAATTAACAAAAAGACTGTCAATAAAATTAGTACTGCTAAAGATCTAATTCTGGTACATCACGCAATATATGTTCTCCCCCCTTTCTTCTTTTTTACAGTTTATTGCAATTCTGAGCAGTATTGACAAAACCACACGAGCTCAGGGTCCAATTGCATGATCAGCTGTCTGTGTCTACGCTACACCCTGTTAACCACAAGCAATGTTAGAGCTTAAATATATCTGCAATGCAGAAATGGTAGATACTTCGCTGCATAGAATTTTGATTAATTACAAAGTGTTTTAATACTCACAGAGGTAACAAAATAAAGAAGTAAATAAACAAAAATTTGGTTCTTCTGTCCTTTAGATACTGTACATATCAGACTATTACAGACCGTAAAAGCTATCCTAAGTATATTGACCTAAATAACGCTAAGACTACTTAAGCAGCAAACAAGCATACTCACTGTCAAAGCAAGGAAAACGAAACAATGATTGCCTAATCAAACTGAAAGCAACGTGCTACCACGGTATGAATTCCAAAATGCTACATACTGTATATGCACATCTCATGTTATAGGGAGATGCAACACTCCTTTGTTTTTTCTCAGAGGCTTTTCTTAGCTACGGTTGCACAATGACATTCTGACATCATGGAGGTCACTGCAGTCACTAAAGTGCTGTCGTTTTTGATGACAAAAATTATTTCAGGATACTAAGCCTCAGCAGCAAAATTACAAAATCTCACAGTATCTACTTAAAGGCTTTCCTCTACCTTCCGAGATTAACAATGGGAATTTTGTTTGGCTGCACGTATTATGTTGGCATCACCCTTTGCAGAGATTGCAAGAAGGTAATCATGGGAATTAGATATTTTTAAATAAGTAGAGGCAAACGTTTAAAAAAATGCCTCCTTATTTTTCTGTAAACCTCAAATTACAATAAAAGGTTTAATGTGTGGAACAACACAGAGTAAAAGGGAGGAAAAAGCTGCTTGTGCAAGGTTTTGAAAAATTGCCTAATAAGCAAAAACTGTTTTGCTATGTTTCCATTGTCAACATGTCCCCAAAGGGAGAATGAGAGAGACAGCACAGCTTGCTGCAGTCGACATTACCTTCTTGTAAGGCTGAACCATCAGGTAAAGTTAAGCAGAGCCTTAAATGGTAGATGTTTTCAAGAAAGAGTTTAAAAAAAATGCTTTTCTAGGGCTTCTCAATTTTCTCTTCCCCCCTCCCCCACATACACAAAGCTGAGTCCTCTTTAAACCCTGTTTAGAAACTCTGTTTCTAAATATTGCAATACTAGTTCTGAATATATTTTGCCAAAGTATTTTTATTAATGTATAATGAATACACACTGCTGCTGATCGGCCACTGAAATAAATGAATGCTTGTGTACACTGCTATGTCTGTACAAATGCTCGTCTGCAAGGGATAGCTAACAACAACTATGCTGTTAATTCAGCATGTTAAATTCCACATCTATAATAAAGATCACCTTAGAAATATATAAATGTAGCCATTTTTAAGACCTACAGATAACCTTGTTAGATGTTAAAGATTGTTTTCTTTTCTTGTTTTTTGTTTTGTTATTTTTAAAGTAATTTTTGTTTCTTCTCTGAAATTTGCAGATATTTTAGCAGTGGAAAAATAAATTTAGCTTTGGCATTTTGTTCTGTTTGGCTTAAAGACTTGGAATCAGATGATCCAAACAGTCAGAGCTTTAAAATATGCAGAATCCCCTTCCATAACTAGCACATCTGTCACACAGTAATGGAATCAGTCCAGCAATGAAGGAGGCTGGACAAAACAGCTGTCATTCCTATGATTACAAAATAATATAAGTTCAGTTTCTGTTTCTTTTTTTTTCTTTAATTAGAGCTGTTTATTTTGGGCATAGAAATTCTTCGATACATTAAGTTAAAATGTTTAGCCTGGGGTCATGTTAGGATTTTTGGAGTTTCAGAATTTAAGTAATTCGAGAATCCTGCACGTCTTAGAACCATGTCAAAAGTCCCACGGGCTTCAGTGGGACAGGATCAGGGCTCACACAGTAAAGCATGCTGGGGTTTATAGGGAAGCATGGTGATATACCGTACTACATTTTTGTGGTGGTAGAGCCTAAGTATTTATGTACTAGTTTTGCTTAACAACGGTCTTCAGCAAAAGGCAGATTTCAGCAACATCCAACAAAGAATCTTGTGCTCATTCTTGGGATTGTTATTTCCCTGACACATAGTAGCAGCACTGTTTAATCTACCAGAAGGAGTGCCTTGCTGTTGTGTGCTTTAGGAAAAAAAAAAAAGCCTGTGCAGCAGTGAGCCTTTTCCTGTTACACGAGTGCTTCACTATCATTGCCTGAGCGTGAGAGTAGGGCTGTTTCCGAACCTATGTCTCTTGCGCCTTGCACAATGTGCTCTACTAGGCCACTTTCAGGCCTTATATACAGATATATTTGCATAGTTTTGCTTATGAATCTCTCAATGGTTAATTTCAGTAAAGAAAGCAGTTTCTGGGGGCTTCTAGAAGATTTTATGATGATTAATATAGTGAATAACCAATGAAAACCTTAAAGTAGCTGTATCTCATGCCAAGATTTCAAACCTGGTTAAATAAAATTGGGCACTTTTATATATGAGGGCACTGAAAGGGCTTGATCTTCCAGAACCTATGAGTTTCCACAACTCTGCTGAAGTAGATAGCAATAGTTGAGATACTCAGAAGTTATAGACATCAGGCCAAAGATTTAGATGTTCAACTATGGATGAATGTCTCTATTTAGGACACATGCATTAATAAATGTTAACTTTGGGTGATATTTGCAAAAGCACCGAAAGTATTCACAGGTACAAATATAACTGAAAGTGAAATGAGGTCAGTATGACTTATGTTCCTAAATCTTATAGGCACTCTGAAAACTCCCCTTTACTCTGCAGGCTAAAATAGATATTTGCACCTGGACTACATATAGTTTTTATAACAGTATAATTATTTTGGTGGGGGTGCAATTTTTTACTTACATACTTTTACCAGTACATTCCCCTGGTTTGGACATAATTTTGCCAATATAAAGGTGATCTATAACAGCATGGCTTCTTCCCTATAGCACGCAAGAGTAATCTATACTGGTATAAGTACCTTTACATTGATATAACTGTCCACAAGGGTGGTTACAACTCTTCAACCATATTAGTACAATTAAAGTGATGCAACTTTTATTCTTAAACAAGGCTTAAGGAAAAAAAAGAGACTTAGCTTTTTAATCTGCTTCTGCTTCACTGAATAGCTCAGATAATAATAGTCTAGAGTCACAGGTTTGATTTTACCACCAGCAACATAACAGATGTCCATCTTTTCTGGGAGCTCTGCAATCTCTGCTTACAACCAGCACTTGAGAAGGGTTTCTTAACACAAGTATACTCCTTTGTGTTGTCTGGGTGGAAAAAAGTTTGTTAGCTCCCACCTGAGCTACACACATTAAAAGTAAGTGGGAAAGATGGAATCTGTCCCTTTTGCATTTGGAATTTTTGGTTAGTTTGTATTTGCTGTGAATTTTGGATGAATCTTCTACCAGCTCACAGTTGCTGGAATAGTATGCCAACTCCACTGGCTTAGGGCAGCAACTAATTTTTAAACTCAGTATATACAGCCGCATACCCAACATCCTCTTTATGATGAAACTAATGAAATTACAGACACATCTATCTGTTGTGGCTAGTACCACAGCAAGGGAGGGCTGAGCAGGGCAACCACTCTGGGAGCCAAAGTGAAGGGGCACCAACTGGCAAGTCGTGAGTCAATATTTCATTATAAATTTTGAAAAATTTTGGCTGATGTGGCTGATAAATGCTGTGTGCATGCATGCAGCCACAGCATGCACGCAGCCAGCCCAGCAGCTTGGAGAGGACTGTTCAGCTGGTGAGTCTGTTGTGGGGTGGAAGGAGTGGAGAGGGGCAAATGGAGGCCCCCTGGTGAGGGAGGAGGGGGGCTGGGACTGGGGAAGGCACTGCCCAGGGATGGGGCACAGGACAGAGCCGTGAGTGGCTCTTCCAGGAGGTGCGGGGAAGCGGGGGTGGGTCCCATCGCTGCGTGCACCTCTGGGCAAACATGGGCAGGGGCGAGTGCTCCCCAGATCTGTGTGCAGGGCAAGGGCAGGCTTCTGCTGTGGCCTTGCCCTGGGTGCAAAACTTCCTTGTGGCTTAGTTCTGAGACTAACAAGTCAGTTCAAAATAAACATGTTTGGGAAGCTATAGTACTTCTGTTGAACACATTTGAAAGCCCACACCCCAAATTCTCAACTGTGCCTAATGTCCATTGGGCATAGCTGAGCAGCGAGAGGCCATTGCAACTGGCTGTAGTTCCTTGATGCTGGGAGTAGTTCTTAATAGGATCTTGTGTCTTTGACAGCAGCCAGGATACCAAACAAATGGTTTATTTTATGCCACTTGCAATACAGACTCAAAGGAAGTGGAAGTTGGGGCTTCTCTACCAATGAGGTGGGCAGATATGGTGACGGGGAAGATCCTTTTCCCTGCTGGGAGGATGAAAAGGAGCTAATTCACAAAACAGGATTGTCTACCTCATAGACATGTATTCACTGAAGCCAGCTTCTTGTGAAAACTGTAGTTACAGAAAATAAAGTCTGTTATACAGAATGCAACACTGATATATAGCTGACTGCCAGATGCTATTCAAAGAATTTTAGTTTCTTTATTAAATGGAATAAATCATCTTGCCTGTCAAAATACATACATTTTCAGAGCGAAGAACCCAATTTATGCCTAGATAGAGTATCTTATGTAAAATTATACTCTATAACATTAGGTAATCCTTCCCAAGCAGATGCAAGCTTCTCCCTCATTTTATTGGCAGCCTCTTGCCAGATGTGAAATACTGTTATTAGTTTGTATGTCTTCCTGCAATGTTTAAAGCAAACAACACCAGGAGCAGATAATGACATAACACCCCACATTACTAAGAATGTTCTTGCATTCTAATTTACGTATTTATCTGTTGTCAAAATGGCTCAGCATTACAGAGACAACTGATAGCAAATATTCCCTACATGATATGGGTCTAAGTGTAAACCATGAAGGTAGAGACAGAAATGACTAATGCCCAACATACTGGGTGGGATTGTAAGTATCAAGGTGTCTCCATGTCCCCACTCCCCTTTGTCGGAGCCGAGAGCCCTGGTGTCACGGTGGGGCCGAGTACGGATCGAACAGGTGGGATTAGCGGCGAGGAGTTGGAGCGGGCGGGATGCGTGCAGTTTCAAAAGGTAACTTTTTATTGTTGTCTTATGCTACAAGATGGAGATGTAGTGTAGGTCAATTCAGCTTGGTTACAATCAATCGAGAACAGTAACAAGAAATGCGGAACGATGAATGATGAACGAGGCCGATTGGTAATGGTGACGTGAATGAGTACACCGGAATGTAGACGAACGAGGTAATCAAAGATGTGAAGCGAGTGGCCGAAAACGTGGAACGAGTTAACTGGAACATGAAACAAATAATCGGATTGAAGACGTGAAATGAGTAACCGGAACGAATGAGCAATCAATCGAGTAACCGAATAACCAAGACGAAGAAGAGCGTTCTCTAGGAAGGGGTACGCTGGGACTTGATGGTGGCGGGGACACCAGTGGAGCTCTGGGTTCAGGCGAACCAGGGCCCTGTGACTCTCCTGAGGTGGTCTCTGATGTGTCAGTCTCCGCTTAGGTCTGGTCTGGTTTCTGCTGTGGGCGGAAACTCCCTAGCCTTAAATATGTTTCGAGTGGCCAATCGCACGGCTTCCCCTATGGAAAATTCTAGCTAGCTTACATCATGCTGGAACAAGACTGGGCATGTGCATCTTGCCAATTCAGATTACCTCACTTTAAATTTACATAGAGGTCAAGCATGGGGCATGCTCCAGGCATGCGTACTGATCTCTTGGGGTTTTTCCATTGACATGCCCATACATGTTATGCTTAACTCAGTGTTAGCCAGCACTTCTCATAGATTTTGGTTCTGACACCCTTCTCTCCAGGTATATTTTGAAAGACTTCCACTCAGCTCTGTCACTTCTCTGACCCAGCATTCCTATTGAACAAATTGCTTATGGTCACATGCCCATGCACCAGCTTCCAGGCCAGAAATACAACTCCTTCCTAACACCTACTTCCACTAGACTCCAAAGGCCTTCCCTTTTGTTCATAAACCTTCTTGCTAATGGCTGCTGGGTCTGGAGAAGTAGGAGAGGAAGTAAAGAATGGCTGGGACTGCAGAGTCAAATATTCTGCCTTTATGAGGCTGAAGAGAACCAGCACCACTAAATGCCTATTTTTATTGCACTGTAATAACTCTTCCCTGATGTAGTTAGCTGTGTTAGGGCCTTGTTATACCTTACGCAGTAAGCTGCACCAGTGTTAAATCAGCTTAGTGTTATTCGGCTTAGTGGAGCAGTCACGCCTTAAGGAGAAAAACCATCTCTGACTGTCCTTCACCTGCACAGCTGTGACTGCTACTAAAGGCTTGGTGAGCAGGGGCAGGACTAGGAGCTGTCTACAGCCCCAGGTGGAGGCGGTATTCCATAATATTCCCATAATATTCCTTATATTTTTCTGTAAAAACCCTTCGAGCCCCCTTAACCTGAGGCCCTTTCAATTGGTGTGGGGGGCAAAAGGTGGTTGAAGCATCCTTGGCAGCCCCAGGTGACACCAGGACCGGAAGTGGACAGGGGCTGGGGCACCTGTGGCTGTTGTGGGTTCCTGAACATGGGGAAGGACCACACAGCTGCTAGGTGCTCCAGGCCTGCTTCACTCACTCTGTCCAGAGGGAGCAGCAAGTTGGTCCAGGTGGCAGCAGGAGGCACTGCAGCTGCTGGGCGCTCTAGGGCTGTAACACTTGCTCTGCCCAGCAGGAGCAGTGAGCTGGCCCAGGCAGTAGCAGGAGGCACTGTGGCTACTGGGCACTCCAGGGCTGTTGCACCTCCTGATGCCACCTGACTGGCTTGCTGCTCCCACTGGGCAGAGTGAGCACTGTGGTGCCTCTGAGCAATCCAGGCCTATTGCACTCACTTTGCCTGATGTGCCTGGGGGGGGACAAGATGCCATGCCTGGCCCTGCTGCATCCCAGTATCTCCACTCACCTTGACTCAGAGAACAGGGGGGTTAGGAAGGGGCAACTGCATCTTGGGATACTGGGAGACTTGAACTTGGATGGAACGTGTGTGGAGTGGCCACACCTTAATGGAACAGGAGCAAGGTTATGCAGATTAGAGATAATCCTGCCCTGAAATGATGTAACTTTAAATTGAATAATGAGTGC
Source organism: Crocodylus siamensis (assembly GCF_052110815.1). NCBI lineage: Eukaryota > Metazoa > Chordata > Crocodylia > Crocodylidae > Crocodylus > Crocodylus siamensis. Next base: position 64,723,388 of record NC_143400.1, on the reverse strand, counting down.
TTTAAGCCACTTGAAGGTATTAATATGCACCAAATCCAGGGATTAAGGGCTCCAGAAGCCACCTAAAATTACTGGGTAACAAGACCCTTAGTCTGAAGTCAGGAAAAAGGCAGAGCAGTAGCACTTTTTAGTTGAACTAATACAGGCATAATTGTTTACAAGCAACAGTTTACTTGGCCAGATGCTATGCAAGGACCTGCAAAACAGTGATCTGAGGGTGGAGGGCCTGATATGGGGCAGAAGGGGCAACAGGAGTGATAGAGGAGTGATCTGAAGGTGGACTGGGCAATTTGGAGGGTAGGAGGGGCAGCAGCCTTGCAGCTCCCCACCCACTCCCCTCTTCTCCTTCATTTCTCTCCTCACCTTTTCCCCATATCCCCCTTCCCATCTCCCTCTCCATCTTCACCTTTTTTCCCTCCCTCCCCTTTTACCCCACCCTCATCCACCTGTTTCTCAGCTTTTTCCAGCTAGGCATACTGGAGAACTGCAGACTGGTAGTTTTAACTCAGGTGAACACTCAGGAGCTAACTTATCTCAAGCAAGGTATCATAGCTCAAAAATAATCCTCATCTGAACTGGCATAACTTTAAAATGCTTGATGGTAGCTAGGTGAGCTCCAGCCCCACAGGCCAACTCAACTATTTTATCAACTATCCTAGTATAGTTCATCAGCTCTACTACATAAATAAATACTGAGTTTTGGCTTAACTGTGCAGCTACTGAAATAACTCTATGATTTTATCAGCAATAGAATTAAACCGAGCAATTTTGAACATCACACCTGGAATCTAAAGCTGACAGTAAGACTACTATATTAATAAACTTAAAGAACCGCAGCATCCCTGGAAGGGCTACGTTCTGCTATGTCCTGATTTGTGGGAATCATCCCACAAGCAAGTCTGCAGGGGAAGTCTCCACTACCTTTTCTTTCTTGGCCATCTTTCTGATACGTCCCTTTTCCACTTCTCATACTGACAGTTCTGTGTAAAACTCAATCATACCGATTCAGGCCTCACACTGACTGATATTCATCTGGCCAAGGAGGAGACTGACCACCTGTCAGGCTGTGCTTAGTGAATTGTCCTTCATTACCTTTTAGCTCAAATCACAAAACCAGCCCAATAACACTGATCTGGGGCCACTGAGCAGGAGCTGTGGTGTTTTATCCAAGACAATACACGGAAATGGGTTCAAGCCATGAAAGTTCAGATCCAAATCAAACTAGGTGCCCTCCACAGTGGAATGGCAGAAGGTTCCCTCCAGAACCAGGGCTGCTCACGGTGGCACAGTACCAGCTTCCCCAGTTCAGTTGCGGAACATGTATGAGGCCCTGGCGACACTGGAGGAAGAGGAAGGCGAAGAGGAAACCTCTGCTGAGGAGGACACTCCACGCACAGAATGGGCTGAAGGAGGCAAGTTGACCCAGAAGAAGAGGTGCCGGGTACTGTTCATAGGTGACTCCATTGTGAGAGGAGCAGAGGGTCCCATCTATTGCCAAGATCCCATGGCATGTGTGGTCTACTGTCTGCCCAGAGCACAGATTCAGAATGTGATGGAGATGATCCCAGTCCTCATTCATCCCACTGATTACTACCCCATGATCCTAATCCATGTGGGCACTAATGATGTGGCCAGGAGCAGTTCAGATCACCTGATGAAGGACTACCAAGCTCTGGGGGGCAAGCTAAAGGAGATAGGGGCACAGGTTGTCTTCTCATCAATCCTTCCAGTGAGTGGATATGGAAGACTCCATGAGACCTGCATCTGGGATGTCAACTTGCAGCTTTGGGAATGGTGTCTCACAGCAGGCTTCGGCTTTCTGGACCACAACCCACACTTCAAAACAAGAGACTTGCTTGGGTGGGATGGGCTCCACCTCTCCCCCAAAGGTAAGCATGTGTTCTCTTTTAGGTTGGCTGATCTCCTCCTGCAGGCTTTAAACTAGGCTCATCAGGGGAGGGGGAGGAAGAGGACCAAGAGAGGCATGGAATACTGAACCAGAAGACATCCTCAAGAACAGCCCAGCCAAGACAGGCAATGACCACAAGAAATACCCAGTAAGAGAGAGGGGCCCGGATAGTGCTGGGATTGGGGGGAAGTTGCATATACCCTCAGGAGGCCTTAAATGTCTCTACATTAATGCTCATAGTATGGGGAACAAGCAGGAGGAACTTGTCCTCCTGCTAGCCAACACAAACCCAGACATAGTGGGGCTCACTGAAACTTGGTGGGATTCAACGCACAGGTGGTAAACATCAAGGGCTATAGGCTGTACAGCGGGATGGAACGGGGAGGAGAGGTGGGGGCGTGGCACTATGGCAAAGAGCAATACACAGCAAACAGCACTGGGTCTGAGGTAGGGTAGACTGAGGTGCTCTGGGTGAGAATACAAGGGGGCCAGGGGGAAAGGGACCTAATGGTGGGGGTCTACTATAGGCCACCTAACCAGGAGGAAGAGCTGGAGTGGGAATTCTCTGGTCAGCGCGTGGAGGCAGTTAAGTCAGGGACGTGGTCATCATGGGTGACCTAAACTCTCTGGACATCTGCTGGGAAGAGCAGTCAGCTAAGTCTGACAGCTCACATAGGTTCCTAGCCAAATTACAGGACCTCCATCTAACCCAGGAGGTGTACAGCCCCACCAGAGGAAATGCCTTGTTAGACCTGGTCCTGGCCACAAGCGACAACCTGGTGAGGGGGTGCAGGTGCTTGACCACCTGGGTGATAGCAATCATTGCCTACTGCAATTCACCATCCAGCACAGGGTGTCAAAGGCCTGCAGCAAGGCAGCAGCCCTGGACTTCAGGGGGGCGGATTTCAATGAGGTAATAGTCGGGGAGGCACTGAGGTCCCGGAGGGGAGTGAAGGGGAGTTGGGAGTCCAAGAAGAGTGGCTGTTCCTTAAAGAGACGATCCTCCAACCTCAAAGGGTGACAATCCCCACGTGGATCAAAGGGGGCAAGAGCACTCAAAAGCCCCCATGGCTCACCAAAAGCATCCAGGAACATCTCAAAGCCAAAAAGGAGGCGTACACCCAATGGAAGGGAGGGGCCCTCACCAAGGAGGAGTATACCTCCATTGTTCAAGATTGTAGGGGGGCTGTAAGGAAGGCTAAGGCAGAGAAGGAAGTGGGACTAGCAACCCAGATCAAGGATAACAAGAAGTCCTTTTTTGAATACATAGGGGGTAAAAAGAAGGTACCAAGTAACATGGGGCCTCTGCAGGATATGCTTGGTAATCTGGTGGTAGCACCAAGTGACAAAGTTAATCTCTTTAACAGTTTCTTTTCTTCCATTTTTCTGAGCAGGGACAGGGACATCCTGCCCACTGGGAATCTAGACAGACCTAGGGGAGGCACAGCCAGGCCCAGGGTCAGTGAGGACCTAGTCAGGGAACTTCTGGTGGGACTAGACATGTTCAAATCAGCAGGTCCACGATCTCCACCCCAGGGTGCTGAGGGAATTGGCAGAGGTCGTTGTGGGTCCCCTGGCACAGCTTTATGAGCACTCATGGTGCTCTGGTATGGTGCCAGAGGACTGGAAAAGGGCCAATGTGGTCCCCATTTTCAAAAAAGGGATGAAGGAGGACCCAGGAAACTATAGGCCCATTAGTCTTATCTCGGTCCTGGGAAAGCTCTTTGAGAAAATTATCCAGGAGCACATCTGCAAGGGACCAGCAGGGGAGATTATGCTTAGAAGCAATCAGTATGGGCTCATTAGAGACAGATCCTGTCAGACCAATCTGGTTGCCTTCTACAACCAGGTCACAAAAGCCCTGGCCACAGGTGTTGCTGTGGACATAATCTTTCTGGACTTTAGGAAGGCCTTTGACACTGTCTCTCATCCCATCCTCATTTAAAAAATTAGGTGACTGTGGTGTCGATGCCTACACAGTCAGATGGGTTGCAAATCAGTTGGAGGGCTGCACCCAGAGAGTGGTGATGGACGAGTCGTTTTTGACCTGGAGGGATGTGGGCGGTGGAGTTCCTCAGGGCTCGGTCCTCGGGCCCCCACTGTTCAATATCTTCATTGGTGACTTGGACAAGGGGGTGAAAAGCACCTTGTTCAAGTTCACAGATGACACAAGGATTTGGGGAGAAGTGAGCATGCTAGAAGAGAGGAACAGTTTACAACTAGATCTTGACAGGTTACAGAGGTGGGCGGATGAGAATAGGTTGGGTTTCAATATGGACAAATGCAAGGTAATGCACCCGGGGAAGAAAAACCAGCAGAATACCTGGAGGCTGGGGGACTCCCTTCTTGTCAGCACAGAGGCAGAAAAGGATCTTGGAGTCATTATTGATTCCAAGGTGAACATGGGCCGGCAGTGTGGGGATTCAGTCAGGAAGGCTAACTGCACTTTGTCATGCATCCATAGATGCATCACGAGCAGGTCCAAGGAGGTGATCCTCCCTCTCTATGTGACATTGGTCAGGCTGCATTTGGAGTACTGCGTCCAGTTCTAGACACTGCACTTCAGGAGGGATGTGGATAGCATAGAGAGGGTCCAGAGGAGGGCCACTCGCATGATCGGGGCAGCAGGGGTAGGCCCTATGACTACGGACCTGAGCCTGTTCAGCCTACACAAAAGAAGGCTGAGAGGGGATCTGGTGGCCACCTACAAACTTGCCAAGGGGGATCTGCAGGCAATGGGAGAGTCCCTGGTCCCCCAAGCACTACTGGGGGTAACAAGGAATAACGGCCATAAGCTGATTGAGAGTAGGTTCAGGCTATACATCAGGAGGCACTACTTCACTGTCAGGGCAGCTAGGAGCTGGAGCCAACTTCCTAGGGAAGTGGTGCTTACCCCTACCCTGGGGGCCTTCAAAAGGAGGCTAGATAGACACCTTGCCAGGGTCGTTTGACCCCAGCATCCTTTGCTGCCCATGGCGGCGGTTCGGACTTGATGATCTGCTTAGGTCCCTTCCGACCCTACCAACTATGAACTATAATGATGAGTGCTTAAAATGAGATGTATTTTGGGGCACTCTGTAAATTGCTTTAAACTGATAAAATATCAATTGAGCTGTATTGGAATGCAACTTAAGTAATATGCCAGAACAATGAACATCTTATTGAGAAATAAGAGCTGCCAGGAAGTTGCAAGGCCCAGTCTGGGCAGCATCTGGGTGCATGGTGTGGCATGGATTGCAGGGAGCCCAGGAACAGTTTTCTAATAAGTCAGAGATGAAAACCATTGTGGAAGTGTGAAGGCTGGGGAGAAAGTAGAAAAGTTTTTTTTCAAATCTTTCATATACCTGTATATGCTTCTTACTAACACTCACATTTTACTAAGTAGGTTATGAAATTAATACCTCATCAGTGTGAGCAGAAGTGAGTTCACACTCTTGCTATTCTTTTCCGAGTTGTGGATAGCTTTCTGCACAGATGGATTAAATAGAACAAGGTAAAAATGAAAACTAAGATTCTGCTAACCCCAGCAATTATAGCGTATGTAATGAGAAAAGATGGGTATGTCTGCTAAATGATGGATGGAGTCCCAGCTTTCATTTGCATTTAGAGACCAGTTAGATATTATTATGTTTCTGGTTCAGACGTATCTTTTGTAAAGATGTGTTGTGAATTGCTGAAACACTCATAGCAGCCACTTATATTAGAGTGATCTACAAACTACAAAATCATCTTTGGGGATTTACTGTGAACAAATTAAAACACAAATCTTTTTTTAAAAGTTTCTTCACAGAATTTGAAAGAGATCAGGTCTCTGTTGACATTCGGATACAGTCCTATAAGCTGATTTCCAATATTCTTGAATTCAATATCCGAAATTATCTGCAATGTTCAAGGTGTGGATTTATCTGTCTTGTTTAGCCTTTCAAATCATACATTCCAGGATTCTGTTTGTTTTTGAGACTGTTTTTCATTTCTAAATGAAACTGTTTCAATGTTTTTCTCCATATTAAATTGTATGAGTCAGCCCACACCCATGCTTTTCCTTTGTCTGGTTTAATCATCCCTCCCCTTTGGCTGTTTTAGGCACTTCCACTTTCATATTGCCTACATATTCTCCTCTGAGAGGCAATAGTGCTCCATAAGGAAACAGAAAACACAAAGACCCTGTGTAAGGAGGAGCTTTGCTGAGTCATTTTGATGTCAGGTGCTTGCCTGATGCATAGTGATACAGGGGCATTTTTGCTAAGTTGTACTTACGAATTTAAGAAGAGATGGTTCTACAACAATGGATAACAGGGATGAGACAAGAAAGTTCTTGCAGGAAAATTTCAGGGACAGCAATGGCTGGGCGCTCACAGTGAAGGTTATACTAATAATTCAAATGATGAAACCCCCCAAAAAGCTGAAAGCATTAGTAGCACACTTTCTGTGTTACAATATTTTCCTGTGACAGTGTAGTTTTGATGCCCTTTGGTTTTCTGTGCTAAAGATCTTAGGTTTAATGCCAGAAGTACTGTACTTTGTGATTAGCAATGTAAATCCATGGGGGCAAATGCATGTCCTTATAGAACCTTCTGGAGTGAATGTTTATGACGTAATTGCCTGCAACTGCAAGCAATGAACTTGATGTGCTAAGTGATTCCTTCAGTTCCTCCTGACTGGACCATTCCCAAGCATGTCATATCTACCCATACCCATACTATGAACTCTAAAAAGGAAGTATGTCAGTGAGGCTGCTCAATCACACTTGAGACCTCAGTCTTCGGCATGCATGAGAGCAGCTGCTGAGGTGACCCTGGAGAAACCTCACTGCTGTCCAAGGTCAGAGCAGGTGGGTAGGAGTGAATGTGTTTGGCACACAAGAATGGCCCAGGCATGATACAGTGCTGCCAGCATAGACATGCCCTTCCAGCATTATATTTCCAATGTAGTCAGAGAAAGAATAGATTCAGACTGCATATACTTTGTTCATTTCAGGTGCAAATTCCATCAGCTTTGTTAGGGCTGCATGCAGTTTTCTGTAGAAATCCCTGTCCTAAAGTTTATACCTTCTGAAACTTGCCTTTTTGCCTTGGGTTTTGCAAGCTTGGTCTCTCCACAGAGGTAATTTTTCCCTCTTATTATTAAAGATATATTTTCATACCAAACAAGAGGAAAGAGCTGAAATGTGTCAACTGAAGGAAAACCTTTTTGGATGTTTCAAAAAAACTGGCTGGATGTGATGGAATTATCATAAAATCAAACATGTTGTGGTGGCCAGTAGGGGGTGCCCCTGCATTGAGCCACCCACCTCCCTGTGCCCGACCACCTTCCAGGCTCCGAGTGCCTCCCTAGGGGTGCCTCACGTCTGGCTGTCCCTCTTCCTGGAGCACACTTGCTAGCTTGGGGGTAATGTAAGCTGCTATCACCCTGAGAAGGGGCTGTCTCGGCCCTGTGTCCTTGGGGAGACACAGGCCTAATAGTCCTACGGGTACTCGACCCAGTACAGGCACTTGGGGCACTTCCCCAAGTCAGGGGCCAAAAAGGAAAGTCTCCCTTAGTCTGCAGACCTAAAGGGCCTCTTAGGCATAATTTAGACCCACCCCTCAATAAGTCTCCTACACTGGTCACAGAGGAGGGCTTTACTGATTACAGGGGTAGGGTGAAAATAGGGTACAAGATAGAGCAATATCATAGAAATCCCATAGAGCAAAACAGTCTGGCTGAGGTAGTCTTTTGATTACACATCTGAGTTACTGCCAGCTATATATCTAACCACATCTTGAGTAGCTTACTCACAAGCATCATCCAGAGGCTATTGGAGATTCCCTCTGGAGGCAAGCCATTCCTAGCTTATGAGCTGAGGGGGAGAGAGCCAGTTTCAGATGGTAAACTCCTCTCTAAGTCTGAGCATGGCTGCTGCCCCTTCCTCCTGGGCAATCTTAACTTATATAGCCCCTGTGACCTCATTCACCTGGTCCAATGGAGGCCAGCACCTGTTGGCTGTCGGCCAACCAATTTGAAATACATCACTAGTTGCTGGGCAGACTCTAGCCCGCCAGGTAGATGCCCCTCACCCACGTAGCTGATACCAGTCACATAGGCAGGGGGAGCAGTTTTCCCCCCTCTCTCAGGAATGTAGCCAGCTCAGGTTACCTAAAGAGATAGGGTAAAGGTGCGTCTCCTCTGCTGGGTCCATCCTAATCAAATTGTCACAGCACAGAGATTTTGGGGAGAAACAAATGTGGCTTCCTGCCACACACATTACCTAGTAGATTAGAGAGATCCCAACTCATGTGAACAGCATACTCCCCCATTAGCTCTAAACAGTCCACACAGCCTATGTAAACTCAGAACAAAAAGGCCATTCGGCGAGTTCTCTGGCAGGCTTGGATGCCCTGCGGTTCTTAACACCAGACTGCTCAGCCCAAGGCCCAGCTTCTTTCTTATCCAAGATTCCCTTGATGAAGCAGCCCAGTTCTGAAGCTTTCTTCTTCCTTTTTATTGTGTTCTGGCTGGCAGGTGTTATTGAGTAGGGCTGGATTACACTCTGCCTTCAAAACCATGAACCTGTTTATACTAATCACTAGCTGTATTAACTGCAAACACCTGACTATTAATCCCTTCCTTCCATGAGACAATCTGTTTATAAGATAAGGCATGACTGAGTGGGCATTGACCTTGCTGCCGTGGGAGGATCTAAGGCATATAGAGCTAGAAGGAACCTCTTAATGTTACTAAGCTTTCCCCCCATTATCCCAGGCAACTACACAAACACATCTGTCGAAAGGGTCCATAACATCATCCACTCCAGCTCCTCCCACACTACACAGCCAAAAAGTACATAACAACACCTTTACAATGTGCCACAGGAAGAGAGCAAAAGAGACATCAATAGCATGGCCACTGCAATGGCAGAGAATTTATTAGGTAAAATATGCCTAAACATAAACAATCTTAGGAAAGGGACCATACCCTATGCTACAGAGGAATACAAAACCAAAAAACAAAACCCCCCACCTCCCCAACATTCTTACCAACCTGACTTTCTGACACTGACTGGTTCAGCAAATAAGCAAGATACCACAGCCAGGACCTGAGAGTTTCGTCAGTACTATTAAGAGAAGTTGCACACTCCAGCAGTGGCCACTGTCCTTTCAGAGTCATTTTGCAGATACCACTCAGACAAGCACCATTTAAAAAACAAACCAAAACAAAAAACATCATATTCTAAAAGAGTTTCAGCTCTCCACCCCAATTAGCCAAACTGTGTTCTTAACTGGTTTAACAGGAAATAAAACACAGAAACAAGATCAGAGTAGATTGGGCCTTTTTCTCCGCAATTTCTTTAAAAAGAAACCAGCCCTGTGTCACCAGAGAAATGTCATTCTTTTTAAATAAAACCTTAGCAGCTTTCTGACATCCCCAAAGAGAAACTTCTCCCCTTCCCTTTGGGGTGTGAAGGAGGGAAAGGAGGAGGACAATCTCTTTATCAGAATGAAATACCGTTAGTTTTGTGAGCAAATGTACAACTTGTTAAAGTCCAAATACACAAATAGCTCTACTAAAAAACAATACATTTTTATACCATATTTAATCCAGTGATCTCAAAGCTCATTACAAACATTAATTGCACCAAATGACTATTGTCCTCTAAGATATAATTGTCCTAATTTGCCACATGGATAGCCAGACACAAAGATTAAGTAACTTGCACAAGAGTTGGAAGCAGAACCTTGAATCATATGTACAAACTAGTATTGTGCAGTGCTCTTCCCAGGGATATTTGGCAGACAAATAGGAAGGAGATGCAGATGCAACAGATCACAAAGCTGTTCCAAAACCAGACTATGTTTGGTGGAAAAAAATGTACACCAGACTTACCAATTAAATGTTGTCTGAAATCTGGTGGGAACCTCTTTTGCTTCCTCTTCAAGGGCTTGAAGAGCTAAAATCCTCTTTTACTGCCCCTAACCAAAAGGGTTCCAGAATTTCTTGTAGACAGTTTTACATATAATGAATCAGACCGATCCCAGTACAGAAACCTTACAATGAGAGAACTGCCTCACATCTAATTGAAATTCTTTTTAACTTTTCTATGGCCTGCTAGAGACTACCATTTTTCACCCATGTTCATCTACAAGTTATCCTTCTAAAAAATGAATTCCAAACCTGTTTTATCTCTTTGTAAACCAATTTAATATCACATAAGATACTCCTAGTTGTTACATTGACCTACTGTGGCTGTTATCCTGCAGAAACCTGTAATTACTTGCATTGGGGCTTTGCCAGAACAGCAGGGTTACCACATCATTTGTTATGTAAATGCTCTGATATCTTTAGGACAAATAGTTAAAAAAACAGAAAACCGTCACACATACATAAAACAACATGCTATTACTTTAGCTATGTGAGCAAACCAGATTTTGAAATGGACCAATGACCATTTAAAAGCTTGCTGGCCTTCTGTACACTGAACTGGAGTAACTGTATTGGCAAACATAGGCCAGAATGTTTTAGAAAATTGAGCCCTTCATGGCCACAACCGATCAGAATCTCAATCTTTTCTGACCCCCTCATTAGAAAGATGGCACCTCTATCAACTTACAGGGGCACTGGCTTTTAATGGACACTAGCACTTTATTGGGCACTGGCTTTTAATGGACACTGGCACTAACCGTCTTCTACTAGGCTGGAATAGCAGAACACAGTATTCAAATCACAGAAAACACTGACATTTAACAACAAATATAGCCTGTCACTTTCATAGTACAAAACTGAACAATTCTCTGATCTATCAGTTACCTTTATTTTAGAGTCTCACAGTACAAAACCTTTCTATCATTGCTTTGTGGAAAAGGGCTTATATAATGTACAAGGGATAAAAGGTTATGTATAACACAACCCAAAAGCCTTCTATAAACCTAGAATCAAAGACTTTAATAAAAAAAATGGATACTTATCCTACAGTGGCTGCAGTTCTGGGAGATGATAGATGACCTGGATCCCACTGTAGGTGGGCATGTAGACAAAACTAGATTTATTTTAATATTACTGGTGTTCATTAGGGCCATCCACAGGTCCCAGACTGCTTTATGCTCCCATGTGAGGGCATAAAGAGCAGGGTAGCCACAACCTCTCCTACATTTCTCTGACAATTTGAAGCTTGTGGTAGTTAGTGGAAGACTCTAAAAAGTGGGGATGAAGAGCAAGTTGTAAGACCCACATGAGAAAAAATCATCATTAAAAACTAGCATCATCAGAGTGAGTTGCCTTTCTGACATTATTACATGAACAGGAATACCCCATTCATCTTATCCTCCATCTCTACCTAGTCAAAGGCAGACCTGTCTCCTCACAAAGGATCTCAAAAGCGATTACACAGTGCTTTCTTTTCTCTTTCCAGTTGCCTGGTGTACCCCTCCCACTGAACACCATGACACACTGCATCAGAGCTCCAGCAACAATTTTTACCTGTTTCAAATACACTCCTTGAGTGCTTCAGGGAGAATCATACCACAGACATGGTTATGTTACTGAAACTGATACCTCACTCTTACTATCCTGAGAGAATGTTTGCCAGTTACACGAAAGGGAGCATCCACAATGACATGTACTCAAAGAAGACCTTCATTTTTTCCTATTGGTAACAAATTTTAAACAGGGTGGGCAGGTAAAACACTTTAATAAACCCTTGGGTCATTCCAACCAATGTGAGATGTTTATTGATCAATTGTCATGGCAAGATTAATAGCTAAAGATAAGTATAATCTTATGGGATGGGTCGTGACTGCCATGAAGTGAAGCTGGCCAGGCTCTCGATCTCCAACAACAGGGGTCCTCCAAATGGTGCAACAGGTGTCATGTAAAAGTTCCCAACTTCCTTTCAGTCTGTGCCTACTATTTATAGATAACTGGCTCTGATAGTCTAACGAGTGGTCTCATTAGATTCACTGAAGCTTCCAGAACTAGATTTTTTATGGGCCAAGAAGTTGCCAATTATTTAAGATTTATATCTTTGAGAAAGTAACAGGGGCATCAGGCAGAAAGTAACAGCCAACTGTAGCACCTGCAAGGACTTATGCTATGGTCATTCAGGTAAAGGCTTCTGGGGCCTTTTGCTGCTTAGCCGCATTTTGCAGCTTGTCAGTGCTACATAGGCCGAGCTTAGGTACAGAGTCACAGTTTTCACCATCTGTCTATTATAGCCATGTTGTCCCATGTCTTATATTTAAAATAAGTTATTTGATATAGGAACCATCCTCTGATCCTGCTTATACAGTGGCCAACAAAATGCGTCTAAGTTGGTTGATTACTCTGCTGCCCTAAACTCTGTCAGCTCTGTTCTCAGTTTCTCAGGCCAATTTATTCTTTGCCAATACAACCTTAAGTTCACAACAAACCAAACCAAACCAAACTTTCTCTCCTTTTTAGACATAGAGAGAGGAGTGATTAAGCTCTGACTTCTTACCTGCCTATCTCTCCTCAGCACTCCCATCTGAAGTTCTTATTCTCTTTGTGGCTCCATCCTCATTAACTAGTCACCACTTCCAGCTGCCCCCAGGCTTCCAGGTAGGCAGACTGCTGTCCACTGACCACCAGCAGCTGGGTTCTGAGCCCTTGAGGGGCTGAGCATCTCCTAACAGTGTTCTGGACTGGCACCTCTGGATGCTAATATGAATAGAATGAATTATAATAATGTGAATAGGGAATTAAAGTTCTGAAAAATCTTACACATCTCAATGACAGGTTTATAAGTCTGGTTAATGGCCTTTAAAAGATGGCATTAAACATATAAGCAAGGATCATCATTTTCTATGAACTTGGATGACTAACATTCCCTAAAACACATTATAGGCCAGGGTGCATTCCCTAAATCACACCCTAGGGTGCACAGCCCCCAGGCTGTGGGCCGTATCTGACCCATGGAGCAATACTGTCTGGCCCCCAGGGCTTGCCAAGGGTTTAGAAATGTGATGGTGGTGGGAATGGTGGCAGTATTAATTGCCGCTCCCCTGCTGCTGGGTTTTGAGACCCGTGGGGAGTCCCACAGGCTGGATTACAAAGCCCAGCATGTTGGATCAGGTGGTGTGTCTGATGTGGGCCTCAAATGACACCACATCACTCATCCAGCCTACAGGGCCAACACTGGGTGCCACAGTCATAGACTAAGAACCCTTCCACCCACCAGCAAAGATGAATGCCATTTTTCTTAATATTAAATAGTGAAAAGTTTCTATTAACAAAATTCCACGTTAGGCCTCACTTCAGGGAATTACAGAGTTTATCACACAATAACAACAAAATTTTTAAGTGAATACATATTAGCTGCTCAAAAGGAAAAGTGAAATGGTTCTTCCTCTTCGCAACATACTGAGAAGAAATGTGCAAAAGGACACTCAACAAAAGCAATTTTAAAAAGAGCACTTATTCCACTTATTTTAAAACAAATGTACAAGTGTCAAAACTAGTGTGAGAAAGATTAACCCAGCTTCTTTGTGGGATTCTTTGTGGTTTAATTTAACACTGTTAATATCTGACATTATGGTCTGAGATGATTCCTTGGTCTCTCATGCAACAAAATTTAAAGTAATCAATAGGTGATTCCTTGAGCAGCACTCTGGTACAAAGCCCTGCGTTAACGTAACAAAAAGATAATAAAAGAAAAAAAATGGGCTGCTAATGAAAACCTCTTTTTTCCTGCTCTTCATCACTACAAGAGATGTGACAGATGGCTCAAATTCTGCTGTACTAAATCTATAGCATGCTCCATCTCAGGTATTTGCATATCTGCAACTTAACAGAAGAAGGCTGATGGATTTTTGACTCGAGTGGACTACCTGTGTATCCAGTGATGGTACATCCACAAAGTAAAATTTAAAATTTGTGTTCTAACTGGCACAATAGTCCAATGAATTTCTCTTGAGATACTTGAACAGAAAGAGTTATGTTGACTGGTAAATACTTGAACATGTAGGAAGGAATCCATCAATGGATATTTTACCAACAAAGAGATACCAAATAAAAAGAAAATTTTTTTTGCAGCTATTCTTAATGGTAAGGACATGTAAACCAGTTTAAGTGACCAGGAACTGGTTTAAACCTGTAACAGAACTGGGCTAGGGACAGACATGCAAAAAGCCTGATCCTGAATTGATTCAATCTTTGCAGATTAGTCTAATCTGGCTAGGCTACATCATTTTGTAACCGTACAGATGTCTGGACTGAAAAAATGCCGACACATGCTTGCAGTCGTTCAGGCTAGAAGCCCGGTGGTGCTAGAGCAGCAGGGCAGATGATCCCAGCCAGATGCCTATCCAGCCTCAAGGTAGGGGAGAGCACCACCTCCCTTGGAAGCCCATTCCAAATTTTGGCCACCCTTACCATGAAGAAGTTTTTCCTGATATCTAGCCTAAATCTGTTCCCTGTCAGTTTGTGACCATCACTCCTTTTTACCCCAAGAGGTGCCCTGGTGAACAGAGCCTCTCCAATCCCTTGCTGCATCTCCCTAATGAATTTGTAGGTGGCCACAAGATCACCTCTCAGCCTTCTACAGGGCTGAGCTTAGGGGGAGCGTGGCCAGGCCCTGGCAGGATGCTGTGATTAGGGGCGGGGGAGTCCCCCCTTGATAACACAGCATTTATCAGCTGTGTTATCAGCATTTAGCAGCCCATCAGAAAACAAAGCCTTGCTCATTAGTTCAAGCTCCTTTTAAACAGCTTTTTCCAAAGTAAAGCATGCAGGCACATTACCAGCTGAGCTGTTGATTAGTTCCAAAAAGCCGTAAACAGACACTATCCTATCTGCCTTACGCAGCATTAACTAGTATACCACATACTGGCTACAGTCCGTGGTGTGGGAGAGAGAAGTAAGGGATCTCTGATTAAGTAGCAAGTGGTGAGGGGTAAGGGAAGAGGAGTACAGGGAAGCCAGGAGACCCTGTTGTGCCTGCAAGTCTCTGCCAGAGCTTCAGTCAGGGAGCAAATAGCCCTGCCCAGGCCAGATGGGAGGGATGCTGGGGGAGTCTGGTTTATCTTAAACTGGCAAGTAGTCTGGGACAGACATTGCATAAACTGGTTTGACCCAAATCTATCTAACAGTCTAAAGGACCTCAGATATTTTTTAAGTAGACCAAAAACTGTCTACAGAAGAATGTATTCATGTTCAACCAACAGTTACACCACTGGTAGTTTATATCCAAGGAATGCTGACTTCTATATTTCTGTCCAAAGTTATTTTTACATTGCGTTCCTCCCAAATTGTTACTGCTACCCACTTACCAAATATTTTATACAAAAATGGAGGTAATCAGATACTGTCTTGCAGAGTGTCAGTTATCAGGCTTCAACCCTGCACAGACAATTGTGTTGGGACACTGCTTTGTATAAAACCTCAGTGATTTTAGTAGAGCATCACAGTTCTCCATGAAAGATTAGAGCTGATTCATTTGTATAAATGTTTTACAGCTTCAATGAAACACCTGAAAAGTTTTTCCTTCCTATATTTTGAACCTGTTATGTTACAGATGGGCAGACTGAATATGCTACTTTTTTCTTACATTACATTTAAGCAAGCCACATATTTGCTGAAGTGCTGAGGATGGCCCTGTGTTGCTTACAGGCCTGCACTGAGCTGCTAGTACACATTTCAGTCTCATTATGCATTTCCTCTTTGGGAATAAACTGACTATCTTCAGTGTAGCAGAGCACTAAGGTGCCTGCTACTTGTGAAGCAAGAGATAAACACCCAGATGCAGGTTCCTAGGGCAACCAGAGGGAGCTAGTGACCCACACCTGCTTGGTCAGCTGACTGGAAGGGGCAGGGCCTTGTTCCTATATAAGCACAGGCCTGAGGCCAGGTGGGCAGTTCCCTGATGGCAGCCAAGGGGGAAGGAGCTCTGCCTGAGTGAGTAAAGGGAAGAGGCCTGAATGCAAGAGCAGCTTGATACCGGTGAGAGATGGAGCACCCTTGGGGCGGCTTGAATGATATTTTAGCCAAGCAGCATGAATTTATGTTATAGCCCAGGGGCTGGTGTTTGTTTTCTGTTTTACCGGTGGCTTAGGTGAAGCTATAAGGGGATGGAGGAGGCCCCATAGGGGATCCACAGCAGCGTGGAGACCCGAGCGCCAGAGAGGGCTCAGCATTAGGGGGTGAGCCAACCCTGAGCGCTCATGAGGTGCAGGGCAAGGCCGAAGAATGTCAGTTAAATCAGTGAGGCTTGGGTAAAGAGGTGGTTGGAGCCATGCATAGCCCATAAGACTAGGGTGCACCGAATCACCCATTACAGAACTGGGCCAGTGTACAACAGGATAACCGTGTCCAAGAGGATGGAAAGGCAGCCTCCCTATTATACATTAACATCAAAGATGTGGTGGGCGAGACTTGAGGGTGCTTTTAGGCTAACTTGGCACAGTAAAGGGGGCATTAGGGGAGAGCATGGCGACCTCTAGGACACCCTCCTGTTACATTTCAGAATCAGATTTTCCAAATTTTAAGCTCTACCACCTAGCATGCAAACATGGTAGCTGCTGCTCTACTGTATCCTGAAAGAACTAACATGGGAAATAAAGGAAGTTATAACTCTAGGAAATGTCTGTAACAGAACCCTGAAAAGCCTCAGACAAACAGAATAAAAGGATGAAGGCTGCTGATGGATCTATTTAAAAACTAGAAATTAGCACAGGGGTGGGGAAAATACAACCCATGGGCTGGATCAAGCCTATGGAGGAGCTTTGTATGGCCGGTGGCAGGTCCCTCAGTTGCATCTGGCGCAGGCGCACCCAGACACTCTCTCTGGCGCACCCAGACACACCCAGGCTGTGATGTGTCCTGCTTCCCTCTGGGCAGGCAGTGGGGCTGAGGTGGCTCTGTGGCTGAACTGCCTTTCTAGGCAGACCAGGTGGTGGTAGCTTCTTCCATATGCCACCGCCACTGGCCCCAGCCCTGCGGTACTGGTGGGGACCCATGCCACAGTCCCAACCCAGCCTACCCCAGGCAGCACAGAGCAGGCATGGGGCAGACTGGGCCTGTGCACTGTTGGCTGTGATGGGAATGTGTTGCAGGGTGCAAAGGCTCTGGGTTGTTGTGGGGCAGGGGCAGGTGCTGACCCACTCAGGGGAGGTGCATATGGGGGCTCCCATGTTCACCCCACCATACCCACAAACCCTCCCCTGCAAACACCCACAACCACAGCCTCCTGCACACACAATCCACACCCTCCCCCACATGTACCCCCACAGACCCCATACCCACCTGCATCCACACACACACCTACACTCTCCCCCACACCACACATACATACACCCCCCCATAACCACCCATCCATACCCTCAGCACCCTCTGCAATATATAAGTGTAAGACTTCATTTTGAGCTATTATGCAATCACCTCTGTGTACATGACACAAACACACACAAATCAGGACAAGTTATTATTATTTCTAAATAACATTAAAATGTTATTGTGGATTTTGGATTTTTACTATGTAATTTGTTTTTTTTTCCAGTTCCAAGATGGCAACCCCCGCTTCCCAAATGGAGTACTTCTGGGGCAAGGAGAGGGACTTCCAGTGGCAAAGGGTAGGGCTTAGGAGGCAGGACTTCTGGTTCCAAGATAGCAAACAGGGGTGGGGCACCTGTGAAGGGGTGGGGTTACCCTTGTGGCCCTTGACAGCTCACCAAAACTCATTAAGTGGCCCTCCAGCTGAAATAATTGCCCACCCCTGAATTAGCAGCTTCTTTTTACTAGATTTGAAGCATCTATAAATACTAGTGAAAAAGCAAGTCAGAAATAATGTTTAATATAGATTTAAACAACAATATTAATATACTTGTATCCTATTACTTAAACATCCTGAAAGTAAATATATTATTACTACTAATACTATTAGGAATAATAAGTGATTCAGTCTGATCTGGAACACCATCTTCAGTACTTGTCCCCATTTAAAAAATACTGAAAAGCTAAAGGGAATTCAGAGACATGAAAATTATTAGAGGCTTGGAAAAACTCTTCTTGAAAGTAAGATTAAAGAGACTGGGGTTGCTTATTTGTCTGAAGAGGTAAGATATGATGATAATACACAGCATGGTAAATGGTTTTGAGAAGGTGGATGGAGAGTTGGTGTTCTTTCTATCATGCACAAGAACAAGCAGACATTCAATAAAATTGAACAGTGGACAATACAAAACTGATAAACCATAACAGGAAGGTCTCTGGGTAGTAGCTAGTTTCAGAATTGGAGAATGGCTTTCTAGAAAGGCTTATGCATCAGGAATCACATGAACAGCATTGAAGGAAAAAAGATGTGTATAGCCTCATAGTGATAGCAGAGCCAACACTTTTTTTTAATAGTAAATGCAGTACCTAAAAATCTGTGGTCCTAAAACTCTGTGGTTATGGAAAAAGCAACAAGACATTTTCCACAGATGGCATAGAAAAGAAGAAAGGCAGATCTTTATTTTTTATATATTGCCACTAAGACCATTCTATAAAATTAATTACTACAGAATTTGTAAGCACAAAATGAAACCACAATTTAGTCTTTCTAATTCTTGTTTTTACCATATGTCACCATTTCTGCTTTCCTGTTGCATAACAGCTAATTTCCTGTTGGATAAAAAGCCTCTTCATGGTGCCCTGACTAGCAGCAAATATCAGCAGGCAAGACGTTTGCATTTCATCTCCTTCTGCTTTGCTGGTGGCTTTCCACCAGAGGCAGCAGTCATGTGCAATAATTATTTTAATTATTTATTCTCACTGGATCTTTATAAAAAGTTCTGTAGGTATGACATCATTCATAACCTTCTCAAGTACCCTAAAGGTCTTTGAGGTGGTCAACAGACTAATAAATGTAGTTTTTCAAAGTGGTACTTTAGGGGGGGAAGGGAGGGCCTTACCATTCACAAACACATCATCTGGTTCACTGTAACTCTTTGTCCACTTTTAATTCATTCACATTAGGTGAAGTTAAGCCACAATGATTTACCCTGAATTAAACAAATTATTTAACTTCCATTCATTTACTAAAAGATAGAGCTGATGCATGGAACACTTATAACAGGTTTAACTGAACTTCAGTATCCATTTCCCCCTCATCTTTTTTCAGCTACTACAATTGTTTCATCTGTCCACACACTAAAAATATGTTTGTTACTTTGCAATGACTATAGTACACCTTACACTAAACATAGGAATATACCACAGTTATTACAATTGAAGACTTAAGCATTGGATTTAAAATGGGGTTGGGCAAAATATGGCCCACTGGCTGGATCTGGCCCACAGAGGGCATTTGTCCAGCCTGCAGCATGTCCCTCAGTCCCACCTGTCCCAGGCACTGTCTGGCTATAGTGCGTCCTGCTCCCCTGGGAACACAGTGAGGCTGGGGTGGCTCTGCAGCTGGATTGACTTTCTTGGCAGACCAGGTGGCAGCAGCTTCATCCACTTGCCACCACTGGCCCCAGCCCCATGGTACCCATGGAAACCCCCACTACAGCCCCAACCCTGCCTGCCTCCACGCTAAACAATGGTAGCAGCAGTGCCAGCTGGGCAAAAACTGTTGCTCAGCATGGGGGGAAGGCAGCCTCTCCCCTCACTGCCACCTGTGGGCTGCCCAGTGGGGCAGCAGTGGCAGTGCAGATTAGCCACAGGGCAGCCCAGGCGCAAGCTCTGGGTAGCTGTAGCAGGAAGTGCCCAGCAGCAGCGAGGGGGAGAGGCCACTTTTCCCCCAGGTGAGCATCAGTTTCTGCCTGGCCTGTGCTGCTGCTATGCTGTTTAGCATGAGCAGGTGAGTCTAGAGCATGCATGAGGCAGGCTAGGTCAGAGCTGTAGTGCAGGTTCCTACTGGTACTGCAGCAGTGGGGCCAGCAGTGGTGGCAGATGGAAGAAGCTGATGCTGCCTGGTCTGCCTAGAAAGGCAGCCCAGCCATGGATGTGTCCCAGCCCTTCTGCATGCCCAGGGGGTGGCAGGACACACCACAGGCAGGTAGTACAGATTAGGCATGGGGTGGGCTGGGACTGCATGCTGTTGGAGGTGGCAAGGAGGCACCGCAGGGTGCACAGGCTTGGGCTGTTCCAGGGCAGGGGCACTGGTGGGGGCTCCCATGTGCACCCCCATACCCACAAACCCTCTCCTACAAACCTCACAACCACACCCTCCCCCCCACACAAATACACACCCCATAAACACCATACCCACTCATGCCCCCCTCCACACCCCTCCCCACATGTACCCCCACCACACACACCTCCATACACCTCTGGGGGGAGCTCCGCTCACTGTTACATGCATACCCCACCACACACATGCACCCACCCTCCCCATACACTCCCCACTCACAGCCCCCACCTCCACATACCCTACAAACCCCATACCCAACCACACACACCCCACACATCCCCACAAACCCCTTCCCACAAACCTCCCATACCCACCCACCCACATCCACACACACCTACACCCTCCCCCACACCCCACATACGCAAACATCCACACACACACCCCCACAGCTCCTCACAATACTCACCCACCCATACCCCCTCATACCTGCTGCAATATACGAGAGTAAGACATCATTTTGAGCTGTTATGCAGTCACTTCTATATACACAACATAAACACACACAAATAAGGATGAAAATATTTTTTTAAGATGTTATTGTGGATGTTTGATTTTTAATATATAATTTGTTTTTTTTTTCCAGTTCCAAAATGGCAAACACTGTTCCAAAGCGCAGTAATTCTGGGGCGAGGGAAGTGATTTCTGGTGGCAAAGGGTAGGGGTTAGGGGTCAGGACTTCTGGTCCTAAGATGGCAACCAGGGGGTGGGGCACATGTCAAGAGGTGGGGTTACTTTTGTGGCCTTTGACAGTTTGCCAAAACTCACTGAGCAGCCCTCCAGCAAAAATAATTGCCCACCCTGGTTGAAAAGGTGCTTACTGTTATCTGGATCAATCCACCTTCTTAGTGGTTACAACAAAGAAGAGAGCAAGATTGCAAGATAAAGTCACCTATGCTGCTTTAGAAAAAACCTTTTTTCAGCCTCTATGGCATGCAGGGAACCTCCAAACACTGTTACATATATGGGCTCAGCCCTGTGACTTCCCCCTATTGCACAATTCAATGTGGATTTTTGATGGACAAATGTTGACTAGCAAATTTCACTTACTTCTTTAAAAAAAACCTGGAAATCAGGATGTAACTCCTGAAAGTGTAACTGTATGTGTGGAAAGATGCTGTGGTCTTTCTGTTTGCAGTTATACTTGCTCAAATTCTAGTCTTTTCTTTGCTAGGCAGCTCTGACTTTATTATTTTTGTTTCATTATCAGAATTATAAAATCTTCCAAAAATGCACTTAATGTTATTAAATCCCTGGATACCAAAGCCACAAAGCAGGTCCATTATTAAATAATACTGACTTTATTTTGAAGAAAATATAGCAAAGGTACATTGTGTAGCTGACAGCTGTGGCTCCCTACACAACTATATTGACAAAGCCAGGCCCAGAACATTTCTTAAATTCTAACCTCATAAGGTTCTGTGCACCCATTTGAAGGGGTGCTAAATCCTTCATTAATCCTTTGATTTTGTGTGAACTGAATGAGCTTAGCATGTTTGCAGGATTGGATCTAGATTTTTCTGTTTTCCATGTTACTTATCTATTTAAGAAGGACCCAAATGACATAAACTATGTCTATGCTACAACTGGGGAGAGGGGGAAAGGGGAATGCGACCACAGAATAGACAGGCGAACCCGAACTATATTTAATCGAACTAACCCAGGTACTAAGAATATAGAATGTGCAGTGACGCAGATTTCAGCATAGGCTGGCCACCGAAGTAAATATGCACAATTCTGGGTAGGCTTGTGCAGCCCATGCCAAAAAATTCAAATGTTCTTGTGAGTAAATTGGAGAACTGTGGACTCAACCATCAGACAGTTAGGTGGGTAGGGAGCTGGTTGTGGGGTAGGACTCAGAGAGTTCTAATGAACAGATCTGTGTTGTCTTGGTGAGAAGTGGCCAGTGGTGTCCCTCAGGGGTCAGTGCTTGGTCCAGTACTTTTCAACATCTTTATCAATGATTTGGATGTGGGGGTGAAGAGCTCACTGGCCAAGTTCGTGGATGACACCAAGTTATGGGGAAATGTGGTCATGCTTGAAGATAGGATGCAGATACAGGCAGACCTAGACAAGCTGGCAAGTTGGGCAGATTGGAATCAAATGAAGTTCAACATCAAGAAATGTAAGTGGTCCATCTGGGGACAACCCCCGCCTATACACCTACAGGCTTGGCAATGCCAAACTGACCAGCACCACAAATGAAAGGGACCTGGGGGTAATAATAGACCACAGTATGAATATGAGCTGGCAGTGTGGTGCCGTAGCCAACAGGGCAAATAATACCCTGGCGTGCATCAATCAATGCATCTCTAGCAAAACTAGGGGAGTGATTCTTCCACTCTACTCGGCATTGGTGAGACTGCAGCTGGAGTACTCTTGTCCAGTTCTGGGCTCTGCACTTCAACAAGGATGTGGTAAAGCTCGAGAGAGTCCAGAGAAGGGCCACCTGTATGATCAAAGACTTGCATGGTAAGCCATATGTGGAAAGGCTCAGGGACCCAGGACTCTTCAGCCTGAAAAAGAGAAGGCTGAGAGGGGACTTGATAGCGGCTTACTGCTACATCAGGGGCATACATCAAGGGCTTGGTGAACAGCTGTTCACCAGAGCGCCCTTGGGGATAACCAGGAGTACTGGCCATAAACTCCTGGAAGACCATTTCAGGCTCAACATCAGGAAAAACTTCTTCAGAGCTAGGGTGACCAGACTGTGGAATAAGCTCCCTCCAGAGGTGGTGGAATCACCTACCCTGGAAATCTTCAAGAGGAGACGGGACAGTCACCTTGCTGGGGTCACCTGACCCCAGTTGTCTTTCTTGCCTTGTGCAGTGGGCTGGACCCAATGATCTTCTGAGGTCCCTTCCAGCCTTGCAATCTATGAAATCTGTGCCACCACATTTTCAGTGCTGGTGGTACCTGAGCTAACTAACTGAAAGCTAGGTCAGGCATGTGTACCCATGCTGCCATCAGACAGGGAAGACATTATATAAGTCACTGCACATCAATGTAATCAGAATGAAACTAATTTTCCTTGTGAGACTTATTTTTATATAAATAGTTGGGCTAGGTATTCTTCAAACACATCAGGAGGCAAGTCAGTGCATCAAAGAGATCATAATTCAGGAGAAATAATATAAAGACAAAGGAAAGTCAGAGATGAAGAAAAAAGGATACAGTACTTAAGTAAGTGCTTATTTTCTCTTTCCACACCCTGCATAATAACTCTTCAATGGAATGCAAGTGAACTTTTATGTTTCATTAAACAATAGCCATTGTGTTTCAAATCACATTGGCAAAGTGGAAAAATCAAGTAAAAATGATTAAAAAAAAACTTTTGCCAGCAAAACATTTTGCTGCCTTACTCCTTTTACTGAGTTTTGTTAACTGTCTGTGGTAGAAGTCCTAATGCAGGAGAGAGACAAGTGTGTAAACCTTGCAAAATCATTCCCTTTCTCCAGTTAGGCAAGGGAGCCAGTTCAGTTATATCTGCTCAGCATGGTGATACAAACAAGGTTTACTGTTTTTTATTCCAATTATGACTGCAAAATCAGCACAAGAGACCAAGAGCACAATTCTTTTTCTTCTAGGACTAAATATCAATCTATTCAATTACTGCAGACTTGGTGAAGGCAATATGATTGTTGTAAGTATCACTTCTAGTCTAATTATCAGGGATCCTGGTATTTTCTGATTTTAAAAAATACCCAATTTTCAGTTAAAAAAAAGTAACCCCAAATCCACATTTTCCCATGGTTTAAATGAAACACCACTAGTATTACACACACACGTACACACACACATGCGCGCACAGAGTGATGTCTCACTTTAAGAATGGAAAAATGTGGATTTGGGGTTACTTTAACTGAAAACTGGGGATTTTTAAAAATCAAAAACAAACAAAAAAATGATGGTGAGGAGTTGTGGAAAAATCTCACAAAATTAAAACCCCTACTCAGTGCAGTGAGAGACTGTTTTTAAAACTAAAAAATTATCAGGATCCCTGATAATTATCAAAGAGCAAGATTGTACAGGTGTCACTAAGGGCACAATCATGCTTTCAGGATCTTTAAATCAACAGCAATTCACAAAAAGCTATTTGCTGAGCTTGCAGTCAAGGGAAACAAAGCACCTTTTTACCTGCAACCTAAGAACACTTGGTTTGTAGCCACTGGGAAACAACAATTAGGGAACCCAGGGTGTCATTTGTATTGAGTCACTTTTCAGAGTGGAAATACACTTTGAAGTCCTGTCTACACTGAAAAATAATTAAAAATCCTTGCTCCTGAAAGTGTTTGCAAGCAGCTTGCAAGAAACCGGAGTAAATACAGCTGTTGTCAGCAGATGCCAGAATGTGTGGAAAGGGTCAGGATTCTGGAAGCAGTCATTACAAAACTGTTCTCCAGCCTCCACCTTATCCAAACTCAAAAACTGTTTTCAGTCAACGCTTGTCATAACTTCTACCCCATCTATACACATGAGCAAAACCACAATGCCAAAGGGAATTCTCAGGAACTGGCAGTAAAGGCCCATCAGGACAACAGAATATTTTTTAGTGAAGAATGGACTTGTGGGGTTGCCCCATGATGCTTCAAACTCCTTTACCTCTATGTATGGAAGTAGTATCCCACCCAGCAGATCAGTTTTCTCACAAGCTAGGCATTGCCATTCCAAACCCTCAGTGCAACTGTTTCAATAAGTAACCTCACCACTAGCAATGCACCACTGCATTTGTAACTAGATACTTCCTCTAAAGTAGGGCTGCCCAGCTTCTGAATACCTGGAGTTGTGCAGGCCCAAGGAGACCCTGTCACATGGGACATGGGCCCCCTAGCCCTGATGGGCTGTACTGCTCTATCCCCCAGGGATGGCAGGAAGCTGAAGCTGGAGGGTGGACCAGGAGGTTGTAGATCTTGGATGCAGCAGGAGCAATGGGAGGACTGGGCAGGAGTCCAAGACCCATGAGTTAACCATTTGCAGGTTGCGAGTGGGACAACCCTGCGCTAAAGGGAAAAGATGGGTAGAACAAGTCCTCCTATTTCTTTTTTCATGGCCACAAGAAGCAGGATTGGGTTTAGAGGCAATTCTCTCCCATAGTAATGAAAGGAGTGCCCCACATAAGCAATTTTTCCTTCCCAAGTGATGGAGGGTAGAAAACAATGCACCAAAATAGTCTTTTTTCCTCAGAAACAAAGTGGTAGCTAGTGAATATGGCACTGTGGCTCTAAGACCACACTTTCTGCTCCTTTTACTGATACCTTTTTTAATGAATTTGTTCTTGTGATTTTTGTAAGGTTGAATTTTTTGTGTCCCACCATTTTTACTGAAACATTTCACTACTAGGCTATTAGGACACTGTAAATAGATGAGAAAGTTTACAGAAACCTAAAAGTGAGCTTGGAGCCAATGTCCTATTCCTTTCCAAAGCACACAGAGAAAGTGTCTGGGCCTCATAGCCACATTCACTTGCCTGTCACTGTCTCCTTCTCCATACTCTTAAATCGAGGGAGGATGAGGAAGGCACCTCAAGCAACAGTGTCCCTGACCATTCCCCTAATCTCATAATATGATGCAGATGTATATATTGACACTGCCCCACCTTCCTCATCTCCAAAACTGCAAAGGGCTTAGTTCTACATTTCTTTCCCTTCCTGCCCCTGGGTTGCTTTAGAAAGAGCTCAGAAGGGCCAGGGACACTGTTTTCATATGGTACGTGCCAGTTCTCCTTGTCCTGGAGAGCCAGTCATCATCTCTTTATCTTTACAAATTAACTATTATTTCCAACTCCCATTAAAGACAGTACTTAGGATACATGGCTTCCTTCCTGCTTACATCCCATCCATTAAGACTCTCCCAGGGTCAGCGTAATTGCTGTTTCAGGTCACCACCATAGACTAAAGAATGAGCAAGAGAAATTCAAGAAAAGAACAGATAGAAGTGCAACTTTTTAATCTGCTCTTGCTGACAGAGGAAAACTAAAGCACGTAAAACACAGCCAGGCAACAGCTGCAGTTTTAAAATTCCCATACAGTGGTTAAAGGATAGAAGAGAGAATGAGAACTCATGGATTATATTTCCTTTCCTGGATTACTCCTTGTTTTTTACTTATACTATGACATTTTAGGGGAACATTCCTACTCATACTGCTATCAGTTCAGTCACAGTAGGGTCAGCCCTAGTATAGATATGGCTGGGTGTTTCTGGAGCTTGTATCATTACACCAGCTAAACTTGCTGCTGAGCAGATCTGTAAGAAGCCAAGAATTATATTTGTGTAATGCCCTTGTCCTTGTATTATTCATTAAATTATGCAGCCAAAGCAAAAAAAAAGTAACCAACAGCCTGAGTATCATGAATTAAGAAACAGATAAATGCATCCTATAATGTATTAATTAGATAATATGAATCTAGTTCTGTTATTAAAATAAAAATGCACCTAAAATTCATCATAGTATCAGATGGCAGCTTCAAAACCCAAGGTTTATTTTGAAAAGCTTTCCTTGAAGAAGTTTCAAAATATTAGAAGCTATGGATAGTGAGAGCCACCATGAGTTATCACTGTTAACTGAACCTGGGATCAGCTGCTGCCCTAATTGCCGGGAAAAGGACAATGAGGAACAGTTTTCTGAGAGCTTGGGATATCTTGTAGGAGAGAGAAGGCTTGTAAGCAGCAGAGAAAGGCAGGAGTGAGTCATCTGTTCTTCTGAACTTTTCCATCTACATTTGTTGTTATCACAACTCTATGCATATAACCTGCTGTGCACTGACACCTCCACCACTGGCCCAAGTTTCAAGTTAGAAACTATTATGGTCACCTTATCTCTGGTCTTGTGCTTTCAGCTAACACATTTTGTTATTATAGTAATATGAAAGAAAATAAACCTTTGGGATTTAGTTCCAGTTATGGAGAAACTAAAATGAAACATCCTTAAAATGTCAACTTTCTGTTGTTTGTATTACCTTTCCAATATTTTCCAAGCCACCTTTTGAAGCCTGGGAATAATTAATCTCTCTAAAGCACTTGGCTGACATGATTTTCAACATGTATTTTTAACAGAGTATAAGTATCTCCTTTTGGCTCATTTTCTTGTTTCTACACAAGGAGTATTAGTGATACTGGAATGTTCACAGCTCTGGAAGGTGTGTTTTTTTATGTATTGATTCCAGTGTAGAGGTCAGAAAAAATTCAAGGTTAGAAGTCTTGGGGGGAAAAATAGGTTTTTGTATTTGCTTGGTTTTTGTTACCAAATACTGGACTGAAAAAAAGAGGGCACTTACAAGACAGAGAATACATTCTCTCACCAAATTACAACACTCTAAAGGCTCATCTAGTGTCTCCATAGATGTATGCTGTTAGTCTATTAGTGATCTAATTGGTTCATTGTAAGTTGTCTACCTTATAAGGTCATGATTTGAATTTTCATTTTCATTTAGGGTAACTTGAAATGTTACTTGTGCAAGTCACCAGATGGCAATCAAGGTTCTTTGGGTAAATCTGATACTTCTTATTAGATTAACTCAAATAGTTGGAAAAAAATTTCTTTGCAATCTTTTGGGCACAAATGCCCTTCATCAGGCTGAGGAAGCATCTGCAGTTGGTGTGTACTCTTCCTGGATGGAAAGAATAGTAAAGAAGCCAGAGGCTGGTATGCAGGCAATATGGCAGATGGCAATAGCCTTCACTCAGCATCTGAGAATGCACACAGCCTCAGTCAGGAGTGTTACAGTCACTCTCTTGTCTGTCATTTCACCCACCCTGCTTATTGAAAGATTGTGATGCAAGAAATTTTTTTCTTGCTACTATACATGGCATCTTTCACTTAGTAAAGTGAGGCTCCTTACTGGCTTTTTCCCCCCCTTTAAACAGTACTTAATAATTTGTCAGTGTTCAACTAGAAAGCAAATGCAAAGCTGAAAACAGCTTATCTGCCTCCAGATCACAGAAGAACCTAACAGGTGGTTGGCTTGATACTTCCTCATTTTTATGCAGTCAAGGATCTCTCTATCATATTGAGGCACCTTTTCTAGATGACTTGCTTTCTTGAGTGATTTTTTAAAGGTTCTGTTGGCTCTGCAAGAACCAGAGATGTCCTTGCACTTCACAAAACTGACTGCTGCCATAGCCCAACAAGTCCTTAAAGTTTGGTATGTAAATATTCAGGCATAGATTCCCCTCCAGAGCCTGGGATTCAAGTAAAGCTTCTTTTCATGGAATCTTGTGATTAGGAGAAAATATCAACTTTTGTTTTAAAGTTTTGAGCATTTCAGGGCTCTATACTAAGGCTTGACTCAAACTTCCTCTAAAACAGTGGAAACCTTTGGAAAATGCAAAATCTTAAACTTTAATTTGTTTCTTCATTACAGGAAGATAAGAGCAGTTGCAGAGAACGCAGAAACCTCACAATGTTTTGACTGTATGGTTTCCTATTTTTAGTCTCTGAGGAGTAGGTATTCCCATACCTGAGAATTCTAATATTGCACGACACCCTTGGAAGGATCTCACAACATCCTAGGGTGCCACAACACCCTGGCATCCTAGGGTGCCACAGCATCACTGCCCTAAAGACTCAAACACAAAGAAAAAGTTGAGGCCCAAATCTAGAAGTCATAATTTTAAAACCAGTTTAATAATATTTATAGACTCAATTTTTGAGCTCTTTGAATATTTTCACTTGCTGTAAAGAGCTTCAAGCTGTAAATAACTTAAAACTGTAGAGTCTAAGTAGTATCTTTGGAAAATGGAGTCAGTCTTTCCAACAAGATTCTCATAGCTTTACTCATCCTGAGAAATACCTCTTGAGCTCTCCATTTATTATTTCAAAAGAAAGCAGGAAAGTAAGGGTGCAGACAGGAGTGCAGCTCCCTACTGTAACACAGAATTATTTTTGCAAAACATTCTGAATTACAACATTACCCTAAACCCAACAGAAATTCACTGCTGGTTCCAGGGAAGAGGGGAATCTAGCTGTGGCTGAGAGTCTGTAGCTAGGTTCCCATAGGATCGGCCAGGGCTCTCTGACAGCGCTCCCTGTTTTCACAATGGGAGTGGGGAAAGGCAGCGGAGGGAGCTCATTCTTGGGGCTTCCTACCTGGTGCTGTAGGGCAGGATGGATGAATTGGAGCCCTCCCCCCACCCCTGGGGGGGCTCCAATACACCCACCCCACACTCAGGGAGGGGTGCTCAAAAGCCCCAGACTGAACTTCTGCTCCCTTTCCCTCCTACCATTCTGAAAACAGCAACAGGCTGGGAGCTCTGCAGACACAAGTTACAAAAGATGCTGTATTTTGTAAAATCTTTGTCTGATACCTCATGGAATGAGGGGTCAGATTTTCATCCAATTGGCCATTTTTTAAGCTGTTGGCAGCTGTGCACTTGTGTTTGGTCACAACTATAAACTGCTTTCTGTGGCTAGGTGAAGCAAAAATTGTCACTTCTGCCTGTACTCTAAGTGATTAAGAAGATATACTCACTCTCCTCCCTCCCTTGGGCAAGCATTAATGAAACCTCACAAAATCCTAGAGCAGCTCTGGTTATCATGGCATTCCTGTAGAATTACTGTCTGGAGAGGGCAAAATAGAGAAGCTAAACTGACTTGCCCAGAAGGGATTGCTATGCTATTATGCCTGATAGATTTAAATATCTCAGCCTAAAAAGCCAGTAAGGGTTCCAAAAGAACAGTTCCTTCCCTATTTGCAGCTAGTCAATTGACTACAACTGGTTAGATTTACAGAGGAACATCTAGCCACCATCCTTTACCTTACTTCCACTATTCTCACACACAGAGGTCTCAACTTTGTCCCTGCTGAGGTGTTTGTCTACCAGGATTATCCTCTGGCTTTCCTGTCATCTGTTCCGTACAGATTTGATCACACAACTAAAGAAAATATCTTTAGCTACAGCAACTCTCAGAGTGACTTTGACATTTACTTTCTCTGTCCTGGGCTTCAGCTGCCTCTTCTCTTCCTCAACAATTTCTGATCAATCAATTATCGGGGAGGTAGCTGCTGTGTCTCTTAATCCCTTTTTAGTGACCCTTGTAAAGTGAAGTGTATTAACACCATTATAGAAACATATACATGATATAAAATAATACAGCATAGAGACTTTATTGTGCATTGTTTTTATAAATTTGATGAACAAATTGACACAATATTTAGGTATTTTTTAAGTAATTTTTTTCTTGTGGCATGATTGTCTAGGTATATCATTTGTTTCAGCCTAGAGGCCATGCTGCCTAATGCAAGGGCAGGGTTTTTGGGCATTTATACACATACATTTTCGTGCTGTGAAGGGCTGGAGATCTGATGCGTTGAAGCAGACTCAATTAATTGAGTCTGCTCCGCATGCAAGCTAACGCGCACTGCCCTGTGTTGCATGCAGTTAGTTGTATAAATGGTGAAATGCACATCAACATGCAGAAAATGGCAGCGGTGCGCTTTTGAATGAAAACACCTTTGATGTGTTTTAGTTCAAAAGCATGCCACTGCCATTTTCTCAGCAGCAATGCACAATTTCACCATTTATACAAATGTATGTGCCACAGTGCTGGGTACTTAAGGAACAGAAAAATACATTTCATATCATCAAGCCAAAGAGAAAATTTGAACAGCTTTGTACTAAAGACACATCTGTTACAGAACAAGAATAGGAGGAAGAGGTTCAGAATATACTGCTGTTTACTGTGTATATTGCAAAGTGGACAAAACAAAACGTCTATATTTTAATATTACTTTTTAAAAATAGATTTTTAAAAATTAGTAGCCTGGATTCTATCTACTAAACCTGCATTTGCATGAGAAAATGTTGATTGTAGATACACCTGGGAATTGATGCCGGTTTACAAAAGAAGGCCACTTTGTGCTGAAATTGGTACAAATATTGCAAGCATAGTTGACAAAGGCGATTTTAAAACTTCAGCATTTAGGTGAATAGAGGGGACTACTGACTTGGCCTTACTTGGAGGCAACAAATAATCTTTGGGTCAGGCTGCAACTCTGATCTCATACAGATGTTCAGTTTCTACCAGGGAAGTTGCTGTTCTCCTAGCAGAAACCATGGGTTCAGGCTTTTTCTTCCATGGTAAAAATGGTCACTCCAGGAGAAAAATAACCTAGGAACAACCACAGTTAAATCACAAGCTTTTCTCCTGGGAGAGCAAATATTTGGGCTGAGTTAGGCTGACTTTTCTGCCACTCCAGTAGCTGGACTTTTATTAATGATGAGTAATACAATGGAAAAAAGAGAGAAAGCCCAAAGTGAGGAACATAGAGACCCTAAGTTATGGAAAGAAAACTTGAAGGAAGAAAAAACCACCTCATGGAGCAGGAAGGGGAGAGAATACCCAGCAGGCAAGGGACGAAGAAGAAGAAGTGTGGTGGAAAGGAAAACAAAAGGAAAAACAAAGAATTCTTATGTAAAAATACACAGAAGAACAGTTGGGCTGTGTTTGGAGATCAAAAACTATTAATCCTGTCTCGGGTTTGAGACAGGATTAATAAAGAAGGGAAGACTGAGAGGAGATATGGACAAAAGTTTCCTGTAAAGAAGAAGGCTTTACTCTTTTCCCGATGGGAATACAGCAAGAAATGGCAGGTTTTAATTTGCCACAAGGGAAAATTAGGTTGGTTGTCAGGAAAATAATTCTAACCATAAGCACTGGAATATATTACCTAGTGAGGATGTTGAATCTCTGGATGTTTTTAAAATCAGGTTAGATAAATATCTGCTAGAAATGGTTTACTTATAGTTGATCCTGCCTTGGAGATGGACTAGAAGGCTTCTTGACATCTCTTCTATCCCTGTTTTCTATGATTCTGTGATTAGTTCATGGTTTGTTCATATTTTGCTGTAGAACAAATCGTCTCAATCTGATGTTGTCTATCATGTCTGTTCCTGTTAAGATAAGTAAAAACATTTTAAGTAGAATTGAGCTAGTGATGGATGGCCACTTTTCAGTGTTTGTGAATTTGGATCACCATGGGACAGCTGGCAACAACTGAAGACAAAAGGTGATGGGCGTAAAGTATTAAAGAAATAAATACATACATACATATACACAAATAATACCCTCGGCCCCAAAAGTGGCTCCTTTGAGTCACAGTTGAGGCATATTAACACAACAGTCTTGTGGCTTGTTGAGGGTGTCAATTTCTTGGTGACAAACATTTCAAGCATTAGTCTTAGTTTTTCAAAACCACAAAACAACATTATTGCAGCTATTCTGACAAGACATGTTTTCCACATACACAGCTTGTCAGTAGTGAACCTGGTGGCCTCAGTTTAGGGTTCAACTATATAAGGATTGTTTCATTTAACCTTCAGTTCTGATAGCAGCTCCCCTTCTAATACACTGGTTTGACCATGTATGGGTGATATTTGGCAGAATATGAATGTGACACTTCCTGAAATTCTTTGCAGGTATATTTTGACTTATCTTGTTACTGTCCAAATTATTTCTAAAACAACTTTAGGGACAACTTGCTAGTTACATTAACTGTCAACAAGGGGTTGCTTTCCCATGGTACACAAGGCTTTGTCTCCATTCCAATCATAAGACCAGCACTTCAATTCCATTCCCAGAACAGGAATGATAGGGGTTTGCAAAATAAAACAAAAATTCATTACCACATCTATGTAATGAATTGATGTATTATATATACATATCATTGATCTGATGGAAATTTTTCAAGCAATATGTTTAGGAAATCAAATTTTGATTTCTGTGCGAATTCTCAAATATGAAGTTATGGAGCTGAGGGTATACAGATTTTATTAAAAATGTATGTTTTTTTTACAAACACTTTTTTGCAGCTGAAGTAGGAGCAGTTTTTCTTTATTAAATATTCACTTTTTATTAAAATTACAACAAACAAAGGCAAACTTGCCTTATGAGTCCTGTATCGATGGGATATTTTTTGTCCATTCAAAACCACTTATAAAAACTACTTATAAGAACCATGCTGGAAACCATTTTGAAGCAAAGTGCTGGCAAACTGTCTCTTAGAGTACAGAGAGCTTTATTTGGTTAAGTGCAGAGAAACAGGGTTAAGTGCATGTGCATGGGGCTGGGAGACAGCTGCTCCTGTAGCTGCACAGCTCCCCCTGCAGGAGAGTTTAGCCAGGCAGCAGTGGTCCCCTGCTGCCTGGGCTGCTGGGAAGCAAAATTGCTGCTGGTCAGCATCTACATGTGCACTACTGCACAATAGCTACTGCACAGTTAATCTACTACCTGTATCTACAGGTACTAGCAAACTGCACAGGAGACTAATTTACTGTGCAGTAAATGCTGTGCACATGTAGATGGTGATGCTTTACTGTGCATTAGATTAGTCTAATGTGCAGTAAAGCATCTTGGGTAGATGTGCCCATAAAGTACTATAATTCTTCCACTCCACTTAGCACTAGTAAGACATTAGCTGGAGTCCCAAGTCCAGTCTGGGGCATTATACTTCAAGAAAGATGTAGACAAAACTGGAAAGCACCAGAGGAGAGCAACAAAAATTGTAAGTGATTAAGAAAACAACCTATGAGAGTGAAGGTTGAAGGAATTTTTTCTCAATCTTGAAAAGAGAAGAGTGAGGGAAACATGATAGCCTTTAAATAGATAAAATTATGTTATAAGAAACATGGTGATCTACCATTCCTGCTTTCTTAAAGGATGCAAAGGAACTAGTTTAATTTGCAAGAGAGATTGAGGTTAAATATCAGGAAAAAAAAGGAACTTTAAGAAAAATTAAGTACACACTGCACAAGTCCCTAAAAATGTATTAGTAGTTGTGACATGCTGCCATGTCACATAGGATTTGGCACAAAATTTTCAAGGGCCAGATTTGGTTCCATCTACTAGGTGCACAAATAGACTTTGGTGCCTAAGCATGTTCCTGTTTCACTCTGAGTTCCTAAAACTGTTAACACGGAAGTTGAGCAGTTCCTCCTTTTTCTTGCTGCTTTTTGTGGCTTAGTCTTAAGAGGAAGACACACTGCAAAAATAAACACGTTAATTATTTCTGAGGAACACAAGCAGGTTGGGACAGAATCACATCTAGGTTTTTAACTCTATATAGAGACCTAATGAGTGGAGTAAGATCTGGCCCTAAATTAGGGGCAGGCAATTATTTTGGGTACAGTGCCACTTAATGAGTTCTGGTGAGCTGTCAAGGGGTGCATGGGTAGCCCAGCCTCTTGACAGTTGCCTTGCCCCCATATTACCATCTTGGGACTGGAAGTCCCACCCCTAGCCCCTTACCTTTGTCACCAGAAGTCCCTCCCCTTGCCCCTTGGAAACACTCCTTTTGGGAGGGTGAGGGGGTTGCCATGTTAGAACCAGAAAATAACCAAATCATGTACTAAAAGTCAACCAACTACAGTAACTTATTTTAATTTTATTACAAAAAATATTTTTGTTGTGATTTGTGTATATAGAGGTGATTGCATAATAACTCAAAATAAATTCTTAGTTTTGTAAATTATGGAGGGATATGTATGGTGGGGTGTGGGCATATGTGTGTGTAGTATGCGTGCATGGTGTGTATGTGTGTGGGTGTGTGGGATTTGTGGGGTGTAGGGGACCCCCCCCATTCTCTCCATGGCACAGCAGCAGCAGGCAGGGCACACAGGGCACAGGTGCCCAGCAGGTCACAGCTCCAGCCAGTGCTGCACAGTGGGGGCAGCTTCCACTGGGCAGTCTGTATCATCAGCGGTCTCTGCCACTCACATGCATCCCCAACACCTGCCAGGCACAGGAGGGAAGCCCTGTATGCTGAAGCCAACTGCTTCCCTACTGAGGCTGAGCAGCAGGGGAGGGAAGCCCCAGGCACCTTCCCCTGGGGGGTGGGGAAGGCAGCCAGCTCCAGCATGTGGGGCTTCCTTCACATGCCCAGCAAGTGCAGGGGCTCTGTGTCACTGGTGGGGAGCATTGGTGATAGACTGCCTGGTGGAGGTTCCCTCTGATGTGCAGTGCTGCACACTGGGGGGCAGTATAGGGCATCCCCCCCACGCCCTCCCTCACACCCACATGGCTGCCCACTCAAGCTCCATGCCACCGCTGCCCAGCTGGGCATGGGCTCTATGCTGCCGTCAGCCCCAGCCCCACGCTCTGCACTCCTGCTCAGCTTCAGTCCTACTCCCCTACCTGCTGTCAGGAGACAGCAGGAGACTGAGGAAGTGGAGCAGGTCCCTGGGGCTGCAGCAATGGCAGCAGCAGCCCCCTACAGAAGCTGCACGCTGGCTGGGCCCTTCTGCCCAGGAGGGTGGGAGTGAGGCAATAGGGTATGTTTGGGGCTATGTGTACATGTGGGTGCTTTGCTCCTACCCTTGTGGGTGGAAGGGCTGTGCAGGGCACAATTTGTTGGTGGGTGCCATAGGCTGAATGAAAGTGCTTGGTAGGCTGGATCCAGCCCATGGGCTGTATTTTGCCCACCCCTGCCCTAAATGTTTGAGAATCCTACCGCCAAAAGGCCAAATTCACAATTGGCATAAACTGGTATAGCTCCACTGAAGTCAATTAGAGTAGACTGATTTATATCAATTGGGAATCTAGCCCACAGTCTTTACCACTCTCCAGGTCTTAGGACAAACACAATTGCTGAGGAAAGGTAGTAAGCCACATTACTCTGAAGTCAGGCAATAAGTTAAGGCAGGGTGGCACCTTAGAGAGTTAATGAGAGAGTTAGTCTCTAAGGTATCACTGCAACCAATCTCCAGTTTCTGAAATAAGTTGATTCTGTGTTTGGAAAGACAGAAACTTCTATCCACTTAACTGCTTTAATTTTCCCTTCTAATCAGCAGCTACCTCTGGATGGACTTCACCTCACTTTCTTACTGCAGTTCAGGGACAGCAGACATGTGGCTTCTCTCCTATTCAGGAAGAAAGGGTTTTAGCTCTCTCATTATCAAACATTGGATGAAGTCTGCACTCTGTCTCACATATTGTTTTTCAGTTTACCTTGTTCTCTGGCTCTTTGCATTGCAAAGAGAGATAGTTAGGCATGTTCATCTGAAGTCAGGGTAGATATGTACCTTCACATATAACTAAATAAGATACATGTAGGGAGCACAAGCTTTTGTGAACCTAAGTCCACATCATCAGATGCTGTGAAAGGATGTACAAAAAACAGAGTATAAGGAGAGATAAATTAAAATATAAAAGACAAGGGAGAGGGCAGAAGGTGGGAGAGAGAGATGGGGGAGGGGAGCAGTGCTAGGAGGGAAAGGCAAATAAGGAAATGCATAGGAACAAAGTGAGTCACAAAAGCTAATCCAGGTAATGAGATAAGAATCCGCAGTCCCTATTTAACGTGGTCTGGTTTGTGGATGAATTCTGGTTTTGCAATTTCCTGTTCAAACTGATTTTTTAATTTTTTTTTTTTGTCTGAGAACAGCAATCTTGAGGTCAGTGGTGGAGTATCCATGGGGCTGAAGTGTTCTGCCACAGGCTTTTGTGTCTGTCTGCAGTTGATGTTCATTCATTCTTATACATTGAGATTTCTCTGTCTGCCCAAAGTAGATGGCAGAGGGGCATTTTAAGTAGGTGATAGCATATATGACATTGGTGGAGTTGCAGGTGAATGAACCTTGGATGTTACACTTGTTATTAGGTCTAATGATGATGTGGTCTGTATTGATGTAGCGATACAGTAGCCACTGGGTCCATTGCAAGGGCTGGTGCCTCAGGATGGGAGTTTGTTAGTCAGTTGTTTGAGAGATGCCATTTGAGATTTGGGGGCTCTCTGTAAGCCAGGACGGGTGTGTCTTTCCATGCCTACTTTGAGACAGTCAGGGATCTATTTAAGCACATGGAGGCACAGTAAAAATTGCGGGCTGCTTACAGTGTCTGGCCCCATTTTCATGGTCTTTTTGCTGTGAGCTCCACACACTGCTGAATTGGCAGGTAAGCTACTGCACAGTAGTGCCACAAAAAAGACATTCACCAGTGCTACTGTACAGTAATGACTACAAAGTCAGCATCTCGTGTTGAGGCGGCCACCTAGTATATTATTTTTCTCTAAATCAGTCAGCTGCCTGTTGTCTGAAGCTTCTATATAGCATTACTGTTTGTTGTATGGTCTGTATATGGTCCGTCTATGTTTCTTTGTCTGTTGAATAGCTTGATTTGCAGGTCTTTGTTTCGTAGACCATAAACTACAGGGCTCAGGCATTGTGCAAATGAGAAAAAAACAAAGGCTGTTAAATGTAAAATAGTAGGGTCAGAGCCTCTTTCAACAGCTATTATTATTAAAGGTGGAAGAAGATGCAAACTCATTTGCAATCCATGAATAATCACAGTTTTTCTGGCTTTGCTATTTGAGCTATTGAAATGACCAGCTTGTATTCCTTCAGTACATAAGAGACAGTAGCTTATTATAATGGTGATTATGAGAAATAAAATCAAAATAATTCCAGTTGATCTTGCAAAAACACCACCCAAAACAGTTAGGGAAGAAGGTTCTGTTTTGAATATATCTTCTGGATTCTTGTCAATGCCTTCTATCATTAACAAGCATGTAGATTTGAGCATTGTTGTAATCCAAACACAAATTATGACTTTGTGTTTCCATGAGTGTACCAACTGTAAGTATCTTAAAGGCCAACATACAGCAAGACATCTGTTAAGAGCCATCAAAGTCAAAGTTATTAGTACTCCTTCCCCAGTTGCTATTTGTACTCCATAGATTATCCACATAATAAGTTGGGGACTTTTCGCATCAAAGGCTCGTATTGCGTTGTATACAAGACCAAAACAGCAGAATACAGAACAACACAGGAGATGATGGCACAGCAAAAAGTACTGAATTTCTTTCTTCATTGGTGAGTTGTGGCGCACTGTCTTTAATATTAACAAAGTAACTGTGGTAATGAAGATGAAATCTACCATGTAAAGGGATGCTTTCACTATCTCTACTATTTGCTCATATTTTGATGCATCGTTGGATAAATTCATGGTCTTCAAGGCTTTCTGTCTGATTCTGAGAAAATTTAAAACAGAAGAATGACATTTATTACAATGTGTTCTTTATCATTCTTTCCTACCATGAGTGTAATTATCAGTTAATATGATGGTTAGTGTTTAATTTTATATATTTGTCAGCTACTTATACAGAAATCTCTCTATATATGTACTAGGACCTCTAAAATATATGCTTGGCTATTTCCAACTGATAGTTGTTTAGAGGAATATTTGAAGAGTTTGCCATTGACAGGTGTCCACATCACCCAAAGTACCACCACTGGTAGTCTTATTGGCTTTGTTGGTGCTCATTCAGAAGATAAGGTTGTGGTGGCAGAGTAGTTAAGGCATTCCACTGTGGCTCTAGAGGCATGATTTCAAGCTGTGTTCTAGGCTTGTGTCAGGGGTTGCTACCAGGTGGCCCATCTGTAAATATGTATGTGGTCATTCAGGCTGGGGAGTCAAAGTGGTTGATGTGATGCTGCTCATATCACTGTTGTGTGCCATTGGCTAACAAACTGTTGTGCCTTAACTATTCTAGCCTATCGGGCTGCTGGGCTTGGATGGACCTTCCTCCAGAAGACAGATCCAGGAAGCTGAATGATCTTTTAACCTTTTTTGATGGTGACTTCACATGAGTCCTGAGGCACATTGGTAGAGCAACATGGGGAAGCTTGCACTGCCAATTGACCATATTTTATAGAACATTAAAAAAAATTCAGTCTAGACCCTTTTGCAAGTATTAAATTAATTAAGAAAATAATATACATAGTAAACAGTAAATTACTCTCCTACTAACTACTAGGATTTCCTCATCTATGATGTATGCAGAGGTATAGCACTTCTGGTTCATAGTGGTCTTTACCAGTAATTTCCAAGAGG
The DNA here is from genome assembly GCF_052110815.1 of Crocodylus siamensis. Taxonomy (NCBI): domain Eukaryota; kingdom Metazoa; phylum Chordata; order Crocodylia; family Crocodylidae; genus Crocodylus; species Crocodylus siamensis. The sequence goes on along the minus strand of NC_143400.1, from coordinate 64,684,559 downwards.
TTTGTACTTCATTTCTTCATCTACATTCCTTGCTAGATGAGTTGGTTATAAACAGCAATCAAATAAAGTAACAAAAAGCAGAACAATGTAGTAAAATAAACAATAAATCAGATTGGTTTTTACTTTTGTTTTGGAACACAGAGATTTTAGTTACCTAGCAATGCATTCCAGAGTTGGCAAAAACAAAGGGTCACCTAAGGGGGCATAAGCATGCCTTAATGTTCCTTTAAAAAAAATTATAGACAGATGCATAGTTAATGGCAGTTGTGGCAACTCTATTGTGTGCCATCCTGCATGAGTAATATATATTTTGCCAATGAAATTTGTTTGTTGTTTTTTTCACTTTAAGTCAATTTATCTCAACTAGACGTTACTGCCAAAAATATTAAAATATGAAAATGTTTGCTTATTGGATTAAAAACCTAAAAATCTAAAAGTTACCTGTAAGCAGAAGTTTTCAAACTGTTTAATCTCTTCAACTTTCTATTTCAAAATTCAACTTTCAAACTTCCAATTATTATATTAATCTTTCCATATGGTTGGATCCTGGGAAATTTCAAGGGACTGAATTTCTGACAAGAGGAGTGCTAAAATTAGCATTTTATTGACCTTATGTGAATAGAGTAATTTCTGGAAAACTAGGACCTTCCTTGCCAGGTGCTACTACTTTCTATTTTATGCTTGTTCCTGAGAGGTCCTGGGATGGATTCCAGAATCTCGCCAAGAAGGCACTGCTAATGAGCATGAGGTTCTCTGTGTATTGCCTATTGAATGTCTGAGAGCAAAAGATAAAAAGAAGATATAATGGTGTTAAGAAAAGGATACTATGATGGCCTAAGTAGAAACTATTTTTTCTTCTGATTGGCATTTGAAACACAATAAGATTGGGACGCAAATCTATATTAGGTAAAATGTTTGGGAACCACTGCATTTCATAGATGTAGTCCCTTTTTCACAATGGTAGATGCCAATGTGGCTAAATCTCATGGAAACGTAGTGGAATTCAGCATCCTAAATCACATAGGTTATTTTTTAAAAAATTGCCCACTCTCTTTAATGACTCAGTAATCTAAATGTGGTAACAGTGTTTAAAAAGTTAATATTTTATGTAAGAAACTTGTCATATGATAAAATGGCAAACCAGCCACAAAGATGTTGCTTGTTAAATATGGAGCCTCTTTGTGGCTAGTTGGTATTGTGCTTTAACTTGCACAATGTACATGCTCTCCTCTCCCTCCAAGGTGATGGAGGGAGGGAGAGCAGCTGGCTCCCTATCAGCCAGAGCTGTCAGAAAAGCTTGTGGCTTTCCCTGTCCCCAGGACTACTAGGTCACCCTTTTAAAGTTCTGGGAGCATGTGCAGTTTGGGACAAATATATCGTCAACATGCTATAAATCAACATATAATATCATCCTTGTTAACATATACAGAATGCTAGAAGGGTCCTACTGAGGACCTAAGGAGTCTGGCCTTATATGAGTGTACATAACGGTGTGCTTTATTTAGTCATCACTGAATTACTAGGTCATTTTCCATATAGGGGCAAGAGGAAGGACTAGCTGTGGTGGATTGTGTAGAGATTAGAACTGAGGCTTGCTAGCAAACTGCAGGATTTTAATCTATGAATTTTACATAGCCCTTATGGTAAAGCCACACAAGCCTAGAAGGAAGCTTTTTACAATTTCAGTTCTCCTGCAGACAGGGCTTAAGTACTACCCATCTGGGTATATTCTGTGTGGAAATTCTTGGGTCATGTATTTTTCAGTCTTTGTAAAAGTAACAAATCTTTGTAGCATAAATAAGAGAAAAATGGAGACTTATAGGCTGGGATGTCAGCACCTTTTTGATATGACAAAACAGAGTTAAAGTACTTAAAGTTAAAAACTGAATTAAAACTATGGGGCCAAGTTGTTCTTGGTTCAGTCATGCAACAAGTCCCATTGACCTTGACTTAGAGTGCTTATAAATATGCTCCACGAGGTGTTGTGCATGTGTGTGTGGGGGTGTGTGTGTGAAGGGGCATCTCTGAGAGCTGCATTAATTAAAGTACCCATAGTGTCATGTGTATCAGCGTCCCCACGCTGATACATGTGACACTGGAATCTGCTGGAGTGCAATAATTACCATGCTGTAATTACAGTATGTCGAAGAAGCCTCCCTGCATGTGTATAGGAGCCCTCAGTGTACACCAGAATGATCCCATTAACTTCACAGAAATTACATCTGGGTGAGAGAAATTAATATCAGCCCCAGTTGGTTTACTTGTCTGACTAAAGCAAACAAAATTCACAGCCTGATAAAGATGTCAAAACTCAACTCAGAGTAAATTGAGGTCTTGATGCTCAGCTATGCCAGCACTTAAAGCCACTTCTGTGCTCTCAATGCTGGGGCATTGACATGGTGATTTAACCCTCAGTGCTGCTCTAAATATGGCAGCTCCCAGAAGATACTGGCTAGGAATGACCTGAGTGAAGTGTACTCTTCTCATGCTTGCAGCATGCCCACTATGTCAGGGAAGTATTAGCTGCATGTTAAGGTGATGATCAGGCCTGTGGCAGGGCATTTGGGGTGCCTGCCAATTTAAGAGATCAGGCAGCTTGCGGAGCCACTGACGGGTGGCAGGTGTGGGCCGGGGTGAGGGGAGCCAGCTGATCCAGGCAGCTGCCCAGTGAAGCTAAGCCTAAACTGATGGTGTTTAACACTGAAAAATGCAAGGTTCTCCACCTTGGGAAGAAAAACCTGCAGTATCCTTATAGGCTTGGCAGTGCTATGCTGGCTAGCACTATGGAAGAAAGAGACTTGGGGGTCATCATTGACCACAAGATGAACATGAGCCTGCAGTGTGATGCTGCGACTAGTAAAGCAACCAAAATGCTGGCTTGCATCCATAGATGCTTCTCAAGCAAAACCCAGGATGTCCTTCTCCCCCTGTACTTGGCCTTGGTGAGGCCACAGCTGGAGTACTGCGTCCAGTTTTGTGCTCCACAATTCAAAAAGGATGTGGAGAAGCTTGAGAGAGTCCAGAGAAGAGCCACACGCATGATCAGAGGTCAGGAAAACAGACCTTATGATGACAGGCTGAGAGCCATGGGGCTCTTTAGCCTGGAAAAGCGCAGGCTCAGGGGTGATCTGATGGCCAGTTTATCAGGGGTGACCACCAGTATCTGGGGGAATGTTTGTTTGCCAGAGCGCCCCAAGGGATGACGAGGTCGAACGGTTATAAACTACTACAAGACCATTTCAGGCTAGACATAAGGAAGAATTTCTTTACTGCCCGAGCCCCCAAGGTGTGGAACAGCCTGCCATCGGAGGTGGATCAAGCACCTACATTGAACACCTTCATGAGCAAATTGGATGCTTATCTTGCTGGGATCCTATGACCCCAGCTGACTTCCTGCCCTTTGGGCAAGGGGCTGGACTCGATGATCTTCCGAGGTCCCTTCCAGCCGTAATGTCTATGAAATGTCACCTGACTCTGGAGGAGGCTTGGGCTTAGAGCAGCTATAAGCCCAGGCCCTGAAAGAAGCCTGGTAGTAAGATCTGGACCCTGCTGAGAAAACGTCATCCCAGCAGAAGGACTGCAGCTCTGGAGCTCTGGAGCCCCAGCATAGACAGGACAACTGAAGCAGTCTGGAGGTTTGGGTAGGAGCTCAGAGATGGGAGGAACCCAGGCTGGGGCCTGAGTGAGCCCAGAGGGAGGAACTCAGAGCATAAGACCTATTGTGAGGCCTGGGGGAACCCAGATCCAGGGGTTCAGTGCTTAAGGCCTATTGTGGAGCTCAGGTCAGCCCAGAGACGGGAGTTACTGAGTAGCTTAGAGCTGAGATCTGCTGAGTAGCCTGAGAGGGTGGACCTGTTAATGAGGGTGGGCTGGTAGGCTGGAGGACTGACCCTAGTGGAAGCCCACTGGTCTGCTAGTGGGGCCAGGGCCAAGTGGAGGGCTGAAGGCCAGAGGTGTCCACAGTGGGAGACTGCTGGAGACAGAGAGAGGCCTGAGTTCTCAAGTGGCCTGTGGCAGTGCCAGGGCCTCAGAGAGGCTGTGGTCAGGGGGGAACACCATCAGAGAGGAAGTGGGATTAGGGGCCTGCAGAAGGGTGACCACCTTTTCAAAAGAGGAAAGTGGGATAAATACCCACCTTCCCCCACCCCCAGTATGGCCAATGGCTGGATGAGAGCTGAGTGGAGCAGAATGGGGGTGGATGCAAGCTTCCCACTGGCTTGGGGCCAGTGGGGGTGCAAGCTTCTGGGCTTGGGTCTTCCCACCCTCCTGCCTTTCCCTCAAGAACCCTGCACTGGCCACATGCCCCCTGCCCACCTGGCAGCAGCAGAAGAAACAACTCAACAACACTGCTGCCCTTGCTGCTGCCAGGTGGGTAGGGAGCACCTCGCCATAGCAGCATGGCCAGTGTAGGGCCCCTGAGGACAGGGCAGTAGGATGGGGAGGCCTGAGCAGTTGGCAGCCTGCATTTGCCCCTGCCCTGTGCACAAATCTGGGGGGGGGGCATGTGGTCCTGTGACCTGACCCCCTGGATGATCCACCCACAACTCCTGCTCCCCACCCCATCCCCATGCACCACCCTGGCTGGGAAGCATGCCCAGCCGCTGTGCCCTACTCCCTTCCTCATCATAGGGGCCTCAATCTGTGCCCTCTCCTGCACCCACTATAGCCCTCCCCCTGCATAGAATTACCTGCAGGGAGCTACTCTCCATGCTTCCTGACTGTATTTCCCCACTAGGTATATGTGTGTGGGTGTGCATATACGTGTAGTGCCTGCTCCCAGCAGACCCCTGCAGGCTGAAATGCTTGCAAGGGGAAACACACCATTTCCCAATCCCTATAGATTGCTGTGAATCTGGGACAAATGCTGTCCTGGAGTCATGCAGCCTGGGACCAGGACTTGAGGTTCCCATTGCAGGACTATCCTTCCCAGTTAGGGATGGGTGGTCACCTTAGTCTGCAGCACAGAATGAAGATGGCCAAGCCAAAGCTATCTGAAAAGTAGGACAGCCGAGAAGAGAAGGTAGTGAAGGGAGTGATCCAGAGAATCTCACTGGCTTGTCAATGGGGCCAGGGGCAGCTGCAGTAGGAGACTGGTGGAGCCAGAGAGGGCCCAAAGTTCTCAACTGGCCTGAGGCAGGGCCAGGGCCTGGGAGAGGCTGAAGGTACAGGGGTGGCCATTGCCAGAGAAGAAGGGGTTGGAGAAACCGAGGCCCACAAAAGAAGATAGTTGGGACAAGGCCATTGGATGTAGAGAAGGGTCCTAGACAGCACTAGACCAGGAGGGCTCAGAGATAGGGGAGCCAGGGCCAAAGGTAGCATGGAAGAAGGAGAGAGCTGAGCCCAGAAGGGGGCTGTATGAGAGCCTCAGAAGACCAGGGGCTGAGAAAACAGAAAGCAGGGATGCCCTGTGGGTGACATCATAGGGGCCCAAGGAACTCATAGCTAGGGTCATTGGCCAGGGACAGAGACCTGGCCTAAGCTGGTCCTGGGTATGACTGAGAACTGTACCCTGCTGGGGTTACGGTGGTGGGACTGCTTATAGCAGAGCAGCTCCTAGAAAGTGCCACCAGGGCCCAGCCCCATGAAAGAGTATGTCTGGGGTGTCCTAAAACCCCAGCCTCTGCTGCCTTGCAGGTTACCTCCCGGTGGGGAAAAACTAGGGGAGCACACCCCGAAATTAAAACAGAAGCAGGACCAGATAGTCCAGAGGTCCAGCCAGGGGCTGAGGATGAGCCGGACTAGATGGTCCAGTGGCCCAGTGAGGGTTAGGAAAGAGTGGGACCTGGAGGGTCCAGTGGCCCAATGAGGGGCTAGGAATAGTGTAGTGGGACCAGAAGGATCCAGAATGAGGGGCCAGGAATAGGGGCCAGCAAGGGGCCATGTGAGAGACCAATGGGTCTGGCAGCCCAGAGAGGTCAAAAGTGAGACCAGGGACCCTGGCAGCCCAGAGAAGGGCTGACTGAGAGACCTGAGGACCCAGGAAGGGGTCAAGTAAGGGACCAAAGGATCTGGCAGCCCAGAAGGGAGTTGAGCAAGGGGCCAAGGAGTCTAGCAGCCTAGAGAGTGGCTGAGTGAGGGACTGAGGGGCCTGGAGACTCAAGTGGGGCTGTGTGAGAGACTGAGCAGTCTAAAGTCCCAGAGGAGGGCTGTGGGACTATAGACATGTGACAGAAAGAACATCCACAATGATGCCATCTGCAAGGCATGGTTTAGGGAAAGTATGGAGCCATGCAATTAGTCCATAACGCAAAGGACCACAGCCACCAGGTGGTCACTAGAGGAAGACCAGGTCTGGGAAGCCTTGGGGCAGCCTCCCTTTTATAACCATAAAGACATCAAGATTCATAGATTCATAGATGCTAGGGTCGGAAGGGACCTCAATAGATCATCGAGTCCGACCCCCTGCATAAGCAGGAAAGAGTGCTGGGCCTACATTACCCCAGCTAGATACACATCCAACCTTCTCTTGAATACCCCCAGGGTAGGGGAGAGCACCACCTCCCTTGGGAGCCCATTCCAGACCTTGGCCACTCGAACTGTGAAGAAGTTCCTCCTAATATCCAATCTAAATCTGCTCTCCTCTAGCTTGTGGCCATTATTTCTTGTAACCCCCGGGGGCGCCTTGGTGAATAAATACTCACCAATTCCCTTCTGTGCCCCCCTGACGAACTTATAGGCAGCCACCAGGTCGCCTCTCAACCTTCTCTTGCGGAGGCTGAAAAGGTCCAGTTTCTCTAATCTCTCCTCGTAGGGCTTGGCCTGCAGGCCCTTAACCATATGAGTGGCCCTTCTCTGGACCCTCTCCAGGTTATCCGCATCCTTCTTGAAGTGCGGCGCCCAGAATTGCACGCAGTACTCCAGCTGCGGTCTGACCAGCGCCCGATAGAGGGGAAGCATCACCTCCTTGGACCTATTTGTCATGCATCTGCTGATGCACGATAAAGTGCCATTGGCTTTTCTGATGGTTTCGTCACACTGCCGACTCATGTTCATCTTGGAGTCCACTAGGACTCCAAGATCCCTTTCCACTTCCGTGCCACCCAGCAGGTCATTTCCTAGGCTGTAGGTGTGCTGGACATTTTTCCTCCCTAGATGCAGCACTTTGCATTTCTCCTTGTTGAACTGCATTCTGTTGTTTTCTGCCCACCTGTCTAACCTGTCCAGGTCTGCTTGCAGCTGTTCTCTGCCCTCCGGCGTGTCCACTTCGCCCCATAGCTTAGTGTCATCTGCAAACTTGGACAGAGTACATTTCACCCCCTCGTCCAAGTCGCTGATGAAGACATTAAAGAGTATCGGTCCAAGCACCGAGCCCTGCGGGACCCCACTGCCCACACTCTTCCAGGTCGAAACCGACCCATCCACCACAACTCTCTGGGTGCGACCCTCCAGCCAATTCTCCACCCACCGGACTGTGCAGTAATCCAAGTCACAGCCCCTTAACTTGTTCACCAGTATGGGGTGGGATACCGTATCAAAGGCCTTCCTGAAGTCCAAGTATACGACATCCACCCCTCCTCCTGCGTCGAGGCGTTTTGTGACCTGGTCATAAAAAGAGACTAGATTGGTCAGGCACGATCTACCTGCCACGAACCCGTGCTGGTTTCCCCTCAGCATAATTTGTCCTGCCGGGCTCTCACAAATGTGAGCCTTGATGATTTTCTCAAAGATTTTGCCAAGGATGGAGGTGAGACTGACTGGCCTATAGTTACCCGGGTCCTCCTTCCTCCCCTTCTTGAAAATGGGAACCACATTGTCCCTTTTCCAGTCCTCCGGGACTTGACCCGTGCGCCACGAGCATTCAAATATTCCTGCCAGTGGCTCTGCAATGATGTCGGCCAGTGCCTTCAGTACCCTCGGATGGAGCTCATCCGGGCCTGCCGACTTAAAGGCATCCAGTTCTTCCAAGTGACCCTGCACCACCTCAGGGTCCACGCATGGAAGTCTGGTGCCTTGCTGCTGCCTCCCTACACTCCCAGTGAGAGACTTGTCATGCCTCTCGCTTAGGAACACTGAGGCGAAGAACTCGTTGAGGAGTTCAGCCTTGTCCCCTCTGTCCGTCACCAATTGTTTCTGCCCATTTAGCAGGGGTCCTATTCCTCCCTGGGCCTTCCTTTTACTCCCTATATATCTAAAAAACAATTTCTTATTGTCTTTTACTTGGGTTGCCATCCTCAGCTCCATGGTAGCTTTGGCCTGTCTAACTGCCTCCCTACAAGCACGAGCAGAAGAGGTATATTCCTCTTTGGTGATCTCTCCCTGTTTCCACTTTTTATGTGCTCCCCTTTTGGCCCTTAGTCTGCCCTGGATTTCTCTGGTCAGCCAGGGAAGCCTCCTGGCCCCTTTCCCTCTTTTACCTCGCAGGGGGATCGTCTTGCTTTGTGCTCGAAGGATAGCTTCCTTAAGGCACAGCCACCCTTCTTGGGCTCCCATCATTTCAAAACTACTACTCTGCAGTGCATCCTTCACTAATTGCCTGAGTTCGCTGAAATCAGCTTTCCTAAAGTCCAGCACGTTCACCCTACTGGTTACCTTACCCACTCGACGCCTTATGTTGAATTGTACTTTTAGGTGATCACTGTCCCCCAGATGGCTACCGATCTGTAGGTCCCCTACTATGTCATCCCCCGTTGCCAATACCAGATCCAGTAAGGCATTCCCCCTAGTGGGACCATGTACCTCCTGCGTCAGGTGGAGGTCCTGTACACAGGTTAGAAACCTGCGTGAGTGGTGGGACTTTGCTGTCTGTGTCTCCCAGCAGATGTCCGGGTAGTTTAGGTCCCCCATGACCACCGCCTCTTTAGCTTTTATGGTCTCTGAGAGTTGCCTCAGGAGCCCCAAATCTATTTCTTCCCCTTGATGTGGGGGTCTGTAGCAGACCCCTACCACCAAATCCTTTGCTGGGCAAGTGAAGGGGAGACTTTTGCCTGAGAGTGAGAAGGACAAAAAGAGATTTTTTGTGGGGCTTATGGTCACCCCTGGGGCTTACAGCCACCCCATTTGCTTCATAGCATAATTGAAGGATATATTTTTAATTTTTATTACTATTGAAATAGACATATTTTTCCCAATACAGGTGCAAAAGAATATATTAGACTCAATCTGCACTAACATGCACATCTGAGGCAGAGGTGACATATCGCTATTGCTATCACTTCCTCTGGGAATGGCATCAGTGGCAGAAGCTTCCAGGAAGATAGTGTCCCAACCCCATGACCTCCCTACTCAGCCTCAATACTGTATGAATATCACCAGCCAACTCAAGGGTCCCTTGCAAAGATTGGATTGAAGGTGGTTTGTTTTGTTTTGGTCTTGCTCTAGGAATTTTTTCTGCTGGGCTCTGGTATAACCCTAGCAGTTAAAACTGGTCCATAGTAATTATACAGTGCTATATCTCTTTGTCACCTTCACTGACTAAGAATGTATAGACACCACATCTGGCATAAAATACAACTCTTCATCAATAATAATAATAATAATATTAACAACAATAATTGTATTATTATAGAAAAAGCCACAGAAAATGCAAAAGCTGAAATTAATGGTGTGACAGGGGGCCATCCCCAGGGCCAGTCAAAGTATCGGCCCCTGTCATTTCAGCCTGCTTGGCAACTGACCCCCTTTGGTCTCTCGCCAGTGGTCTCTCCCTTGAGGCCTTTGCTCACCTTGAGCCTGGCCCCAGCCTCCAGTCAGTCAGGGTGCAAGGGCTGTCCGTTGCCCTGGCCTACCCCTTGTGGTGGACCTGCTTGTCCTTTGGCCTCTCTGGGCCCTGTCCCGAGCTTAGACCAGCCAAGAGCCCTGGGCCAATCCACCAGCAGCTGACCCTTTCCACTCAACAAGGGTCTCCCCTGGACCCCACCATAAAGCCATCAACTTCCCTGAGCTCTCCTAGAGCCCCCAGAGATCTTATCTTGTAGCCCTTTACTTCACAGGGCTCATCTGTGCCCCTGGCCTCACCACCAGACCTAATCAGGGGCTAACCCACAAGCTATAACCCCCTTCCTAGGCTGGCCTAGCTTTTCCTTAGGCCTTTTCTTCAGGGTTTGGGACTCCCTGGGTCCCTAGGAACCTCCTCCATCCCCATAATTCCTACCCTGAACCTCCAGATGTTCCTGGGAGCAGAGGAGCTTCAGCTGGGTGATGTTAACTCAGCAGCACCCCTGCAGCAGCTGCCCACTCTACCCTGCAGTTGCATAGCCCTGATCCAATCAGGTGGCCTCCTGATGGTCATGTGACCCCCCTGATACGCACTGCAGTCACCTGTATGCTGACCTGCTTCCTGCTCAAGCCCTTGAAGTGGCAAGAACCAAAGGTGCCCTGCCACAGAGGGGAAGTCAAACTTGTGTGTATCAACAGCTTTCTAAAGGTATTCAACTCTGTGACCTATAGATTAGGGACTGAAAACCTAACTCAGTCAAATTGAGAGAGACAGATAAGGAGCAGCATAAGAAATTTTGCAAAACAGAGGGTGTGTGGTATCTCAAAAGGGAAGCTGGGATGAATCAACATATGATTTTGCCTCATTTCACTGCATCAGTCTGCAAGAACTGCAGGTCTTCAAAAGTGCTGAAACAATAAGTGATGACGTTAATTAAAATGTATATGGATCTTAGGCTATATTTATAGTTGAGTCTAATGCTTAAAGATATCTAAGGTTTCCTCTGAAATTGATGACTGACTGTACAGTGAGTTATGAGTAACCCAGGGGGCTTCAACTAAGTTTTTGAGCGGTCCAGTTTTGTTTTGTTTTGTTTTGTTTCTTTTTCTATTCGGTTTACCAAGTAAAAAAACTTGCTACATTTCAACTGTTCAGACTTAATAGCAATTATTTTATCTTTTAAAACTAAATAGAAAGCCCCTGGTGTTACATAATCCAAAAGCATTCTGAAAATATTTCCAGGTTTACAGCACTATTCTCTTGCAAAAGGCACACAGTGATTATCCATCCATGTTAGTGTGTAGGTAGACAAAAGGTAGGGCAAGGTGGCATTTTAGAGACGAACCAGCTCAGAAAGACATGAACTTTTCTATGTAAAACCTACTTTTTCAGGTGCCTGGAATGATGAGATCCATTCCTGGCATCTGACTAAGTTGCTTGTTGTCCTTTCTGAAGCAGGTGGTCTCTAAAGTGCTACTCTGCCCTATCTTCTGCCTTGTAACAGGGAATACCTGGTTCAGGCAGAGGATCAGCTTGGCCCTTGTCATGAAGGGTGTCTGGGTTTGTAAGGCTGACATGATGGTACTAAGGGGATATAGAAGGGAGTCCTTTTTAGGGAAGTGGTGGTAGCTGTGCAATGGCAGCAGTGTCATAAGCCCATGTAAATTGCTCTCAATCTGGACAAAAAGTCCTAAATATGAAAAGATAATTAGAGTATGAGAAGCTAAGAGGGTTCACTTACTGAACAGCCAACAATAACAGGAAGAGGAGGAATTTCTGACCTCTCGGCATCATCACATTGACATTCTAGGTGCATGCTAGTGTTTTTTTCACATTCACACTGAACCTATGCACTTCTTTGACATTTATATTAAATACCAAATATACATTCCCAGGCAGTACTGCAATAGCCATCATGCTGTTTAAAAATAAGCTTATAAATGGACACAGAATTTTTCTGTGTAATTACACCTGTAAATCCTACATGGAGAGTTTTGCCATTGGCTGCAATGGGAGTAAGACTGGGCTCTGTAAAGCTTGGTCCCAAGTCAATTGGTATTTTCAAGATTCTGTCAGATTTTTTATTAAAAAATATGCGAAGTGGTGATGCTGCTGAGTACAGGTGAAAGAAGATCAATATACCAAAAAATATTTTGTTTTTTAAACTACAATCTGTTCAGAAATTTAAATTGGTATCTCTTGAAGAGGTTTTAAAAGAGCTCTCCGTTATCATTTCTAAGCATATTCATTTGAAATGTTATTCAAATACAATTCAAAATGATGTTTTTCCTTTCTAGATACCAAAACTTCTGATTTTCTGGGAAAGAAGAGCTAAAAATATTAGAGAATAATGAGGGTTAAATTTGATAAGTTCCATTTTTTTCAAATTTGAAATGGTTATACTTTTAAGTTTCTGAACAACTGAATCTTCCCTTCAGCTTCATGTAAATGTTGTGACACATTTATCACAGAGCTTCTTCAGAATCTCAGCTTGGACTTTAAAACCCGACATTTTAAAAAGATATAATTCTGTCTATTCAATACTATGTATGCAATTATGCAATAGTCATTAGTACTAATTAAAAGAATACTATAAAGTTTTATTTTGAAAGTTAACTGACCTGTTTTCTCCTGTTGATATTATAGTTCAGTTATTCAAACTTCTGTGTCTTTCTCAGAGTTGTTATAATTCTGTTCATTGAAAAGAAGAATGAAAACAAAATCAGAGAAGTACAAAAAAAAGTGCTTTTATCCATAAGAATGTTAGAACACTTATTATGATGCATACATTTATTTTAATATATAAGCAATTAAAAAACATCCTCAAATCTGAAAAGTTTTGTCCCGCACCTGCCCCACCCCCTACCCCACTCCCTCCCTCACCACGGGGGACATTGACCTGCACCCCCACCCCTTCCTTCTTCCCTCCCCTTCCACCACAACACAACACACTTACCAGCTACACTGAGAGCAGCATGGTGGAGGGAGGTGACAAGCGACCAGCTGATTCTAGATGCATCTGCACATCTTGGCAACTGTGCCGCACCGTGTAAAAGTGAATCCATACCATGTACAAAAATAAAGGGTCACAATTAATTGACTGTGCTTAACTGCAACTGTGCAAAAAAATACTGTGTAAATTGAGGCCCAACTGTATGCTGTTGACTTTATCTAAGCATCTAATTTCCACGTTCCTTGCACATATCCTTCCTTTATGACACCACATATTCAGTCAGTAAACAAACAGCAACAGGGAGACATAAAAATATTGTGATAAATCCATGACTACCTATGCTTCACAGCTGTCTCAATGCTGCACACAGTAGTCATTTGAAATTTTAGTGTGACAGGAGCAATTGAACTCTTACTTGAGCAAAAGGAGAATCTGTGTTAGTAATGTAAGGCGTATGACAACAGTTGAGCAATTCTGATTCCATCCAGCAGACAGCAGCAGCATATGGACACCTATTTTGAAATTTTTTACAGCATTACTAGAAAGGAAATTATAATTATTCTGTCAGTATTCAGTTCTGAAATTAGAAGTGTGACACTTTTTTCTGCAACAGAGTAAGGGAAATCAGAATTACCATTTTTTCCTTTCCTGCTCCCTAACCCCCCTTGAAAAGGACTCATTTTGGTTTGCTTTCCTGTTGCAATGACTGCATACTTCTAGATACAACTGGCACATGAACTTGTGCCAGCCACCAAATTCTGTCATAACTCATGCAGAAGATTACTGTGGAGTGGACAGGTGTCTCTCTCCCCGCTTTGTCTCTGAACAATTTGAAAAGTCTAGGTTCCATCCCAAATACAGAATGAATAATGTTTTTGCAATCTCATACTTTGTTGTATGGGAAAACCATACCCCACTTGAGTTGATGTGGCTCCTCTGATCCATCCTGTCAACAAAGTCAATCAGCTCAAATCTTCATCCCTGTTTTTCTCTCGAGTTTCTAAATCTCCTAAGAAAGAAAACATTATAGGAAAAAAGAAACACTTAAAATTATAAATAATAAATATGAAATATGAAGGGGAAAATCTACCCAAACATGAATGATGATGGGTGAGTCTTACAAGGTCCTGAGCTTCATTTAGGATAAGATAGACCCAACTGTGTAGCCACTTCTTTTATTGCTGCAATGTGCACCCTTCTGCAACATATCAGTTCCTACTGCTTATTACCTAACCCATTGCATCACATCTAAAATTAGAACCAAAGCTCCTCAGAGGAGGAACTATGTCCTTCCACTTGTATACTGGGGCACCCAGCCAACACACATTGGGATGCTATGGAAATAAATAGTACAAGTGGTAATAGAGTCTGAAATTAAACTGAAATGCTATGAAGTTTCTGTCACTTGGTTTCTCTCTGTACAATCTCTCTATGCACTTCTAGGATCCCAGATGTAAACAGTGTACTCAGAATATGAGATAAGAGCAGTTATAACCAAGTACATATACAAGAGTCACCTCACACCCAAAAATGGAGAGAGAAATACTAAATTCTGGCTCCATCCATTAAAACAGTACTCCCTTCTCTTCCTGTTCCCTCAGTAGATAGCCCCATGCAAAAACTGCAGCAACCTGCTACAAGGAATAATCCATGTAAGAAAAGAGCCCTGTTGGAAATCAAGGCCATGGGGTGAAACATATGGACTATGATCCTTGGCCTTTAATGTCTGATTCTTTAGCCACCAAAAAATTGCCAACAACTAATTTGTAGGTGACTGTAAGGGAGCGGTTATGCTGCCTGGAGCTGAGTTGTGTCTCTGTTGTAAAAGTCGTGTTCTGTCCCTTAAAATTCACCTGCCTTTGATGGTTAGAGAGGTATTGTGGGAGGTGCTCCAATCCTAAGGGGCTCTCTCCTCATGTGATGTAGGGTTTGGGCTACCAGGAGCTTGTGTATCTCTAAGCTTTACAGCTGATGTTTGTTATAGGTTCCTTTTTACTAGCTTACCTGCCCAATCTCGCCTGCCATGACTTGGTGTAATAAAGAAAAAGAAAGAGGGAGGCTAGTGATCCTACTGGTTGTTATCTTTTCCTTTAGCTAGACTTTTCCCTGATTTTTCTACGCAGCTTTGGCCCTATTTTAATTTGCCCAATAAGCTGAATCTGGCTGGCTGGGTACGGTCAGATGACCCCCTTTTTAGCATAAATATATTTCTCAGATGGTTGCAGGATTCTGAGTGTCTGTTTTCAAAAGCACTCTTACCAGCAGTATCCTCACTCACAATTTGATGTCTTCTTCTGATTGTGGGCTCAGTGTTGGGATGACCATCTGTTTTCCAGATCCCTTTTGTTGTCTCTCTCGGCTTTTTTTCCTTGGTTAAGTATGAAGACTCCTCTGAGTCTCAAAGTGGGAGAACATCATGCCCTCGTCCCTTTACCCCTCCCAGGGTGTTGTTACTCACTCTTCAATTTAAAGGTTTTTCTTGCAGAGCTGCAGATGCGTCCGTGTCACTCACTTTCACTTTCTCTCTCTCCTCTTCCCTCTCTTTCGGTTGCTACGGAGTGCGGCTTTAGAGTCTTCAGCCAACCAGAACCGGGAAGAACTAATAAATCGGGACATTCCTGTCTTCCGCGTGTCTGGTTTTCTGGTGTCCAGTGGGTTTTCTGGTGCGTACTCATGCTCAGGACACCTGCCCCAGCACTTATTTTCTTTGGTGTTTCTTGTTATTCTCTCCCCCGAGCTGGCAGCATAATCTTCACAGCCACAGGTTCCAAACACTTTGGGAGAAGAAGCTCAATTAAAGGATTGAGTGGTCTGCTTATCTTCACAGGGCTCCACCATCACCATCCCCTGCCCTAATCACACCAGATATTCCGGGCTTGATGTTGTCTGCCTACTAGGCGGAGAGTCCAGTCTTAGTCCCGTGAGCTACCTAGTTGGGGTCTCCTGCTAAATTGGCTGCTTGCCCCTTTCTTCTCTGCATGGGTCCCAAGACAGCCACCTCTTAGTTCTAATCCCACCCTTACCTTCAGGGTCAGGATGGACTCACCCCACCTGGAGATGTAATCTCATCCATATCTCTTCTTCTTTCCAGGGTCCCGAAGCAGTTCTCTTCACTCCTTGGGACTGGACCCACTGACAGTGGCCCCCACCATCACTTTGCTGGCTCTCCACAGGTAAGTCCAGGGACCAAGGCTTTCCTCCAAGCCTTGGGGTCAGTTCCTTTTTCTCATTTTCTCTAGGTGTCCTCTTTACTTGCACCTCGCTCTCCTTTTCTTTGGGCTGACCCCGGAAACTACCATGGTGTTCCCTTAAATTCCCTTCCTTCTCCGCTGTGTCCCTTGTGGCAGCATCTGATTCGCTGTCTTGGACACAGATGTTTTTCTTTTTCTTTTTCAGTGTGGTTCTTCTCTTTTCTGTCTGCGTGCCATTTTCCTTCACCCAGACTCAAACTCCAGCAGCTGGGCTTGCCACAGCAGTCTTTGAACTGCTGTAGCCCCAGCTGGTTCCTTTAATTAGTTCGGGCATGGCTTCTTTCCCTCCTCAGCTTGGCATGGTTTCTTCAGTGTCCTCCAGTAAGTTTTGTTCTTTACTGTGGCAGGGTGTCTTGGCCACCCTGTCACACACCTCCCCTCCTAGTGGAAAGTCCCTTTGTTGCTTTCAAGTCATTGTATTTCATCCAGATCCATCCTCTTCATCCATTGTCATTGTCATGGATCAGTTGCTGTCTGTCAATCTGTAGAGGAAATCAGCCACAATGTTTAATCATCTTGGCTGGTGTTCTTTAAAGAGAAAAAAGGTTGCAGAGCCAAGGCCAATCTCATTAATCTGGGGTTCTCTGTCTTCGAGGTCTGGAACCAGAGAGGCGCATGATCTGTAATGAGAAGGTATTTCCTCCCATATAAATAGTACCTAAACACCCCATTTTATCACCAGGCATTCTCTTTTGATGGTGGAATACTATGTTTCTGCTTTGCACAAATTTTTACTAGTGAAGGCTATGGGCTGTTCCTCCCCTTGAACTTGTTGCAACAGCACTGCCCCGAGTGCTGTAGCAGAGGCAGCGAGGTGTAAGTGAAAGGACCTCTTTTACTTTGGAAAATGCCTCTTGAGCCTCTGAGGTCCACCCTATGAGCCCCGCTTTCCTGTCCTGTAGTAGGCCCGTAAGGGGGGCAGCTATCTTGGAGAACCAGGGTATGAAATGCCGGTAATAGTTCACCAACTTTAGGAATGACCTTAGTTTTTTCTTCATTTGGGGTAGTCTGTAAGACTGTATCACTTCTACTTTGTTGGCAAGGGGGGTTATTTTCCCACACCCTACCTTAAACCCCAGATACTTAGTTTCTGATTGTCCCAGGGCATACTTCTTGGGGTTTATTGTGTCTCAGAAATCTAGGATGTTCCTCACGTGTCTCACATGTTGGTCCCAAGTTCCTGAAAAGACAACTATATCATCAATATAGGCTGCTGCATGTTCTTGATGTACTGTTAGGATTTGATCCATCAATCTATGGAATGAGGCGGCTGTCCCATGTAGGCTGAAGGGCATCTGGGTAAACTGGTATAAGCCCAAGGATGTCCCAAAGACAGTTTTCATCATGTCCTCCGGTGCCACAGGGATTTTCCAATAGCCTTTTGTTAAGTCCAGGGTTGGGAGACACTTGGCCTGCCCTATTTTTTCCAGCATCTCCTCTATGTTGGGGAAAAGCATTGAAGGAGGAGATGCTGTTCACTTTTCAAAAGTCAATAAAGAGTCTGATGGTCCCATTTGGCTTTGGCACCACCATCAGAGGGCTCCTCCAGGGGCTTAGGGATGCCTCGATTATGCTTCAAGACAGCATCTGTTCTAGTTCCTTTTGTACCAGGGTGTAGAGGGCCTGGGGTAATCTCCAGTGCTCTCATACCACCTGTCCAGGACTTGTCCTAATTCAATGACATATCCGTCTAGCACAGCCTGGTACTTCTGTGAAAACATCTTTATACTCCTGCACCAGGTACACAAGTTGTTCCCTTCCCCTGTGGGGTAACTCTTCCCCCACAACCAGGGCTGGTTTAGGTTCATTTTGGCTTCCCGTGGGCTCTGGGGCCCATTCCTCAGGTACCTTTTGGGGGTTCATAAGGTACTTCTCTTGCATTTCCCACCTCTTTAGTATATTCATGTGGTAAGATCTGCCTACTGCTTTGTGCACCTGGGCATTCTCTCTCATAATTAGTGGGTTCCACTTTCCTTCTTACCCTAAAGGGCCCCTGCCACTTGGACACTAACTTACTGGTGTGGTCAGGTAACATTATCAACAACATATCTCCTTCCTGTAACTCTTGTGCCCAAGTATTGAGATCATAAATATGATTATGGCTGGCCTGGGCTTCTTTCAGGTTGTCCCAGACAATCCATCTCACCCTCTCCAACTGCTCTCACATCTCCTGGACTTGGTGTGAATTCTGATCATCTCCTGGCACCTCTTCTTCCCAGCCCTCATATGGACTATGTCTAACAGACCTTGAGGTTTATGAATGAAGTTCAGCTTGAAAGGAGAACAACCAGGGGAGGCCTGAGTCACTTCATGAATCGCAAACAAGAGGGGTGGTAATCACAGCTCCCACCATTTGGTGTCCCCCTGGACACATTTTCGGATCATGGATTTCAGGGTCCAGTTGAACTGTTCAACCAGGCTGCCTGTTTGTGGGTGGTAAACTGATGTCCCTAAGTGCCAAATTCTGAAGGTTTCACACACCCACTTTAGAATCCTTGACATGAAATTAATGCCTTGGTCTGTGAGTATCTCCCTTGGAAGCCCCACCTGTGTGATCCACCGGATCAATACCTCCGCCACCTTGGGAGCCGTCACCACCCTCATGGGTATTGTGTTGGGGTAATGCATTGTGTAATCAACTATAACAAAGGCAAATTGATACCTGGCAGCACTCTTAGGAAGTGGACCAATTATATCCAGTGCAGTCTTATCGAAAGGCTTAGATACTATTTCTAAGGGCTGCAATTGGGCCCAGGGTGGTAGATGGTCCGAACACCACTGGCATTCTAGGAAAAACCTGCAGAACTGATCCACCTGTTTATAGAGACCCAGCCAGTAGGCCCTCATTGTAAGTCATGTGATGGGCTTATCCCTCCCTAGATGTCCCCCTGAGGGTACAGCATAGGCTACTTGTATTCATAGATTCATAGATTCATAGATGCTAGGGTCGGAAGGGACCTCAATAGATCATCGAGTCCGACCCCCTGCATAAGCAGGAAAGAGTGCCGGGCCTACATTACCCCAGCTAGATACACATCCAACCTTCTCTTGAATACCCCCAGGGTAGGGGAGAGCACCACCTCCCTTGGGAGCCCGTTCCAGACCTTGGCCACTCGAACTGTGAAGAAGTTCCTCCTAATATCTAATCTAAATCTGCTCTCCTCCAGCTTGTGGCCATTATTTCTTGTAACCCCCAGGGGCGCCTTGGTGAATAAATACTCACCAATTCCCTTCTGTGCCCCCCTGACGAACTTATAGGCAGCCACCAGGTCGCCTCTCAACCTTCTCTTGCGGAGGCTGAAAAGGTCCAGTTCCTCTAATCTCTCCTCATAGGGCTTGGCCTGCAGGCCCTTAACCATACGAGTGGCCCTTCTCTGGACCCTCTCCAGGTTATCCGCATCTTTCTTGAAGTGCGGCGCCCAGAACTGCACGCAGTACTCCAGCTGCGGTCTGACCAGTGCCCGATAGAGGGGAAGCATCACCTCCTTGGACCTATTTGTCATGCATCTGCTGATGCACGATAAAGTGCCATTGGCTTTTCTGATGGTTTCGTCACACTGCCGACTCATGTTCATCTTGGAGTCTACTAGGACTCCAAGATCCCTTTCCACTTCCGTGCCACCCAGCAGGTCATTTCCTAGGCTGTAGGTGTGCTGGACATTTTTCCTCCCTAGATGCAGCACTTTGCATTTCTCCTTGTTGAACTGCATTCTGTTGTTTTCTGCCCACTTGTCTAACCTGTCCAGGTCTGCTTGCAGCTGTTCTCTGCCCTCCGGCGTGTCCACTTCGCCCCATAGCTTAGTGTCATCTGCAAACTTGGACAGAGTACATTTCACCCCCTCGTCCAAGTCGCTGATGAAGACATTAAAGAGTATCGGTCCAAGCACCGAGCCCTGCGGGACCCCACTGCCCACACTCTTCCAGGTCGAAACCGACCCATCCACCACAACTCTCTGGGTGCGACCCTCCAGCCAATTCTCCACCCACCGGACTGTGCAGTCATCCAAGTCACAGCCCCTTAACTTGTTCACCAGTATGGGGTGGGATACCGTGTCAAAGGCCTTCCTGAAGTCCAAGTATACGACATCCACCCCTCCTCCTGCGTCGAGGCGTTTTGTGACCTGGTCATATTGGGCCCTTTGATATTGCTGGGGTGCCAGTATCTGTTCTATCTCCTCTCCGGTGACCTTCCCTTTATTGATCCTATATAGTATGTGGCCCCTTATCTCTAAGTGCAGATATGTTGCTAGTAGCTCAGGTTTCTTGACCACATCCTCTTTTAGCAACATTTTCTTTAAGTACCCACTGGAAAGCTGGCTCAACAGCCTGGTCACCATGAAAATCTTCCCCGATGATATCACTCAGGTCGATGTTGAGATACCCCCTTTCTTTCTCGAGGATCGTGTCCTCCTCCCCTTGGTCTCTCTTAGGTCTCCTGGTAACTCCTCTTTTCCCTGAACCTCATTGAGTGCTTCATAAAAATAGGGCCAGTCCCATCATAGTTTCATAGTTTGTAGGGTCGGAAGGGACTTGAGCAGATCATCTAGTCCGACCCTCTGCCATGGCAGGAAAGAATACTGGGGTCAAATGACCCCAGCAAGATGTTCATCTAACCTCCTCTTAAACACCCCCAGGGTAGGAGCCTGCACCACTTCTCTTGGAAGCTGGTTCCAGACCCTAGCCGCCCTGACTGTGAAGTAGCGCCTCCTGATATCTAACCTAAACCTACCCTCTGCCAGCTTGTGACCGTTATTCCTGGTCAGTCCTGGCGGTGCTCGGGGAAACAGTGACTTCCCCAATGCCTGCTGATCCCCCCTGACTAGTTTATAACAGGCCACAAGATCCCCCTTCAGCCTTCTCTTTTGGAGGCTGAACAGGTTCAGGTCCCGCAGCCTGTCCTCATAGGGCCTGCCCTCTTGTCCCCTGATCATACGAGTGGCCCTCCTCAAGGACCCTCTCCATGCTGTCGACATCCCTCCTGAAGTGCAGCGCCCAGAACTGGATGCAGTACTCCAGCTGCAGCCTGACCAGTGCCGCATAGAGGGGAAGGATCACCTCTTTGGACCTGCTCGAGATGCATCTGTGGCTGCATGCCAAGGTGCGGTTGGCCTTCCTTACTGCCTCTCCACACTGCCAGCCCATGTTCATCTTGGAGTCAATGATGACCCCCAGATCCCTTTCCGCCTCCGTGCTGACAAGAGGGGAGTTCCCCAACCTGTAGGTATGGTGCCGGTTGTTCCTCCCGAGGTGCATCACCTTGCACTTGTCTGTGTTGAAACTCATCTTATTCTTGTCCACCCACCCTTGTAACCTGTCGAGGTCTGATTGTAGCCTGTTGCATCCTTCCAATGTTCCCACGTCCCCCCACATCTTAGTGTCATCAGCAAATTTGAACAGGGTGCTTTTTACCCCCTCATCCAAATCGCTGATGAAGATGTTGAACAGTGCGGGCCCGAGGACCGAGCCCTGCGGAACCCCACTGCCCACGTCCTTCCAGGTTGAGAAGGACCCATCTACTGCCACCCTCTGGGTGCGGCCCTCCAGCCAGTTGGCGACCCATTTGACTGTGTGGGTGTCTACACCACAGCCCCCCAGTTTCTTAATGAGAACAGGGTGAGAGACAGTGTCAAAAGCCTTCCGGAAGTCCAGGAAGATTATATCCACTGCTACCCCTGTATCTAATGATCTGGTGATCTGATCGTAAAAGGCCACCAGGCTGGTCTGACAGGACCTTCCATTGATGAACCCATGTTGGTTGCCCCTAAGCATGCAGTCTCCTGCTGGCCCCTCCTGGATGTGTGCCAGCATAATTTTCTCGAACAGCTTGCCTAGGATCGAGGTGAGACTAACCGGCCTATAGTTTCCCGGGTCCTCCTTCCTGCCTTTTTTGAAGATGGGGACCACATTGGCCCTCTTCCAGTCCTCCGGTACCTCACCAGAGCACCACGAGTGATCATAAAGTTGTGCCAGGGAACTTGCAATGACCTCGGCCAGTTCCTTTAGAACTCTAGGGTGGAGATCATCTGGGCCGGCTGACTTGAATACGTCCAACCCCTCCAGAAGCTCCCTAACTAAATCCTTGCTAACCCGTGGCCCAGGTGTGCCTCCCCCGGGGCCCAAGGGGGGCCCAGCAGGGAGGTGGCTGTTCTGGTCCCTACTTAGGAAGACGGAGGCAAAGAAATCGTTAAACATGTTAGCTTTGCCGTCTAGTGTGATGACCAAGTTACCCATGTCGTCCTGCAAGGGCCCCACATTACCCGGGACCTTCTTTTTACCCCCTACGTATTTAAAAAAAGACTTCTTATTGTCCTTAATCTGGGAAGCCAGTCCCAGTTCCATCTCTGCCTTGGCCTTCCTAACTGCCCCCCTACATCCCCGAGCAACTACAGAATAGCCCTCCCTGGTGATGACCCCTTCTTTCCACTGGGTATAAGCCTCCTTTTTAGCAAGAAGACCTTCCCGGATTCTTTTGGTGAGCCACAGAGGCTTGTGTGCTCTCCTGCTCCCTTTGTTCCTCTTTGGGATTACCTTCCTTTGGGCTTGGAGGATCATCTCCTTAAGGAGCGACCACTCTCCTTGGACACCTGGCTCCCTTCCCCCCCGGGACCTCAGCGCTTCTCCAACTATCCTTCTTAGCTCGTTGAAGTCTGCCCTCCTAAAATCTAGGGCCGCTGCCTTACTGCATGCCTTTGCTACCTTGCGCTGGATGGTGAATTCCAGCAGGCGATGATCGCTGTCGCCCAGATGGTCGAGCACTCGCAGCCCCCTCACCAGGTCATCACCCGTGGCCAGCACCAGGTCCAACAAGGCGTCCCCCCTGGTGGGGCTGTGCACCTCCTGGGTTAGATGGAGGTCCTGCATTCTGGCCAAGAACCTACGTGAGCGTTCAGACCTGGCTGACTGCTCTTCCCAGCAGATGTCCGGGAAGTTCAGGTCCCCCATGACAACCACATCCTTAGTCTTCACTACTTCTGTGAGCTGACCCAAGAACTCCTGGTCAAGCTCTTCTCCCTGGTTGGGAGGTCTGTAGTAGACTCCCAACATTAAGTCCCTTTCCCCTCAACTGCCTTGTACTCTAACCCAAAGCACTTCAGAGTGCCCCTCCCCTGGCTCCTTGCTCCATCCTACCAGCATGGGGCAAGGCAGTGTCTGGGTGAGCCCCACAGAGATCTCTTCCATCCTGTTCATTATGGTTAACTGCAGCCTTCTTCGTGCGTAAGTGTATGATTCCCCATGGATGCATATCATGCTGATGCTGGTTCCCCTTCCTGTGGGTCAATTATCCCCTCCTGGATCATTGTCTGGGTGTACCCTGAATTGAGGAGAGCGGGGACCAGTGTTGACCTGACTTTGACTTGTACCATGGGTTTCAGGGTCCTACTTCCTTGGTGTAGTCAGCCAAAACTACAGTCCACTTGTTCTTCATGTTCTGACTCCTTGATTTTGTGCTGTTCCATTTCCAGTTTGGGCCCCTGTGGTCATTGTTCTGTGGGCTTCTTGGGACATTGCCCAGAGATGTGTCCTGTGCCTCCACTTCTGAAGCAAATCACGCTATGCTCGGTGGCCAGTTTTCCAACACAAGATGCGTTCTTGCCAGTCTCCACTCTCTTATTTGTCCCCATGGGTCTGAAACTCCTGCCCCTAGGAGTCACTTTCTTGGCCACAGAGAAGGATTCAGTCAGCTGTAGCACTTGTTACATGACTTGGAGTTGGTGCCTCATAGATTCATAGGTGTTAGGGTTGGAAGGGACCTCAATACATCATTGAGTCCAACCCCCTGCATAGGCAGAAAAGAGTGCTGTGTTCAGATGACCCCAGCCAGATGCCTATCTAACCTCCTCTTGAAGACCCCCAGGGTAGGGGAGAGCACCACCTCCCTTGGGAGCCCATTCCAGATTTTGGCCACTCGAACTGTGAAGAAGTTCTTCCTAAAGTCCAGTCTAAATCTGCTTTCTGCTAGCTTATGGCCATTATTTCTTGTAACCCCTAGGGACCCCTTGGGGAGTAGAGCCTCACCTATTCCCTTCTGTGCCCCCATGATGAATTTATAGGCAGCCACAAGGTTGCCTCTCAACCTTCTCTTGCAGAGGTTGAAGAGGTCCAGGTGCCCTAGTGTTTCCTTGTAGGGCTTGGCTTGCAAGGCTTTAACCATATGAGTGGCCCTTCTCTGGACCCTCTCCAGGTTATCCACATCCCTCTTAAAGTGTGGCGCCCAAAACTGGATGCAGTATTCCAACTGCAGTCTGACCAGGGCCCGATAGAGGGGAAGTATCACCTCCTTGGTTCTGTATGTCATGCATCTGCTGATGCACGATAAAGTGGAGTTAGCTTTGCTGATGACTTCGTCACGCTGCTGACTCATGTTCATCTTGGAGTCCACTAGGACTCCGAGATCCCTTTCCACTTCCATGCTGCTGAGCAGGTCATTTCCTAGGCAGTAGGTGTGCTGGACATTTTTCCTCCCTAGGTGCAGCACCTTGCATTTCTCCTTGTTAAATCACACTCTGTTGTTTTCTGCCCATTTGCCCAACCTGTTCAGGTCTGCCTGTAGCTGTTCCCTTCCCTCCTGTGTGTCCACTTCTCCCCACAGTTTTGTATCAACTGCAGACTTGGACAGAGTACACTTCACTCCCTCGTCCAAGTCACTGATGAAGACATTGAAGAGTATCGGTCTAAGGACTGAGCCCTGTGGGATCCCACTGCCCATGTCCTTCCAGGTTGATACCGAAACATCCATCATCCACCTCTTTACCCAGCAGCACATCTCTTCTTCTAGGTCATCTAGAAACTGTTCCAACATACTTCCTGCACAGGCTTTCTATGAGGCTGAACCCATCACTCCAGGGCATCTTGGAGGACCTGAGCCAATATTCAGGGTCTCTTTTCTTCCGGCCTCTTGATGCCCCGACATTGTTATTGATATAATTTGTGGGGGATCTCACAGTGGTACAAGATGGAATGCTTCATGATCTGGTAGTCATCTGCCTCATCTTGGGCTAGGGCTCAGTAAGCAGCTTGTGCCTGGCCGATCAGAAGGGGCCCTCACATTTCCCCCGTCCCAGCCTGCTGTGATCACCGCACATTCAAATGCTTTGAGATGGGCCTTGATGTTGTCATTGGTCATCATCTCTGACATCCAGAACATCTCAGTTGTCCCCAGCACTGCTGCCTGTTGAGCTTCAGTCTTCTCACTTGGGTCCTGTTGTCGGCTGAGTACAGCTATCAGTCTCCTGGGCCCATACCCAGACCAGTTCTTCCATTTGTGACTGTTGGGCTTGCATGATTTGGACCACTACCTGGTGTGCTTGTTGCCAGTCGCATGGGTCCCAAATCCCTGAGCTAGTGGAGGGGCCCTCCATCTTCTAGTCTGGGTTACTTGCAAGTACTTATTCATGCTGGGTCTTTGACAGTTTCCCAGCCAATAGACCACTGTAAGGGAGCCGAGTTGTGTCTCTGTTGTAACAGTTGTGTTCTATCCCCTAAAATTCTCCTTCCATGCCTTTGATGGTTAGAGAGGTGCCAAACACTTTGGGAGACAAAACCTTGGTTAAAGGCCCAGGAGGTCTGTTTATCTTTGCAGGACTCCACCATCCCCATACCATGCGCTAAACACACCAGATGTTCTGGGCTTGATGTTGTTTGCCTACTAGATGGAGATGGTCTTAGTTCCGTGAGCCCCCTAGTTGGGATCTCCTGCTAAGTTGGCTGCTTGCCCCATTCTTCCCTGTACAGATTCCAAGACAGCTGCCTCGCAGTTCTAATCTCACCTTTCTTCCCTGCTGTGTCCCCTGTGGTAGCGTCTGATTTGCTGTCTTCTGTTTTTCTTTTTCTTTTTTGGCGCGGTTCTTCTCTTTTCTGTCTGTGTGCCATTTTCCTTCACCCAGACTCAAACTCCAGCAGCTGAGCTTGCCACGGCAGTCTTTGAACTGCCGCAGCCCCAGCTGGTTCCTTTAATTAGTTGGGGCGTGGCATCTTTCCCTCCTCAGCTTGGTGCAGTTTCCTCAGTGTCCTCTGCTAAGTTTTGTTTCTTTACTCTACTGTGGCAGGGTGTCTTGGCCACCCTGTCATAGTGATCTAGAATTGGGATAGGCAGTTTCCACACTGCAGTTTCCCTCCTGACTCCAGTCTTGTAAGTATTTGAATATACACTGAACTGAATTTGGCTTATATATAGTTGTGATTCACTAAATTTATTCATGTTGATACTTGCTGAGTTAAGGTAATACCACATTGGCATAGAGCAGTGTTTCTCAAACTAAGGTTTGGATTCCAGATGGGGTTGCACGGGCCTTTTAGCAGAGTTTCAAGTGCTAATTTTGTATTTATTTCAAGGGTGTGAGTAAATCTTTCTTGTTGGAATGGCATGCCAGACCGAATGACTTTGTTTCTCTCTCTTTTATGTTTTGACTAAAAAGACAGT
This sequence comes from Crocodylus siamensis, assembly GCF_052110815.1. NCBI lineage: Eukaryota > Metazoa > Chordata > Crocodylia > Crocodylidae > Crocodylus > Crocodylus siamensis. The sequence continues at coordinate 64,658,280 of NC_143400.1, read as the reverse complement.
AATTTCACTTTAATCAAGGCAACTCCAAGCACAATATAACCTCTACAACCCACTCAGGCTCCCATTTATGTCAATGCCAAATCTCACACTTGCCACAAAAATGGGAGTTAGGTGATCTGCTTTGCATTCCCAGTCTTGCCACTAGCTTAGCATGGGCAAGTCTATTGGCTGCTCTGGGCTGGAGCTGCCCTAATCGTGAAATAGTAGGATAATGCTTATCCCGCTTTCAGAGCAGTTTGAGATCTACAGATGAATGGTATTTGGCAAACGCTAACCAATATTAATTAATGCGACAAAGACAATTACTAAAAAGAACTTGTTTGTTGAATAACAAAACATAGTCAGTTTTTGTACCTGTTCTGCCGAGACCAGATATCACAATTTAATTCAAGTGTTATCACTTGAATAATATACAATGCTGACAAGACAAGCTTGAAATAAATTAAGACTGAATTTTTAAAATGAATTTTACTATTTTTTATGTTACTCTGGTATCCAGAAAGATTATGGTTGAAAAGAACCTGAAGGAAAATTGAAATATGTATCCTTCTAAACATGTTTTATAAAATGTTTAGAAAATATAATGGGGCTGATTTCTCTCTCTTTCTCTGTTGTCATTTCACAGATTTCATTTAAACAATTTGGGATTGACACTGAGAAGAAATGAGGATCAGTCCTCTGTATACAGAATGTCTTATTGATGAGCTGCTGTTTTCATACATGCCAAAATAAGGATGGATGTGTCCCAAATATCAGGGGGTATAAAGCAAAATGAAATAAAGAGGCGATGGATCTTTTAACTCTCAAACGCTATAGTGGGGGCATCTAAATATGCATTAGTACACTTTTCGTAATGTGCATTAAATTTAGCACCTCCAATATGAGGTACTAAATAAGTGTGCATTAGTCTGTGCTAATCCACAGTAGCGCAAGTGCATGCTTTTTAGGCAACACTTTATGCGCAGTAGCCTATTCTACTGCGCATAAAGCATATTAGCACAGTTTTCTATGTACCGCTTTAATGTGCAGTAGAATAGGCTACTCCGCATTAAAGTGCACAAGTAAACATGCACAGTGTCTTTCTCTAAATCAGTACTAATGAATGGCAGCGCATTGTGGGGGCATGGTATATGTATATGTGTCTGTGTGCCTGGGAATGGGAAGGAGATTAGAAGTCAGTCATATACACAGAAAACCAGCTGCTGTTTTTAAAACTGCAGCTCTGGCCCTGCCCAGGCTCTAGCCCTGCCCCTGCCCTTGCCACCAGTCCCTGTCTCACTTGCTTGCAATGAAAATGGATGTTTTCATTCAGCTTTCATTTGTTATTGCGTTGAACAGCACCCCCTGGTGTGTCAAGGAAGTCATCACCATTGGGTTTTTTGTTTTTTTTAAAAGAAATTTTTCATGTTCCAAGCCAAGTCAGCCAAATCAAGTCCAAATCCATTTGTGAGTCCGGAACCATAAGTGGCCCTACAACTGGCAAACATCCTCCACCCCCACCAGGGGCTTCAGATATTTCCAAAGTCTCTTGGTAGGCATCCTACATGCAGGCCCAAGCCCAGAGGATTGGGGTTTGGATGCCCCAAGTTTTGTGTGCCCTCAGCCATATGGCCACAGAAGCAAGCTATGAAGGGGCCTCCTGTTTCTATAAAATGGGCTTTAAGCCAACACCATGGCAGGTACTAAACCACACCTGAAGAACAGACATCCAATGGGGGCTTAAAGAAAACTGCCTTCATGGATCCAGATACAGTCATCTCCGTAGTACCTTCATGTTTGTGGTTACTACTTGAATCACATCAGGTTTTTCTTTATATTAGCTGGCATAGGTAGAGAAATAACACAGTAATGGAGAACATGTCTAGACATGCACATTTAATGTGCATTAGCCCTGTGATGGAGTGGCCCTGAAAGAAGGGTCTGCTTGGTGTCACTGAATGGCAAAGGCTGAGGCTGGGGGTTGGGCACTGGTATGGTGAAGCCTAGCAGAGACTGAGCTCCAGATACATACAGGGACACAGTGGACAGATGGGTCACAGTGAACTCTGTCACCGTGGTGTTTTATCAGCTCTTACATCATTCAGCTGAGCCGTCACCCAGTGGATAATGTAAGCCAGCTGTGCCAGGGCGGGAAGCTTAAAGGAGAGATGGACCTGGCAGAGAGGTGCAGAACTGGAGAGAGATGCCAGTAGGTATCCAGTAATCTTGGGCTTTCTCCAGGAAGAAGTCTCGAGTGGAGGAACTGGGGCAGCAAGGGGTTAGGGAACCCCAGCCAATTTGGCAAGTTGAGGTTCAGATGAAGAGAACCTGAAAGGGAAGAAGTGCAGGCACTATTGTCAGACCTGCCTGTCTGGAAGCATAGACAACAGAAATTATTAGGACTGGGAGGACTCGGGGTAAAGTCCCAGCCTAAGAGGCACTGGGCACCTGGCATGGGTTGTGTCTGAAGCTAAGGTCAACCTAGAGATGTATTTTTGGAGACAATCACTTGTTCTGATTTTTTCCAGCACCAGGCTCCTAGGAGGTTGTACCCGCTGATAACAGTCAAGCTATCAGACCTGACACTGAGAACCAAGAACACCACATGGACCTGTAACCAATGCAGTTGGCGTGTGGATGGGGTGTAGGGGAGGTGGGACCCCAGATTAATGGGACCTCATATTGTGAGTAACCCCATGGAACAGCTCAGATTGCATAATTGGCTCCTCCCATCTTCACTGTATCATCTAAGTCTTGATGGGTGAGTGGGAGGTGTCCTTCCAATGGGGAGCTAGATCCTTCACAGAGGTAACCCCATTACAAACCCAATTTAAAGCACATTAAGGGCACACATCTATAGATGTGCACCTATAATGTGCCAAATTTCAGCTAATCATACCTAAATTTGATACCTGCAAAAGCAAAAGCAGGTATCAAATTTAGGTGCAGTTAATTAAAGTGCATTAATTCACATGTAGATGTGTTAAAGTGCATTGTTGGAGTGACTTTAGTGCTGGGTCTCCCTAGCCACTAGGGGACCAGCAAGAGCCCAGCCCCAGGGCTCCTGGCTAGCTGCCTCTCCTCCCCCAGGGCTGGGCTGCTCTCTGGTAGTCCCTAGCTGCAGGCTATAAAAGCTTGCAGCCATTTTGTGCCTTGGGACACACTGCATAGAAGCTTGGACAGGAGTGCTGGACTATGCAGGAGCCCAGCAACCCCAGTGTACCCTCCTGGACAGGACCCAGGCAACCTCTGTCCAGGGTGCTGTCCAGGGGTGGCATTGCAGGGACAGCCATGTGGGGGTCCAGAGAGCTGGCATGGGGAACATGTCCAGAACAGTTTTCCCATCAATCCCCAGCCCTTCCTGTATGCCCACGCCCATCCCAAGTGCCTGGCCCCCAACTGGACCCAGGAGGAGGTGCATGACCTCATGGCACTCTAGGGCAGGGCTGACATCCAGAGGAAGTATGCATGGGGCAAGCACTTGAATGTCCACATTTATGAGGCCATATCAGGTGGGATACATGTGTGAGACCACTTCCAGTTGGTGTGGCAATGTTGTATGAAGTTCAAGGTCTTACAAGCACAGTGGGTGGCCATGACCACATTCAATTGCTGATCTGGTCATGCCCAAAAAACCATGCCCTTCATGCAGGAACTGACCCATATATTGGCACCCCAGGAGACAGGCTGCACCCCTGTGAATAGCACCAGTAAGGCCTGCCCTCACCTGCACCCCACCCTGACATGTCACTGAAGGAGGGGAACTTGGGCTTTCAGCACCCCACCTCCCCAGCTGCTGCATCCACTGGCAACTTGGGGAGCCCTGCCCAGTGGCTAACTTGCCCTCAGCCCACCCCTACACCCTGCCACGAGGAGCAGCGTGTCATGTCACCGCTGACTGCCAGCTTCTTCCTGGGGGGGAGAGGCCCTGGCTAGGTGCCAACCTTGCACAAATCACAAGCCATGGACTCCAGGTACAGCTGGATGCTGTCACTGATGGGGAAACCTTCACTGAGCCTCCAGCCTCACCAGCCCCAGACATGTGGTAAGTCCTGCACTGGGGGAGGGCCCTCCCAGGCTCTGCCCCTGCCCCTGCCCCTGCCCCTGCCTGCCTGCACTCTCCCTGGCCCCAGGTTCATTGCACACAACATGCAGAGAGGCAGGACACGGTTCCAAACTTTATTGAGCAGCCTGTATCCCTGCAGCTGGGTGGGCACAGGTCTCTCACATGCTGAGGACTGTGTCAATACTGCTGGCAATGTCCTTCTTGGCAGCAGGGGGCAGGGACATGTAGCACTGTAACAGGTAGCCTTCCAAGCAGCGGTGGCACAGGTTGCAGGGCAGGCTAGGCTTGCCCCCCATCTCATAGTAGCTCAGGGTCCCAAACCAGGAGTGAAGGTGTGTCCAGGGCATCAGTAACAGGGCATAGTGGCTCAGGCACCCCTCTGCCTGTACCAACAGCTCATCACACACAGCCTGGGACACACTTAGCAGGGGCATGCCAGGCACTCAGAATGGCAGTGGGTGAGCAGGACAGCTGCAGCAGCCCTGAAGGGCCGGGGACCCTATCCCTGGGCACCAGGGCCAGGAGCTGGGGCAGCCAGGGCTGGGAAGTGCAGCTGTAGCAGGAGCAGAGCTGGCATGTGCTGCCTTTGTCTTTGCCATGCTGCTCCTCTGACACAGGAAGCATCTGCCCAGAGGTCACAGTGAGGAGAATGTGCTCTTAAGATGGCTGCCAAGTACTGGCAACCGGCTCTGGCTTCAGCATGGCTGCCAATGCTGGCAGCCATGTAGCCAGAGGCCAGAGCTCCCCCTGGTGGGGGCCGTAGGGGCATATAACAGGGCTGGAGTGACAAGTTAGTCCCAAGTCCTAGCAATTGTAGACACCTGCCAAAAATGCTTAACGCTTAATGTGCATTAAATTTAAGCACACTTAAATTCATGTGTAGATACTCCTGGAGAGAGGGAAATTCTGGCTCTGACCAACCCATGCCACAAAAAAGAAACTCCTCAATGTGGAAAAGATCAAAGGAAAAGCAGTAGAATATACCAGCAGGGTATTCTATTTTTCTTGATGGAAGCTTAAAATGTATAGCAACTGTCCCTCCCAGGATATGTCACTGGTAATGGCTTTGCATGAAAAAAAGCCTAAAAAGAAATTAATTTAAGAAATATAAGCCAAGGAGACTGTAAGGCCAAAGACAAAGTGAACTGAATTAGGTAGGCTTCACTTTTGCGCATATATATATTTATATATATATATATATATATATATTTTTTTTACTAATGCTTAAAAGGAAGGGTCCATATCTTGCAAACAAGAAAATGCAATTGAAAGCATAGATAGGCCAAAGTCACCCAACACTGCAGAGTTCTGAACATGTTCCCATCTAGAAAAAATGTTTCCATAACATAAACAAGAAGTATTTGGAGAGGATGAATGCCTGTGTTTGCAAAGTGAAACTTCTCAAGGTAAGAGCTATTCCCCATCTTTTGTTACCATTAAAATTAAATTTAAAGGGACATTAAAAGTCTTGTTTGCACCTACTGTTATTACAGGCAACATCAAAGATGACAAACTGAGTTAACTTAGAGAAAGTGTTATATTTCTTTTTTTTCTTAACTTTGCACATTTTCTAACACTTCAGCCAGCTGTAGCCAGCAGCAAAATAGAGTCAAGTTCAAATATTTAGCTGTCTCTCTCAAAATTAACAAACACTGACATCTTGAGTTCCCACTCAGAAACCTGAGGAAACTAAATACATTCCCTGGATGTACTTAATTGTCAACACCTCTCCCTTTAGCATCATTGATTCTACATATAGAACACTTTATTATTATAACAGGGAAAAAGATATCATTAACTTGAAAAAATGCAAGGACAATAAAATGACTATAGGATTCTATGAAAAGTTAGAAAACATGATTGGTCCCATCCCCACCCCAGCCCCTGCAGTCCTTGGTCAGTAGGCCTTTGTCTTTGTTTCCCTACCTGTGCTGGAATGGAAGACACCAGTGTGTGACTTCTTTTATTGTCGAGAAGCTGCTGCATATCGTCTTCCACATGGCTCTTGACAGAACAGGACCTTGATCCAATGGCAAAGAGACAAAGACAATGGGGGATCATGTTCTCCTGCAGCCTTCATCCACCTTCATAGTTGTTGAGATTCTAACATCTTCTTCTGCCTGCTCTGCTTTTGAGGACTTCTAGACCCATGGCTGGGGGCTGGGCAGACTTATTATAGTGGCAACCTGTACTGGCCATGTCACAGCACCATCAAAGGATACAGGTGGCTTTTTAGGAGGGAAACCATTGCCATCTACTGTCTTCACCACTTCCTAGTAGTGCTGCCACTTGGTCTGCAACTGCTTATTCATCAGAGTTAGCCCTGATCATTTCACAGCTAGCCTTCCCTGAAGGTCATTCCACTATCTGCCACCTATGGATGTGCTGGGTAGTAGTACAGCTCTGCCCCTCTGCTGCCTTTCCCACCTAGTGGGATGAACACTCAGCAGACAAATATTCCTTTGACTCCTCACTTCCTGCATTTTCCCCTCCAGTACACTCCACTTACAGTTTTGTTAGTGATGTTCAGAAGCCCTGGACACAGGTTAAGTCTATCCCCAGCCCTGTAAAAAGATACTATGGCTCCTAGTCACGATACAGTGTATAACGTGCTGGAGGCACAAACTGAATACTATTTATGCAGCCTTATCTCTTGCTGTGGTGCTGTCCCTGGCCACTATGCTGGCCCCTAACCCCAACCATAGAGATGCTGGGATTAGGAGTAGGGACGCCTTATCTAATGTTGTAGATGTTCTCTCTTATATTGTTTGATCTGGCTCTTCAGGTTCCTACCTAGCTAATGTAATTCTAACTCAAGTGACACTATGCAGATCCAAGTCCATAGCAAAATACATTCAGCAATGCCATTACACTGTGGAGAGGGTCAATAGCAGGGTATTTACCACCAGAGATCCACTCTGCTCTACAAGATAAGGACCTCTTTGTCTTGCTTATGTCCATACACTATCTTCTAGTCATATACTGATGAAATTCTTGTTATGGTGAATGCCCATTCAGGGTATATTAAGCACAGCATTGTTACCATTTAGTCTCACACATTAAAGTTAATATTTCATTGTCCCTACAGCCAAAACTTAGATGTTAGTTTACCAAAATGTTTCTACTCACACAGGGGGTGTCACCTGTAACAAGAGCTTTAGCTCATTATGTCTCTTCCTGGAATTCATTAATAGGTAGTGGCAGAACTCCCTTTCCTGTATGATTTTCAAACCACGGGCTATTTCACTGCACTGTCAGTCAAATTTTCTTTCTGTTTTCATTTCAGCAACAGCAGGAATGAAAATATAGGTAAATGGGCTGTAAAACCACAAAAAACAACAAGACTTCAGGAGTAAGAAAATAATCTCAAGTCATTTTAAAATATATAGTCAGGTTCAAAAGATGTGAAGATGAGTCCTTTAATGATAAACATGTTAAACCTATAGCAAACACACTTTTATATACATACAAGCTTTTCTGTAGGTAAAAGATTTGCTTTTATGAACTCTAAAAGACCCACCAAAAACACAGTCATTAGTGTTGCAGATGACACTAAAATGTGGGGGGATGTGGGCACACTAGAAGGGAGGAATAGGCTGCAATCAGACTTGGACAGGTTACAGGGGTGGGCGGATGAGAACAGGATGGGTTTCAACACTGACAAGTGCAAGGTGATGCACCTGGGGAAGAAAAACCAGCACATACCTACAGGCTGGGGAACTCCCTTCTTGTCAGTGCAGAGGCAGAAAAAGATCTTGGGGTCATTATTGATGCCATAATGAACATGGGCCGGCAGTGTGGGGATGCAGTCAGGAAGGCCAACCGCACCTTGTCATGCATCCACAGATGCATCTCAAGCAGGTCTAAGAAGGTGATCCTCCCCCTCTATGTGACACTGGTCAGGCCACAGCTGGAGTACTGCGTCCAGTTCTGGGTGCTGCACTTCAGGAGGGATGTGGACAACATGAAGAGGGTCCAGAGGAGGCCACTCGCATGATCAGGGGGCAGCAAGGCAGGCCCTATGAGGAGAGGCTCAGGGACCTGTTCAGCCTCCACAAGAGAAGGCAGAGGGGGGATCTAGTGGCCTGTTACAAACTAGTCAGAGGGGACCAGCAGGCACTGGGGGAGTCCCTGTTCCCCTGAGCACTACCAGAAGTGACAAAAAATAACAGTCTCAAACTGGCAGAAGGTAGATTCAGACTAGACATCAGTAGGCACTACTTCACGTTCAGGGCGGCTAGGATCTGGAACCAACTTCCAAGAGAAAAGTGGTGCTGGCTCCTACCCTGGGGGTCTTTAAGAGGAGGCTGGGTCGTTTGACCCCAGTACTCTTTTCTGCCATGGCAGGGGGTTGGACTTGATAATCTGCTCTGTTCCCTTCCAACCCTACCAACTATGAAACTATGGAACTAGAGGAAGAAAAGGAGCTCTTATTCTTCCAAATATGTTTGAAAAGTGGTAATAAAGACATTCAGATTGAAACTTCTATCAATTGAGCCAGTTCCGATTTTATTTCAGATCTCATCTTGAAGATGCATGCATGCAGAACTTGTACATATGCGTACATGTCTATGTGAAGCATGCATTTAAGCTTTTATGAGGTTGGGGCTTTTATAATTTCTCTATTTGCTGTCATGCATTTTGTACTATTTAAAAAGTTTAAATATTTTATTATTTATCCTATAACAAAGGAATCACTTATTTCTATCAGGGAAACAAACCTGTAAGATAAAATTCCTATGCACTTCATTTAAATATGTATATAATAATCCTTTTTACTATTAGCAGTATTATTATTAATAATTTATACCGTGGAAACTATAAACATAAAATTAAAAATACCTTTCTTGTCACAAAATGTTTAAAATACATCCATATCCTTATTATTTGTATAATCTATTTCTGAAGTCAGGTTGAAGGGCTGCTGTAGCTATGGTGGCCCAGGGAACAGGCCACAAGCAAGGATTTTTTTAATGACATCTTTTAATGAACCAACTGTAGTTGGGAGATGCATCAGAGACAGTCTGAGGCATAAACTATCCTTCCTCAAGTGTAAGAAGGCATATACAGCCTAATGGACATTTCTGAAGAGAGAGATATTTGGTACGACTTGGTTTCCTATTTTTATTGGCCACTAGAGGGTGTGAGAGGGTAATTTGTTGCTAGGCAGATTAGACAGCAACATTTAAAGTGCAATCATCAAATTCTTTTAAAAAATCATGATACAAGAAGCATTTTTAGAAATTATAATCTGCAATGTGCAACACCTTTGTAAGTGTGATATAAATAAAAGTCTAATGTACCTTTTATTATTAGTGTTGTTTTATTACTTGTAAACTTCATTCTGATTAGATAACTTCTCCCTATGGAGTTTTATTCTATTCATTATTGCACTGTTGAAGGTTTTGGATTCCTACTTGTAACAGTGCAAAGACAGCCCTGTTCCTTTGATGTTACAAAGTTGCAAGTAGTCAGGTCAGGGACAGGGCAAAGTTAATTACTTAACAAACACAGTTGGGAAGGGGATGGCATCTGGGATGAATGTTAACTGATTAGGAACCAGCAGCTACTTAAATCCACAGCAAGGGGTTTTCCTTGGCGCCCTGGGGCACAGCGCAGAGAAATTCAGCAGGGACTTCAGGAGCGCTGGACCCAGTGCTGGAGCAGCTTGTGGATAAGACCAGCCAACTGGGTGTAGGTAACCACAGTGACTCGTGAAGTAAGGAGGTGAGGAAAAGGGGAGAAACTTATTGGCTGAGAGAAGGTCCCATGGAGAAAGGATCCTCCTGTACTGCAAGAAAGAGAAAAGAAAGTGGGACTGGAGTGGAGCTGACTGACTTGTGGGAGTGGGCTGCACAGTGGAGGAGAAAAGGGAGACCACGAGCTGTGAAAACAGCCAACCTGTGGGGAAGCTACTGATAAATCAATTTTCTTTTATCTTGCTTCTGGGGTGATTTACAACACCCTCTCTCTTTGGGGGTGTGACAGGAGTATCGTTACTGCAGCCTTCCTACTGGTGACTCCGCCCTCCTGCTTTGGGCCAACTGCCTGCTTACTTTCCTGCCACTCCTTGATCTTAATTGATTAATTGATTGATGTAATTAGCAGGAGGTTGCCCACTTTATGTGCCCTAGCGCCAGGGGGCATTATCTGCGGCTTCTTTTCCTCCCCTACACAGCAGTCCAAGCCTCGCAGATGGTACTGACATGGTTTTGACCTGGGCCCTGCTGTGATTTGGCCCTCTCCTTTACCTCCTTGGGGCTCCTCACTGCCCCCCCCTTGCTCTGGGGCTGGGGTCAATGCACCCCAAAATACCGCACCCTCTCTGGTGCCAGGGTCCCCACGCTACCATGGAGCCCCTATGAGGCCCCTCCCAACCCCTAATAGCCTCACCTGGTCCTCCAGTTAAAACAGCGAACGCAAAACTACAAAGCCCCCGGGCTATAACATAAAAAGCTAAACCGTCCGGCCAAACAACATTCAATCCCTACCGGGAAAATACTCCAACCCATAGCAGCAACCAGGGGCTGCTCATGCAGTCAGGGTTCTCCCCTCTGTCTGCACTGGCTGAGCTCCTCCTCCCTCAGCTGCCAGAAGGGAACTGCCCTCCTGGGCTTATATGGGCCAGGCCCTGCCCCTTCCTGGCAGCTGGCTCCCCGGCGGTTGTCCTAGCAGCAACCAGCACCCGTGACTCTGGCTGTGCTGGTAACTGGCAGCTGGGCCTCTCCCTTCTTGCCACTAGGGGTCTCTCCTGAGCTGTTTCTGCTCTCAGACCGGGGCACCTGAGTGCTCTGTGACAGGGGATTAACTTCTTATTCTTCTGTCATTCTAAAGCATGGCAGGTGAGTCCCAGGGAGAGGGATTTCGTTATTCACCCCCACCCAGCCACACTACTCATCTGACAAAATAAAAACAACCCCAGGTCCTTCTACTTTCCATTAACTGACATATGAGCAGGAAACCCAGGGACTGTGTTAAATTCTTACTCGTACTTTGTTATACAGTATAACCTCATAAATCCAGATATCAAAAAGTCGGAATTATCAAAAATCCGGCACTTTTTAAAACTACACTCCATCAGGGAGTAGCAGCGGCCGGTCCCAGAGCAGCAGAGGGGGGAAGCTTGCACATGGCAGCTGCCACCACCATCCACTACCCCATGCTGCTGCTCCACGTGTAGCTGCTGCTCTGGGACCAGCCTCTGCTGTATGTCCCCCCCCCCCCCCCCCCAACTCCGGGACCAGCCGCCGCTCCAGTTTTGAAAATCCGGAATTTTCACATTTCCGGCAGATGCTTGGCCCTGAGCATGCCGGATTTATGGAGTTATACTGTATTCACTGCTTATATTCATTGCTCATTTAGATATCAACACTTGAATTCAGGCTTTGGATTAAAAACAGCTCAGGTTTTTAGCATGTCAGAAATATTTGAGAATCATGGCAGCCCCCTGGATACCCGGATAAAAGTTAATTACAACACTTTCAGAAGCCAAATCTTCAGTGATGGGCACCATATAACAGCATTCATAAATGGAAAGATATCTCCTCCATGACCAGGTGTGGAAATATTATTTCTACTCATAGATATTCCTCACAATAAAAAGCATGACTTCCATGTGAATAGAGTATTAAAAAACTGCCCTTGTTGGCCTGCAGTTGCTTATGGGTGCGAGGAAACATGGATTAAGAATTGTTCTATACTCCATACATTGGATGGGCAATTATTTGGGCAGCAGGGCCACCTAAGGTGTTTTGGTGAGCTGTTGTGGGCCCAACCCAGTATAGGGGGGGTTGGGGGGGAAGGCGCAATTGATCCTATTTGGCCCTGGACTTATCTGCCTGTACCCACTGCTGGGGGTGCTGGATGGAGTGGGCAGGTGGGTTCTACATGGAGACTGGCCTGAGACATCTGTAGGCAAGGCTGGGTGGATATGATGGGGCTGCAGGCAGGTGGGAAATGGCATCCAGCAGTGGGATGGGCAGATGAAGCTGGGATCATGGGGCAGTGACAGTGTGGGGCTGAGTCCCAGGAAAGAGCTGCAATTTTTTCCCCACATGCCCCTGCAATGGGCACCAGTTCTGCAGGCAGGGACATTTGGGGAACAGATTGCAGCTCTGCTCCAGGCCCTGGCCAGTGATGTCACCACCATGCAATCCTGCCTGCCTATTCTGTTCCTGGACACTGCTCCCAGCCCAGCCATGGCCCCATCCCATGCACTCAGCCCTGTACTTCCTGCTCATGTGTGCCCTGAGCTGTCTACATGGAGACCAACTACCTGCCCACTACCATACCATCCCTGCTTCGCCGTGTGTGGCTGGTCTCACTGTCCCTGGGCACACACTACAGTGCAGGCTGCCCTCCACACCTGGGGCAGGCAGGCCATGTTTTGCCCACCCCTGCCATACATAGAAGCATAGCATCTTGGCTAGTGCTACAGTCCAACAGAAGTAGTTTAAAAGATACAACTAAGAGAGATGCTGGCACCTCTGGAAGCTAGGGGCAGTATGCCTAGCATTTATGGAAGTACAGTCTAGGCAAAGATCTAAATTACAAGCCCAATCAAATAAAAGCATTGTCTTCATTCCATACACAGCAGAGAAAGAAGATTAAGAAAGGTGGAAAAGCAGTGTACTGCCTCAAATACAAATTTTAGTGGTGGCACTGCAGCACCGAGCGTTCAATTAATTTTTCCTTATAAATTGTAAATATTTCTCTTCCCACTGAAAAAATAGACACACAAAACGTAAGGCAACATCTGTTTTTCATTTTCAGTGGTGGCAAATGATCTCTTTTGATTTATAGATAAACAGTTAGAGCAAATGAAGAAATGTGGCCTAGGGCTTATTCTGAATGTCAGAATTTCACTTTGACCTTTATTAAATGCTATAAGTAAAAAATACAACAACTTGCATTTATGTCTATTTGAATTTAGTTTCCAGACGCACTAAAAGCACTCTACTAATCATCTACAAATCAAAGCATAAAAGCAATTAGATTATCTTTTTCTAAGCAGCCATTTGTGGTGTGAAGTGTGGCAACCACAGGTATTCACACAGCAACAGACCTGCTAGTTCAGACACAGAGAGATTAATACGATTGGGTGGGATGGGCTTCACCTCTCCCTCAAAGGTAAGCATGTGTTCTCTTTCAGGTTGGTTGATCTCCTACGGCAGGCTTTAAACTAGGTTTGTTGGGGGAAGAGGAGGATGAGGACGGAGGGAGCTATGGAACACTGAACCAAGAGACACCCACAAGAACAGCCCAGCCAAGACAGGCAACAAGCACAAAAAGTACCCAGGTAAGAGACAGGGGGCCAGATAGTGCTGGGATTAGAGTGGCAGTGCATACACCCTCAGGAGGCCTTAAATGCCTCTACACTAATGCTTGTAGTATGGGGAACAAGCAGGAGGAACTTGCCCTTCTGCTAGCTAACACAAACCCAGACATAGTGGGGCTCACGGAAATTTGGTGGGATTCAACGCATGATTGGGTGGTAAACATCAAGGGCTATAGGCTGTACAGGTGGGATAGAACGGGGAGGAAAAGTGGGGGCATGGTGCTTTACGTCAAAGAGCAATACACGCCCTCAACAAACAGCACTTGGTCAGAGGAAGGGCACATAGAAGTGCTCTGGGTCAGAAAACAAAGGGGTCGGGGGAAAGAGACTTAATGGTGGTGTCTACTACAGATCACCCAACCAGGGGGAAGAGCTGGACCAGGAATTCTTGGGTCAGTTCATGGAGGCAATTAAATCAAGGGACGTGGTCATCACGGGTGACCTAAACTATCCGGATATCTGCTGGGAGGAGCAGTCAGCCAGGTCTGACCACTCACATAGGTTCCTAGCTGAAATACAGGACTTTCACCTAACCCAGGAGGTGCACAGCCCCACCAGGGGAAATCCCTTGTTGGACCTGGTCCTGGCCACAGGCAACGACATAATGAAGGGACTGCGGATTCTTGACCATCTGGGCGATACTGACCATCGCCTACTGGAATTCACCATCCAGCACAGGGTGTCAAAGGCCTGAAACAAGGCAGCAGCCCTGGACTTCAGGAGGGACAATTTTAATGAGTTAAGGAGATTAGTCAAGGAGGCACTGAGGTCCTGAAGGGGAGGGGGAGTTGGGAGTCCAAGAAGAGTGGTCGTTCCTTAATGAGATGATCCTCCAAGCCCAAAGGGTGACAGTCCCAATGTGGATCAAAGGGGCAAGAGTGCTCAAAAGCCCCCATGGCTCACCAAATGCATTCAGAAATGTCTCAAAGCTAAAAAGGAGGCGCACACCCAATGGAAGGGAGAGGCCATCACCAAGGAGGATTATACCTCCATTGCTTGAGATCGTAGGGGGGCTTTTAGGAAGGATAAAGCGAAGACAGAACTGGAACTAGCGACCCAGATCAAAGATAACAAGAAGCCCTTTTTTAAATATATAGGGAGTAAAAAGAAGGCACTGGGTAACATGGGGCCTCTGCAGGACACGCTTGAAAATCTGGTAGTCACACCAGACAACAAAGCTAATCTCTTTAACAAATTCTTTGCCTCCATTTTTCTTAGCAGGGACTGGGACATTCCCCACCCCCCTGGGATTTCAGACAGACATAGGGGAGGCACAGCCAGGCCCAGGGTCAGTGAGGACCTAGTCAGGGAACTTCTTGTGGGACTAGACATGTTCAAATCAGCAGGTCCAGATGATCTCCACCCCAGGGTGCTGAGGGAATTGGCAGAGGTCGTTGCGGGTCCCCTGGCACAGCTTTATGAGCACTTGTGGTGCTCTGGTGAGGTGCCAGAGGACTGGAAAAGGGCCAATGTGGTCCCCATTTTCAAAAAAGGGAGGAAGGAGGACCCAGGAAACTATAGGCCAATTAGTCTTACCTCGGTCCTGGGAAAGCTCTTTGAGAAAATTATCCAGGAGCACATCTGCAAGGGACCAGCAGGGGAGATTATGCTTAGGGGCAATCAGTATGGGCTCATTAGAGACAGATCCTGTCAGACCAACCTGGTGGCCTTTAATGACCAGGTCACAAAATCACTGGATGCAGCTGTCGTGGTGGACGTAGTCTTTCTGGACTTTAGGAAGGCCTTTGACACTATCTCTCACCTCATTCTCATTAAAAAATTAGGCAACTGTGGTGTTGATGCCTACACAGTCAGATGGATTGCAAACTGCCTGGAGGGCTGTACACCAGATAGTGGTGGTGGACAGGTCATTTTCGACTTGGAGGGATGTGGGCAGTGGGGTTCCCCAAGGCTCGGTCCTTGGACCCGCACTGTTCAACGTCTTCATCAGCGACTTGGATGAGGGGGTGAAAAGCACCTTGTTCAAATTCACAGATGACACTAAGATGTGGGGAGAAGTAGGCACACTAGAAGAGAGGGACAAGCTACAGTTGTCTAGATCTCAACAGGTTACAGAGGTAGGCGGATGAGAATAGGATGGGTTTCAATATAGACAAGTGCAAGGTATTGCACCTGGGGAGGAAGAACCAGCAGCATACCTACAGGCTGTGGAACTCCCTTCTCGTCAGCACAGAGGCAGAGAAGGATCTTGTAGTCACTATTGATTCCAAGATGAACATGGGCCACCACCAATGTGAGGATGCAGTCAGGAAGGCTAACCGCACCTTCTCATGCATCCACAGATGCATCACAAACAGGTCCAAGGAGGTGATCCTTCCCTTCTATGCAACATTGGTCAGGCCACAGTAGGAGTACTGTGTCCAGTTCTGGGCGCTGCACTTCAGGAAGGATGTGGCCAGCATTGAGAGGGTCCAGAGGAGAGCTACTCGCATGATGGGGGCAGCAGGGCAGGCCCTATGGCAGAAAGCCACCTTGGTTTCTCCCCAAAATCTCTGCCCTGTGACAATGTGATTAAGATGGGCCCAGCACAGGAGTCACACCTCAGCCTATCTCTTTAGGTAACTTGAGCTGGCTGCATTCCTGAGGGAGGGGGGAAACCTGCTCCCTCTGCCTATGTGACTGGCATCGGCTACCTGGGTGAGGGGTTTCTACCTGCTGGGATGGAGTCTGCTTGGCAACTAGTAATGTATTTCAAATTGGTTGGCTGACAGCCAACAGGTGCTGGCCTCCACTGGACCAGGTGAATGAGGTGATGGGCTACATAAGTTAGGACTGCCCAGGAGGAGGGGGTAGCAGCCATGCGGGGGACACAGAGGAGCTTTACCATCTGAAACTGGCTCTCTCCCCCAAACTCATGAGCTAGAAATGGCCTGCCTCCAAAGGGAAACTTCACCAGCCTTTGGAAGATGCTTGTGAGTAAGCTACTTGAGATCTGATTAGATATCTAGCTGGCAGTAACTCAGATGCGTGATCAAAAGGCTACCTCAGCCAGACTGTTTGCTCTTTAGGATTTCTAGGATATTGCTCAATCTTGTACCCTATTTTTACCCTGCCCCTGTAATCACTGAAGTTCTCCTTTGTGACCGGTGTGGGAGACTTATTGAGGGGTGGGTCTAAATTATGCCTAAGAGACCACTTAGGTCTGCGGACTAAGGGAGACTTTACTTTTTGCCCCCGGACTTGGGGAAGTGCCCCAAGTGCCTGTACTGGGTCGACCATAGGACTTTAGGCCTGTGTTTCCCCGAGGACACAGGGCTGAGAGTGAGTCCATTCTTGGGGTGGTGGCAGCTACGTTACCCCCAGGCTAGCGAGTGTGGTCCAGGAAGGGGGTCGGCCAGACGTAAGGTGCCCCTAGGGAGGCATTCGGAGCCTGGAAGGTGGGTGGGCGCAGGGAGGTGGGCGGCTCAACACAGGAGCACCTCCTACTGGCCCGCCACAGGCCCTACGAGGAGAGGCTATGGGATCTGAACCTGTTCAGCCTTCACAAGAGAAAGCTGAGAGGGGATCTGGTGGCCATCTATAAATTAGCCAAGGGGGAACAACAGGCAATGGGCGAGTCCCTGTTTCCCCAAGCACTACTGGGAGTAACAAGGAATAACAGCCATAAGTTGACTGAGAGTAGATTCAGGCTAGACATCAGGAAGCACTACTTCACAGTCAGGGTGGCTAGGATCTGGAATCAACTTCCAAGGGAAGTGGTGCTCACTCCTACCCTGGGTGTCTTCAAAAGGAGGCTAGACATTCACCTTGCTGGGGTCATTTGACCCCAGGATTCTTTCCTGCCCATGGCAGGTTGGACTTGATGATCTGCTCAGGTCCCTTCCAACCCTATCAACTATGAAGCTATGAAACTATGAAATCGAAAATGAGGTCATAAATGGGAAAAGTACACCTACCTATGCCAAAATTCAGTCATAACAGTTAAATATCTGTTCCTTTACAAATAGTTCTGTTAGATCTGTAATGGCAAATAGTACAGGGTCTCTGTTTTGTGTCTTATCCAGAAATATTTTTGGGAGTGAAGTAGCACTTAAGATCATGTTGAACATTATTTTAGGAGGACAACAGGAGGACTTATTGAACTGGGGCATTATTTCCTCTTGCAATGTTAAGTTATTTCTTGAAAATAGCTGGCCAGATTTTGACCAGGACCAAGAACATTGCCAAGAGCTTTGGCAAAGTTAGACATAATACTGGCACAATGTAGTGCATCACTGCAAACAAATCAACAATTATGACTAAAATATTATGCAGCTTCTAGTTTTAACATATGAATTCTACTGGGTCCAATGAGTGGCAACGTATGTCACTACAGCTGCCCCAGCCTACCTGCTGATCACTTCCTCATGGATCAAAAACTACAGCAAGCAAGGGCCAGATAAAGGACGCAGCTTGCAAAGAAATTAAAGATCTCCATCTGTAGGGCTAAAAGAGCTGGGGTCTCCGTTTCTATTGATTATGGTTTAATGAATAAATAAACCATAAAAGCAACCATTTTATGCATCATATTTCCAAAAAAAATACAGCATTCCTAAAGAATACAACCAAGAATACAACATTCTGGCAAAATGTATGCTAAATTTGTATTTGATCCTCTAGGGCTATAATAAAAGAATGGTGCAAATTTAGATTGCTTCTGCCAGTAGCTGAGGTATCCTATAACTCCAGGATTTGACACTAATGGAATGAGCAGAATTCAGTCCATTTGGTATACTTGCATGAGACAAATATCAAATCTCAGAAAACACAGGGTGTTCATGCAACATTATGAAAAACACTTAAAACATTCAGGTTGGGCCTTAGAAAAGGTAGTTACAATAGCATGACTATGAGTCACCAGAGGTTCTTTTAGCTATAACTGTAAATGTGACCATTAACCAACTGCAACCACAACCCAGAGCTAGTTTTTAAACTACAAAATTGAGGCTCTGGCATGTACAGAATATTTTAATGTTATCACTGCAGGTAATTCCTGATTCACAGCTACTACACACATGCAAGATAGATGTAGAGTGATGAATACTAGTTGTCCCTATTATGCAAAATTGCATATACTTAACCAGTATTTGAAAAAGAAAAAAAAATATAAGTGAACAGAAAAATACTGAAACAAAAAGTCCCCAACAAAGTAGCAGGGGTGTCCTGGCTATTCTAGAGAATAGGCCGGATGGGTAAGTGCAACTTATATCCTCCAAAATAAAAGCAACTTTGACTCGTAATGGAAAAATTGACTATTGAATTAAAATGATATAAACTGCAAATGTATCCTGAGCTCTGGAGGGACCTAGAAGTCTGTCACTGCAGAATTCACTGTAGGACTGAGCCTTAGGGCATGTCTGCACTAGAAACTTGCTGTAGGTTTTGATTATATGTATCAAATGATCTTCAGCAGGTGTTGGGTGACCAGTGTATGTATACATGTTGCATTATTATACTATGATCAAGGTCTTTTTGCTTCTTATCTATTGTGGCAACAAAGACTGATGTTTCCAAATAAGCATCTGCTTTCCAGTCAGATGCCCCATGATGCACTGTTACAATATAAGCATTCTAGGATTTGCATTGTGGGATGCCTACAGGAAATCAATGGAATCCTGGGGTTGGGTGTTAAATTAAATTATTTCCAAGGTTCCCTGGTTCCTCCCATCAATTTCTTCATTATTTAAGCCAGTGTGAATTTCAGTGCTGTCAGGAACATGGTGCTGTGATCCTTAGAATAATGACTGTGAGTTACTGTAATCAGATCTATAGTTACGCAATGACTTCAGTGCTGAAGTGATAAGGGAACATGAAGAGGAGAGGGAGGAAACTGAAATGAGCAGACACTTTTCCTACATCTTTTCCTGTAGCATTTCATTTAGTGATTAGTTCAAAGCCATTTTTGGGCTTGGCCTTCTGGCACTGCTTGATGGGACAATATAGTGCAGGACTCGTAAAATAATTGACAGTTAAGCAGGCCACCACACTGGGAACATCTTCTGGGTGATAGCTGCCCAGACAGCCAGGCAGGGGGGCACACATGGCAGTAGTGTCGCACAAAGGCCAACCTTGCACCCACAGCACACTGGCAGCCAGCCCAGAGGGGAAGATGCCTCATCTGGGCCTGGCCTGGCAGGTGCACAGCAGGTCACAGCCAGGCAACAGTCCCCACTGCCAGGCTGCTGCAGTAGGTAAAGGGTGCAGGGAACTCTCAGGGCTGCTTCAGCAGTCCAGCTGGCACAAGGGGTAGTGTCCCCACGTACCAACTGGCTGGGCCAGTAGCCCTGAGCTACTTGCCAGGGTAACTTTTTGTACAGATGGAGCCAGGACAGGGTAGCTTTTTATACTGCTGGGGACAGCACAGGTGCTGGCCCTGGGCTCTAGTTCCCCCTGGTTGCAGATCCAGGAGGAGCCAGGCAGGGTTATTTTGCCCCAAGTGGCACAATTTGCCCCACATCAAAGTGCATGTCTGGGCACGTGTGCTGAGGCAAAAAAGCCCTAGCTCAAATTTGCACTGGTTGTATTTGAGCTGCTGCAAGCACACATGCCTTCATGTGTGGACTTGCCCAATCTTTCCAAAGGGTGATTTGCCTTTCCCACCAGATCTCCCTTTCCCACCAGATCTCTCTGTGAAGTTCTACCCACTTCCCTCTCTCCTCTTTAGCAAGCTTATAAAAGACTGATTGTCTCTTCTGTATCTTTTTATCCCTCTGTTGGGATGTACACAATGGAACATCTCTTGAGTAAGTTCTATGCTACTGAACAGGCATTCAATTACTTATCTCTCAAATGCCCATGCTCATTGTAATGTGTCAGATGGTATGAGAAAAGATAAAGTAAAAAAGATAGCTAGCTATTCTGCAGATGGTACAGTGCCAAAAGAGTGACAAAATGTTACTCCCCTTCCCACCATATTGGAATTTTATTCCCATAGGCTCTTCCAGTCTTTGGTGAGATTGGAGATGGTAATACCTTTTCACAACCTTCCTCATTTGTGTAGATCCTCTGGTCTATGGTGTGAAGAGGGTAATTATTTACTGGAAAATATCCTGGATTTTTGTTTGCCCAGATGGAGCTAATACAGAAAAGGAAAGGAACCATAAGCTTCCAGGGCATTGTGACAGAGATGCTTTGCCTCAAACTCCATACCAAACTAACGTACCATCCCTGGCTTTAGTTCTTTTGTTAAACACCAAAGAATCAACATACCGTGCAGGGTAAAATATATAAAATTCTTCAGTAAGTCAGGGTAGATGAAGTCTTTAAATGTTTAAATTATTTTTTTCATAGCAAAACATGGTCATTTACTCCCTAATGCCTGGTACTTGCATAAAATCTGAGGACATTAATGAAACTGTGGGCCATGGCAGGGCACTGTTTGTGCCTGCCACTTTAAGGGGCTAGAAGGCCACAGCTGGCAGGTGGCTGATTAGGGTAGCCATTTTAGATTTAGGGCTGCCCATATAAATAGGGCATTTTGCTGCTGGGAGGCCAGGCAACAATATTGCCTGGCTATAGGTATCATCTGGAGGTAAGGGAGGAGCTGTAGGGGGTGGTCAGGAGGCTCCTGGTCCTGGGCATGACCTAAAACTGCACCCTGCTGGGAGTGGGGGACCTGGTGGGGTTCTCAGTGGCCTGGGAGCCCCCAGGAAATGCAAGGCCAGTTACCACCCTGGTGGAAGGCGGGTTGGGGTGCCTTGACCCCTAGCCTCCACAACTGGGTGGGTTACCCTTTGTAGGATCTGGAAGGTGGACCCCCAGAGAGAGAGAGTGGGGCCATAGACATCCCCTGACTGGTCAATGCTGGGGCCAGGACCAGAAGAGTCAAAGAGCCAGGGGCCCACTGTGAGGAACGCCCAAGGGCTGAGGGCCTGGGGTTCTGACTGGCCTGGAGGTGGGCCAGGGCTAGTAGCCAAAGATCCTGGGGGGACCATACCCATAAAGGGGAAGCAGTTCAGTGAGCGATGCTGCCCAGGATGAATGCAAAATAGGCTGCCTGAGGAGAGGAATCCAAGCGGGGTTCAAGTAGTAGGATTCTGGGGCCCAGTGTGGGGCTGGTGATATTGATAACTTCTGGATGCTATCTGTAACACAGAGCCAGAAAGGTCCTCTTATTTGAGGAGGAAAGAGTAGTAGGAGGCACTACTTACAAAGAAAATAGCCAGGGGTAAAACATAGGCTAAGAGTGCATACTGCAAAGCTGGTTACCTTGCAATAGTCTAGTGCAGTTGAGTCTAGCAGGGAAGACAAGACATTCGTTAAGCAGTAGCAATAAGCGACCATATGGTGAAGCAGCAAGCCTAATCAGCAGGGATCTTGGCTTTCCATTTCCCACAAAAGGAAATAAAAGCAGATTTTTCCCTTTTACCCAAGAAAAACGTGGATTCTTCATTTTAACAGAGAAAAACAGATTTTGCTCTTTTGCAAAGAGCTCTGCAAGGGGCTGGGAGGGAGCGGGAGGAGGGCAGTGAGGCAGGGGGTGCCATATGCATGTACAAGCACAGGGTCTCTAGACAGTCTGGAGAGCAGCTCCCACGGTAGGTATGTATGGCCAGGGGGTGGGGGGTGGGGTGGAATTAAGGCCCCCATAGGGAGAAAGGGAGTTGAGGGAGGGAGGCAGTGTCTGGGGCTTGGGGCCAAGGCTGCAATGTGCAGCCACAGGGCCCTGGTGGGGAGTGCGGAGTGGGAGGGAGCCTCATGAAGCTTGTCTGGGGGACAGGAAGGGGTTGGACTGGCTTCCTACTGCTGCATGTGTACCTGGAGGTATGTGTGGGGGGAGTAAGTGCCCCTTAGATCTGTATATGGGGCAGGTCTGGACTGCCTGCTGCGGGCTTGGGTTCCTTGTCCTGCTGCCCTCCCCTGAGGGCTCTGTAGTCTGGTGAGCAGGACCTAGCATGATGGGGTTGGGCAAAGAAGCTTGTTGTGACCACTGTGAACTCTGCACTGCCCTGGTGTTGGGCCCCCTGCCTGCTTCAGAGCAGCGAGAGGCATAACCCCATGCCACTACCCCTGCTACTTTGGGGTGGGCAGGGGGCACATTGCCAGGGCAGCACAGGGCTCGCAGTGGTAGCAATGAGCTTCCCCACCTGGTCCCGCCCACTGGGCTGCAGAGGCCTTGGGAGAATGCAGGGTCCAGCTCTCTGTCCTGCTGCAAAGGGCAGCCTGCACCCACCTCATTCACAGATCTGGGGGAGACGTGCTGCCCCCCCCTTCTGTCTCTTGAGGCTGCAGCTGCCACCTCCCGTGGGCAGCAGCCAGTGCTCGGGCACTGCTGCAGGGGGACCGGGGGCTGCAGACCCTGGTCTCTGGCCCCATAGCCCTAGCAGCTGGGGGCCCCCCCTCCAGCGAGGCCTGGACCTGCATCCTAGTGATCTAAGGGGGCAGGGGGAGCTCTGATTTGATTTTTTTTTTTCCCCATGATAAAAACCCAAAATCAAATACCAAAATTTACAAGTATTTAGAATTTATTTTACAATAGTGATTGAGGCACTGGTAGGCCTCTAAATTGCTTTAAAACTGTAAATATATCAATAAAGCTTTGTTCAGTTGATTTTTGTGCACACACATCATTTCATTTTAATTGTGGATTTGGGGGGGTTTAAATCAGAGAACTTGCAAGTTTTTTTTTTTTTTTAAATCCGGGGAAAACCAGGATCCCTGCTAATCAGAAAGCACCTGTTGATAGCTGGGGAGGTTACCTGAACCAGGGCAAGCTGAAGCAGTTAGTTGGTCCCTGCAGGCTGGAGGGGAAAGAGCTCCTAAGAAGAAAGGTTGTAGAGGACTGCCTGGATGTCTCCTGAGCTGACAGGGGCCCTACAGATAAGGCTTGGATGTCTTGCAGGGAAATATAACACAAACTGCCTCACTTTGGTTATAACTGGAGGACTTACGATTGTTTATAATTTAGACCCCTAGTTTGCGTGGGGCAAGAAAGGGATGAGAGAATGTTCCACAATGTCAGGGAGGCACATGAGGCTCTAGCTTGCCAGACCAGGCTGTGAGCTTCAGAGTAGCCCAGGAAGGGCAGAGAGAGGGCTAGAGAGCCCACAGGTCACAGAGGGGCAGCAACAGGGTCCAGGGGCCCAAAGCCCAACAAGGACAGAAGTGGGGCTGGACGCAGGAGGATGTGGGGCTACTGGGCCCCAACAAAAGCTGGCAGGGAGGGGAGTGGGGAGCATGGCAGCTGCATCCCACTGCTGCTGCTGTGCCCTGACAACAGCTCCAAAGTGGGGGGGGGAGGGGGTAAGGAGAGGAGAAGTAGGCCCGGCCCTGAAGTGGCGGCGGGAGGGTGGGAGGAGCCGGCCTGTTTGCCCCCTTCCTTGACTGGACAAGAAGTAGGGGGAGGGGCTGGCTGCAAGACTCTGTCCCTGCCCACCATGATGGCGGGGAGTGCACCGCTGCCAGGCCCCAACAAAAGCCAGCAGGGAGGGAGAGGGAGTGGGGGTTGGGGGCACAGTGACAGCGCCCTGCTGCTGCTACTGGGCCCTGCCAACAGCTGGGAGGGAGGAGAGGCAGGTGGATGCAGGCTGGGTAGACCTGGAGCACAGGGGTGGGGGAGAATGGATCAGGACCCAAAGCTGGGGCTAGACACGGGCCTCTGTCCCCCTCCCCTCCACATCATTCTTGATGGGCATTTGGCTAGTTTTTTAACAACAAGGCATGACAGGAAAGAACTAAAGGAAACGTATCTGAGAGAAGAACTATATGGTCAGGAGGGGGCATCATCATTGCTGCCTCTGGAGACTCGTCCTGCTACTAGACTAGAGAAGAGAGAAGGCACTGGAAGAATTTGTCGGCTGCTATAATCCAGCGTAATGTCAGTGTTACTGTCTCGTATAGTGCTGCCATTTTGGCTGGGGATGAAATGGGGACCTGATATAGGGGGATAACAAGGTTGAAGGAGATACAGCACTAAACACCATACTAGAGGGTATTGTGTAGGAGAAACCTAAAGTTGTAGTTGAAGGACTTGGATGGATATCAAAGGGGAGAGGGAATAAGCAGTTTGTATAGTTTCCATCGTGGTTGCTATTTTGAGCAATGGGTGGGTGTGAGTTAGAGCCCAAGATGAGGAGGAAAAAGAGTAGACTAACAAGGTGGTGCCTTGATAGTCCCTAGAACTTCCCTGTAATGGTACAGTGCATTATTTAACACTCTATATTATAGTTACTGTAAGTGATTCCCTCTAGACTTTGGGTCTTTGTAGGTGGTCTTCTGACTGATCTGAAGGGCTTCTGGGTCTCAAGCACTGTCTGACTCTTGGTCCACTGCATTAATAAGATCTTGGATGAAACTCGTTTTGGTCGTGCCTGACCCTCTACAGAGGTGTTGTCCAGTAGTCTCTACAGCTGAGATGTTTGTGTAGAGGCATCTGTTACAAATACACTCTGTCCTTTGCACTCTTATGTCCCAACTAGAACTCCTTCCTGCCTTACTGTGGTTCTGACTGTATCTCCACACCTTCACTCAGTTGGAGAATTGCTGGCATTTCTGTGCATAGCAGAGACCAGAATTTAGATAGACCTGTACATATACATACTCCTTGCCCCAGACATAACAAAGTCCTTGACCTTACCCTGAAGTATGCTGGACTATGCTGAAGTACAAGGCTTAATTGCTCTAGGAGGAGTGCAACATAGCTGGAATAACAAAGAAAGCACCCAGAGTGACAAGCTTTAAACAGAAAAGTGACATCTGGAGCAGTAAAGAAAAGTATACCAGTAGGGAGATTTGACCAATAGTATAACGGCTGTTTTATGACAGCAATGCTCAGTAAAACCATTTAAACAAGGTATTATTAAACCTACTGTCTAACACTAGGTATGGGTGCAAGTCCCTTTAACATGACATAACACAAAATGAGCTTACAATAAACTTCAAGCATAAATCATTAAACTTTATAAGAAAACAGATTTAGAATTAAAGCCAGACAGGAAAGTTGGGCAGGCAACACCCTGTCATTTCATGATACTTCAGAGTACAGCTTAGCTGGAGATCCTGTCATGTACAATGACATGCATGTGCTATTAATTGAGATTCCATAACCTTATTAAACAGGAAATCTGGTTTATTTAAACTTGTGAAGCCTGCACAAGTTTCACTCCTGCCGTGTCTTCACAGAGTACACCAACCTCTGCTAATGCTGCAACTATACCCTGCTCCTTTGATCTCTTCACCAGAACCTGAATTGTAAAATGGAAAGAATGCAGGCAAAGTTTAACCCTGGTATTCCCTTATGAGTGCTATATGTTGATCTTGATTGGTATCTTTAGTATTGTTCTTTGTTATGATTGCCTCCAATCATTTAGGACAATGCCAGGAATCCTGTATAGAAATACAGTTATTTTTGCCAAGTTACTTCTGCTTAGACCCTGAGGAAGGTCTTGACATATTCAAATCCTTTCTATTTCTGTAAACACAAAGAAAACAAGGGCCTGGGGTAGCAGGTCTTGGAGAGAATATTTTAAGAACACTTAAGCCTGGGAGAAAGTTCAGTTTTATGATTAAGATTTGTTGCTGCTGCTATTTAAGTTGGCAATAAAGGAAAACATTACAAAGCCATCGTATTTGGATTTTAGCCAGTCAAAACTGTGTAAAATCCACTGGATTATAATAGGGTTGTAATAGCAGTCAGTAAGGGCATTGTTAGATATTCTCTCACCCTGGAACTATCAATGGTAACATTCTTCATACTCTACAGGGCTCAAACAATTATGCTGAATGTAATGTTAAGTATTACCAGAATCCAAAAGTCTGATTTTTATCACTTGCTGCAAATGACACAGATAATGCATATTACCTTTTGGAGTTTCCAGTGCTTATGAAACTTTTGATTTTGCTGTTGATACACATATGCTAGAAGGAGAGAGGATGAATGTTGAATATATATTTTATTACAATTACGGAGACACATCTTGAGGCATCCATTTCTCATCAGATTATATTTATGATGAGCAAAAGAAAGTGGAAAGACTAGAGAACAGGTGATTATCACATTCTGTTATGCAGTTTATTCCCCAATTATACAAACATTTCTGAAGTTCAAGAAGGGAAGCTGCTGAATGAGAGATGAATTGTAAAACAGAATCAGTGTCTTAAAAGATGTAAAGTGCTTTAACTGAAGAGCCATATACAGCTGTCACGGAGCTAGGTTTAAGAGTGGCAGTGATGCCCCTGGTAGCTCCGCAACCATGCAAGCTCTGCCCCAAAGGCACCCTCTTCTCTCACCTGCCACACCTTGTTGGTAAAATAAACTAGAAGGCTGTCCAGGGGTCTTCACTTGGACCCAGTCTGCTGAACCCCAATCAAGCTCACAGGTTTTTGGGCCCTTTGCCAAACCTCTCTTTAGTACCTTTATAGTGTGCAGGGCACCTCAGGCTTTATGGGCCAATTGCCTGACTCCAAACCTCTTTACTACTCCCCAAGCATCATGGGTGTTACACAGTTATACCTTCTGTTGGGGCATCAGCCTACTCGGCCTCCACCCTTTTAATGTAGCTAGGCCTCTTAGCCTAGATCCACTGTGTTGGGCTCAGCTTTGATGCACTAGCTCTGTCTCCTCTTGTCACCAGACCCCTGGCCCTTGGTCTTTCCAGCCCTCCAAAGCTCTCACCCCTCTGGCACTGGGGCTGTACACAATTGTGTGCCCCCCTCTAGGCACTAATGAGGCCTCCTCCTCCCTTATTAGCCTCAACCCAGTCCAAACAATAACAAAGACCTAAGCCCCTGGACTATAACATAACACTAACAATAAAGACAGCACTCTGCCCCTTCAAGAGGGCAAACTCCCACCCTTAGAATAGCATAACATACCCCTTAGCCCTAGGTACCTTATGAGCTCATAGGGCAGGGGTGGGCAATTCTTTTGGGCGGAGAGCCACGTACTGAGTTTTGACAAGCCATCGAGGGCCACATGATAGCCAGAGAGAGGCAGATAAACATTAATTTTCTAAATTTTTTAGGGGCCCCACGGACCAGATAGAATGGCCTAGCAGGCCGCATCCGGCCCCCAGGCTGCATTTTGCCCACCCCGTCCTAGAGTCTTACTATAGTAGTTTCATAGTTGGTAGGGTCGGAAGGGACTGAGCAGATCATCAAGTCTGACCCTTTGCCTTGGGAGGAAAAAGTACTGGGGTCAAATGACCCCAGCAAGGTGTTCATCCAGCCTCCTCTTCAAGACCCCCAGGGTAGGAGCCAGCACCACTTCTCTTGGAAGTTGGTTCCAGATCCTAGCCGCCCTGACTGTGAAGTAGCGTCTCCTGATATCTAGCCTAAATCTACCCTCTGCCAGCTTGTGACCGTTATTCCTAGTTACTCCTGGTAGCGCTTGGGGAAACAGGGACTCCCCCAGTGCCTGCTGGGCCCCCCTGACTAGTTTGTAAATGGTTACCAGATCCCCTCTCAGCCTTCTCTTGTGGAGGCTGAACAGGTTCAGGTCCCTTAGCCTCTCCTTGTAGGGCCTGCCCTGCTGCCCCATATCATGCAAGTGGCCCTCCTCTGGACCCTCTCCATGTTGTCCACATCCCTCTTGAAGTGTGGCGCCCAGAACTGGATGCCGTACTCCAACTGCGGCCTGACCAGTGTCACATAGAGGGGGAGGATCACCTCCTTGGACCTGCTTGAGATGCATCTGTGGATGCATGACAAGGTACAGTTGGCCTTCCTGACTGCTTCCCCACACCATCAGCCCATGTTCGTTTTGGCATCAATAATGACTCCAAGCTCCTTTTCTGCCTCTGGACTGACAAGAAGGGAGTTCCCCAGCCTGTAGGTATGCTGCTGGTTCTTCCTCCCCAGGTGCAGCACCTTGCACTTGTCAGTGTTGAAACCCATCCTGTTCTCATCCGCCCACTCCTGTAACCTGTTTAGGTCTGCTTGCAGCCTATTCCTTCCTTCTAGTGTGCCCACATCTTAAGTGTCCCCATGGCTTAGTGTCGTCTGCAAATTTGAACAGGGTGCTTTTTACACCCTCATCCAAGTCACCGATGAAGATGTTGAACAGTGCAGGCCTGAGGACCGAGCCCTGCGGAACCCCACTGCCCACATCCCTCCAGGTCAAAATGACCTGTCCATCACCACTCTCTGGGTGCAGCCCTCCAGCCAACTAGTGACCCCTTTGACTGTGTAGGTGTCGACACCACAGTCCTCTAGTTTTTTAAAGAGAATGGGGTGAGAGACAGTGTGGAAAGGCTTCCTGAAGTCCAGAAAGACTATGTCCACTGCTATACCTGCGTCCAAGGATTTTGTGGCCTAGTCACAGAAGGCCACCAGGTTAGTCTGACAGGACCTGCCTCTGATGAAACCGTGCTGGTTCAGAGATGGCAAAGCAGGCAGCCAGCTGCATCAAACAGCTATCTTGTGCAGGCACTTTCTCCTTGCAGTTGCAAAAGAGTGACCCCAGCCAGTCCTGGCTCTGAGCTTATATGCCTCTGGGCTCTGATCCTCTTCTGGTCAGCTGACCACCTGCAGGTGCTGGCTAATTACCTTGTTAGTCTCTTAAGCAACCTGCTGCTGTGGCTCCTTCTGCCATTAAAGGCGCAGGCACACCTTGGTGTCCTGTGACAATAACATAATTGTATCCACCAACATTTATTGTAGATGCTGATAAATTTATCATAGCTGATTTATGGCCCAATTAAATCAGTGGTAAATATCACAGTGGTTTCAAGCCAACAAGTGCAAAATGATGACATAGCTTAAAGGAGGGCTGTCCAACTAGTAGGTTACGTGATGCCTCCAAGGGGCTACCTGTGGTCCCCCAGCTCCTTGTCTGGGTGTTGCTCCCCTAACCACTCCAGCTACTGTTGTTACCACCAGAGTCTCTGGGCTCCTCCCTCCTCCAGCTTCCATTTCTTGCCCTCAGCCCTGGGGTTATGCAGGGAGATGCAGCTGAGGGAACCTGTGGCCAGAAGGCTCAGGGTAGGATTCTGTGGGATAAGGGAGGGGACATTGTGTGCGGGGAGGGGGAGAGGTGCCAGCTACACAGTGGGAGGGCCATGGGGCACAGTATCCAGGAGTGCTGGCATGGTGCAGTGGAGGGATCCCTGCCATGCAATGCAGCCAAGGGATTCACAGAAGTTTAGGGCTGGAAGGGACTTTGTGAGATCATCAGGTCCAGATGATTGCAACCTGTGTAGCCCTGGCTTAAAAATGGTGCATCATTGCCTATATATGGGCTTTAGAATATTTTCATATGTATTTTGTAACACTAACTACTCGGAACTTTATCATTATAAACCTAAGAAATCTACCCCGATTCTACATAGGATCCAAAACCAAGAATGAAGACTTTACTACTGAACAGAACACATTAAATGTGAAAGTAATTTGGTTAAAGCTTTATCACATCCTCTGTTCTCAGAACCTGCCTTGTACTACACAGAAGACTTGCTATAAAAGGTACTTTCATTGTGCGCTGCAGATACTGCTACATTTTAAAAATAGTATGCAAAAGACTCAGTGGCTTGAAAATAGCTTAGGCCAGTTTCTCACCTTCACTCCCCACTTGTGGCCAAAAAAGAGGAGTCTGCAATTCCCTGATACTGAGGCCAGTCCTATAACCTCAAGAACCTGCCATTTGGGGAACACTAAAGAGCTGAGGTGGTCTAGCCACACTCCTCATCTCAGCACCCTCCCATTCTGGGATCCAAAAGGGCAACTGACACTTTCAGTTCTCTGCAGGTAGGTCACCTTTCCACTACGGAAACACCCAGATTCTCTGCACTGCCATAGCAGCAAAAAGACACCAGACTACAACCCAGAATCTGACCCTTGTTTTCAATTTGTGATTTTTACTCAATGGCCACTGTTGTATTTTGTCAATATTGCCTGCCCCTGAGAAAATTAAGCAATTAAAATATTCCTGTATATGCATTCTTCCTGCTAAATTCCCTGGGGAAATCCTGCTCTTGTGTTCTATTTTCCTTTCTTTATCTGTGTCTTCTTTTCCCCAGAGTCAGATATCTCCTTCTTCCTCTTCATTACATATTTATCTGGAAAGCAATGAAAAGCATATGAACAAAGGAACTGCCAAACTAAGTCAATCCAGTCCAAGGTACACGGTTCTATATGAACTCAGTGTTAGGGTCATGCAGAATAATCTGTCCCTGACATTGTATCTCATCCTGGTCTCTAATAGTTATACTGAAGCAAGAGATTCATAGCTTCATAGATATTAGGGGCTGGACCAGACCTCTTGAGATCATCAGGTCCAGCCCCCCCGTGCTTGTGCAGAAAAGACTGCTGGGGTCAGATGAACCCAGCAAGGTGTGTGGCCATGAGTTTTTTGGAGATATCCAAAGTAGGTGATTGTACCGCTTCTCAGGGGTCTATTTTAGACCCTGGACACTTGAGCTGTAAAGAAGTTTTTCCTTATGTCTAATCTGAAGCGGTCGTCTAGCAATTTTTGACTGTTAGTCCAAATCTTGCCCTGGGGAGTCTGGGTGAACAGACATTCTCCCAGTCCCTCACGTGAGCCCTTTATATATTGATAGGCTGCCACCAAGGCCCCTCTGAGACTTCCCTTCTCCAGGCTGAACAGACCCATGTCTCTCAGCCTCTCATCATATGGACTACTCTTTGTACCTCTAACCATATGGGTAGCCCTCCTTTGGCCTCTCTCAAGCTTTTCCACATCCTTCCTGAAGTGTTATGCCCAGAATTGGCCACAGTAGTCCAGTTGTGGCCTCACCAATGCTGAGTAAAGAGGGAGGATGACATCCTTAGTTTTGTTTGAGATACCTGTAGCTAGGCTTGAGGCTGGCAGGCCTGGCTGGGGCCTGCAGCAGCCTGGTCAGCCTGCAGGGCTGGAGAGTGCGGGCCTGGCAGGCATGCAGCACAGCAGGCTGTGGCACTAGGATGCAGGCAGGATAAGACAGCTGGCCTGTGACCTGCCAGAAAGACCCCAGGGCCTGGATTGGCCTTAGGCTCCCTGCTGCTTTTCCCCAGGGCTCAAAATGCCTGGAGGCTTTTAAAGCTTGAGGCAGGGGCTACCACAAAGGCTGCCCAGCTCTGGGGCAAGAGAGGCTCTTGGCCCAGGGCCCTGGGGTGAGCCTCAGGCTGGCCCTCTAACAGCAGGTCTGATCCAGGAGCAAACTTGCTCCCGGGTCATGTGTACACATGCATAAATATGCAGTAACTAATTGCATGTAAATTTGCTATCTGCATTTGCAGATAGCAAATTTACTCGCAATTAAGCATTTTTACTGTGCAAGTATGCCTGCACACTTGCAGATGCACGCACTTGCTGCACAGTAAACTATACTACTGTGCAGTTAAGCTTCTTGTGTAGATGTGCCCAGTGATCTCTTAGATGTGGACCTAAGCCAGTGGAATGAACTATCTCAGAAACTGAAAACCATCACACGTCTCATCCCTTTCTGCTCTTAGTGCCAACTGCTAAGCATATTTCTTTGACCTTAAATAAGCATATCAAAGTACTCCTTATTAAAAACAAAATCCAGAACAAACCCTTCAATTGCATACACGTCTACCTGGAGAGGAGGAGAGGGAACAAGTACGTAACACATGTTCGTGCCATCTACTTTTTAAAGTTTGCTTTAAGGTGGGGTGGAAATTTAAAGCACCTCACTATTTATTCTGGAATATGAGTGCCTTGTTCATGTTCAGTTCAACCAACTTTCTAGTGCCTGCTGCTACTCATGCTGACAAGTACGGACTCATTGTTTCCTTGTCCTCTGGGTCTGGCCAGCTCCATCTCTTGTTCCTTGTTTGACATTTGGGCCACAGGCACACAGGGACTGTGTTTGTCTAACACCTTGCACACCTCTTTCTGCTCCACAGAGTCCCAGGGCATTGCATGAAGACAAATACAATAAGAAAAAGGAGTGGGCTGTTGGGAAGAGCATTCTGGAAGAGCTCCACGTGGAGACGATGGCTTAAGATGCTGGTGGAAGGTGCTCAGATCCTCCCGCGATGAAAACCTACGGGGTATAATCAACCCCCCTCAAGGGAAGCTTCCCGGGTAAGTTCACTCTGCCACCGTACTTGGTTTTCAAGCAGCTCACGCGGGGATGCCGCCCGGGCTGGCACCCCTGTCGCGCGCGGGGGCACCCTCTGGCTCTGCGCTGGCGGGAGGCTCAGGGACCCGGCGGCGGGGCAGCGCTGCCGGCCGGGTCCCGGGGCGGGCTGGGCTCCGGTGCCGAGCGTGCCTGGCCGCGCAGCGGAACAGCCGGGCCCTTCCCGTGTGCGCTGCTTTTCCGGAGCCGGCTGAGGAGGAACCTGGGGAGCGAGAAACTGCATCCAGCTCCAGCCACAAGAGTGTGCGTGTGAGAGGGCTGCCAGCCTCGCCGGCCAAACCAGACCCAGCCGGTCTCGCGGCGATGAGGCGGCGTGGCGGTGCGCGGCCGCGCGGCACGGAGCCGGCCTCCGGCGGGACGCGAGCGGCTGCGGGGGCCGCAGGCGCCTCCCGCCACTGAGGGCCGGCGCGGGCCCCGCGGCAGAGGGCAGGAGCCGGCCCGCGGGGGATGCGACCCCCGGGACTGCAGCGGGCTCCGCGTGGTGAGTGTGCGGGCGGGCGGTGGGCCCTGCCCGCTGTCGGGGCCGGGCTGCGGCATCGCGCGGCCGCTGCGGCACGGAGGTAACTAGCGGTCATGCCCCCGGCGCCTCCCCCTCGCGTGGCGGAGCCGCTGGGAACTTGCCCTTAAAACCCGCACTGCCAGGCAGCCCCGGGACACTCTCCGCCTCCTCCCGGCACCAGCGGCGGGGATGGGGATGCGGCTCCCAGCCGCCCGGCAGCATGTCGGAGAGGAGGGGGCTCGGGGCTGGCGGCGCCCTGGGTCTGCCCTGCCCCGGTCCCGCGCGTCCTGCCTGGCGCCGCACAGCGGGCTTGGCTCTGCTGGGGGCGACGATCCGAAATCAAGCCACCCCTACGAAAACTTGGACCTTAACTTCTCTGTGCCTCAGCAAAACTGGATTCATGATACTTGCCCTACCTAGCAGGGACACGCTGAGACCAATTTCATTACTGTTTGTAAAGCACTTTAGGGTTTTCTGGTAGAAGCAGCATTCACAGATGCATTATTATTTGGTCGTTTTTAATAGCAAGGATAATCAATCACTGGATATGGTAAATTTTCCATCACTTGGGCTCTTTGAATCAGGAGTAGATGGGTTGTTCTTTTTTTTTAAAGATCTACTCCAACCCAGCAACAAATTGCTGAACTAAAAGATAGAGGCAGTCTATAGTCTGTGTGATGCAGGAGGTCAGATCAGGTGTTGACAATACTTCCCACTGGCCTTCACATCTGTAAAGCTGTATTAGCAGTAGTTCACCTTAGATGGTGGTTTACACCCAGCAGAAGTTGCTTCTCATTTAGCTTAAGTGTGTTCAGTGAGACAGGAAGAAACCTAACAGTCCTGCATGCAGAACTCCTATTAAGTTTAATGGGGCCTGTCTAATACATGGAACTGATGTGCCACAGGAACTGCAATAAACTGCATATTGAGTGGCCTGCTCAGGAACCAGGGTAGTTGGATTTTAGGAATAAAAACCAAAACATATCTGGGAGTAGTGGAGACACTTGGAGATGGGGAAAATTCATAGTCCCTGTTCTTGGCCTGCCTCCCTCCTTTTTGGAGTTTTGCAGAGGAATAGAAATGTTAAATAGGTTTGCAGTAATTCTCTTACTCTCCACAACTCTAATGGGGAAGGAGAAGATCCAACTGTGGACAGATTTATTAAAAACAAACAAAGAAAAACCCCACAACAGGAAGAAACTATGAGTCAGATTATTAGAAAAGCTCAGCTCCTATTTAATACTACTAAATTTGTAGTGCAGTTTTCTAAAGAGCACAGTATATTGGTTGCACTCTGTATGCAGAGCCTTCTAAAGTGCTTCTAAACATCTGGCTCTCCTTAGATGCTAAATATAAGCTCAGTTCTTCTGAAAATCTGGCCCCTCTCTGGGGCATTGAGATGTTAGAAGTCCAACCCTGAGTTCTTAAAAGCGTGGCGATTAGGAACTTCTCCCATTTCTAAACCCAGTAGCTAGTTTGGTGCCCTAGTCATGTATTTTTGGGACTGAGGACTGTACCATCTTAGTTGTTTGGAAGAGGCATTTTTGCAAAGTAGCTGTTGTTACTTTCCTAATAATTTATTTAGGTTCTTGTGGTTGTAAAGAGTGCTTTTCTGCCTTCTAGGGTACTACAGTCTACTTGGCTCTGGTGCTGTGGCCTGGCAGAGGGACCGAGGGAGGGTAAGTCCATCTTTCCACAGTGCACAATATAATAGGCCAAGGATATGCTGAGTCAATAGTGAGGAGTAAACTGTCCAATCCTAGCTCTGTCCAGTTGCTGAGAGTTTGCACAACTATTGCAAGTGACCTTCCTGCTTATGAGTTTATTTACAGTACAGATTCTGGACTGGAGATAAAAATAAAGGAGGATTAATAATGCAATAGATGTGAGAAATAGCATCTGATTCATGTATCGTAAAAGTAAGCATTTTGCTTCAACCCTGAGTTGGTGGTGGTTATAAATCTGGAACTAGCTTGTATCACTTTGTTAAATCAATTTGTCACTGTAGGGCAGTGATTCTGAACCAGGATGCCATGGCACCCTGGGGGGCCTTGAGATACTTTCAGGTTTGCTATGGAGTGCTACGCAATGTTAGCATTGTTAGGTGTGCAAATATGATTCACAAGATAAACCCAGCTGTTTCAAGTAGGAATATGTAAGTGTTAAAACATTCTGGCTTATTTTGGTCTGTCTGAGCTCTTTGCAACAGAAGAATTGCTCTATTATTTTTCTGTAGTAAAAAAATAAAATGAAAATTAAGAACTGACATTTTCTGAGGGGTGCCTTGAGTCTGTTGAAGGGTATGTGATCACATTCTGTTTCTTAAATAATGGAATAAAATGTCCACCAGGCAACATTTTTTAAATAAATTTCAGCTATGTTTAATATCTTGCAAATTTTCATCATTCTTAAATAGCATGCTATTTTTATGATCATAGCTCTTCAGTATATCTTTACTAACTTTAAGCACCTAGTTTTCTTCTCTCTTTTTTATGTGAGGATCTGACTCCATGTATTTTATTCATTTTAGGGCAATGTTGAGCATTTAGATCGTTTTACACTCTGCAGGACCTCCAACAAGGAACTGTGAGGTATGGCTTTGCTCTTTCCCTCCTACTTAAAAAGCCACTTTATCCTTTTTAGGGATACATCCCCTTGAACCCAACAAGCTGTAATACTCTATGCAGTGCAACACTGACATAGCATTGCTTACTCTCTATTGCCTCCTAGACCATTTGCTTGTGGGGGGAAGTATTAGTTGCTTGTAGTTTGTATGCTCCTTTGATGTATCATACTGTAGAAATCCTTATTCCTTCTCACTTCCCAGTGTGGCCAGGTTAGGACTAGTATGTAACTTATAATCAACAGCTGTGTGCTATATATTTGCTTTTCAACTAATAATCTTTTAAAGTACAGTTTAGTGAATGAGCCGGTCTAATAAAAGATGTCATATTTACCCAAAAAACCTCGTCTGTTTAGTGAATGAGACATTTCACTATACAGTTAGCTGTGCACAGCATTTGGCAAGTGCAGGTGATGAAGCAGTTAACTGGGTAGACATCTGAGCTGCTAAATTAGCTTGTAAATCCAAACAGTTTTTCACTATTTCATCATAATTCATTTTAATACATTGTGAAACCATTGCTTACTGTTTAATTTCCATATAGATGACTAATATTCTCTGGCAGCAGTACATATACTAGTAGGGTATATTACAAGATGCTGCATGTATGTATCCAACATTTTAAGGAGAAAGTATGACTTCACACACCCTGAGAAGAGGGATGTGATCATGTGGTCTGCATCCGCATCCCCAAGTAGCGTAAAGCAGCCTTGCTGTGTTTATGATGTCTGTTCACAACATTATCAGAACTCCCACTCTCTCACCGATTAGAGCTTCTGCAGGAAAGTCTCTCCTCTGGGCATGTTAGGATATCCAAAGGAGAAATCCCTTTCCCACAGCCCTTTACAGAACTCCTGGAGTACAACAGAACAGGACTCCCTCCCACATATATTAAAATGTGAGCAAGAACCCTCTGTCAACTCCATCCCACCTTTTCCTTTCTGTTTAAAAGAAGTATATTTTGGTGTGAATTCTGTAGTTGGTTGCACTGGTGTAATACCTTGAGTAATGTTACAGACCTATAGACTGAGATATTTGAGAGAAGAAGCCTTAAAATTGATATAAAACAGCTTTTTGCATCAGATACTTAAAGTTTTCTGTGTTAGACATGTCTTTTGCTCATTTGGAAGTAACTCTCATACCAAAAAATCTATAAAGTTTTCCCAAGATCTTACTGGCCACTACAGGAAACTTGAGACACGGAGTATCTGAAGTTCCAGATTCCTAAAATTAAAAGCCCTTGTCCATTGTCCACCTAAAATCCTTTTTCTTTACAGTGGATTCTTGATATCTAATAATTTAATTAGAACTACATATTTTGTTGTGTTACAATATTCTATTAAATATATGGCCATGACCCTTTGAACTATCCTGGAAAAGAGAATTTGTTCTGTTGGCTTTACAGGAAAACCTCATTAGTTCAGTATTGGATCATTCAAAGTATTGGATGCTTTGAAGCTGTTGTCATTCCCCAGCCAAAAGGATAAATTTTTGTGTACTTTATAATATGAATAATTTGAAATATGGCTACTTTGAAATTTGAAGCAGTTTTCTGGTTCCTTGGACCACAAACCCTTGGAAACAGTATGGTAGGATCAAGTGTTGGTGGGATCGGGAGCAGTTTGGTGCAATATTGGAGGCAGTTTGGCACAATAGGCTTGGTGGAACTGGGGACACTTTGGTGTGATCAGGGGTTGGTGGAAACGTGAGCAGTTTGGTGGAATTGGGAGTAGTTTCACGGTATTGGGGGATGGTGGATCTGTGGGAGGGAGTGGGTGGCAGGACAGTTCAGCACTAGATTGACCTAACCAGAGGAGAAAGGGCCCTTAAATTATTTCTGCTTTTCTGCATTAGAAACTCCTTGTGCTATATACCATAAAAGCAGCTTAATTAGTCACTGGGATAACGCCTCACTTTGTTGTTATCAGTTAGTAAGGTCTGCATGTGGATGAACTAAATCCATATGTACGCACAATACTTGGGATAATTCAAGCTCATTTATTTCAAAGTCAGTATTATTTTGTTCCCTGCATTTCAAATTAATTAGCTTTTCCTGTAATTTGAATTTGAATATTACATGAATTGGTTTTCATTTATTAATGAATAAAGCCTGTTTCCTATTGACAAATATCATATAAGGATACTTTAAATAACTGTTTTCTCTCTCAAAAGTTAATATTGCTTCAAAAATCATATATTATAAGAAAAAACTAGATTTGTAGAAGACCATCTCAAATTTTGTTTCACTCTTTTTAATTTCTCATCACTGGGTGCGAAGTCAGTTCCTGTTTCCATTTCTCTAGGGGAAAAAAGGAGGAAAAACTACCTTCTTTTGTAGTGTGTACCATTGAAATTCCCCGTCTCCATGGAAACCTCTGGGTGCTCCTCAGTGTTGTAATAATTCAATATGTTGCAGGATAAATCAGACTGAGGGGCAGATTTGGTTCTGCATCCTGGCTGTTGTTCAATTAAAAACTGCTTGTGCAGCCACTTGAAATTATTACTGTATTTTAGAATTATTTCTTTGTTGAGCTTCTTATTTGCTGGAATCATAAAACAAACAAAATTACTAAAATGTATTTGTGACCCGCTGCTGTAACCTTTGTGCACCCAGATCTAACATTAGTCTAGATTTTAATAGTCACTACCATAAATTTAGAATAGCTCATTTATCTCAGTGGAATTATGTGGATTTACACCAGTGAAAGAGAAAGGACAAAAAAGAAACTGTCCATGAGATTGATTTTGATGGGAGTTTTGGATGTGCCAGAAAGGCAGAATCAGGTGTCTTGTCCATAATGTATATGAGCAGGGCATTTTGAAGATCACTGAATTTGTACATCTTTTATCTTCTTTCTTTACCACATCCTGCTACTACCAATTGCCCTTGATTTTCTCTGCACAAAAGTTACCTTCTTTTTATCATTTCCCTGTTTTATTAAAAGTTTTGTAATTTTGAACATAAATATCTATAATCCAAGTTTGCTGGGATAGCAAAAGGTGTCCTCTATTTTTTATATTATATATAGATACTTATCCTATCTTGAAACCAAAGCCAATCCAAGGCTTGACACTGAACCTTATATAAGTTTGCAGAAACATATTGCAATAACCAAGAAGGCAAACTATAATCAATGCAGAAATACCCTCATGAATAGCCCTGGTACTAAAATACAAGACTTAACAAACAAATATGCAGAAAAAATGTACAGTTTTCCAATCATCTTACATTTAAAATTAAATGAAAAACTGGCATCCTACTAAAATATTTTAGATATTTGAAATTTTATTCCAATTTAAAAATTAAAAAGTAAACAACCCAAACTACTAGATAAATGAGAAAAAAATGTTGATGAAATATTTTGAAAATCTCTCTGCCAGTTTTGGAATGATAGATCTAGCTTGTATTTTTTTTAATTGAAAAAATTTGGAAAACATTGCAAAAATGTAGAAACATTTATGTACAAAAAACTAGAACTCTTGTTTCCAAAATTATACCTTTTATTAGACCAACTGGAAAATGGCAAGGAAATTGTTCTTTTCTGCAAGATTTTGGGATCAAAGTCCCTTCATCAGGCTCTGGGAAAAGTGTATAGATGGTACAAGATAGTAAAAAGTCCCCATAGGTAGGAAATAAAGTTTAGTTTTGCACAGAGGGAGCTGAAGATGGAAGGCTGTTCCTCTGGGTCCATGAGAGCGTCTTTGTGAGCTGTGTTGAGTAGCAATTTGATTTGTTGATCAGGTAGAATCCCTTCCCTGGAGGTGTCTGATGGCAGGCAGGGAGGTAAAAAAAAACTTCCTTGTTGTTCTGCAATGAAGCTTAAAATCCAAAATGGGCTAAAATTTGGCATCTTCCATGTTTCAGGGGTGTACTTGGTAGCTGTGTTGGTTTGAGACAAAAAGACATACAAAAAACTAGAACTCTTGGTGCCAAAATTATACCTTTTATTAGACCAACTGGAAAATGGCAAGAAAATTGTCCTTTTCTTGAAAGCAGAATTTTCTTGCCATTTTCCAGTTGGTTTAATAAAAGGTATAATTTTGGAACCAAGAGTTCTAGTTTTTTGTGTGTCTTTTTGTCTCAGACCGACACAGCTACCGAGTATACCCCTGAAACATTTATGTAACTTTTATTCTTATATCAGCTCTGGTAACACAGTTTTAAGCTTGAGGCTTTTTTTACCTATTTCTACAGGTAAAGTTAGTGCTGTGGGTGCATTCATGCTCTCCTGGGATCCTCATATTGTTCTTGTATGTGAGAACCCAAACAAATGTAGGAAAAAGTGAGGAAAGTGGATTGAAAAATTACCTCCAACAAATTTCTGGAAAATAATTAACAGCAAATAATAACAACAAAACCACAAACCTTTGTCTGTTTTCTATATGGTTTGAAATAATTTGTTATGTATGTTTCAGAATACTGTGGAGAAAATGTACAGCAGTCGAGAAGATATTCAAGAAGATGACTCAAAAGATAATAAGAAGACGCTTAAACCTAATTCAGACATTGATGGTGGATGGGCCTGGATGATTGTCCTGTCTTCTTTCCTTGTGCATATACTCATCATGGGGTCACAAATGGCTCTTGGCATACTCAACATGGAATGGCTGGAAGAATTCAGTCAAAGTCGAGGATTGACCGCATGGGTTAGCTCCCTTAGCATGGGTATCACATTGATTGTAGGTATGTTCCAATATACAGTACTGTTATTCCGAAACTGTCTAGCTTTGGAAAGTATTTATCATCCCAACACCCGTGTATTTGCTTCGAATGGTATTCATATAGTGTAACTGAGTAGTAGAGTGTTCTGAACTACTGTTTCATCCACTATATCAGTGATGCAGTAAAAGGCAGGGAACTTCAGTGAAGTTGGTGGGAACAACAGTGAGAGTAGGAGGCAGAGCACTGGGTAATGGCATAACATACATCTGGATGGTGCCAGCAAACTGCCTGGGTTTGATTAAGCTGCTTGATAGACAAGGTAATTAATTCCTCAGGAGTGGGAGAAAAACAACAATTGATTCAGGAAGGTTGAGTTTGACATAGTCTATTAGGAAGGTGACAGGGTTGGACTAGGTATGAAAATAAATGAGTCTTCTGTTTGGCAATTTTACCAAATATTTGGAAGGGAAAAGAGTTTGGATCTGAAACAAACCATTTTCATCAAGCAGATTAAAAGAAGACCAATATATTATTGTTTCAAGTTGATCTAGAACATTCAATTCAACACAAAATGAATTTTTAGTTTTCAGGCACCTGTAATAAGCCAAAGAAATTAAAGGCTAGATCCATACTGCATTAGCACTGTGGAGACACTCAGCTCTCTCCTCTGTTCGAAAGTATAGGAATGCATATCTCTCACCTTTCAAAAGAGTGCCCACACTATCAAGCTGCAGGATAGTCTCCAGTTGATATTGTTTCACTTAACATAAATAAATAGCCATTGTCACAGTGACTGGGATTTAGGCATCACATCCCAGGGTTCAGGGGATGTGAATATTTTTTTTCAAGCCCAAACTAATTGTCAAATTCAGACTGAATTTGTGAAGAGATTCAGTACAAATACAACTGCATTTTCAGTGAATAAACAATAGATTTCACCCATGTCTAGTTTTAACCAAGAGGAACTGTGGTAAGTATTGATTCTTTACTGTATTATGTCTTGTGAAAACATTTACTTTTTGTGACATTATTACACCTGCTTTATACGTTTCATCTACTTTTACAGAAGTATAAGTGACATCATAAAGTACAAAGCAAGGCAGAATCAGATTTAGTGTTTGGCTGAGAAAGATGTTATTAGAAGGAAAAGTCTGCCAGAGAGAAAGGTAGTTTAAAGGGAATAGTCTTTGAGGGGTCCCAAAATACTGATGTGTCTGGAACCAATACATCTTATTTCATCCCAGTAAGATAACTATATTTTCTGCTCAAAATAATGCAAATTTTCTAAGGAGGCTAGTGCAAGTCAGGTGCACATATTTTAGCAAATCGTGACAAGATTTAAACCCAGAGCAGCTTGTGCTACTTCAAAGGGATGGCAAGATACTTAAGTCAGGGGAGGATCTGACCTATTTAGATAAAACTAAAATCCACAGAAAAAAAGTTTGACCCAGGGTCTGTATTCCAGATTTCACTTATCTTCCTAATCCCCAGAAGATGGCAGTTTACTTTTTGGTCTGCAAAAATTAAACAAGTTGATGCAACATTGAAATATTGTGAATTACTAATAATCAACAATGAAGATAATTTAGGACTGAAGTAATTTCCAAGGTTACAAAGATTGCTAATATCCTAAGTTGTTAGTCACTTGAGCTCTCAGAGCAGTGGTCAATCACTTACTTGCTGT
Source organism: Crocodylus siamensis (assembly GCF_052110815.1). NCBI lineage: Eukaryota > Metazoa > Chordata > Crocodylia > Crocodylidae > Crocodylus > Crocodylus siamensis. The sequence goes on along the minus strand of NC_143400.1, from coordinate 64,616,392 downwards.
GCCTTTTTTGTGCTCTTTTTCCATTTTACAACAAACCACTACACTGCTGAGTGGTGGGATATATCACCTGCCTCTGCAAAAGATGACAGTGGGTGAATCTACATGAGAAGCTACGACGCAGTAGCAACGAGCTGGTGTTGGGCACCAACTGCTCATTGACGGGACTGCACAGTAGTAACAAGCTACTGTGCAATAGCTCATTGCTACTGTGCAGTAGCATCGAGCAAAATCCGTGCAGCAATGGTACTGTGCAGTAACACCACTTATAGATGTGGCCACTGTCACCAATCCTTAGGCAACCTAGGGAATTCTTCCATCTGTGCTAATTAAAGGCAACATGGCCAGTGCATTGAAAGTCAGAAAACTGATTTCCAAAGCCATTCGAGTTTGGCCTCTACCAGCCACGTATATGTGTTTACACGTTGTGCGTATGCCTGTGGAAGCACTTTCTAGGTTTGTACTTTTGAGATAAGGTGCCATATTCTAGTTATCAAACAGCTGAGATTTTTTCTACCCCTTTTAATGTGAAAGTGCAAGTAAAGACTACTCAGGTATTTGACACATTTATAAATATGATGTTAAATAACAGAAAATAAAAGGGATGTGGCATTCTAAATATGAAATAATACAAGGCACTGGGCAGTCCACAAACATACAGACCAGAATATGACAAAATACTTTTACTAACAGTGTTTCCACTTTTTTTGTACAGTTCCTCATGTATAAGAACATACAGAATAGTCATAAGAAATGTCATACAGGAATAGTAGACCGCAGACCCATCTAGCCCATATCTCATATTTCGCAGTGGCAGAGAACAGTTGCTAAGGAGGGGAGTATGCTGGGCTTGTCCAGACTGATCTGTCTCCTGCCATGCTATGAACTGGGACAGGTAGCTGGGTAACCACAGCAACACTGCTCTACTGGTTCTCCTCTAGAGAGTTCACCTGCAGATGCAATTCTCTGCTGACTGTTACTTGGCTAGTTTAGTTTTGAAAGCTTGTGCATATGTGTGTATATGTATGTGTGTCTGTGTATACACATCTACTTTGATTAGTCTATAAGGCCCCCTCTACGTGTTACAGTTATTATCCAGTTAACTGGTTAATTGCACAATTAACTGAGACCAGCTACACTATAAATAGATCCAATCAGCTATAAATTTAGACCTTGAAAATGTGCACTAACTTTATAGATGGTTGCTATCCAGCTTTAATTTGCACATGTAAATTTATAGGGGTCTGCCCCTATAGCCGGGAGCCCCATCAGCTGACAAGGCTCCCAGCTGCAGGGGTGCACCATGTGCAGCTGGGGCTGGGAGTTCTGCAGCTGAGGGGACTCTCAGCCCCAGCAGTGCCCTATGACTGCCAGGCCCCAGAGTCCTGCAGCTGTGGACACTGGGTCATAGAATCATAGAAGTAGGGTTAGGAGGGACCTCCAGAGGTCATCTGGTCCAACCCCCTGCCTGAGGCGGGATCATCTTTATTCAAACCTTCCTATACAATCCATAATCTAAGTCACATAAGACTGCCTTCAACCCTGACAACACAGACCTAGCACCCTAACCTGCCATAAGTAAAGCAGGGGAACCGTGGCAGTCAGGGCACTGCCAGGACACAGCGTCTGGAGCTGTGGGACTCTGGGTCCTGGCACCACAGGGTGCTGTTGGGACCCAGCACCCACAGCTGCAGGACTTTAGGTCCTGGAAGTGATGGGGCAGTGCTGCAATTTCCCAGGCCTTGAGGTGTGTAGAGTGTCTCCACAGCTGGGAGATCACAGCTGCTGCGATCTCCCAGCTGTGTGGCACTCCATACAACCCTAGGACTTGGAGAACCCAGTGGAGTGCCCCCTTGACTGGGGTATTGCAGCAGCTATGCTCTTCCAGCCATGGGGTGCATGGAGTACCCCTGTAGCTGGGAGCCTCCTCAGCTGAATCAGCTCCCAGCCATGGAAGCTAGGGCTGTGCATAGCTTCAGGTGGTGATTCCATTTGGAGGAGATTCAGCTCAATTCGGTGGGCAAATCTCTGAATCCTAATCGAATCAGGAGACCAATTTAAAGGTCCAAATTGATTCAAAGCTCTCTGAATCTTCGGAAAAGATTCGAGTTCTCTGATGATTTGGGTAGTCCCCGCTGGCTGCAGCAGGGAGGTGCAGCTGACTCTGAGCTGGTAAGTATTAGGGGCAGGGGAGGGGGTGGCTGTAGGAGGGGACCATGGGGGGGGGGCCCTACCAGCCCCGCTGCCTGCCCCCGCCTGCCCCAGCTCCTGGTGATTTAAAGAAAAGCCCTGGAGCTGGAGCAGGCAGGGCAGCCATTGCCGGCTGGGAGAGCGGGCGGGGGATGGGCCTGGCTGATTTGGAGATGTGGAGATTCAGCAGTAGCCGAATCTCCAAATCAGATTTAGCTGAATTGATTTAGGACAGTGATTCGAATCAGCAAATGGAATCACTGTCCCCTGAATCAGCCAAATCCAAATCTGAAGTGAATACTAGCTGCTTTACACAGGCCTAGTGGAAGCTTGCTTTTTGCTGGTGCTAGGGGTACGTGGGATCAGGATCCCTCTGTATCAGCAATAAGGCTTGATGGACTCTAATTCATGATCCCACAATCATGCCTCCTGCCATACAAATGTGGCATGACAGGAGACATAATTGTGTAGATTGTGCATTAGATTTTATTGCCCCTTTACTATCTGCGTAGAGGGTCTCTACGGTGTGTATCTACCCTGACGTCTAGTTTAGTTAAAACAGCATGAAGCGGACTTTACTGACCAGAGATTTTAGTTTTATCATCACCAGGAAATCTGGTTTTCTCTGATTAAAAAAAAAAAAGAATCCACAATTTTTGGTTTAAAAAAAGTAACCCAAAATCCACATTTTTCATGATTAAAATGAAACACAATGAATATGTAGATATTATTTTAATATCTATATATTCATTGTGTTTCATTTTAATCATGGGTTAAAGCTAATGGGTTACTTTTTTAAACTGAAAATTGGGGATACTTTTTATGAGAGAAAACCAGGATCTCTGATTATCACAAAAAATTGCAAATAAAAAAAAATAACTTTGATTGCAAGTCTTGGCAGATGTATTTCCTAGTTGTCTAAAGGGGTTAACTGAATCTCACCTCTCAGGGCATTAAAGGGTTACCAGGAAATAGACTTTTAAATTGCATTTAATGGTTTAATTTACTAATGTTTAAACTTAAGTGCTTAATATTTTATTTGAAAATAATTAAGTGGTTTCATGTAATAATGAAAGATGTAAAGAGGAGTTTATACAAGTCATTTAGCAAATTTTCTTCATGTTCTCTGACAGGTCCTTTTATTGGTTTATTCATTAACACTTGTGGGTGTCGGAAGACAGCAATAATTGGAGGGATAGTGAATGCCACTGGCTGGATATTGAGTGCCTATGCCTCAAATGTGCATTACCTCTTTATTACGTTTGGAGTGACAGCTGGTGAGTATTACTCATGTTTGGAAATTCTTTTAAATGTTCTTCATGGATTTTGCCAGTTTACTTGTTGAGCAAATAGAGAAGCTAAACAGATTCTTAGATCATTTAAACAAATGCTTTTTAAGAATGGGGTGAGAAGATTTTCACTGAAAATTCAAATTAACAGTTTTGCTTTTAGTTTATACAATTTGTCCACACTAATGTTACTGTACTTATTTTTATACATAATGAACAACATTCTGCCCCCATTTATGAAGTTCCCTGATGGCTCCTGCCCAGCACAAGCAGTGGAGAAGGGCAGGGCATGCATGTGTATGTGTGGGTGGCACCCCCTGACCACAGCAACCTGGGCTCTTGCCCAGGTTGTCCACCCCTAAGGCCAGCTCTGCCTGTGCTTCCCCATAGCTGTCCCCTGAGACCTGTATCCCTTCTGGTGCCATGGCTGTCCCTCCCTGTGTCTGTGTCCTTTCTTGGTCCCCATCCCCACACAGCTGAAGGAAGTAGGATAGAGGGCTGTCCCTCCTGCTTTCTAGGAGGGAAACTGGCAGTGGACTTGCCAGATCAAGGTCCTATGAGCCATGAACGATGTGTGTCCCCAGCAGCTGGAGGGGCACTGTAGTGGGAGCTCCCGCAGATGCTGCCAGCAGTGTTGGCGGTGGGGCGGGGAGGTGAGCAGCAGTGTTGGTGGCATCTTTTTGTAGGGGGTGCACCGCCACGCTTAGGGGGTTCACATGCACCCACTATGCATCGCCCCTGCAATGAGCTCAGCTAACTGCATGCTGGAGCCCCAGCAGAAGACTGCTGCCCCCCCAGAAATGGAGCAGAGAGCCATCTGTTGGCACGGGGGTGCAATTTGAGCAGCCATACGGCTTCCTGCCAATTAGACCTAAAGCAAGGGTGGACAAAATATGTCTTGCAGGCCGAATCTGGCCCACAGTGGGTCTTTGTCCGGCCCATGGCAGGTCCCTTGGTCCCACCTGGCCCAAGGCACAGTCCAGCCACAGTGTGTCCTGCTGCCCCCTAGGCATGCAGTGGGGCTGGGGTGGCTATGCAGCTGGACTGCTTTCTAGGCAGCCCAGGTGGCATGTGGCTCCTTCCAGCTGCTGCTGCTACCGACCCCCGCCCCACGGTATTGGTGGAGACCTGCACTGCAGAGCCCCTACCCAATGTGCCTCATGCCTGCACTGGTCTTCCCTGCCCGGGCTCAGCAGCGGCAGCATGAGACAAAAGCTGTTGCTCCGCACGGGGAGAAAGTGGCCCCTCCCCTGCCTGGCAATTCTGTGCTGCAGCCACATGGAGCAAGTGCTGGGCTGTCCTGTGTCTCTGCTGCTGTCACCTCCGCCACCCGGCTACCCTGCCTGTCAATAGGCGAGGCTACCTTTGCAGCTCTCAAGAGCTCACCAAAACTTGTTAAGTGGCCCTTCACCCAAAATAATTGCCCACCCTTGACCAAAAGGATAAAGAGCTGATGAGCAGCCAGTTGTAGGGGAGGGTAAGAGAGAATGTACTCAGCATAAAACAACCTCAGCTTCTGCTTTCTGTTCTGTGTCATATACACCCAGACAGAGGTCAGTGAGAAAAGAAAAGGTGTCATTCCTAGCCAGGAAGTTGAGCAGGGATGTCCCCTCCCTGGTTAAATTCCTAGATATACACTGATGCAATATTGTTCCTTCTGTTTATCTTACAATATCAAACGGTACAGTAAGCAGTAGTTTACAGAAACTCACTTTTGTTTTTCAGGATAGAAGTGAATAAAAATGTAAGTGAGGGACTGTTGAATGCTGGGTCCAGATCTGTATTTTTTTTTTGTCTTTTTGAATTTGTTCTCTGTAAAGTCAATAACAGGCCATATTCCAATTTTAAAAAAGCAAAAGATGCTGGATGTACTTGGTAAGGGTAGAGTTGTGTAAAATAAAATGGGACAGCTTGTTTTCAGTGCAAATAAATAATGGGCATAACTACTGGCAGACTGATTTTGAGGTCCGTTTCTAGGGGTACACCAATAGAGATTTTGGGGGCCAATATCAATAGCCAATTTTTTAAGGAGGCATATTGGCCAATACTGACTCAATTTCCAATACAGCTATATCCAGCTGGTAAGTGTGTTGTGGTGGAAAGGGAGGAGGGAGGGAAGGGGCATAGGGGGGCAGATCAATACCCCCTGCAGTGAGAGAGGGAGTGAGGCAGGAGCAGACTGCCCAGCTAGGATGGGGTGGGGTGTAGGATGGAGCTGCAGTTTGTCCAGGAGGCGCCGGTGCAGCTTTCCATGGCTGCTTGCCCCCCTGGAGGGCATTTGTGGGGGGGTGTTCCCCTGGATCTGTGCAGGGTGGGGTGGGTGGGCTGCAGTTGCCGTGTTGGAGCCAGGGCTGTGCTGGGCTCTTCTCGGCACTGGCTGGGCTTGAGGCGGGCAGTGGTATCACTTGGAAGGGGGGCTATGGGGGGGGCTACAGCAAAGTTTGGGGTGGCTGCAGCCCCCACCCCATAGCCCTCCTCCCAGCATTGCTGCCGCCCGCCCCTAGCCCAGCCCCTGCCAAGAAGATCCTGGTGCAGCCCCAGCTGCAGCCCGCCCACCCTGCCCTGTGCAGATCTGGAGGTACGTGGCCCCCACCATGCCCTCCTGGGGTGCAAACAGCAGTGGAAGCTACCCCCGCACCCCCGGACAAGCTGCGGCTCTGGCCCATGCTACGTCCTACCCCGGCTGGGCAGTGTCTGCCCCATTCCATTCCCTCCCTCCCCCACTATGGGGGGTGTTCATCTGCCCCCCCACGCCCCTTCCCTCCACACTCCCCTTCTACCACAGTGGACCTACCAGTTGCACACAGCTCTCTATGCTGCCAGGCTTTGCTCCTCACCACCTATGTGCTGTGTTGCAGCTGCGCACATGCCTGGGCATTTATCGGCCAAATTATCAGCTGCATTAGGCCAATTTCTGATAAAGTCAATTTTCTTTATATCAGTGCTGATCCGATATCGGACCCATGTATCAGTGCACCTCTATCCTTTTCCTGTTCTCTTTGAGTACAACAGGCTTTTTTGGTTTTCTTTCCTTATATTTACATGAAATCATGTAACTTGATTATCAATTATTTAAGAAAGTCTATAAACCCAAACCCCCAAGCTAAATTATGGCCAGCCAATAAGCTATAGGCTTTAATCTTAGCCATGTGCAGGTTTTTGCTGTGAGAAAAATTCTGCAACTATTACAAAGTGGCAAATTACAGATATGCTTACAGAGCTCCAAACAATTTTGATTTGAAATATATGTCATTATTCTCTGGCTATCTAATTTCAATGACATAAGGGAACAGCCACAGAAAGCCAGACAGTATCCCTTGACAATTAAAAGATCAACCTTGGTGAGGCCGCAGCTGGAGTACTGCATCCAGTTTTGGGCTCCACAATTCAAAAAGGATGTGGAGAAGCTTGAGAGAGTGCAGAAGAGAGCTATGCGCATGATTAGAGGTCAGGAAAAAACAGACCTTAAGACGAGAGGCTGAGAGCCACGGGACTCTTCCGCCTGGAAAAGCGCAGGCTCAGGGGTGATCTGGTGGCCACCTATAAGTTTATCAGGGGTGTTCACCAGGAGCTGGGGGAACGTCTGTTCACCAGAGCACCCCAAAGGATGACAAGATTGAATGGTCACAAACTCTGCTGAGACCGATTCAAGCTGGACATCAGGAAGAACTTTACTGTCCGAGCCCCCAAGGTTTGGAATAAACTGCTGCCGGAGGTGGTTCAAGCGACCGCTTTGAATGCCTTCAAGACACATTTGGATGCTTATCTTGCTGGGGTCCTATGATCCCTGCTGATTGCCTGCCCCTGGGGCAGGGGGCTGGACTCTGATCCTCCGGGGTCCCTTCCAGCCCGAATGTCTGTGAATCTATGAATTGTTTGATCTGTGTTGCTCCTTTAAATGTTACACACTTTCTTCTTTCTAACTCATTGGGGCCCAGAGTGACTTGAAGCTTACCAAATATTTGATTCAATACTCCATGAACTTAGAGGTAGTCTTTTTACTAAGTATAATGGTCTTTCATGGGCAGATCCAGGGTTTTGTAAAGGGGGGTGAGGGTGCTGCAGAGGTGGATGATGCACCTCTGTTGCCAGCTTCTCCCCAGCTACCAGGTTGGATAGACTACACTGCAGGAACAACAGCTGGGGACTTTTTTGAAGTCTCTGAATCAGATAAGAACCCCTTCCGCCCTGCCCTGCTCTCAGCACTAGTTCCTTCCCCTTAATGCTCAGTGGCACTGCTCCTCCCCTCCCATTCCCCACCTCCCACTGCTGCCACTGTTTCTGTCTGACCTGGGGGCAGTGGACATTCAGAGCTGCTCCTGTCCTTCTCTGGCTGGTCTGTGCAGGCAGCTGGCCTTAGGTGGGGACAATGATAGTGGTAGCAAGAGGTACGTTCTTCCTCCTTGCACCTGCTTCCCAGTTGGCAGGGAACAAATGGGTGAATTTGACAGGAGGAGTGCAACCACTGCTGCTGTGTCTGGTTGAGTCTGGCTGGAGTGGGGCAGGAGCTCCCTGCATCCCCAGGTCAGCCAGGGGCAGTGACAGTGTAGGGTGGGGGGCAGGGGAATGGGAGGGGTAGGGATGTGCCATTGAGCATGGAGGGGAAGGAAAGGGGTGGAATTCTTACTTGCTTTGGGGACTTAAAAAAGTCCTAGCTGCTGCTTATGTGAAAGGGGTGCATTACCATTACACCACAAATCTGTCCCTGGCATGGTCATACTCCCCCTAAAGACTATCTGTCCCTATTATCTTTAGATTTGGCCCAAATACAATTATGGAATTTTGAATTGCGTCTCCCACCCCATCTGTCCCTGTAGTTGGAAAGGGGGGGTTGCATGGCTGATGAAGTTAAACAATAAGCATTCTATTTATTGTCAAAGAATCCATATGCATATATATTTAAAATACAAACGTATATATATTTATTTCCAGGTCTAACATTGATTTGTTGTAGGACCTTTGACGAATTATTGGGAGCTTTTTTTCAGAGCTATTAAGAGCTTGCCATTCCCAATATGGTCACATTTGAACTGAGACTGTGCAACACCTCTGAGACTTCCATGTGCCTCAGTTTTCTCATCTGTAAAATAGAATACATACTTCACAGGGATTAATTAATGTTTGGAAAATACTATTAAATAGTGAATTAAAGTCAGGATGTGCAAAGTGATGATGATTGTATACAAATTAGATATGGCCTATGGATTTCTGTCATGTTGCTAGCGTTGCTTTGGCTGCTGGAAGCCCAAATTATTTAAGTATAAGAGCATGTGATGTTTGTTTTTTCACAGGTCTTGGGAGTGGCATGGTTTATCTACCCGCAGTAGTCATGGTAGGACAGTATTTTCAGAAGAAGAGAGCACTTGCTCAGGGGCTCAGTACCACAGGAACAGGATTTGGAACATTCCTAATGACTGTTTTACTGAAGTATCTGTGCATGGAATTCGGATGGAGGAATGCCGTGTTCATCCAGGGTGCGATCTCTCTGAACCTGTGTGTCTGTGGAGCCCTCATGAGGCCACTTTCTTACCAGGATGAAGCTAATGAAAAGGTTACTGAGAGAAACAGTAGTGAAGACAATTATGCAAAAGCTCTGTCCCCCCCTGCAGAGACTATAAAATCTAATGGGGTATTAAATGAAGAGCCTGAAAAAAAAGAAGGGCTAACTAATGATGAAGTGTTTGACACTGTTCAAACAACAGAGAGCAAAGGTAAAATCAGACATACAAAGAATATATATGCTCTTTGCATTCTTAAGACAATGAGCCGTCTGACCCTTATAATCAGAAAGGGGTTTGTAACATGGTACTCTAGTTACTTTGGCGCTGCATCACTCTTTACCAATAGAATGTTTGTAGCCTTTGTATTTTGGGCATTGTTTGCATACAGTAGCTTTGTTATTCCTTTTATTCATCTTCCAGAAATAGTTAAACAGTACAACTTATCCATGCAGAATGATATATTTCCTTTAACCTCGATTGTAGCCATAGTTCATATTTTTGGTAAGGTGACCCTTGGATTCATCTCTGATTTACCCTGCATCAGTGTTTGGAATGTCTTCATGACAGCTAATTTCTCCCTTGTTGCTTGCATTCTTATTTTGCCACTAATGCATACATATGCTGGCTTGGCTGTGGTTTGTGCTCTGATAGGATTTTCCAGTGGGTATTTTTCTTTAATGCCTGTTGTGACTGAAGATCTAGTGGGGACTAAGCACCTTGCAAATGCTTATGGCATCATCATTTGTGCCAACGGGATATCTGCACTGCTGGGACCACCATTTGCAGGTAAATATTTTAAGCTTCTAATATTACATAAATTATCTAAATATAATAATAACGATGGATTATATCTAAATGAGTATGCTTTATGGTGTTATGAAAATGTGGCTAATAAAATTATATTAGCTCTGGAGCTGACTATAATATCCCAGCATGTCTATATTCACCACATACATTAACCATCCCCACTACAAATGGCCATCTTTGCAAATTATTCCAGCTGTATTACAATCTCTCGTTCATGGTATTTTGTTATCCTAGCTGAAACCTGCAAAACTTTTGCAATTAAATTTTTATTGCAAAAGTAGTTCATTAAATACAGGATTTTTAGTTATCTTTTGACCAAATACTTTAATGAAATCAAAACTTCTCACCCTCAACAAGGCTACATAAAGCTGTCCATGTGTAAACACAGGCTTAGCAATATAAATACATATTTGTCAAAAGTCTAGCCTTGTGACTTGTTTATAGTCATAGAATAAGAAGGCTCTTGCACACGTGATTAAGGGCCCTTATACATGTGAGGAAATTGCCCCTTTTAGTGGTTTAATTTCCCTTTTTAATGACTTAATTGCATAACATGGTACATGTTCGGTGGCATGTTACTGCACATTCGGTGGTGTATTTTGATTTAAATGACTTTTTTATGTAGCAAACAAAAACACATCCCCTGTATTTTAGTTTACTGCATAAGAAATTGTAGCAATATTCCTCATGTGTACAAGGGCCCTATCTGGAAAAAGTGGCGGGGACAGTACACAGGATGCTGGAAGCCTGGGTGCGCTCAGGGAAGCCCTGTACACTGTCCCCACCACCTTTTTCAGCTGCTAGCCACTCTCTTGCCACCTTCCCAGGGCAGCCAGCCCATTCCCGGGCTATCCCAGGTGATTGGAAGGCAGCAGGAATGGTGCATGGGGTGTTGGAAGCCCGTAAGCCTGAGCTTCCCCAAGCGTGCCCAGGCTTCCAGTGCCCCATGCACCATTGGATTTAGCGGATGTTGCCTGTGAGCTGGGGCTCTACCTGTGCAGCTGGCACCACTGCTGCAGAGGGAAGTACCGGGCCTACCCACAGCTCAGGACCGGCTGGCAGCTCACCCCTTGGCCACGGGAGAGGTGGGTAGGCTCTGGGGGAAAAAAATAAGGATCACGCTGTTCACTGCTTTTTTTTCCTTTCAGCAGAGCCTGCCCACTCTGTGGTGGGGGCCCCCAGTGCTTCATTCTAGCGCTGACTTGCCTGCATATCTATTTGAAATGCCTCAGGATCTTCTATAATAATCATATGCTTTTCCTGTCTGTGTGGAGCACTTTGATTGGTTGTTTCCTTAAGCACTGTGATTGGCTGCTGAGACAACCAATCGGAATGCTCCGGACAGACAGACTAAGCCTATTATTATTATAATAATTGCATATACAAATATTTTATCATAGAGAAGTTTAATGCATTTCTTCTGTGCTTTATATATATCACATTTACTCCTTGTTGAGGGATCTGGTGTTATAAGAAGGCTTGCTGCACCTCATGGAAGGGGGATTTCATCCCATGGTAGGGCAGGCTGGTTTGAATCATTGCTGTCTATGTTGGTACATCAGGACATCATTTAAATTACTTTTGGACTATGATACAATGGGTAGTCTGTGGATGTACTAACTCAGCTTACTCCTAGCTTGATTTTTCCTAGTATTCAGCCAATAACATCCATTTTAGGACTGTCCGAGCTGGCTGCACTTTAACTTGTCCTCAGCAGGAGGAAGGTTGCAGGTCTGCAGGGATAGACTAGAGGAAAGAAAAGCACATGCTGTATCTTTCTCAGGAGTAGCAAAGGTGTACTCTACATCCATTCCCCCAGAACATCGTAGACTCAACTGAGTTAATTAGGAGTTAACTTGACCAGGTGTAAAGGGGAAGGATACAGCTAGTTGCCATAAAGCACTTCTATTTTTTGTGTTATGCAGTGATGTGGATAACACGGTAACAGGAGTTTATTTTGAGGATGGTGTTTTGTATTCCAAAACCATTTAGAGCAATCTGAATACAGAATAGCATCTGCCAAGGAATGGAGATTAAAATGACAATTGTTATGGTGCTGAGACCAAACCTCCCAAGGAAGCTCTTGGAAAGGATTTTTCTGTGTTTGAGTTCTTGAAAACCTTGTCTCTTTTGAATAAACAGTTTGCACAACTTACTGAAATATGCTTGTGCAAGCAACAGCAGCAGTTGGAACAGCATCATGATCTAATTATATGATGTAGTTGTGTATGTCAGGCAACATGATGTTTGTGCTTGTCAGTACAAAGAAGAAATCATGATGCAGTAACTAAGAATGAGCAAAGGAGGGGCTGGTTTCAGGTTCTAGATAGCTATTTTACATCAGATCTGCTAGATACAGGTTATATGACAGGAATATTATTTTGGGACTAATATCTATTGGCTTCTAGAAATTTGAGTCTGGCCAAATTATAAAGTATCAGCAGGATTATTAAGAATGAGACTGTTTATAGGAACCATTCAGTATTGTAAATATTTTATTTCAAGAAGGGGGTTTCAAAAGTGGATGGAGTTAGACTGTTCTAAGTGGTGGCAGATAACGGAACAAAGGGCAATGGTCTCAAGTTGCCGCAAGGGAAGTTTAGGTTAGATATTGGGAAAAGCTTTCTCACTAGGAGGGTAGCAAAGCACTGGAACAGGTTACCCAGAGAGTTGGTGGAATCTCCATCCTTGGAGGTTTTTAAGACCTGACTAGACAAAGCCTCGGCTAGCATGATCTAGTTGAGGATAGTCCTTCTTTGAGCAAGGGGTTGGACTAGATGACCTCCTGACAGTCTTTCCAAACGTAAGTGGCTATGATTCTATGATAGTTCAACCTTCTTCCTGAGGCAGGATCATCCCTATCCAAACCATCCCATACAACCGTAATCTAAACTATATAAGACTACCCTCAACCCTGACACAACATAGACCTAACACCCTAACCTGCTACAGGTAAAGCTGAGGAACAATGGTAGCTAATATCTTGCTTCTATAACATGTCAATATGCCCAAGAGGTCCCAGGCATGCCCCCCACTACAGAGGAAGGCAAAAACCACCACAATCCATATCAATTCGACAATGCAGTAAAACTCCTTCCTGACCCCAAAGATGGTGATCAGTCTGACCCTGTGGGGAGGGGCAAGATACTCTAGCCAGAAACCTCCAACTTAGCTCCTCGCAGGAGAATCAGCACACCCCAACTGAAGTCCCCAACCTTAGCTGTACCCTACACTCGATGCCTCTGGGGAGGCTTAAAACCCCCTTGATACATATAGCAGAAAAGGTGGGGGTGAGGGTGGAGGAGGCAGGGCAAGAGCAACCTGCAAAGTCCAGAAGCATGAGAAATAGTCCTGGTAGAAAACAGGCATAGTTACACCTAGATCATCCCCGACCAGTGGCTATCCAAACTCTTCCTGAACACCTCCAGTGATGGGGAGTCCACAGCTTCCCTAGGGAGTCTATTACACTGCCTCGCTATTCTCACAGTTAAGAAGTTTTTTCAAGATATCCAGTCTAAACTTAATTTGCTACAAGTTCAAGCCATTGGTCTACATCCTCCACTCTGTAGAAAGAGAGAAGTGGTGCTTTCTCTCTTGTATGTGGCAGGCCTTCAAATATTTGAAAACTGCTATCTTGTTCCCCCTTAAATGCCTTTTCTGCAAGCTGAACATGCCCAGCTCCTTCAGCTTCTCCTTATATGATTTGCCTTCCAAGCCCTTGATCATGTGGAGCCTAGAACTGCACATAGTACTCCAAATGAGGCCTAACCAGTGCTGCATAGAGAGACACTACCACGTCCTGTGTTTTGCACCGAATACTTCTACTGATGCAGCCCAAAACCACATTTACCTTTTGTGCTGCTTACCCTATCAGTAACTCTGGCTCAGGGCATGGAGCCCATGATGGTTCTGGCTCTAGCCCCAGCCAAGCAGCAGTGGCAGCATCAGCATCCCTGGCCCCAGTCAAGGGCAGGCAATGACTGTGGTTGTGGCCCTGGGTTGGGACACAGCCACAGCAGCTGCCTGCCCCAGCCTGGTACTTAAATCCAAGACAAGACTTTTTCCCTTATGCCAAATGGAGAAAATATCTCATTTTGGATTGCAGTAAATGTGGTAAGTCCCGAGTAAGGAGCAAAATCAGACATGAAAAAAATTTGAATAAAACAAATTAACAGTATGTGCTGTCTCCAGATACATTTGAGTCTGAGACAGTTTTACTGAAAATCAGTTTCAAATTATTTTTGATTTATTATTTATACCTTATTTTAGAGCTTGGACGGAAGACTGTTAACGCATCACCAGTTACAAGTTAGGTGGTTAGAATGGTTTAACAGACTGAATATGAATCTGAGACCCAAGAACTTCTAAATTTTAATGCCAGCTGTGCCTCCTACTCATTGTATCATTTTGGGGTAACATAGCATTTAATTCCCCCATCTATAAACATACAGATCTTTCAGGGGTCTTAACAATATACAGCCTGATTCACCACGGTCCTGCAATTGCACAGTCATTTAGTACTTGTATAAAACCTGAGTTACTGCACAGCAGAGCTGATGAATGACTTTTCTGTGACACTACTTCACAGTAGCCCCGAGACTTCTGTGCAGTAGCATCACATCATGGGTTCTGCCATGCAATGCTACTGTGCAGTAGTCTCAAGCTATTGCACAGTCAGCGTCTCTTGAAGATGTGTCCTATAAGTATTAAATATTAGTACTTATTAGTAACTTAGTATTAGTAGTAGCAAATTGATCTTATTTATGTCTAGATATATGAAAACACTATCAACAAGTAGAGTGGGTTAGGAATAAACACATCTAGATTCTCTACTAATTTGGAACTCCAAAAATATACACCTATATCCATAGGCCTTCTGTGCTCCTGGAATGAAATGCACCTCTAAAAATGAACCTCTAAAAGACCTGTCCATATATGAAGCCAAATTTTTAGGGCTTAAATGGGAAATAAATAATAGATAGACACTGTGTTGACCTTCTGATTAAGAGTGAAAAACATCAGTTTCATTAGTTTATTTCTATTTTTATTGTATAGAAAGGGACAAAATCTCCACCTCTTTTTCAGAAATAATGATACTTGATGGCTTAAGTAAAGCGTTACTTAATAGGGTGTTTTTATGGGAAAATGTGCAGTATTCTTTACCCATTCCTGTTTTATTCATTTATGTCACACACTTTATAATGACAATTATCTTGTCTTTTTTGGCAGGTTGGATCTATGACATCACGCAAAAATATGATTTTTCCTTTTATATATGTGGCATGCTTTACTTGGTGGGGATAATATTTTTACTCATTCAACCTTGTATTCAAAAGAAAGAACCAAGAGAAAAACACATGGAAAATGCACAAGTATAGTGCACATTATAGAGTATTTCACAAGAATGTTTTGGTTTTGCATTTCTTTTATATAGCAATATAACTTGTATCTCTGATGGGACCAACTGCATTGAGAGCACCAGAGTGAATACCGAATGAGTTTCAAAGTCCTGATATTAAATATTAGTGGAAATGTGCTTATAAAAGCAACTTTACTGTCTCACTTAGGATTTTTGGCATCAGAACTCTTAACAAATGTGGAGGTTATGAGCTTTCCACATGCAATATTATTATTTTTAGATTTGATCAGTAGTTGATTCTCTTCTCACTTAGACCAGTTTTACCCTGTTGAAACATCACTGACTGCAATGCAGTTACTCCTGATTTACATTGGCATGAGAAGAGAATCAAGCCAAGATATGAATAATTTATTAAAATGTTTCCTACTCCATATTCCGGCTGATAAGAATTTATGTACTGTGCACAAGCAAATGGCTACATTTCTGACCCAGCTACCCAAATGAATCACTAAAAGTCTGATATAATAATTCAGGATTTCAAATAATTTAATGTATTTAAAAGACTGGTATGTTGTGTAAAAATGAAAGATTTCTTACTTTTTTCTGAAAGGTTCTCCAGTTTAAGGATTTTTTAAAGTTTTAATTGCAAGGACAAAAAAGCCATTCTCAGTCCATGGGAGAAATTATAAATAAGATACTTAAAATACTCTGGAGGCCAAATGACACTGAATTAAAAAACCACAAACATAAAAACAAAGAACAGGAGCAAAGAGGGGTGGAGGTGGGGGAAGAGGGAACGGGAAGAATAGTACTACGGTTCTTTAACAGAAAGGATAAACATCAGAACTAGATGATCTGTTGCAAAACCTTCCTAGAAGAGTTAGTACTTTCATATGGAACACTCAGTTGAGTATTTATTTTTGATTTACACTATTGAAACTGAGAAGACTATCTAGCCCTATTTATGAGAGGTCTAGTTCTAATTTTGCTTACACAGATTTCACATCTGGATCTATACAGGACCAGGCCCAATGGGTGCAGACAGAAGTGCAACTCCCTGCTATAACTTAGAATGATTTTTGCAAAGCGTTGAGTTACGTTACCCCAGACCACACAGAAGTTCACTATTGGTTCCAGGGAAGAGGGGAATCTAGCTGCGGCTGGGAGCCTGCAGGCAGGTTCTCATGGGAGTAGCCAGGGCTCTCTACCAGTGCTCCCTGTTTTCAGAATGGGAGGGGGGAAAGGCAGCAGAGGGAGCTTATTCTTGGGGCTCCCTGGCTGGTGCTGAAGGTGGGGTGGGTGAATTGGAGCCTCCCCGCACCCTACCTTCTGGGGGGTAGTGGGGTGGAGCTGACAAACCCTCAGACTACACTCTCTCTGCTCCCTTTCCCCCATCTCAAGCTGAAAACAGGGACAGGCTGGGAGCTCTGCACACACAAGTTATAAAAGATGCTACATTTTGTAACATTTTTATCTGATACCTCATGCAATGATGGGTCAGGTGTAACAGGTGTAACATTTTTACCTAATGGCCATTTTTGAAGCTGTTTGCAGCCATGCACTTGTGTTTGGTCAGAGCTATAAACTGCTTTCTGTAGCCAGATCAGGTGAAAACTGGCACTGCCGTCTGCACCCAATATAACATGGCATAGCTCCATTAACTGCAGTGTAGCTACCATGGATTTACATAAATGCAATCTCAGAATTCAATCCTCTGTATTTAGAGTGAGCCACGCTAATTAAAAGTCCCTGCATGTCATGTGTATTGGTGGTGCAGCACATCCCTGTGCTGGGAAAATGCCAACAGTGTGCTTTGAAAGCACACTGAACAAGTTTTATTTCAAAATGCACTGCTGCCATTTTCTCAGCATGGAGGTGCACTGCACCGCTGATACACATGATGTGTGAGGCTGCCAGAGTGCGTGAATGTACGTGCTCCAGCAGACTCAATTAATCAAGTCTACTCTGACGTGCTGGACTTCCAGTGCATCAGAGCAGGCTTCCGGCATGTGTGTAAGTGCCCCAAGACAGCTAGGAGTATTCTGTTATAGAACATTCACTTTCTTGAGCTCTGTGTTTTGCAGTTGATCATGGATTTCACAGACTGGAGAATGTTTCCAGAAACAGTATGAAATTTCTGGCTGCCTTACTTGTTTACACATATTTTAGAACTGTATAACATTTTTATTGAAATCCTTCCCCAGAAATTAATTGTTTAACCTCAAGAAGCCAGTTTCTCAGGAACAGAACTTGAGAATCTTGGATGAAATTGGCTAATATATATATAGTTTTAGAAATAGTTGAATGGAGTACAGTATGACATGTTTAATGCAATTTATTTCAACACAAAAGTTATTAAATCCTAGCTAATTTTATTGTTAAGTGAGAACACTACCTGAACTGTGCAAAACGGATCACATTTTGCTCAGTGCCGTTCACTTGCTGTAATGTTATTTAATGCAAAGCATGGAAAGATATTTTAACTATTAAAGTATACTGCTTTAGGTTTTTTGACAATTTTAAATAACAGAAGGACAATACAGAACATTTTGCATGGTGCTACAGTAAATATTTTCCATGCTTTGTGAGGCACAGCTTGTGTTATACTTCATATATTAAATAGAAAGTTGGTTTATTTTCTGTATTTAAATGTTACAAAGAACTTTTTCACCATAAATCAAGTCCTTGCTTTAATACGGATGTTATTCAAATAAAGAGAAAAAATTACGGGAACATGGTTTGGTAAAAGATCATCTGTTCTTAAAGTATAGATTCAATGTCTCTTTTTGTGCAAATGCTGCTGATAGCTTTTTTTAAATCTTATTTGTTGGTGACTATATATGGGAATGGTGATTTGCATCAATTTCCTTCTTTTTTAAAGAAATGTGTCCTTTAAACTTTAAGCTTCATTTTGTCATCTATCCGTTGATTTTTAATTGCATATGACTGTAATGAATAAAATTTTGCTCTCTTAAGATAACTGCATTGTGATTTTCTATAGAGCTATTTCTTGTTATAACTTGATCACATACTTGGAATACACTTCAAGTTACTAAAATAATTAATTTTTTTAACTTTACAGCTTTGTAAGTTGTATTTTTATTTTAGAGAAACTTTTTGAGAGTTT
The DNA here is from genome assembly GCF_052110815.1 of Crocodylus siamensis. NCBI lineage: Eukaryota > Metazoa > Chordata > Crocodylia > Crocodylidae > Crocodylus > Crocodylus siamensis. The sequence goes on along the minus strand of NC_143400.1, from coordinate 64,598,122 downwards.
TATTCAATAGCAATGGGAATCCTGTAAATATGGTATTTTAAAATAAAATCACTGAGATGATTCTGAAAATGTATGTACGTACTGAGCTTCACATACAGGAGTAGTCTCATTGACTAAAATGGGAATAAATACTCATAAGAAAGCTAAGGAGATGTATAAATGTTTGAAACATGAGGAGCTTCTTTCAAAAGCCCTTTACTGTTGCTAAAATATTTAGGGGATGTTTGGATATAATTCCAGTGAATAGAATTTTTAATTTAAATTAACAATGTTATCTCAGGTTACTATGATGACATTATATTAAGAAAAAATGATACTGAAAAGAGATCACATATTTATTAGAATATCTGAATAAATGTAGGATGCTGGTTTTATTTCTTAATTTACAACAAATTTACATTTCTTATTTTACAATACATTTACAAATTGTATTTTTACTACTTGAAATTTAAGTCAATTTTAAAAGTAAAGAGTCAGATCCTCCACTGGTATAAATTCAGCACTGATGTTAGTGGATCTTCAGTGCTTTATACTAGGAATAAATTTGGTCTAAAGAGAATACTTGGCATTTGTTCTTAGGTAAACATAATATAAGAAAAAATCAAGGATCCTTCCAAGATAAATTGGCATATTTCTCTGGAAATAACAAAATCCTTATAGCCCAAATAGTCATATTTCTTGATAAAATTCAAAAGTCTATTGTATGTGGTATATAAAGATTAGAAATATCAATTGAATTTTTATTTAATACTTTTTCAGTTTCCACAGCTACCTGGAAGAGGGGTCAAAATGTTGAAAAACTGATGACAGAATCACAATATACTTTATACTGAAGATAATTATAAGGCACATTACTGATGTATTATTGACCCTACAATGCAAAGAGTCAATAATAAATGCTATTTTAAGTGAAGATGTAGTTACATTAATTTACTTCTTATCAAAAGGTCCAAGATTCACAGAACTGGCAATTTTATCCTCAGAAGATCCTGAATAGGCAGTGGCGGAAAAATTTACCTGCATAACACCATTTCAATGTGCCTTCATCCAGCACCTTTATATATTAAGTCAGAAGAGAATAGTTTTGTGTACCCACCTATTCAGTATTCTTGCCTCTGATAAAGTTTCTTCTTGGTGACAAAGTGCTTAATTATCTTATTTATCTGAAATTTAAACATCTAGTGAACTTACTAAGTATTACAACATTTAAAGCCAACAATTTTCAGCACAAATGTATGTTAGTTGCCTTCTATCATTTTAAATATACTCTTGCGGCCAGTAAAAAAATTACCAACATTTCCTACCCAGTAAGAATTAACATTCATGTGTTTCCACATTTTTAGAATAGGGAATAGCTCTGGCAATGATATGCTGTTATCAACTGTTGACTATTTAAATGGTAACTACTGGTTGCATCTATATATGCAATTAGCATGTAACAATAAACTCCAGTGCAGTTCACACCAGAGTTTATTGCTTCTGGGTGCAGTGTTTACACACGTAGCCGGGACCGTGGTATGTTGAGCCAGGTTGGCGCAGCCCCAGCTGGCAAAGGGTCTGGGGAGCCTGACAGCCTGGGGCTGTTCCACCTTGGCTCAACATGCTGCATAGGGGCTGGCAGGACATGAGAGTTCTACAGTGCGGGGCTAGCCAGTAGGCAGGCTGTGCACTGTAGCACCCTGTGGCCCAGCCAGCCCTGGTCACCAACTATACTTGGGTTGCAGTGCACTAAATAATTACTGTAGGATAGTACTTGTGCTGGACAGTACTATATTACAGTGAAGTTAATTAGTTTACTGTAGCCTAATATCGCTGCAAGTGTAGATGATGATTTTTTACTGCAGAGCTAATTAGTCAACTGTAGTAAAGCTTTGTGTAGATGCACCTGCTGCATATGTGAATTTTTAACTCCAAGTCAAGAGTTTAGAAAGAGCTGCAAACTTTTCTGTTGCTAGTGGTTGCTGGGATCCCAATAGTATGAAACTCCATTCTATAAAAAGTTAATGTTTTATGTCGTGTTTCCATTAAGGTATGTGTCTACTGTTTTAATCCTACAGTTAGCTAGGTTCTCCAATAAAGAAAAAGGCAAATGATTATTCTTTGATATTTAACACATTTACATCTTACCATGCTTGTTTTCAATCAAAAACTTGCAACTTTATTCATTCAGTTTTCTGAGTTATCTTGTTTCTGCCTCCTTCTTCGAATCTGCAGCTGAAGCTGAAGTTTGCTAGTGAAGAAGAATCGTTTCCAGCCCACTTCCTGTGCCAGTGCTCTCATTTCAGGGGTAATTGTATCGCACAAATTCTGCACAATTTTTTCCCACAGTGTGTCACAGTTGCATATCTATTTATAAGAGGAATTACAGGGGGTTAATCTGTTTTGGTCGGATAGATAGATATCTTGAACATTCATTGATCATTTTATTTGCCTGAATCCTTGTCTAACATGTCTCCCAATTATATAGCTTTCCAACGAAGGGGATCATCCAAACTCTCTTGCTTCCATGCTTTTTATAGGAGTCTTCAAAACCATCAACTCTAGGGGGTAATTATGATTCTTAGAGGATGCTTTCTCCCTTTTAAGTGACTGCACGAACAGAAAGGTGTGGAAGTGATTATAGTGGCCATTATAGTACAAGAAAAAAACAAAATTAATTTTTAAGGCAAGATACAACTATTATAAAAATACTTAGAAAAGTTGGGTGCATTATTATATAATTCCTAACCATTAAAATAAGTAACACTGAAACAGTGTTTCCTTTTTCATATACCAGTTTTATAGTAGCTTAACTGTACTGACTGAAATAGAGTCACTCATGATCACTGATACTGGTGTTCCCCATTTAAAAATTGCAAATTCTCTGATAAATATCCAAAATTCTCCAATTTAAAATCCCCCAAATCCAATTTTTCTGCGATTTAAAATGAAATGCCTAGATATAGATATATCGGTATCAATTGACCATAATGTTTTATTGATATATTTACCATTTTAAAGCGGGCTGGAAGTCTACCAGTAATCATTATAATAAATACCTTCTAAATACCTATATATATTGGCATTTGATTTTGGTTTTTTTATCAAAGAAGATCAGAGTTCCCCCTGCGCCCTTTGCTCACCAGGAAGTGGGTCTAGCTGCAACTGTCACCCTGCTACTTCGTGGCGCTGAGCAGTCCTGACATGCCAGTGCCCCTCACTCACAAGTCACAGCCCCCACTAGCCCTGCCACTGCCCTTCACCCCCAACCTGTAGCCCCCTATTCCCACCAGTGCCCCTCACTCCTGACTCACAGTCCTTCATTCCCATTGGTGCCCTTCACTCCTGACCCATAGCACCCCTAAGCCTGCTGATGCCCTGACTCCCGACCTGCTGCCCCCTGCCACCAGGCTCCAGCCTCCCAGTGTGTGGGCCAGGGGAGGGGTGTGGGGCAGGAGAGGTGCCTGACCAAAGGCAACACCACAGATGAAGCATGGGGTAGGGTATAAGGGGAGCACATGCCAGACTGACATGGGCAGCACATGCTGGAGCCTGGCCAGACTGGCATGGTCAGAAGCCACCTCTGTGGCCCAGTGGGCATGACCCAGCTCAGGAGGGTAAAGCAGGGTGGCAAGACTCATTGCCGTCACCATTGCCAGGACCCCTGCACCAGCCACACTGCCAGCAGTTCAAGGAGTAATAGACTATGGGGAGGGGTGGGGGGGCATGCTGCCTTCACTTGCTGCTGCCACCAGCCACTTGCACGCCAGGTTGCAGCTCTACCCCACTGCCATGGTTTGGCTACTGCTACCCTCAGCTCACCTGTGCTGCCCCTCATGCAGCCTACCCTCCAGGGTACAGCCATGGCCTGAGGGGAGTGGCGAAGGCAGCCGGTCCACGATGGAACGGAAAGCTGTGGTCCAGGGTTCAAGTGGCTGGCAGCAGGAGGAGGTGAGGGCAGCATGGCTGCACGCCCTGATCTGTTACACCTCATGCTGCTGGCAGTGGTGTGGGATCCCAGCAGCAGCAACAAGTCTCCCTGCCTTGCTCTGCCCTCCCAGTCCAGGTCCTGGTCCCAACTGCTGGGTTGCGGAGGCAGCTCCTGCCCATGCCAATCTGTTCAGGCTGCAGCCCTGCACCTGTTGTGGGTGCACAAATCTGGGGGGCACATGCCTCCCATGCCCCCTTGATGTGTCACCTCTGGCACCCAATCCCTCCCGCCAGCTCCCCCCACCCAGATGAGCCTCTTGTGGTTCCATTCTGCTCCCCCAGCTGGGTCCCATGGCTGCACATGTCATTCCTGGGCCCTATGAACTGACCCAGCTGGGCAGCGACTCCAGCCCCAGCTACCAACTCAGCACCACTCCCTCCCTTAACATGTGGGCTTTAGCACAAACTGCCGCCGCTACCTCAGTCTGCCTCCCCACCCTCCTATGTCACTTATGCTCCCCTGCCCCCCCATGCCTCTCCTATGCCCCCTCCCATAGATTTATGGGGGAGCTGCAGGAGCTGCTCTCCACCAGGCTTCCTGGCTGCCATAAGAACGTATGTTCATGCACATGCATGTGGTGCTCCCTGCTGGTGACTGTCCTCCTCCCACTCCCGCCAGCCCCAGGCAGCCCCTTGCAGGCTGGAACTCTGCCATCTTGCAAAGGGAAACCCACATTTTCCAGTGTTTTTCTATGACAAATGGAAAACCCGGATCCCTGCTCATTATTTATCCTCATGAAAATCAGGATCTGTTGATCTGGATCAATCCTGCTTTATTTTTTTTTTGTGCTTGTTTTTTATTCAGTGGGATATAAACAAAAGCAATTAAAGAAAAAGTGCCTGAAAAATACTAAATACTAAAGCAAAATACAAAAAACTCAGCTTTCATTTACATATATACAACCCTACAGAAGTTAATGGAATTAAGTGCATCATTTTCATTGATGAGTTGTAATGTTTATAATACTGATAGTGAACTGCAAATTAGGGATGTGAGCAAGACTGGAACACATGGCTCATGGAAAAACTACTTCAAGGGACCTAAAAGATGAAAAAGGGATGAATTTTAAAGACTCTCTTGAAATTTTTGCTTGCTATGTTTCCCTGACTCTTCTGCTACTCCTAGAAATATGGGAATTGCACAAAATTGAACATACTGAAGACTACCTATGAGTACTTCAATACAATATATTAACGAGATACCTATAGCAAGAACCTTAATGCCATTACTATAGTTTTCTTCATTCAATTTTAATAGTCTTTGAATTATATAACAACATAACAGCCAGATCTCAAAGTTATAACTTTAGTCCTTATCATGCTCTAAGTGAGTAAAAAAACAACCCTCATGGGTTTGGTGTGAAAATAGAGCCATCCTGAGATAATACAGAAAAGTCTGCTGTATCTGCAATAACCTAAGAAACTTTTACTTTCATTTTTACTTTATGGATTTTAGCCCCCTCTGGTGGCCTTTTGCTTATTATAATTCATAGAAAGATACAAAAATGTATTTTTTTACAGTTCAGAATCCTCAGCCTTCTTAGCACCTCTTAAAGTTAATCTACAATATACATCAAAGGAATTGACTTGAACTTGTGCTAAAAAGTATGTAGCATCTTATACATTTCAGTAAATGGATAAGCTGGAGTGCTTAAGTGGTGATGCTCAAATTAAGGCAGCTGCAATTGTTTTATGAAACAGCTGATTTTATTAAATAGCTTGTATTATCTCATCTTAGCTTTAAAATCGTCAAAGCTCTCCAAATATTTTCTGAAGATTCAGAGAGCTTTGAACTGATTCGGACCTTTAAAGTGGTCCCCTGATTCGATTTGGATTTGGAAATTTGGCCACCGAATCAGGCTGAATCTCCTCCGAATTGAATCACCACCCGAAGCTTTGCACAGCCCTGTCTATCATGCTAGTTAGTGCTGTCTCACTGTTTCCGTATAGTCCCACATCTGTCTGTATCCATCAGTAATCTTTTCTCTTAGTTTTCAATTCTAAGTTCACTAGGAATGGGACTATATTTTTGATCAGCACTGATACACAGCATTGGAGTTCCTAGGCACTATAGTAATACAAATAAATAAACAGTACAAAGCATGGGTGATACCCTCCAGATATTTAATACTGGGAATAGCATTTACAACAACCCAAGTAATGTCATTTGTTTGTGCAGACTATTTGGATAGTAGTAATCACTCTATACAGTAGAAAATGTTTGTAAGGCTGGACCAATTGTTTCTATAACTACGTATAGCTGGAATCCAGTTTTCATTGCACGGGTCCAGCAGTGTATGATTATGTCATTAATCTGTATCTGTATATTGAAAATAAAGATATGTATATATACATGTAAAGAAATGTTTCTTAGAAAAATGAACTGAAACAAAAATTATACCATAATAAAATATACCATAATAAAACTAACATTTTTAAAGTAAATTGTAAATTATTTTTTACCGTTTCAAATCTGTGTGAGACTTGAGAGAGCCTGGCAATATCTTCAAGGCCCAGAAAGGAAATGATATTTAGGAGCAATGGATCAGGAAGCCGTTCAAGGAAGTCAAAATTACCTCGGCACAGATTAAAGATGTGTTCTAGAACTTTAGCACCAAACACGATAGCAATTTGAACTGCAATTCAAAGAAATGAAATATAAAAAGAGATTAATAAAAGCCTCTACATTTCCTAATGTGTACCTTTTATATAAAAAGGACCAATCTGAGTTGAAGGTTAAACCAATAAACTTATAATTCTGAAAACCTTTATTATTAATAATAAAGAGCAATATTCCACTCCTGTTTCATATTCAGAGCTACCAATGTAGTGATAATAGGTTACAGCTATCCAAATGCCAGAATATGGAATTTTATCATAACAGCTTTAATTATTCTCAGCTCACTAATAAACTCTGATTTCACCAAAGAAGCAACAAGGCTGAGCTGAAATATGTCCAGTTTCATTTTTTGCATGTACAGGATACTAAATATAAGTTTATTTTATACTGGACTATGAAATGGGGAGTAGATTTAGGAAATACTGAAAAATGTTCCATTTACCCTTAAAATGCTGCCAATTTAGCAGTCATTGCAGTCACTCTTCCTGTATTTCTTTTGAACACCTGTTCTTCATTCAGTAGGTTCCTGAATGCATTATTCATGGATTTGATTTCGATATGCATCTTTTTTATTAATACTCTATGATAAAATTTTAGAGTTCTGGGTTTTTTCTTCAAGATCTACTTATATAGATTTCTAAAGGGATTTCTCTACCATGGGCCATAGAGACTTATGCTTTCATTCAAAAACAAAGTTGTGTTTTATTTACAATTAAAATAATTCCAACAGATCCAAACTAATTTCCCACACAATTGAGCTATATATTTACTGAATAAAGAGTGCTATGTGCATCTTCTGACATATTTTACACTCACAAAAACAAATACAAATGGGATAAGTCATACAGCTGATCCTCTGCTAGTGCAGCAATTTTTTTACAATATATTTTAAAATATTTAGTCATTGTAAATGATGCAAGCAATGAGATTTCTGTTGAAAAACTCTTCTAAATCTGACAGCTCACACTGTTAAGATAGATTTCTGTTATTCTGGCTACATTTCTCTCTTAACTGCTTCCAGCAAATCTGATGTACCCTTCTATATCATTTGAAACGATTCTTTGCTTTTGTGGTGTTTACGTCCTCCTTTAATATTTTTAGAAAGTTATGTTCCAATCTTCAATTATGTTCTTAATGTCCTTTAATCTTTCTTGCTAAATCAACCATCCAGCTTCTTAATACTGTTCTTACTCTTCTCTGAATTCTGCCCACTTTTACCTACATAAACCTGGTATGAATGTGTTCTATTTACACAATAGATATGTCTACACATGCATTTATGTGTGCCTAAACTTAATACACCTTTGCTTATGGATCATTATGGTGATTTAGGCATGCGTCTACACACATTCAAGTGTATTAACTTTTCGTTGTAACTAACTAAGTCACATTAGCGCACGTGCAGACATGTTAATGTGCATTAACAAATGCTTTATGCAGATATCAAATTTAGGCAGGATTAGCCTAAAATCACCATTTTTATGGCACATTAAGGGCACACATGTGAATACATGCCTTTAACTCACCTTAAAATGGTGATTTTAGGCAAATCCTGCCTAAAATGGATACATGTAGACATGCTCAGTCAGTACGATAATTATTTGAATATCATATGCACGTTGCCCCCAAAATTCAGACCTCCAAAACTAGGGTGCACATCTTAAGTGACAAAGCTCTATTTTTCTTTGCTGGAATAGAAGTATGGAGTACGGAGAGGCAGTGCTGCAAAAGCTGGATGTGTACAAGTTCATGGGGCTGGATGAAATGTACCTGAGGGTGCTGAGGGAGTTAGCTGATGTGATTGTAGAGCCACTAGCCATCATCTTTGAAAACTCATGGCAATTGGCAGTTCCCAGCTGACTGGAAAAGGGCAAACATAGTGTCCATATTTAAGAAAGGGAAAAAGGAAGATCCAGGGAACTACAGACCAGTCAGCTTCACCTCAGTACCTGGAAAAAACATGGAGCAGATCATCAAGAAATCCATTTCTAAGCACTTAGAACAGAAAAAGGTGATTAGGAACAGTCAGCATGGGTTCACCAGGAGCGAGTCATTCCTGACCAACTTGATTGCCTTCTATGATGAGATGACTGGCTCTGCGGATGCAGGGAGACTGGTGGCTGTAGTGTACCTTCATTTTAGCAAGGCTTTTGATAACAGTCTCCCACAACATTCTCACAGGGAAGCTAAGGAAGTATGGGCTGGATGAATGGACTGTAAGGTGGATAGAAAACTGGCTGGAGCATCAGACTCAGAGAATAGTAACCACATTATGCTGCTTCTCTGTCATCTGAGCACACTCTCTCCTAGAGCATGCCCAGAAGCAACCAGAGACTGGGTCCTTCAAGAAGATGGTGTAGCACCCATCTAGAGCATCTTTATGGATTCCCTGTGCCCCTGCAGCTCCAGCACACTGCCTCAGTGTGCTGGGGCAAATAGGAGCAGGGCAAGGCTGCAGCGGTGCCTCAGACCGAGGCTCTGTCCCAGGTAAGCAGGGACTGGGGGTAGGGGAGAACTGTGGGAGTGGGGTGGGGGGGACTGCTCAGGAGGGGTGGTTTCCCTGCCCACCCCATGCATGGCACACAGCCCTCCTGCAGCAGCAGTGGCCATTGGGCAATTGTGGTCTGCTGCTGGCAGAGATCCCTGGTGGCATGGCACCATCTCCAACCTGGCAGCTGTACATTGTGCTGGCTCAGCCACTGGTGTGCACTCTCAACCAGTGCTGGGCTGCTCTTGCTGCCACTGGTGGCTCCTGGCACTGCACGCAGAAACCATGTGCCCTTGGGCCAGGCTAGTTCCTGCTTCCATGTGCCCTGTGTGCCACTCCCACAGACCCTCTCCCCACATACTCTCCCATAAATCCCACACCCACAAATCCCCTCTACAATCCACCTCCAAAACCCACCCCAAAACCTCTGCCCAAGCCCCACCTCACCCCCATAAACCCTACACCCACCCATAAATCCCCATTCCTGCCCCCCCCAAACCCCACATCCCCACACAAATCTCACACCCTGTGTGCCAAGCCCCCAGATGGGACAGGACCTGCTGGCAGGACCCCAGCTGCAGGGGAAACTGCTACACTGTAACTCTGCCATGTGCCCACATGGGTGCTAGGATATGCAATCCCAGGGTGTGGAATGGGCTGTGGGTATGGGTGGAGTTGGCAGCAGAGTATGTGAGAGAGAGATAGGGTTTGGATGGGGGAGTGCTCCAGGTAGGAGAGGCTGCCAGAGCTGGGCTTAGAACCCCCCTGCTCCCCTAGAGCAGCCTGTCCAGGGGAATGCTAGCCTGGAAGGGAAGGGGCTTGCTCAGTCCAGTCCCTGAGCCCCAGTCAAGGGCTTCCTGGGAATGGCATGGGGATCGCTGGGGCCTGGGCACAGGTGCAGGGAGCAGAACAATAAGGGGTGGCACTGCTCAGAACCACAAAGCAGCAGGTGGGACAGCTGCAGCTGGATTAATGTCCTGGTACTGGGAGGAAGCTGCTGCTAGGAGGGAGTGAGTTGGGGGAAGGCAAGAGCTGAGTCAGATGTGAGGGGCACTGGTAGGATAGGGGCAGGGCAAGGGTAGGGGCAGAGCACAAGCATATCAGTGCTGCTCAGCACCCCACATCCTAGTGAGCAAAGTGGGTGGGGGCAGCTCTGAATTTTCTATTATAAAAAAAACCAAAAGCAAACACCAAAGTGTATCGATATTTAGAATTCATTTTATTATGATGATAGAGACATTGGTAGGCTTCCAAATCACTTTAAAATTGTAAATATATCAATAAAACATAGCCCAACTGATTTCTCTAGATCTAGTGACATTTCATTTTAATTGCGGAAGAACATATTTTGGGTATTTTAATGAGAATTTATGCTTTTTAATCAGAGATTCTACAATTTTAAATCAGGAAACACCAGTATCTCTGCCAGTGAGGCAAGTGGCAGGGCCCAGGGAGAGGGCCAATAGCCCAGGGTCAGCACCAGGGACTCAGCTGAAGAGCAGATGATATAGCTAACCTCCTGGTTATTTAGGGCCAGAAGGACATGCTTCAATAGTTCAAAGTGGGCCACTGCAACAAGCACATCTTCTGCATGATAGATGCCCAAATGGCAAAGCAAAGGCACCAGAAGATGTGATAGCAGTACCACCCAAAGGCCAACTGTGCTGCCATGGCTCACTAGCAGCTGGTTCTGTTGCAGTGCCCATAACACAGCCCAGGCAGTCATGCAGTCCCCACTTGGGTCTGGCAGGAGTGCAGACATGAGGTCAGAGGTCCAAGGAGGCTGGATGCTGTCACAGGTGGCAGCAGGTCATAGCCAGGTAGCAGCCCTCACTTCTAGACTACTGCAGTGTGTAGAGGGTGCAGGGGCCACTCTAGATTAGGGCTGCTTCAGCAGTCCAGCTGGTACAAGGGACTAGTGTCTCCAGATACCAATTGTCTGGGCCTCAGAAGCTTTATTTGTCTATTTGTTCATTCAATTACCGTGAGCCCTAAGGCCCACCCAGTAGCTCCTACTGTACGAGGGCTAATGGGTGAATGGAACAAAATTCTGGGAACAACAGAGAGAGAAAACAGGACAGAAGTGTTGTGTGGGCCAAGGCATCAAAATGTGAAAATTCTACCTCCTGAGAAGGGACACAGAGCAGAGCCCCCCAGGCTGCGCCCACTGGTCCTCAAAGGCATCCAAGGAGTTGGTGGATGCCTCCCAGTGGTGCTCCACTAGGAATCATGTGTGGACCAATGAGAGGAAAGTGGCCCTGCAGTCCACAGGTACCTTCCAGGCCAGAGCCTCCTTCCTGGTTATGTATAGGGCCCACTTGGTCAGGGCCAGGAGGAGGTTGACCAGGAGATTCTGGGACTTGGTGGGGCCATGGATAGGGTGTCCAAAAATAAAAAGGTGGGGGTAAAGTTCAACCAGAACCTTAGGAGGAGGTTCCAGAGGTGGAGGTGGAGGGGCTGGAGCCCGGTGCACTCGAGCATCATGTGTGCCAGGGCCTCCCTCTGCCTGCAGAAGAGGCAGGAGACCATGGTGTTGGGGAAGCTCACCATATACATGCCCATAGCAATGGCTCCATGGAGGAGCTGCCAGCTAAGGTCCCCAGTGGCTTGTGAGATGAGGGTGGAGTACAAATTCAGCCACTGGGGCGCCTTGTCTAAGCCTTCACTAAGCAGGTCCTGCCACTTGGTGTCTGGGTGGGACACGAGGGGTACACAAGTGTGTAGAGGTGGCAGCGATAGATGGTGAAGAAGTGAACCGATCTGGCGTCCTCCAGCCAGCTCAGGTGGTGGAGCAGGGAGTGCTGCAAGGCTGTACAAGGTGCCAGCCCCACAACAAACTCTGGTTGGCTGGAGGACATGGGGGTGCAAGGACTGCCATCATGCAGGACCTGGTTAACAAAGGCAAGGGTGTCAGAAAGTAAGGCAAATTTCATCTCTTGGATTAGATGGCAGGTCACATGTGTCATGGATAAACCCGTGTGCTGGGCTAACGCAGTGGAGTCCACCTATGCCCACCTATCATAGTCCAGGAGGTCTCTGATATGGGTGACACCAACTAGGACCAGCCTCTGTCACAATCAGGGTGCCTCCACCATTGGTACCTACAGCTGGGGATTCCAGAGGAGAGGCTTGACGAGCAAGTCAGTACCCTGGACAAGTGTTGCAGGGGACATGGAGGCTGAGACCAGCTTCCAGGCTTGGATGAGATCCTGGAGGAACTCCAGCAGCCCTTCCAGGTCCTGCAGGGAGAAGCCCCATAGGCTGAGGAGCTGCCAGTTGTATTGGAGCCCCCAGAAGTGGCAGAGGAAGGCATGCCCCAGGTTGCCCCATGCCATGTAGCTACTGACACTATATAGCAGTTGCTGCAAGACCTGAAGGTGGAACATCAGGATCTTGCTGTGCAGGGAAACCAGGTCCTGGCCACCCTCCCGCAAGGGGAGGCCCAGGACCTTTGCAGTGACTCAGTGCCATTCCGGCCAGAAAAACTCCAGTGTCCATCTCTAGAGCCTGGCCAGGACCTTGAGGGGCATTGGCAAGGTGTGGAAGCAGTGCCAGAGCACGGACAGGACCAGCTGATTCAACAGTACCACTCTCCCGTGCAGGGAGGGACACCGCAGCAGTCCTGCCCATGCTTAGAGTTCCTCCACCACCCTTGCCTCCAGCTGGCACCAGTTCTCTGGTGGGAAGGAGTCCATGGGGGACAGGTAGAACCCCAGGTAGAGCAGTGAGCCTGTGCTCCAGCGGACCCTAGAAACATGGGGGGGAGTGAGACCACCTGCCACCCATCACCCACTGTAAGGCCAAAGCTCTTGGCCCAGTTGACCTGAGCAGAGGAGGCTGCTGAGTACAATGCCTGGCAGGCCTCCACCCATGCCAGGTTGCCCAGGTCCTGGATTGTGAGGAGCTCGTCGTTGGCATACGCTGATAGGACCAGCCACACCATCAACTCACAAAGCACCGATCCCACTACCCACCTCTGCAAGCGGATGAGGAAGGACTCCAAGGCCAAGGTATACATCTGGCCTGATGGAGTTCAGGCCTTGATGCACCCTTTGCCTGAACCGGATGGGCTCTGTCAGGGTCCAGTTGAGCTTGACCAAGAACTGTAGAGGTGTACAGCACCTGGAGAGTCTGCACAAAGTGGGGCCTGAAGCCGAAGGTCCACAGCATGCCTGTGAGGTACCCATGATCCACCCTATTACATGCCTTCTCGGTCCAGCAACAGGAGGGCAAAAGACAGGCCCTCCTGGTGCGCTAGCTCCAGGAGGTCCTGAACCAGGTACAGGCTGTCAAAGATGAAATGTTCAGGCACTGTGTATATCTGGTCAGGATGGATCATGGATTGCACGCACAGTCAGCATGGACTGCATGCACAGTGAGATGGCCTTCACTGCCACCTTGTAGTCCGTGCAGAGGAGGGACCTGGGACACCAGTTCCCAGGTCATGGGGATCCCCCTTCTTCCACAGAAGTGTCAACACAGACCTCTGACACAACAAGGGGAGCTCCCCAGGGATGGGTTGGTTGGGTCAGCAGTCCAACTGGGAGTGGCATACCAGCTCCTACCCCACTCTCATGTAGATGAAGGTGTGGGGGGCATCAGGGTGACAGATGTGCTAGATGTCCACTAGGGAGTACTCTGTCAGGATCTCCCCAAGCATGCCTGGCTCCGCTTCCTGCTTGATTGGTCTCGTGCATCTGGGTTGACATCAAAGTCCCCACTAAGGACCTGGCACTCACAAGGGTTGAGGGTACCGGTGTAAGTAGCTGCCTGGCAGAAGAAGTCTGCCAACTCTGCATCCTTCACAGGGGCATACATGTTCAGAAGGTTCAGGACCAGCCCCTACACTTGGACCTGTGTGCAGCAGGTGGCTTGGCACCACTTGAACATCCTGGATAACCTCCAGCTGCAGGCCTGAGGAGAACAGGCTGGTCATCTTGCAAGAGGTGACTGAGAGTTGACTAAAAAAGACCTTGCCTCTTCACTCCAGCTGCTCGCTAGGCTCATTGGCCACATCGTTAAGGTCTCCTGCAAGAATACCACAGGTTACCCTCCCTCCCAAAGGAAGGAGAGCACCTGGCATCTCCAGAGACCCTTCCTGCAGCTGTAGACATTGAGGGTCATGATCTCATGGCTAAGGGGTGGATCAGATAATCAGGGGCCTTGAGTGTTGCAACACCTGATGTGGGGTTCCTGGCTTGTGCAGCCCTCCCACAGGGTTAGAGGGTATCTATGAAACTGTGGGCCTGCCTATAGATTTGAGAGTTGCAGGACTTGGGCCCCTTGCCTTCCCCCACCAGTGCCCTCAGTGTTGAGGAGGCTGTCAAAATCTCCCCAGCAGTCTAAGGCAAGCTGCACCTTGCTGGTAAACTGCCAGGTGAAGTCGCGGTCAAGGAATGCAAGTAGCTCACCCCTGGGGATTGCTTGAACTAAGAGGTCTGCAGGCTGCACAGAGCCTGCTGGTTCTCAAGCATCCTCTTCCTCATTCCGGGGCTAGTGGGCTCCTTGGGCACCATCTGAACCCCCTGGGCCACTAATTCCCCAAACCTGGGCTGGGATAGAGAGATCTCTGAAGCCCCTTGGGAGAGGGGTGGGGGGTAGGACTCCCTCACATGATGGCAGGGCACAGCTGGAACCCTAGGGGTCTGTGTGGGGTTCCCAACAAGATCAGTCTGTCTGTCAGGGGACCCCACCTCAACCCCATCTGGAGTGGGACCACAGGGCAGGCTGGTAGCAAGGTTATTCTGGGAGGCAGAGGGAGGAGACCCATCAGGCACTGGGGTAGCATCGGTGCCCACCTCAGAGTATCTGCCCCCTCAGGACTTATGAGGTGAGTCCCAAGGGCCCCATCTCCCCCAGGTCATTGGAGGGGGAGAGCTCTGCTACCTGACCTACCATTGGGTCAGCCAAGGCCTCAGCCTCAGCGCCCATGGTCTTGGGGGGCAGGCCCTGGCTTGCAGAGTAGGGGGTCTCCTCCACGGGCTCCTGCTTGGGACCAGCCAGCAGCCCCCAGGTGTCCTCCACCAGGATTATCCATCCTTCCTAGGGGTGGGGTGTCAGCCGCAGCTGGGGAGGCCCCTGGAAGCTGGGTCATCCTTACTCCCCATGTGCTGGTCCTGAGAGGGGCTGGTTTTCCACCTCAGAGGGCTCCAGCTGTGCTTGGGCCTTCCACTTGGCTTTGTGCTTGGAGGGGACCTGCATCCACTCAGTCATGGAGTGGTCCTTGGGTGGACAAGCTGTAGCAGGAGAGGGTAGGGGCTGGGCTGGGGTGGGGCAATTGTAGCAGGGGCATGGCTAGGAGTGGGGATGCCCTGCTCCTTCTCTCCCCTTGGCTGCTGCCTTTCTCCTTGGGACTGTGCTAAACTTGATTGGAGGGTGGGAGCTGGGTGTTGTGGGCAGAGTGCCATGGGGGTGCTGGTGGCAGGGGCGCCCCTCTTGCTAGTGGGACCTATGAATGCCTTCTTTGCCAGGTTCATGGGACACTCGTGATGCAAGTGCCCCAGGGCATGGCACTGGAAGCACCGCAGGTCCCCCAGTGTATAAAACCTCACCAGGGCCTGCTGAAAAGGAATCACAAGGCACTCTCAGCCTCCAGCCATGTTCCTGCCACCAGCTGGATCATGACCTGGCGGCAGAAAAAATGCATGCAGCCCAGCAGGAAGGTCACCACTGGAGAGATTACTCTCCCCTGGGTTTGCAGCTGGGGGAGTAGGGCCCAGTTGGGAATATAGGGTAGGATGGAGCTGAGGACCCACCTGGGTTCCCAGCTCTTCTAGGGGCTCAAGGGGGATGTATTCACTCTCCACCATGAGCCCCTCTCCATTGCCTTTTGTGTGGCAGCCTCTGAGGAAAGGAAAAGCACCCCCCGCCATGAAAGCAGGAGGCCACCATGAACTTGGGGGTCCCCACCACTCAAGCCAGGGCCTGCACCCAAGTCTCAAAGTGCAGGTCCTCCTGCTTAGGTAGGTGGCACTTCACCCTGTGCCTGCAGGTGAGTGCCAGAAAGGGGGCCCCCATCACTTGAGGATCACCCCACAGCCACTTGTGCATAACTGCAGTGCCCTCACTGGGGGGACCACCTTGGTGGGGCCAGAGCTAGGGCCAGGGCCAGACTGAGTGGGTGTGCTGGCTGGTGTTGCACACCCAGTCCCCTTAGGTGCTAGTGGTCTAAGCCAGGGGTTGAGGCCCTTGCCCTTCCCACCCCCCAGCTGTAGAGGAGGCTGAAGTGGAGCCCTTCCCATTGTCCTTGTCCTGGGTCCCTGAGGGGTCCAGGAAGGGCTTGGGAGCCCCTCTGGGGGGGGGGCCTGGCTGGGGAAGACTCCCTGCCCCCCACACTGGAGTCTCATTTGCCCCAGCAGTGGGGATTACAGTCTGGGCTTGTCTACCCGGGGGGGAGGGGAAGTTGGTTGGACTCTGCCCCCAGGGTGGGAGTTATAGAGACATGCATCCTCTCAGGGGGCTGGCTGGAATTTGCCTCCAGAATGGGGATTACAGGAAGTTTTGTAGGGGCATCTGCCCCCCTGAAGGCTTCTGCCCTGCCATTGCATCACGTAAGGGATAGGGAAACCAAAAAAGAAAAAGAAAAAAAAAAACACAGAAGGGCTAATGAATCCAATAGGGGCAAGCTGGGGCTGGGGGGGGTGAGAAGAAGCTCACTGAGCTACAGCCTCCCTGGAAACTGGGCAGGCTATGCTCAGGGAAGGTGGGGGAGGGGACACAGACACAGAAGGACTGGGGAGACTCGAGCTGGCTTACTCAGCCACACAGCAAACAACAGGACACGAGGAATGAATCATAGGACTTACCACACAAGGGCAAAACACACAGGGAAGGCTTCTGAGGCAGATGTAAAAGATGGCTGGAGTGGTAGAGGGGCTTTGTTTGTTGGAGCCCAGTCCAGGAGCCCCTCAGGCCTCCATCCAGGCACTCAGCAGAAGGCAGCAAACAAGGCACAGGATCAGATGCGGTAAGGCAGCTGTGAGGGAGCGCAGGAGCAAATATTCCATTAAGGCAGTAATCCAGTGCAGATGTGGTGCAGGGCACTGCAAGGCAGTGTGGTGGAGAATCCCCCCCTCTCCTGAGCGGGGGGGGCAGTGACAGCACAGGTAACAGTAGCAGTGGCAGCAGCAGCGGCAGTGGTGGTAGTAGCCGTCCAGGTCAGCCACCCCAGGTGTTTGTCAGGTGAAGATGAAGGTGGAGATGGTTTGCCTGAGGCACCTGGGAGCAGGCTGGGCAGCAGGCCAGAACAGGAGTGCAGAAGCTGGGGTGCGGTATAATGTAGTGGGGATGTGGTGGGCCCCCCAGGGGGGCAGTAGCATGTAGCAGAGGATCTCCCCCATGGGGAGGGGCAGGTGGCAGGAGAAGGAGAAGGTGTGGCCAACCACCTCCCAGAAACTTCTGAGGGCAAGTAGCCCTGAGCTACTCACGAGGGCAGATTTTTATACAGCTAGGGCCAACACAGCTGTTGGCCTCAGCCTCTAGCTGTGGCTGCAGATCTGGGAGAAGCTGGGCAGGGTTAGTTTGCTCCAAGTGGAACAACTTGACCCACACCAAAGTGCTTGCTCAGGCACATGGGCTGAGGCACAAATCTCCAGTACAAATTGGTGCTGCTGCTATTTGAACTGCTGCAAGCACACGTGCCTGCATGTGTGGATGCGTCCATTGGGCTCAACCCCACATGCAGGGGCATGCTCTTGCAGTAGCAAAAATAGTAGTGGCACAAATGTGTGCTGCTACTTTTGGCAACAGTGCAAAGCAGATTTGTAGATCCAATCACTAGAATTCTGATTATCTGCTATTTGTATTTTTATACCATACCCATCACCATAGTCTTAGCTCTTAACTATTATGTACAACCCAGCAAAAATGACCAATTGTTTTCTCACAGACTTAGATTATAAATGTAAAGTATCCCGTGGTGCCAGAAACTGTCTTAAAAATATAAGGCAAGGCCAAAGAAGCAAGCTCTGCATTTGCTCTTTAGTTCATAGTCATTGTTATGTCTTCCAGGAAAGATTCCTTATGTCCAGGCAGCTTTGTTTCCTGCCTTTGTCTCCTGTGTGCTTCTTGAGACTGAATACCTTAATCTTCATGACAACAGGTTGTGAGATGCAGGTAAATGAGTAATTTCTTAATGATAATTGCTTCTTACATAGTCAATTATCAACATATTTCAAGACAGATTTTTAGAGCAATATGTAGAACTTTCAGACACAAGAGAGACCTCAAAAGCAAAAAGAGGATAGCTGGAAATTCCTCTTTCACAAATACTTTCTGAATACACTGTTGGGCAGTTGCTTATTAGTCTCTTTCAGCTAGAGTGTCACAAAACTATATTTTGAATGTAATATTAATATTGCTAGGGCTCTTTTTTATAAAGTAAGTTAAAATCACGGTATCATAGAAAGTTGGACTTGTAGGTACTTTCAATGCTTATCTACTCTGTCCACTAAGCCCAGCACAGGATCACATTAATCATTCCTGACAGATATTTATCTGGTTTCTTCTTTAACTCCTTAGATTGTGGGAAATGTTGCAGGATACTCCCTACCACATTTTTTTAGGACTCAGTCTCTTAGTTCATGTTGTACAAACATATCCAAAAATGCTGGTGATCAATGTAATTTAGTTTCATAGAATCATAGAAAATTAGGGTTGGCAGGGACCTCAGGAAGTCACCTAGTTTAACCTTGTGCTCAAAGCAGGACCATCCCTGTAAACTCTTGGCCAGACCCACACATGAAATTTAAATTGTTAAATTGCTAAAACAATACATTCTGTACAAAATGTGAGTTTGTGGCTGGGACCACGTGAAAGAAAGCAATCCCAAATTGATCTCATCTCCTGTGTTACACTTCCTGTGTTAATTGCAAATGTACCCAATGCTTATTATGATAAATCAGTCTATGTGACTGCATCTAACCCAGTGGTTCTCAAGCTTTTTTGTACCAGGATCCATTTGTAAACATTGATGACCAGTCTTGACCCAGTGCCTCTCACTCTGGATCTGCTGCCCCCAGTCCCTAGTCCTCCAGCGTGTAGGGCAAGGGGCCACCCCAAGCTGACCCTTGCAGGCTGGAATTCTGTCACAGTTTCCCATGTTTTTCTCCTTTAAAAGGAGAATCCATTTTTAAAACCTGTTGATCCATTTTTAGTTTGTTTGTGACGCTTTCATATATTCTTGCGACCTACTTTTGGGTTATGATCCATGGATTGAGAAACACTGATCTAACCTACCTACCTCACACCCAGTGACCTCTGATCCTCACTGATACACGCTTGCATTCACTAATTAAGGCATATTTCTCAAAATAGGCAGTCAATCTCTAAATGTTTATTATGCTAAACTAGTCTATTTGCCTCAAACTCATACCTATCGTATCTAATAGCCTCTGATCTTTATTACCTCACTTTACACTTTAACAGACCTGCTTTGGTCTAATAAATGTATCCCAGGTACCGAAAATAACTTGTAACATCTTCTCTTAATCAAGGCATATCTCTCAAAACAGGCATTCAATATCTGTCAAATATCTCCATAAGCCATTTGAGGCAGCACTATTTTTAATGTAACCACCGAAAGACAGTACTGTCTATTGTGATCAGCTTCCTAAAGGTACCTCATTCAATCAATACCCACCCCATTTAATTCCAAACTAATGAAAAGCTTGCAGAAGCAAAACTAACACACAAAACAGGATACAATTGTAAAATGTTAATTCCATTCTTCCCTGCTTTGTTCAGACTTTGATTAACCAACTATCAAGAAGGAATGTTTTGAAGCTATATAATTGAACAAGTATAAGTAGGAAAGAGTTGCCAGGAAAGTGGGCATCTTCTTCAGAGGGAAAAGAGACACTGCAACCTGCTCCCAGCTGGACTAAGGCAATGGATCCACAGTTTGAGAAAACTGAAGACTGAACCACCTTCTGGGCCTGCACAAATAAAGAATCTCGTGCAGCTAATACGAGGACTGTGTGGTAATATAGCTCATTTATTGAATACTGAGAAAGAGACTTTTTTCTGTCATTGAGTTTCATAGCTTGTTGGTAGTTATTAAAGCAAGACTTTCTCTTATTAATCACCTGAGTGTTGTATCAATTATTAAAGCACTAGGTTAGGAATTTGGTACAACAATCCCTAAGTATATCATTTCAGCCAGGGCTTTGTCAAGCTGGGCTTTAAAAACCTCCAAGATTGGAGATTCCACCACCTCTCTGGGTAACCTGTTCCAGTGCTTTACCACCCTCCTAGTGAGAGAGTTTTTTTTCTAATATCCAACCTAAACATCCCTTGCTGCAACTTGAGACCATTACTCCTTGTTCTGTCATCTGTTACCACTAAGCTTCATCTAGCTCCATCCTCTTTAGAACCTCCCTTCAGATAGTTAAAAGTTGCTATGAAATCCCCCCTCAATCTTCTCTTCTGCAGACTCAATAAGCCCAGTTCCCTCAGCCTCTCCTTGTAAGTCACATGCCCCAGATCCCCAAACCATTTTTGTTGCCCTCAGCTAGACTCTTTCCAACTTATCCACAGCAACAAGGGCACACTGCAACTAATATCCATCTTACTGTTCACTGTAACCTCCGAGTCCTTTTCTGAAGAGCTGCTGCTTAGCCAATGAGTCTTCAGGATGTAGTGGTGCATGGGATTCTTCTGTCCTAAGTGCAGGATTTTGCACTTTTCCTTGTTGAACCTCATGAGATTTCTTTTGTCCCAATCCTCCAATTTGTCTAGGTCACTCTGAATCCTAGCTCTATCTACTAATCCTAGCGTAATCTACTATTTTCCACAGCTTGGTATTACCAAAGAACTTGCTGAGGGTGCATTCCATCTTCCAGATTGTTAATAAAGATATTGAACAAAATTGGCCCCAGACTGACCCCTGAGGCATTCTACTTGATACTGGCTAGACACTGAACAATTGATTACTACCTGATGAGCTCAAAGAGCCAGCCACCTTGCAGTCCATTCATCCAACCCATATTCCTTAGCTTGCTTGCAAGTATGCTGTAGGAGATGGTATCAAAAGCCTTGTTAAAGTCAAGGTATAGCACGTCCACTGTTTTCCCTGCATCCACAGTTATCTCATCATAGAAGGCAATCCAGTTGGTCAGGCATGACTTCCCCTTGGTGAATCCATGCTGACTCTTCCTGATCACTTTTTTCTTCCAAGTGCTTAGAAATGGATTCCTTGAGGACCTGCTCCATGATTTTTCCAGGGACTGAAGCTGATTGGTTTGTAGTTTCCCAAATCCTCCTTCTTTCCTTTCTTAAACATGGGCACTATATTTGCCCTTTTCCTATTGTCCAGGACCTCCCATGATTGTCATGAGTCCTCAAAGACAATGGCCAGCAGCTCTGCAATCACATCAGCCAACTCCCTCAATACCCTTGGATACATTGCATATGGCCCCATAGACTTGTATATGTCTAGCTCTTCTAAATAGTCCCTAACCTGTTCTTTCACCATTGTGGGCTACTTACCTTCTCCCTAAACTGTGCGGTCTGGTGCAGTAGTCTGGGAGCTGACCTTGCCAGTAAAAAGCAAGATAAAAAAGGCACTAAGTACTTCAGCCTTTTCCTCGTCATCTGTGACTAGGTTGCCTCTCCCATTCAATAAGGGACCTACACTTTCCCTGACCTTCCTT
Source organism: Crocodylus siamensis (assembly GCF_052110815.1). Lineage (NCBI taxonomy): Eukaryota > Metazoa > Chordata > Crocodylia > Crocodylidae > Crocodylus > Crocodylus siamensis. Next base: position 64,576,395 of record NC_143400.1, on the reverse strand, counting down.
TTGTTGCTGACATACTTATAGAAACCCTTCTTGTTATCCTTCACATCCCTTGCTAGCTGCAGCTCCAAATGTACTTTGGCCTTCCTTATTTCATCCCTGCATGCCTGAGCAATATTCTTATACGCCTTCCAAGTTGTTTGGCCAAGCTTCAACTTCTTATAGGCTTCCTTTTTGTGTTTAAGTTCACCAAAGAGTTGTCTGCTAAGCCAAGCTGGTCACTTGTCACATTTGCTATTCTTCCTGCACATCAGGATGTTTTGTTCCTGCACCCTCAGTACAGTTTCTTTAAAATACAACCACTTCTTCTGGACTCCTTTCTCCCTCAGACTGGCCTCCCAGGGGATCCTGCCCATCAGTTCCCTGAAGGAGTCAAAGTCTGCTTTTCTGAAGTCCAGGATCCATACTCTCCTTTCTTCCTTTTGTCAGGATCCTGAACAAAATCATATCATGGTCACTGCTGCCCAACTTGCTCACCACTTTTACATCCCCCACCAATTCTCCCTTGTTTGTGAGCAGTGGGCCAATGTGGCAGGGCATCTTTGGTGCCTGCCACTTTAAGGACTTGTGCAGGCAGCAGAGCAGCCTGCAGATGACTGCAGTGCCAATCGGGGGTCACATGGCCATTAGGAGGCTGCCTGATTGGAGGATGGCCTGGCTTGTGGAGAATAAGAACAGACCCTGAGCAGCAGAGCTGGCAGTTGCTACAGGGAGCTGAAGGAAAAACATCTCCCAGCTGGAGCTGCTGCTCCCAGAACACCTGGAGGTTTGGGATAGGAACTATGGGGATGGAGGAAGTTTCTGGTCCTGGAGAATGACCTGCTGGAGTAGGATGGTGTAGTGGGGCTGCCTGTGGCAGGGTGGTCCCCAGGAAATGCCACACCAGTTGCTTTCCTAAAGAAAGGTGAGTATGGGACATCCTATAGCCTCAGCCTTCACAATGTGGTGGGTAACCCTGTAGAAAGGATAGGTTCAGGGCCCAGGTATTTCAGCAGACGCCTGAGGTCTAGGGGCTGTTGGGCCCAGAAACCCCAGTGAAAGGGTGGTATAGTGATCTTAGTGGGGGGAGATGTGAGAGAACAGCTGAACAGGGTAGGCCACATAGAGTAGGGTTCATATGGGGGGCCTGATGGGCTGTGTAGAGTAGGGTTTGTGTGAGGGGCCTGAAGGACTACGCATAGGCCAACCCCAGTAGCTTGATAGTGTGAAGAAGCAGGACTTGAGGTCCCAGTGAGGGGGGCATGTGGTCAAGGTAGGTCTCTGGGTACCTGAGGCCAAATCTGGGTCAGAGGCTGAGTGCAGCTCAGCAATGGGGCTGGGGGAGCTAGGAGTAATTTGGATGCCATCTGCGAGGCATGGGACACAGTAAAATGGTGGTTGGAGCTGTATATTATGCTCTTGACATCAGGCCATTAAATGGGCAGCCTCCTGCCTAGAAACATCAATTCAATTACATCAAAGGCGTGGCAGATGAGTTAGGTGAGTGGACTGCTTTAGACAGGTGGGCAGCCAACATTGTTACCGGCCTCAAGATGGCCCCCTGTCACAGTCAAGAAGAGCACGGTCTCCCTAGTTGGTCTCTCCAACACTTGCACCAGGAAGGTATCTCCAACATGCTTCAAAAACTTCCTGGATTGCCTATGCACTGTTGTATTGCCCTCCCAGCAGATGTCAGGGTGGCTGAAGTCCCCCAGGAGAACCAGGGCCTGTGATTTGGAAACTTCTGTTAGTTGTCATTCCACTGGGGAGGAGACTATTCTCAGCCAGACTGGCTGACCTCCTTGACTCAGCTTTAAACTAAGCCCGCTGGGGGAATGGGTGGATAACCGCCAATGTAAGCCCACTAGGCAACTACTGCATAACCAGCAGGTTAGGGCACCCAAGGGAATCAATACCTATCCCGGCCCTGGAACAGTGTCCGCCTGGGAGTGCAAGGAAACCTAGGGCTTCCAATGGGACACTTACATGTCTGTACACCAATGCCAGGAGCTTGGGGAACAAACAGGAAGAACTGGTCCTCCTGCTAAGCAAGAAAGACTACAATCTCATAGGGATAATGGAGACCTGGTAGGACTCCACCTATAACTGGGCTACAGGTATAGATGGTTATACCATGTACAGGAGAGATCGTGCAGATAAAAGGGGTGGGAGCGTAGCTCTCTATGTCAAGGAAAGCTACACGTCCCTGCAAATTGACACTGGTACCCAGGAAGGATAACTGGAGTCCTTCTGAGTTAAAATACATGGGAAAGGTGGCACAGGGGACATCATGGTAGGAATCTACTACAGACCTCCTATCCAGAAACAAGAGCTAGACCAGGAATTCGCCAGGGAACTTGCTGAGGCTGCATGCTCTCAGTGCATGGTTTCCATGGGACACTTTAACTACCTGGACATCTCATGGGAAGAGCACTCGGGCAATTCCGATTAGTCGCAAAGCTTCCTCACATGCGTGGATAAGCTCTACCTGATTCAAGAAATCTATGAGCTGACAAGAGGTGAAGCATTGCTGGACCTGGTACTGGCCAAAGGGGATGATTTAGTCAGTGACCTAGGAATCAGTGGAAAGCTGGATGACAGTGACCATGAGCTGATCACCTTTACTATCCATTGCAAAGCTGGCAAGTCAGTCAGCAATGCAGAAGTCCTCAACTTCAGGAAAGCTGACTTTGACAAGCTCGGGAGACTCGTTGCTGAGGCCCTAAAGGACCATGACTCGACAGGAAGAGGAGTCCAAGAGGAGTGGTTACTCCTCAAGGGAGAAATCCTGACAGCACAAGGGTTGCGCATCCCATCTCAGAGGAAGGGTAGCAAAAGGGCACAGCAAGCAGGGAACTTGAGGACCTCCTTCATCTAAAAAGAGAGACTTATAAAGATGGAAAGCTGGAATAACCACCAAGGAGGAGTACTCAGCACTGATCTGTGCTTGCTGGGAGCGGATCAGAAAAGCCAAGGCTGCAACTGAACTGCATCTGGCTTCACATATCAAGGATAATAAAAAGTCAGATATGTAGGTAGTTGGAAAAGAAGCAAGGGTAACATTGGACCCCTGCTGAACCAAATGGGACAACTGATAACCAACACCCAGGAAAAAAGCCAGCCTGCTCAATGGGAGTTTTGTGTCAGTCTTTCATCAGCCCAGAGGGACCACCCTGCCTAGCATGATGCAAGACAGCCAGGGTGAGGGTGTATTTATACCCAGCATCAGTGTAGACCTTGTAAAGGAACACCTTGAGAGGCTGCACATCTTCAAGTCAGCTGGTCCTGACAGATTACATCCTAGAGTACTCAAGGAGCTGACAGGTGTCATAGCCCAACCATTGGCAAAAATATTCAAAAACTCGTGGCGCTCCAGTGAAGTACCTGAAGACTGAAAGAAGGACAATGTGGTACCCATCTTCAAGAAAGGGCAGAAAATAGATCCTGGGAATTGCAGGCCAATCAGCTTGACCTCAATCCCCAGTAAGATTCTGGAGAAAATTATCAAAGAGATCCTTCTTAATAAGCTGGCTGATAGCAACATCCTGAGGGACAGCCAGCATGGGTAGGTCTTGCCTGACCAATCTCATCTCCTTCTATAACCAGGTGACATATTGCCTGGACAAGGAAGAAGAGATTGACAAAAGGCTAGGTACTCCACCTTGGGAGGAAAAAAACCCGCAGCACGCTTATAGGTTCAGCTGTACTACGCTCACTAGCTACCTGTAAGTATGTAAAGGGCTGAAAGAGACTTGGGGGTCATGATAGACCACAAGATGAACATAAGCCACCAATATGATGTCACAGCTGGTAAAGCAAACAAAACTCTGGCTTGCATCCATAGATGCTTCTCAAGTGAATCTCAGGAGGTCATCCTCCCGCTGTACTCGGCCTTGGTGAGGCCGCAGCTGGAGTACTGCATCCAGTTTTGGGCTCCACAATTCAAGAAAGATGTCGAGAAGCTTGAGAGAGTCCAGAGGAGAACCATGCACATGATCAGAGGGCAAGAGAACAGGCCTTATGAAGAGATGCTGAGAGCCATGGGACTCTTCAGCCTGGAAAAGTGCAGGCTCGGGGATGACCTGGTGGCTGCCTATAAGTACATAAGGGGTTTGCATCAGAATCTGGGGGAACATCTGTTCACCAGAGCGCCCCAAGGGATAACAAAGACCAATGGTCATAAAACAATGGCCATGACCATTTTAGGCTGGACATAATGAAAAACTTTACTTTCCAAGCCCCCAAGGCCTGGAATAGACTCCCTCCAGAAGTGGTGCAGGCACCTACTCTGGGCTCATTCAAGAAACGTTTGGGTGCTTATCTTGCTGGGGTCCTTTGATCCTAGCTGACTTCCTGCCCCTAGGGAAGGGGCTGGACTTGATGATCTTCAAGGTCCCTTCCAGCCCTAACGTTTATGAAAACTATGAAAGCTTCATCTACTACATCCTCCTGGTCTGGTGGTCTATAGTAGACACCCACCAAAACATCAGCCTTGTTGCTATCCTCTCTAACCTTAACCCCAAGACTTTCAGCAGGCTTATCTCCAGTTTCATACAGGAGCTCTGAGCAATCATATGGCTCGTTTTCATAAAGTGTAACTCCTCCTCCTCTTCTCCCCGCCTGTCCTTTCTGAACAGTCTGTACCCATCCATGACAGTGCTCCAGTCATGCAAGCTATCCAACAAAGTCTTTACTATTCCAATCACATCATAGTTCCTTGTCTGGGTGAGGACTTCCAATTCTTCCTGCTTGTTTACCAGGCTCTGTGCATTTGTGAACAGGCACTTGAGGTGGCTAGCCAATTGCCCTACTTTCTCAGGAAGAATGAAGCCTCCCCTGTTGCCCCCTCCAGCTTCTGCTTCCTCCAGGTCTCTTGCTTCCCCACTTACCTCAGGGCTTTGGTCTCCATCCCCCTTTTTGATAGATGACTATGATCCAACTCTTTTAATACAAATATAATGATAATAATAATAATAATAATAAAAGACAGTGTCCACAATATGCACATCCTTCATGCTGTATGGCTATAAAAAGGCTATCGTATGAGTCTATTTCCATGAACTTGAATTTTAATAAAAATAACACTTTCTTTCTACATGTAGCTATACATGTGTTAATGTGGAGATTATTGGGGCTGGTTTCAAGTGTTAAGTTTCAAATGTCTTCATTTTCTTTCTATAATGTACCTATCATATTCTTTTTGCAGCTGGTGCTGACTTATTCATATGGGTAGACAAGTAACCAAGCTCCCCTCAAGATTCTCATGCCTAAGAGCAACTGACAATATTTAGTGGCTTGCACCAGTTGTTCATTCTTCCAGGAACATAAATAGATATTCTCTCCTCCCCTTGGCATGTCAAGAACTAAAATGTGAGCCTTATACTATCATCCATATACAATAATATATATAGACCAGCTTTACACGAACAAAATCTACTCTTGTCCTTTAGCCCCATGATAATTATGATGAGAAATGAATGTGATTTTATTTAGTAGTCAAATAAAAACATTCTTGTCTCCATGCAGACAAATGAGGAATGTTTTATAAGGCTGCTGTTTAAGGCTGTGTGTAGACAAAACAAGGGGCATGTGTGCATGACACTTTAGAATGGGTTAAATGCTTTTGTACCACTTTAATGGTGTTGGTGTTTGCATGCATCAGTGGTGCACTGTGCAGTAATTCCAGCCGCTGTAGCAAATTCAGTGGTGTAACGCACCTTAAATGACTTGAGGTGCAGCAAACTAAAACTCCTCTGAGGAATTTTAGTTTGCTGCCCTACAGCTGTGGAGCAAAGCACCGGGCTCCATGCAGCTCAAAGGCTCTGCAGAAAGCCCATGCAGGCAGCCTGGCAGCAGCCTGGGAAGACAGACTCCGCACAAGAAAAACAAACAAACAGCAAGCCTGTTCTTACAGCCCCCCCGGAAGCCTACCTGCTAGAGTTGCATAGGAGCTCTGTGCTTCCCTTCATGGCTGTGGTGCCCCCCAGGGCTGCCTGAGCCAGGTGACTGCAGGTGAATGCTGCCTGGGGGGGAGCCGCCACTGCTGTGGAGGGAAGCACCAGCCCCACCCTCACCCAGAGCCCAGGGACCGCTCTATGCACCAGCAGCTCATCCTCCCTTCCCCGCCACCAGAGAGGCAGGTAAGTTCAAGTGTGTGCACGACACTGGGGTTTAAAGGGCCCTAAATTGAAGTGGTGGTTTGTTAATTTAGGGCCCCTGTTTTGTCTACACATGTTCTTAGGTTCAAAAACTGAAAATTACAGGTGAAGCTGTTGTGAGATAGTCATTCCACATTATGTTATGAAATGATTTCTTAGATTTTGTACCATACTAGAAGCACTCTTTTTGATCCTGCCTACAGTACAAAAGTTTATTTCAGTTTGAAGTATTAGAAGCTTACTTATGCTTATGTTTTGGTAGAACAGTTGTATCCGAACTATAGAATCAAATACATAGTAATTTAAATTTTGCTTCCCTGCTGATGCACAGGGATATATGTCAGAGACATTTCTGGTTTATTACCAGGTAGCACAATCACAGGATCGGTATAGAGATGATCCATTTGTATACCTTATTATTTATATGTGATTATTAACATGAAAGTGAATGGGTATCATTGATCTCTATTGCTAATCTGCATTGACATTACTAATGATAACAGAAATTTAAGTATTTCGGAAGTGTTAACATTTTATTTTTAAATGTGTACTTCATAGGCTATCTACTGGATGCTTGAAATGCCTGCACTGGATAGTGATGAACCCAACATGTGATTTGTAATGGAAATCATTTTCCCTCTTGTTTCTCTGGTGGAATGATGTTTTGGTAATATCGTTTTATAATATGTATCTTCAGGGACACATTAATGCCCATGAAATAAACAGTAACTAAAGGAAGACAAAAAATGCCAATTAATTCTTAAGACTAGATATAAAGTTAGTTAATGACTTGGAAGAGTGCATTGTGTATACACAGTAGCCCATACTTAGAACGCTACTGAAGTCAGGCAGAAGGCAGGGTAAATCTGCACTTTACCGGCTAACCAAATAGGACATAAATAAGCTTTTGTAAGCAGGAGCTTACTTCATCAGATGCTACCTCTCTCTACTGAAGTCAACAGGGATGTTGCCACTGACTTAATAGGAACCTAACTTTGGCATAAATTTTGCTAAATGTTTGGAAAAGTAACATTTGAACAACCAGGCTGCATACACACATGCAGGCACATGCAACTTGCAGCAGCTCAAATAGAGTGGCACAAATTTGTGCTGGAGATTTGTGCCTCATCACAGATGCCTGAACATGCACTTCGGTGTGAGGCAAATGGTGCTACTTGTGCTGGCCCCAGCAATATAACAACCTGCCCTGGTAAGCAACTAAGGGCTACTTCTCCTCAGGAACTTCTGAGGCTCAGCCAGTTGGTATCTGGGGACACTAGCCCCTTGTGCCAGCTAGACTGCTGTAGCAGCCCTAACATTGAAGGGCCCTGCACCCTCTACCCACTGCAGCAGTCTGGCAGCTAGGGCTGCTGCTTGGCTTTGACCTGCTGGCTGCCGCCACCTGCAACAGCATCTGGCCCCTTGGATCTACAGCCCCATGTCTGCATGCCTGCCAGATCTGGATGGGGACCAAATGGTCACCTGGACTGTGGCATGGGCACTGCAGCAGAGCTGCCTGCACCTCTGTGCCAGTTGCCAGTGGGCCATGGCTGCACAGTTGGTCTTCGTGTGGTATTGGTGCTATGTGTGACCCCACACTGCCATATAAGCAAATATCACTTGGAACATGTCCTTATTGTGGTGGTCTGCTTTGAACTGTCAAAGCATGTCCTCCTGGCCCGAAATGGCCAGAAGGTCAGCCACCTCATTTGCCCTCCAGCTGGGTCCCTGTTGCCAGCCCTGGGCAGACTCCTCTGCCTGGGTCCCGCCACTTGCTTCTGTAGCAGGAATCTTGGTGTTCCCCGTTTAAAAATTGCAAATTCTCTGATAAAAAATCCCAAATTCTCTCATTAAAATACCCCAAAATCTATGTTCTTTCATGATTAAAATGAAACACCACTATAAGAGAGAGAATCAGTCAGGAAATGTTTTATTGATATATTTACAATTTTAAAGCAATTTGGGAGCCTACCAGTGCCTCTATCATCATAATATAATTAATTCTAAATATCTTTATAAGCTTTGGTATTTGCTTTTGTTTTTTTATCCTAGAAAAATCAGAGCTTCTCCTGCCCCCTTTGCTATCCAGGATGTGAGGAGTGTGTGGGGGCTGTGGGCTGGACCATTGAGGTGCTCATGGCCTGCTGCAGGCACACCCGAGGTGGTGTGCCACCACCTGAGACCCAGTGGCTGCACATGGCAAATGGAACCAGCCTGGCCTGCTGGTGCACACCTTCAAACAGGACCAGGACAGCTCCTGCTGCCATCCGTGGCTCCTGAGTGCACGTGTCCCAAAGGCAAGTGTTTGCTTGTCTGGATGCAGCCCCTGTAAATATCTGAGAGAATCAGCAGTATGGTTCCTGAAGCAAAGGTTGATAAAGGGCATAAAAGTATCTGAACATTTGTGTGGGGAGGCAGGAGATGTGATCTGGAGTAGTTACCAAATATATTAATGGTTCATATGATCCTCAAAGGAAGATTACATATAAACAATTGCTCAAGATGATATTCTTTGCAAGTAGGAAGAAACAAATTAATGTTGAGAAAAGACAGACTCTTCTGGGTTTCAACAGTGTCTATGTGATGGTGAAATTCAGAAGCACTACTAGTACTTTTAAGAGAAAGTCTGAAAATACAGTAAAAGTTAGACTCAAACACAGATTCTTGAGGGAACTTACAAACATTTTTAGCGCATTGAAAACACAGGGGCTAAAGGAGGAAAGGCTATGTATGTTGATTTGGATATAAACTATTTGAACAATGTGACAGATAATCCAATGCAGATGTTTCACTGTGACATTAGAATAGTATCAAATACCACAGAAAGGCACAAGAGTAAATACAGTGACATAAAACCCTGGCCAGCACATATACACATATACACAGGACCTTGTAGTAATGCAGAGGGTACAAAGCCCCACTGCAAATAATGACATTTTTCAGATTCATCACAAGGAAGTGCTGGTAGGATTTGGCTTTTAGTAACCTCTGGCACAAAAGAAAGAGGAGAAATTGACTCTCATTACCAAAATATTTCCTAGAAAGCTCAGGTATTTTTAAAATTGATATCGCCACTGCCAGGCTGAAATACTGGAAGACTACTTTTTCTTGACAAATAGAGAGATTAACAATGTCAGCAAGAGAGCTTAATATATTAAAAAACTTCTTGGGAATTAAGACATTCCTGAACCAAAAAAAGTGTTGAAATTATTTATTTATATTTAAACTAAACTAAGCTTAACTTAAACTAACTTGTCCTGCAGTCTTGTTTCAATTCCTCAGTGACGCTGGTATATATTACCGACTGCTTTCAGCTTGCATTAGGAAGTTCAAATGAAAATGTTATGTCTTTATAGACTATCATTCAAAAACATGATAAACATGAGACATCATCTTTAATTAAAATATCTTTCTCCTTATGCACGCATGAAACAGCAGCTCATAAAAAATGTCACAGCTACTAAGCTGCCTGTACCTCTTGGTCTCTCTGGCCATGTCCAGATGAGTGAGCATGTGTCTGCTGTGGTGTCTCAAAGCAGTTTGAGATGCCACAGGAAGCATTCTAGGAATGAAAAAATGTTCCCCGTGCTACATATTTGCAGTACGGACTGTAAGCGTCATACTGGGAAATTCTAGTGAAAAAAAAAACCACGCAGGAAAAAAGTGGTGCAGGGTGCGCTCCTGGAGTATGCCCAGAAGTAACCAGAGGCTGGGTCCTCCAAAGAGAAGCTCTGGCATCTGGCCAGAGCATCTCTATGCCTGCTGCATGCCCCTGCTGCTCCAGCACACTGTCTCAGTGTGCGGTGTCTCAGTGTGGCAGTGTGCGGTGTCTCAGTGTGGCAGTGTCTTAGCAAACAGAAGTGGGACAAGGCTGGCAGTAGTGGCCTGGACCCAGGCTCTGTCCCAAGTAGGCAGGGATGTTGGGGTGGGGGTGGGGACTGTGGAGGTGCAGGAAACTGTGTTGGGATGGACAGATTGTGGGTGGAGGGACTGTGGGGATAGGGGGGACTGTGTGGGAGGGGTGGGTACCCCACCTATTCCCTCGCACAGTCTCCCCCACCCCTGCAGCAGCAGCCAGCAGTGGGCCAGCAGGGCGCTCATGGCCCACTGTTGGCAGAGGATCTCAGTGGTGTGCAGCGCTGTCTGAAACCCAGGGGCTCCATGTGGCACATGGCGCCAGCCCAGATCACTGGTGTGCACCTTCAGGCTGGACTGAGCCGACTCTTGCTGCCACCTGGGGCTCCTGGCACTGTAGGCAGGAGCTGTACATCATCAAGCCAGACCAGCTCCTGCCTCCATGTGCTTTGTATATCATCAGACTGGACTTCCATGGAGCCTCCCAGCCACGTTGTCCCCACCTGGGTCTGGCAGTTGTGCAGCCATGGGGCCACAGGTCTAAGGGGATGAATGCTGTCACAGGTGACAACAGGTCACAGCCAGACAGCAGCCCTCACTGCTAGACTGTTGTAATGGGTAGAGGGTACAGGGGTGACTCTAGGTTAGGCCTGCTTCAGCAGTCCAGCTGGCACAAGGGACTAGTGTCAACAGATAGCAACTGGCCAGGCCTCAGAAACTCCTGAGGGCAAGTAGCCCTTAGCTGCTCGCCAGGGCAGCTTTTTATACTGTTGGGGCCAGCAAGTAGCTCTGTGGAGGCCAGCCAGGCTCCATGCAGCAGAATCACTGCTGTTGTAGCCCCAGAAGACCCCCAGGACCCCAAGTAAAGCCATTGGTGCCAACCCAGTGCTGGCCCGAGCCTCCCCTACTACCCGTAGGGTCACTTGCCATGTGCCAGAGTACGCATGGCACATGCATTCCCAGGGTCAGTAGGGGAGCTGCCACTAGTTGGCCCTGGGGAACCAAATGTCCACACCATGTGCAGATGTGGCCTCTGAGTGACCTGAGTCTCCTTCTCAGATCATTATATTGCAGATCCATATCAGCTGTAATAAATTTGTAAAGTTCTCTAGTAACTTACTCTGAAGAGATGGGTCATCCAAGAAATCCTCATGAGATTCTTTAATTTCTCCAGGCTTTGATTCACGAAATTCACTCCTAAGAGAGATTTTCCACCATCTAAAAATTACCTATGATTGAAAAAAAGATCTTGTAAAAAATTAATGAAAACGAAATAGCATATATAACATTATTGAAATTTAATTTTATGGTTATGCAAGAACTATTCCATTACTAAGTAAACATAGACATTGTCATACTGGATCAAAACATAGCTACCTCCCCAGCAGCTGTAAGAACTTCTTCAAAGAAGAAATAAAATCTCATAATGCACCAAGATAGATGTGGAATATTGTACATTAGGAAAATTCCTCTTTCATTGAAAGGCAAACTATTTTTTCCATTAAGCATGCATATCTACAAATATTCTTTCTTCACTCCGCATTTAGGAACCAATTTGTATATACCAAAGGATTCTAAACTAGTCTCCGAGATAATCCTGCCCTGGAGTGGCATAACTTTAAACTGAATAATGAGCACTTTAAGCCAATTAAAGATATTAATGTGTAGCCAATCCAGAGGTTAAGGTCTTGAAATGCCACCCTGCCCTGCCTCCTCAAAACTGGGATTATAGATTAAATCCTGAGCTAAGTGAAGTTAGTGGTTAAGCTACCACTGACTTCAGAGGGTCTAGGATTTACCCTATGCCTAATTTGTAATGGGAGTTTCCTTAACATACTGATAAGTGATATGGACATGGTTGAATAATAATAATAATGACCCATATACACACATTCCTAAAGTCTCATTTATCTTTTTTATATTAGCATACACAAATTTAAGGACTAAACTCAACCGTGAATCAAACTTCTAAATGGTCAAATAGCTATAAGAAAACTTAGTTTGAATGTCTACATATGCAGTTAATGCGCAGAAAGCTTATTGCACAGTTAAGTACTGTGTAGTAAGCTTTCCCTGAGTGCACGTCTACATGTGCACCCATCAGGAGCAAATTTGCTTCCAATGGGAGCAGTTCGTGGCAGGGATACTCCTGCCCTGCTCTACTACTATTTGGCAGCCAGAGGGTGCTCTAAGCTCCCCAGGTGCTAGCCCAGGGCTGGAAGGGAGTACTGAGGTCAGGTCTGGGCTCTGGGGCATGGGGGGAGCTGTCCCATCTCTAGGGCAGCTGCCTTCCATCCCACCTCTGCCCAAGGCAGCTGCCTGCTGAGCAACCCCCAATCTGATCATGGAGCATGGGCTGAGACAATGTCTCCTGCCTCTGCAGCAGGCAGCTTCCGGCCCCCAACAATGAGAATGGCAATTTTCTCCTTGTCAACTATGCAACTGTGTGCTAGTGTGTAATAGCTACTGCATGGAAAATCTACTACTTGTAACAGGTAGTAGAAAACTGCACAGTAGACTAATTTACTGCACAGTAGCTCCTGTACATGGTTACATAGTGATGCTTTGCTGCACAGATTAGTCTACTGTGCAATAAAGCGTCTCATGCAGACACACCCAGCAAATATGAATCAAATTGTGCTTAGAGTTGCAGAGGTGCCCTACTTAACACTAGTTCTCGAACTAGAAATGAAATGAATCTAAATTTGAATCCTTCAGCTTTTTGGGTGTCAAACTTTGGAAACCCAGACTTTGGAATTCAGAGATGCTGAGTTTCAGAGGTCACAATGAGCTGGAATTTAACAATTTTTTTTGTTTGTTTTTTGTTTTTGTTTATTGCACCGCTCCTGGAAGCACTGCAATACCAGGCCGACGCATGGACAGGATGGAGCTAGGAATTTAATAAAATGAATCATTGATGCCACAGATTCTCTGACAATCCTGTAAACTTTTCAGTCTAGATTATACTTAAGTTATATCATCAGCTATAACTTTTGAGTTATAGCTAATGATAGGGCCACTCTCTGTTGGACAATTGCCTATACAGGAGCTTTTGAAGACTTGCTGTTTGTTTATGGCACAAAGCAGCATTGTATGTGCTAGCTCTGGAAGTGGAAGCAGCAGAGTCATGCTAACATGGCTATCCAGCTTCCAGATCTGGAGCTAGCAGGCTGGCTTGGGTATCTCTACATGATGCTGCCTTGTGCTCTGTAATTTGCATATGCAAATTAACCCGTTTGCTGCTGGCTCAGTCTATATCTAGTGTGACATTGGCATAACCTTATCATCAAACATTCATGGGGAATCTAATGTGTAAGGCTAACTCAACTAGCCTTTGTGGAAAGTATGGAAGAAAGGTAGAACTGGAATTATGGCTCCACTTCTTCAGCATCTTAGGGGCCAGTACCACTAGATATGTTGCCTCATTGATTTCCAAAGAGCAAAGAAATCAATGGCAAAGAGAGGGAAATGGCTCTTGCTCCCCTACCCTATCTTGTGCACTCTTCCAAAACAGGCCAGAAATGGCTATAACCATTTTAAAGCAGAATGGAAATCAATTCCTCTTCCTTTCTATTGGGCTATTGTCAAAGTGACATTGCTTTTCAAAGAGACAGTCATCTTCAGCATAGATATGCCAAATGGAATTAAAAACTTGTGGTAAGAAGTCTTTTTCCTCTAACTGATTAATGGTGACAGGTGCTTTTTACATTTTGAACTTCCATACTGTTTAGCTTAGCCACATTCTTCAGATTCCTTCTTGGCATAACCTTATTAAATTATCGGAAGGTACAAACATGGATAAACTGGGCCAAATGTGGTGAAATTATGAGACTATTTTTTAGCACTGACTTCTCTCATAGGATTTTTAACTTCTGATCAACCATACATGAATTTAGTAACACAGGTCTGTAAATGTAATTCTTATAAAATTGGAGTGCTTATTGTATTGTAGAGTTTGGAACTTGCTTTAATGTAAATAGACTCAATATGAACCAAAACAAATTAAATATTTCTCAGTCTGGTATGCCTTTATACTACAAGCACTAAAATTAAGTATCCAAAATTAACAAACGCTGGCTCAAATACACCACTGGAATTAGGAAGCAAAAGTCTCATTAAAGTTAATTTTAGTAGAACTTGCTTAGGCAAAGAGTGCTTTTGACGTACAGTATTGCAATAAACAGTTTGGATATTTTTATTGTGAATAATTTAAAAAAAGAAAATAACTTAAGGTCTTTATCACGCAAAATGAGCCGTCAGTGCAAGCATTTATGCTCAGATGGGATCATATTCATGTTGGGCATGAAAGTTTACATGATCTGAAAACTTGGTAGGCTTGAAGCCTAAATATCTAAGAGAAAGTTTCCCTACGTGAAAGCCAGGAACAGAAGCTGATGTCAAGGCTTCATTAAATATTGGACAAAGATCATGACAAAGGAGTGATGTGGATAGTGCCATGTATTGCTGCTTTTAACGCTCCAGCCTGAATGACTGGGTACACACTTGACAGTTAGGATGAATGGAGACAAACTTGAGCAAGAATCCCAAACAAAGCCTGAAGTTGCACCTCTGAAACTGTAGATAGAGAAACAAAGTACTCTACCAACACCGAAAGTATTCCATATAAAGTAGTATACAGGGTCTTTGTATATAGCACTGTGACATATCCACACAATTACCCAAGACAGAAAGATTGTATAATGCAGGGGTGTCAAAGATATGGTCTGTGGGCCAGATCTGGGCAGCAGAGCCAAACATCCAACCCCACTTTGCTGGCTTCCCCATGTTCTGGATCCAGCACCCACTCCAGTCAGTCCAGGATTGTGCTGCATGTGGTGCCAGCATATGGGAGAGTGGGAGTTCGTGGGCTCAGTTGGGCCCATGGGGCTAGCTAAGCATCATTCATCCAGCCTGTGGACTGGTCTTGGGTCACTCATCTAGCCTGCAGGGACAAATGAGTTTGATGCCCCTGATATGATATACATTTCTTCTGTGTTGGCATTTGTGTTTTTCTGAAACACTAATTTACTGAAATAAGTTAGGCCAGATCCTCAACTTGTAAAAATGCAAAGGCAACACAGATATGCCTTTTATACCACTGTGGATCTGGCATGCCCTTTTAAAAATAAACACATGCCTTAGTCTAAAACATCCAGGAAGACTGGTGTCCAAATATCCTTGTACCAAAAAACCTCTAAAATGAAATATCCTACATCAAAGACACCTAAGTGAAATAATACAATCCTAGTTTTAAAGCCACTGCACTATATTACTACTATATTTCCTCACATACAATACACCTTTTTCAATCCCCCAGCTGCTGCGAAGTGGGGTGCATCCCATAAGCAAGGAAACATGGTAATGGCAGTTTCTGCCACTTAAACATTTGCTGGGTAAAAGAAATTCTGCATGTGATCCACAGGGAAGTGAATAATAAGAAAGACTGGCTCCCTAGCTGCTGCTACTCAGTTACTTAATACAAGGAAAAATCTTTTTGTCTTTATTCTGTCTTTAAAAAAAAAGGTGTGCATCTTATTTTGGGGTGTGATGTATATGAGAAAGTATAGTATTCCACATTGAAAGGCTGCAACTTCACATTGCTAAACCTAAAGTAATTTAATATGGTCATTAGGATAAAACCCTTATAGAAAGGAAAACTAGAATATATTAACAGAAGAAAAATATTGAAAATAAACTACTAGATATGGCTCAAAGGGGTTTATAGAACAAGGAAAACTATCAATCAGATATAAAAAGACTGACATTCCAAATCTGTAAGCACTGAGTTATATAGTCTATAATTCTGAGGAAAACTAGTCTTTTTAGTACTTCCTTTGGGTACTAATGTTGCAAAGATCTACACAGTGGTTTCACTTTGTACATTATCAGTGATACCAATGAAGTCAATGTCTATTGATAATGTTATGCTGAGTAGGTTCACAACAGATTTTTGCAAGAATGGGACATAAGGAGGCCACAAAATGTTAGTTAAAAAGGGTAAATTATACAAGAGCATTCAGAAGTAGTTTTAATAATATTGTACTTAAAATGTGTCAAAAACTTAAATTATATAAAATATACAATTTAATTATATCTCTCAAGGTAGGAAGATCTGAACTGCATGTAGACAAAAAGGAACAGAAAAGGTTTTCTGTGGATCTTTTTTGTAACAGTTTTTACGTTTTCTAAATATAATTGTATCAATATTAGTTATACAAGCAGAATAATTAATTAGAAAACATTATTTGATTTGTTCCTGCTCTGAATGAGGCAGTCTCCCACATCCCAGGTGAAGGCCCTAGTCACCAAGTTACTGAGTTTTCTAGGATGGGTTTTTCTCAGTCTTATCTGTTAGAGGTATTCCATGAGAAGCTGAGTGTCTAGGCTAGTGTTTACATCACTCACCAAAATGTGGAAATTCAAGTCTTTGTTTAGCTACTGTTGTACAGATAAGTTGCCTAGAGACTCTAAAGTTAGCCTCTGTCTCTTTGGAGGAGCTAATCAAGTTCCTGTTTAAAAAAATGTGAAGTCACTAAAAAGTTAAAACAAAGGTTGCCATAAATTTCTAATTTGGAACAAAGATTGAACCAAAGGTCTTTGATTTATGTTTAAGCAGCAAAGGCAGTAGGAAAACAGTATTGCCAGCATTTTGCAATACTTGACATTTCTTTTAAATCTTCAGCGCTTGGAGTCAGATAAACACCTGAGAATCTTAGCTTCATTTAAAAAATAAGCTTCTAGACATCATGGTTAAAATCTGACTTAAGCACATGTAAAGGCTCACAAACCAGAAAACAAGTGAGAGGTATTTAGCGTTCATTAAAAAGAAAACTGACTCATAGGTTTTGAAAATGTAGTATTGACAGCACTGAAAAGACTGATACTCTTTTGTAAGAAGATCCATTACTTATGCTGCAGTATCTAGTTCAAGATGTTTTATCCAGATGGATTTCACACCTGATAAATATACAACCTATTCATGCAAAATCTGGCCAGCAGTGTCTTCTGAGGTTATGACTTCATCCTAAATGTTTTAATGTCCTCCTCTGTGAAGACATTAAAGCTGTGTCCAGACACGTGAGGACATCTGGTTCCCCGGGGACAACTAAGGGCAGTGCACCTTGTGCTGCCACTAGATGTCCCTGGGGAATGTCTACGCCACGTGAACTCTGGGGCATGGCAAGTTATCCTGGGTGGGGTAGGGGAGGCTGGAGCCAGCCTTACCTGGGGGCCTGGGAGGCTCTGGGGGCTGCAGCAGCAGTGATCTGCTATGTGAAGCTTGGCCAGCAGCAGAGTGCAGCGCTAGCTGGCCTGGCTCTGGCTTTGGGCGGCACATGCTGCCATGGTATGCATCACTCTGCTTTTTTTTTCAGTGGGTTTTACTGTTCCCTGGATATCAAGGGGTCAGAATAACCCTCTGTGCTGCTCCATTGCAGCTGGGAGAACAGCTAAATGTGTGGTATGCGGCACCGCAGATGTTTCTGCTGTGCCACGTGCCCATGACTATGCTTGTCTGGACGTGGCCTGAGGGAGTGTCCACACATGCACATGCACAGGCACTTGCAGCAGTTCAAGTAGCAGCAGCACAAATTTGTGCCAGAGATTTGTGCCTCAGCACACAGCCTGAACATGCACTTTGATGTGGGGCAAATTGTGTCACTCGGGGTGAGCTGATCCTGCCCAGCTCCTCCTGGAACTTCAGCTGGGGGGGAACTAGAGTCTGGGGATAGCACCTGTGCCGGCTGCAGCAGTATAAAAAGCTGCCCTGCTGAGCAGCTCAGGGTTACTTGACCTCAGGAGCTTCTGGGGGAGGAGCCTCTGGGAGGAAGGTAGTCATGCCCCTTCCTGTCCCAGGCTGTTGCTGTTGCTGTTGCTGTAAGCTTGGTCTCAGGAGCTTCTGGGGAGAAAATGGCCAGACCACTTCCTGCCTCTGGCCGCTAGCTGCTAGCTTATTCTCAGAGCTTTTGGGGGTAAGTTGGCCTCGCTCCTTCCTGTCTTAGGCTGCTGCTGTTGCTGCCCCCCCATGTGGGGGGAGTCCTCTGCAGCAAGCTGGTGCCCCCACTTGGGGGGGGCACCACACTGCACCACACCCCAGCTTCTGCATCCCTGTTCTGACCTGCTGCCCAGCTGGCCACCAAGCTGTGGTCAGGGAGGGAGGGAGCCTACCTGGGGAGGGAACCTGCCTTGCCTGTGGGCCCCTCCCCCACCATGACTGCCAGAACCTAAAGGTGTCTTGCCTGCTCCAGCTGCCTTAGCAGGCCACCCCCCACCTTTACCTCCACTTTTACCTGAAGCATACCCTGAGTGGCTGAACTGGATGGCTGCTACCACCACTGCTGCTGCTGCTCTTGCTGCTGTTTGTTCTGCTGCTGGCCCTCAGGAAAGAGGGAGATTCCCTGCTGCACCACCCTGCACAACTCAATACCACATCTGCACTGGATTATTCCACAACTGACTGATTGTGCCTGCTGTCCCGCACAGCTGCCTCACTGCATCTGATCCTGCTTTGTTTTCCTGCCTACTGCTCTGCTGCTGAGTGGCTCCTGGACTGAACTCCAACAAACGAAGCCCCTCCACCACTCCAGCCATCTTTTTTACATATACCTCAGCAGCCTTCCCTGTGTCTTTTGTCCTTGTGTGGTAAGTCCTGTGGTCCACTCCCCCTGCCCTGGTGTTTGTTGTTTGGCTGAGTAAGCCATCTTGAGTCTCCCAACCCTTGTGTGTGTCTGTTTCCTCCCTCCCCATGTTCCCCAAGAGTAGCCCTTCCAGTGTTTTTTTGTTTTTGTTTTTTTTCTTCCTGTGAGGCTTGTAGTAGTAAATTTCGTTGGGCTTCTGGCCTACTTGACTAGAAAAACAGACAGAGACCAGAAGTGCTGATTCTGCTTATTTCAGTTACATGTTCTGAGATGAGGAATCCTGCATGCCTTATTACCCTGGGCACAGATGTTTCATTTAAGTAAAATGCCTGCATATCTGTGTATAATTTATTCTTGTTTTGGTTTCTCCAAGGTCATATTTTTTTTTTCTCTCTTTCTCTGTCTTGAGTATAAATGTGCTTGTAAACTTATAGAGTGGGAGGATTCCTTTGAAACAGACAAGTGGGTGATTTACCCTTGCTGTATGAAATCCTCCCTGTGATCACAGTATAGCCCTAATTAAAGAAAAGCTGGCTCTGTCAGTTCTGATTCAACCACAACGTGAAGTTTGATTTCTTCCACAACTTGGTGCCGTGACTTGGATAGAGATGCCTGGAGTGATCAGTTGGGACACGGACATCTCTTCACTGAAGCCCTGGCACCAAACCAAGATAAAAGACCTTTTGAAATCTCTATTGGGGTTTTTCAGTGAGAGGCTGTCTCCATGTCTTCCTGATTCACTGCTTAAGGCTCACCCTATCCAAACTTTTTTTCTGCCAGAACTGTCAGACTCACTGTGTAAGTAGTAATTGTGAATAGAAATAGTTAAGGTTAAAGACTCTGTGTTGCTGTTGTCAATAAAAGTATTTCCCCATGTGAATTGAGTTTTCTAAAGAACTATGAGGTCTCTCTGAGGCCAGGAGTGGAAAACGTGTGCAGCCGCCCCAAAGAGCACATAGAACAAATCTGTTGTCTTTGAAAGCAAGGGTGCAAGGTGGAAACTCTTAGTGTGAGTGTTTTTCATGATAAGCATTGACCAAGGCTGAGACTAAAGAAATGCTCTTGAACCTCGTGCCTCAACGCGGAAATTCCCTTGAGTGAACTGAGAAATGAGCCACTAACCAAGTCTGACACTAAGGTTGGGTTCAGCCGCCCGAAGGCTGTCTGGAAGGGCAATTTTGAATGCAAGGGGGCCCAGATGGAACATTGTGACCTAGTGGACAGGTTTACCCTTTCCCCACCCTCATAAATGAGCCATGTCTAACCATGAATAACTGCATTGTGTGCTGTTATTGCAGTGGAGTCTTGTCTCTGGACGTTAGCCACAGCATCTCTGTGCCGCTAGCAAATCTCACAACCTGACCAGATACCTTGAAAAAGCTGTTCCTGTATGACAGACCTGTGTGAATTTGAGTTTTAAAGATGTAGGGAGTGGAAAGTCTAAAGACATACTGGCTCCGCCAAAAGGGACTCCAACATTGTAAATGTACACACGTTATGGCCGTAAGTTCTAAATTTCTAGACTACTGGAATTGGTATACCAAAAATGATTTTAGCCAGCAGTTTCCCCTGGAGGGAACACTTGATTTAAGTAAAATTGTTCATCTCTGCAGAGACCTTGAGTTTAGAGGTAGTAATATACCACAGACTCAGTGGGACGCATTTTTTTTGATTTGGTATGAAGAAGCTTTCAAAAGACATCAAGAAGCTCAAGTTTGGAGTCTTAAGGACTCCCAAGAGAAACTGAAATCTCAGATAAAGGAATTAAAACTGAAAAGTGCACCAAAAGGTATCAATGGTATCATCCGTACCAAAACAACTTTATCCACAAATAACTGAGAATATATCTTCTGCAGATTCAATTGTGTGTGTTTTTTCTTAATGTGCCACCCCCATATCAGTCCCAGGCACAATCTGAACTTGAAGAGTCCAAAGTAACCAAATAGACTCTTCCAGCAGGATTAGCCCACCTCACCAGGAAGCTATCACTCAACAACCTTCACCTGCCCCCGGGGCATGCCCACGTCCACTGGAGGCATGGTGTCTGTCTCCTGAAATCTCAACCCCCTCCTATCGTTTAAGGTCTGGTACCCAGTATGGTCCAACCCCTTCTTTAAAATCTAAAAAGGTTCAGCTTATGCCTTTACGCCAAGTTCCAGGGCAAGGTCCAAATAGGGGAAACTACAATCACAGTCCCTGTCCCTTGGACCCCAGGAGATCTCCTAAACCTTGTTAAACAATTTCCTAACATCAGAGAGGAACCCCAGAAATTTAGAGATGAATTGGAAACTGTAATCCCATTGTTATAATCCAACATGAGCAGATTTCAACCAATTGATGAGAAGTGTTCTGCCCTCTGAGGTCCGCAACCGCCTCATCGCACTGGATACTTGGCCTACTCAAGACCCCGGAAGAGGAAAGCACTTAGCAGATGCCTCCTTGAGACTGCCTAAAATTTGCCCCAGGAAAACTGACTGGGCCAAAATACATAACTGTAAACAAAATAAAGGAGAATCCCCAGCAGACTACATGGACCGCCTTAAACTAGCATTTGAAAGATATTCTGGTATTGAAAATGCAGCTGAAACTGCCCCAGAAGCAGTTGCTTCCACTTCTTCCTGGACTTCAGAAAAAAGTCTGTGGACACAGTTGTGCACAATTGCTGTAGGTTGGCAGCCTAAGTCACTTGCAGCAGAACTAGTCACCATTGCAAATCATTGTACAACCTGCCAGGAAAAGAAAAAGGAATCCATGGAAACTAAGCTGACATTACAAGTACAGACTTTTAGGCAGGGGCAGAAGCCAAGGTTTCCATCAAAGACAGTTCAAAGGCAGGGGATGTGGTCATGAGATAGGTTTCAGTTGCAAAATAATGACAGTTGTCATTATTGTGGCCAACCAGGACACTGGAAGGCTCAATGTCCTCACTGGCCTGGCCAGCTGGGGATGACATTTAACCCGCCACCACCTCCTCTCACTCAATTCTCTGCCCTGAATCAGGGAGCCTCCTGTTAGGCCAGTCTGAGGAATAGTAACATCATCACAGCCCCTCTTCTCACACTTAATCAAGATGATCCCTTCATTTCCTGTGTGATTAAATGGTATCGCTACAAAATGTTTAGTAGACATTGGTGCAGACAGCTCTACTCCTCGAATTTTCCACAACTCCCCTCTCCTCTGCTGTTGTAAACACTGTAGAAATTTCAAATCAAATAGTTCCTCATCCTGTTTCCCAACCATTACATGTTTCTCTTGGTCCTGTTTCTGATCAACATGCCTTTCTCCTTAGTCCTTGTTCTCCTGTTAATTTGTTAGACAGAGATTTGCTTTGTAAACTTGGCTGTACTATCTATTGCTCTCCTAATGGTGTTTATTTAGATGTTCCCTGTGATAACAAAATGGCTGTACTTGCCACTTTAGCTAGCTCACCTCCTGTGCCTGAGTTCCCTGATCTTTCTGTGTTGCAAGAAATCATAAAAGCTGTCCCTCCGTTTCTCTGGTCCCCAGCATGCTAATGAAGTAAGACAAATCCATACTGCCCAGCCTGTAAAAAAAAAAATTAGATTAAACCCAGCTAAGCCTTTACCCAAAGTTGCTCAATACCCTTTACGTCCAGAAGCCAAAAAAGGAATATGCCTTATTATAACTGCCCTTTTAAAGCAAGGTATCATTGTCCCGACTAAAAGCCCTTGTAATACGCCTATTCTTCCTGTGCAAACCCCCCCACCCCTGGAAAGAATACCTATTGCTTTGTACAAAACCTTTGTGCTGTAAATTCTGCAGTGTTACCTACCTTTCCTGTTGTACCAAATCCAGCTACTATCTTGTCCTGTATTTCTCCTAATGTTTGTTGTTTTACTGTTGTTGACTTGTGTTCTGCATTTTTGTCTCTTCCTATACACCCTGATAGCCAGTTTCTCTTTGCATTTACCTATCAAGGACTTCAATATACTTGGACGCGCTTGCCCCAGGGCTATACTGAATTCCCTTCTTTCTTTTTTTTTTCCCCAAATTCTGAAGAAAGATCTAGATGACATATAATATTTAAAGAAAATTCTGTGCTTGTGCAATATGTTGATGATTTGCTCTTGGCATCTACCTCCCTTGAGCCTGTAAAACTGATTCTTTAACTCTCCTCACCTCTCTTGCCCTAAAAGGCCATAAGGCATCTAAAGAAAAGCTACAACTTTTGTCTTCCTTGTGTCCACTATTTAGGTCATGATATTTCTGCTGGAGAACAACTGCTTTCCTCTTCCAGAATACAAGCTAGGTTTTAAAATCCCTAGACCAACTACTGTGTCCCAAATGTGTACCTTCCTAGGCATGGCTGGCTACTGCTGTCAGTGGATGCTCGGCTATGCCTCTATAGTCAAGCCATTGTAAAATCTAATTCTTGTTAATACCCCTGAGCCTTTACCCTGTACTTCAGAAATCGGAGCCCCTTTTGCCTCTATTAAACAAGCTCTGTTGCAAGCTCCTGCCTTAGGCCTTCCCGATTTTTTATATTAAACCTTTTATTCTTTTTCGTCATGAAAAGGACGGATTTGCACTTGCAGTACTTACTCAGACACATGGAGACAAGTACCGTCCCATTGCTTATTATAGCTCTGCTCTTGACCCTGTTGCAGCTGGATTTCCTCCATGTCTCTGTGCTGTAGCTGCAGCTGCTGTCACTGTTGAACTTTCCTCTACCCTTGTATTAGGTTCTCCCCTTACTGTTGCTGTCCCACATGCTGTAGCAGCTCTTTTACTGAGAACAAAAACCCAACACCTTTCAAATGCTAAATTAACTAAGTATGAAATCTTGCTTCTCTCTGCTGGAAATGTAACCCTAAGTACGTGCCCTGTTAAACCCTGCTTCTCTGTTACCTACCCCTTCAGATGGTGAACCCAATGATTTCATTTTTGTTACTGCTCAGCTAACAATGCCCTGCACTGATCTAAAACCCAGATCTAGTATTCTATATTGATGAATCATGTCAAAGAAACTCAGAAGGTTCCCTTGTTGCAGATTCTGCAGTATGTTCCCAATATGATATTATAGAAAGCCATCACTTATCTAATATGTATTCAGCTCAAGTTGCCAAGCTTGTGGCCCTCGCCAGGGCTTGCACCCTAGCCTCTGGTGCCTCTGTTAATATTTATACTGATTCTCGCTATGCTTTTGGTATTGTACACAATTATGGTCAACTTTAGAAACAAAGCTACAAGAAGCCTGTAAAAAGGCTTCCTCACTTCAGGAGGTGCCAAGATTAGTAATGGTCCATACATAAATGCCTTGTTGAATGCTTTACAATTACCTTCTGCTGTTGCTATAATTAAATGCAAAGCTCACCAGAAACCTTATAATAATGTTACACATAGGAATGCTCTGGCAGTTTCTGCTGCCAAAGCTGGGGCTATTTCCATTCCTCAGGCTATGCCTGTTTTTTGTCTATTCCAACTGACCAGTCTCTACTGGCAAGTCTTCATGACGTTCCCCTCCTTCAAAATCAGGCTCTAGAACCAGAGAAATATACACGGAGACTGGCTGGGTGTTTGTTACACCCTGACCATTTGTGGCGCTCCCCAGATGGCTGCATGGTTGCCCCAGTGGTCCTTCTTCCTCATCTTGCTCACATACACCATGGCATGGCACATGTAAGCAAAGGGGGGATGATAGAAGCTGTTAAGCTTGATTGGTTTGCTCCAACTTTTCCATCTGTGGCTCAACAATACTGCCACACTTGTCCTATTTGCCAAGCCCATAATGTGGGAAAGCCTGTAAAAACAAAGAAGGCAGCACAACCCCCACCTTGGGGACCATTTATAAATTTACAATTAGATTTTATTCAAATGCAGAAATGTTGTTCTTATGAATATGTTCTTGTTATTGTATATATGTTTTCTGGATGGGTAGAAGCCTACCCACGTGCAAAAGCTGACACCATCACTGTAAGCAAAAAGTTGCTCAGAGACTTTATTCCAAGGTTTGGTATTCCTTTATCCCTACACTCTGATAGAGGAACTCATTTTCCTGGACAGATAACGAAAGAAGTCTGCAAAGTCCTGCAGATCCAACAGAACTTTCATTGCCCACACCACCCACAGGCCTCGGGCCAAGTAGAATGCCAAAATGGCATTCTGAAAAATAAACTGGCCAAAATTTGTGCTGAGACTCGCCTAAAATGGCCAGATGCACTTCCCATAGCCCTTATGAGTGTAAGATCTACTGCCAACCGAAAGACTGGGCTTAGCCCACGTGAAATTCTAATGGGGAAAACCCATGAGGCTCCCCACGTCACCACCTGTTGCCTCCCACTTTTGTGATGTACATTCACTATTGTAACGCACTAATGAAGCGTGTTAAGGCTTTTCATTCACAGGTACAGGCAGCTCTCCCCAAAGAACCAGATGAGCCATGCCATTCTATCCTGCCTGGAGATTGGGTCCATATAAAAATCCATCAACAAAAGTCATCACTGGAACCTCACTGGAAAGGCCCATTCCAGGTACTCCAGACCACCAACACTGCAATAAAGTGTCAAGGACTCCGGACATGGATCCACACTTCACACAGTAAGAAAACATCAGCCCCGTTAGACCCAGAGTCTCCTCCATATCAATTTTGTAATTAGCCTCCACAAACTGGTAGTGAGCCTAGTGCCTGCCAGCAGGAGAGCTCAAGACCAGTAGTGAGCCAAGCGTCTACTGGCAAAGAGGATGTGCCCCAACGACACCACTATGCCCTTCGGAACAGGAAAAAGGCCTCTACCTAGTTCCTGGTTTCCAAGGTGAAGTTGGTTAGTCATGATTTAGGTGGTTCTCAGTATTTCTTCGTGGGCCATCCTTATATAAACTTGACCCATCAGTTATGAGAAACTCTGTAAACTACGCTTCCGCACCGACAAAGAAGATCATTTCATGAAAATATGTTCTTGTCTTTAGTTAATCAAACTGGGATAGATTTAAATGTCTCTCGTTGTTGGATATGTAGTCATGTTCCTATCTATTCTACTGGAGGAATACCCATGATACCAGTACCCTTGAATGCAACTCAAATGTTAGCTCCTTACTATTCAGATTTTCATGGAAACAAAACTTGGCAGAATATAAGTTGCAGCCAGTCTGACTATGTATGATCAGCATGTGCCACCCCTGGAAAGTTTGTGTTGGACCTGTAATGAATCTTGTGTTGCAGTGGAAGTCAGTAAGTGTAAGGTAGAATTTAAGACCCACTTAGCCTGTTCCTGGCCC
Organism: Crocodylus siamensis; assembly: GCF_052110815.1. Lineage (NCBI taxonomy): Eukaryota > Metazoa > Chordata > Crocodylia > Crocodylidae > Crocodylus > Crocodylus siamensis. Next base: position 64,550,534 of record NC_143400.1, on the reverse strand, counting down.
TAGCCCCAGCCCTACCAAGGTTGCCCCCCAGCGGGGGAACCACAGCTATGCACAGGTGGCTGCACTGTGACTTAAAGCCATGAGGCTTGGACCCTCCACTGCCAACCCTTCCAGCTCAGGTGGTGGGGCCCCCTTTTCTGGTACCCACCCTCAGGCATGGGGTGAAGTGCCAACTGCCAAAGCAGGAGAACCTGCATTTTGAGACCTGGATGCAGGCCCTGGCTTAGGTAGTGGGGGCCCCTGAAAATCACGGTGATCTCCCGTTTTCATGGCAGGGGGGCCCTTTTTCCTTGCCTCAGAGGCTGTCACACAAAAGGCAGTTGAGAGGGGGCTTGTGGTGGAGGGCAAGTATGTTCCCCCTCAAGTCCCTAGAAGAGCTGGGGACCAGGGTGGTCCTCTGCTACATCCCTCCCTATATCCCTAATTGGGCCTTGTTCCCCCAGCTCCAAACCCTGGGGAGAGTTATCTCCACAGTGGTGGCCCTCTTGCTGGGGTGCTGAGACCCTGGCCTCTACCACATGCACTCTTTCTGTTGCCAAGTTATGATCCAGCTTCCGGTAGGAATGGAGCTGGAGGCTGAGGTGGGCCTTTCAGGGGGCCCTGGTGAGGATTTTCTATACAGCGGGGGCCCTGTGATGCTTTCAGAGCTGTGCCCTAGGGCACTTGTGTCATGAGTGCCCCATGAGCCAGGAGGAGAGGGCATCTGTAGGTCTCACTGGTGAGAGGGGTGCCCCTGGCACCCTAGCCACATCATCCAGTCCCCTTGTGAACTCAGGGGACTCTTCCCCCAAACCAAGTTTGGTGGGGTCCCAAGGAAGGCAGCAGCAGCAGCCAAGAGGAGAGAGGGAGTGGGGGCCCCCCTACCCCTAGTCATGCCCCTGCTGTAGCTGCCCCACCCCCACAACCCTCACCTTCTACTGAAGCCTATCCACCTGAAGACCACCCCATGGCTGGGTGGGTGCAGGTCCCCTCTGGGCTCCCTCCCAAGACCACCACATGCAGGGAAGGAGTGGCCCAGCTCTTGGGGGCCACCCCAGCTGTGCCTGACACCCCACCTGCTGAGACGATCAAAGGGGTGATCCCCATGAAGGAGGTGTCCGGGCTGCTAGACAGTCCTGAACAGGATCCTATGGAGGAAGCCCCTCACTGTGCTTGCCAGTGCTTATCCCCTGAGACCATGGATGCCAAGGCTGATCCAAAGGAAGGTCTGGCAGTGGAGTGCCCCCCCAAAAATCTGGAGGAGATGGGGGGGGGAGGGGCCCTGGGGCTCACACTGAGTCCTGAGGAGGGAGATCCCCTTTCCCAGGACCCTGAGGCAGACATGAAAGCCACCCCAATGCTTAACAGGCCTCTTCCCTCCCTCTTCCAGGAAAACCTCACTTCCAGCCTGCCCCATGTTCTCACACCAGAGGGGGTCAGGGTGGGGTCCCCTAATCCACAGGTCTATTTTGTCAGGGACCCCATGCAGACCCCTGGGGCTCCAGCTCTACCCTACCATCATGTGAGAGTCTCACTCCCACCCCTTTCCCAAGGACCTGGAGAGCTCTCCCAAGCTGAACTGGAGTCTGGGGTCTTAGTGGACCAGGGGGTTCAGATAGTGCCTAAGAAGCCTGCTGAGCTCCAGGACCAGGAGGAGGACACCCAAGAACTAGCAGGCTTCATGAAGTCTCTGGACCTCGGTTCCGGCAGTTCCCAGGGGTGAGCTACTTGCATTTCTTGACTGCAACTATGCCCAGCTGTCTGCCAGCAAGGTACAGCTCGCTTGGACAGCTGTCTGCCAGCTGGGGAGATTTTTGACAGTATCCTTGCCACCATGAGGGCACTGGCAGGGGAGGGCAAGGGGCCGAAAAGCTGCAGTGCCCGGATTTATAGGCAGGACCTGCAGTTTCATAGACACCCTCTATATTTATAGGAGGGTGCTGCACGAGCTGGCGAACCCAACACAGGGCATTGAGATGTAAGAGGCCCCTGCTGAACCATGTACTCCAGCCCCCCAGCCATGAGGTAATTTGAGATTGTGACCCTCAACATCCAAGGCTGCAGGAAGTGTCACCGGAGATGCTGGGTGCTCTCCTTCCTTTGGGGTGGGGTGGGGATTACCCCTTGGTATTCTTGCAGAAGACCCTGATGATTCCAGCCAACGAGGCTAGCTGGTAGCTGAAGTGGGGAGACAGGGTCTCTTTTTTAAGTCAACTCTCAGCCACCTGTTGCAGGGTGGCCACCCTGTTCTCCCCAGGCCTACAGCTGGAGGTTCTGTAGGTCGTTGAAGTGGTGCCAAGCCGTCTGCTGCCAGAGTTCTACCAGGACCTCCTCCAAGCCTGGAGGCTGGTTTCCACCTCCAAGTCCCCTGCAACACTTGCCCAGGCACGGACCTGCTTGTCGAGCCCCTCCTCTGGAACTCTCAGCTGGAGGTGCTGACAACAGAGGCACCCCGGTTGAGACAGATTGATCCTGGCTGGTGTCACCTGTATTGGAGACCTCTTGGACTATGATAGGCAGGAATGAGTGGACCCCACTGTACTTGCCTGGCACATGGGTCTACCTCTGACATATGTGACCTGCTACCTGGTCCAGGATGTGAAATCTGCCCTAACTCCTGATGCCTTTGCCCTTGTTAACCAGGCCTAGTGCGGTGGCAGTCCCCACTCCCCCCCCCCAGTCTTTCAGGCCACCAGAGTTTGTTGTGGGGTTGGTGCCACAACTGGCCTTGAAGTGCTGTTTGTACCACCATCTAAGCTGGCTGGAGGACACCAGGCTGGTCCGCTTTTCCATCGCTGCCACCTCTACATGCTTGTGTACCACATGATCCATCCTGCTGCCCTCATGTACCGCCCAGACACCAAGTGGCAGGCGTCTGGGCATGGCTGGGGCACCCCAATGGCTAAGTCTGTACTCCATCCTCATCTCACGAGCCACTGGGGACCTCAGCTGGCAACTTCTCCATGGAGCTGTTGCCACGGGCATGTATGTGGCAAGCTTCAGACACCCTGGTTTCCTGTCCTTTCTGTGGGCAGAGGGAGACCCTGGTGCACATGACCCCTGAGTGTGCCAGGCTGCAGCCCCTCCACCTCCACCTGCAGAACCTCCTCCTGAGGTTCTGGTTAAATTTCATTCCCCACCTTTTTCTGTATTTGGTCACCCCATCTGTGGCCCCACCAAGTCCCGGGACCTCCTGGCCAAGTACTTGACCAGGGAGGAGGTTCTGGCCAGTAAGGTTCCTGGAGACTGCAGGGCTGCTTTCCTCTCACTTGTCCATGCATGTTTCCAGGCAGAGCACCAGTGGAGAGCATCCACCGGCTCCTTGGATGCCTTTGAGGACTGGTGAGGGCAGCCCAGGGGGCTCTGTTCAGTGTCCCCCTCAGGCACACTCTTTTTCCTGTTTTGAGCCTTTGATCCTCACATCGCTCTAGTCCTGTTTTTTGCCTTTGTTGTCCCAAGTATTTTGTTGTAGTGTTCATCCATTAGCCCCCATACAATAGGGGCTCTTAGTTAGCCAAGTGGACTTTAGGGCCCACAGTATTTGAATGTTATAAACAGCCAGGAGCTTATGAGGCCTAGGCAGTTGATTATATGGGGACACTAGCCCCTTGTGCCAGTTGGAGTGCTGAAGCAGCCCTGACCTAGAGTGTCCCCTGCACCCTCTACCCACTGCAGCAGTCTAGCAGTGAGGACTCCTGCCCGGTTGTGACCTTCTGCCACCTGCAACATCATCACCCCCTGCTTGGACCTGTGGCCCCATGACTGTGCAACTGCCAAACACAGATGGGGACTGCCTGTCCACCTGTGCTGAGCACTGCAGCAGAGCAACCTGCACCTCTGCTCCAGCTGCCAGTGGGCTGTGGCTGCACAGTTGGCCTTCATGTGGCACTGCTGTCATATCTTCTGGTGAACCCACTCTGCCATCTAGGCAGCTATTGCCTGGAAGATATGCTCATGGCAGTATCCTGCTTTGAACTTTCAAAGCATGTCCTCCTGACTCCAAATGGCCAGCAGGTCAGCCACCTGGTCTGCCCTCCAGCTGGGCCTCAGTGCTGGCCCTGGGCTGGTTCCCATGCCAGGGTCTCCCCACTTGCCTCACCAGCAGAGGTCCTGGTGTTTCCCCATTTAAAAATTGCAAATTCTCTGATGAAACCCCCCCAAATTCTCTCATTAGAATACCCAAAATCCACATTCTTCCATGATTAAAATGAAATGCCACTATATATAGAAAGAGATTAGTTGAGCAATGTTTTACTGATATATTTACAATGTTAAAGCAATGTGGAAGCCTACCGGTGCCTCTATCATCATAATAAAATGAATTCTAAATATCTATACACTTTGGTTTTTGCTTTTGGTTTTCTTATCATAGAAAAATCAGAGCTCCTCCTGCCCCCTTTGCTCACCAGGATGCTGGGACAGCCGCAGCTGGACCCACAGCTGCTTGTGGTGCTGAGCAGCACTGATATGCTGGTGCTTTGCCCCGCCCATGGCCATCACTCCCAACCCATAGTCCCACCAGTGCCCCTCACTCCTGATCAGCAGCCCATGCCTGCCCCCAACTTGCTCCCTCCTGGCAGCAGCTCCCTCCCAGTACCAGAATATGGGTCCAGCTGCACCTGTCCCACCTACTGCTTTGTGGCCCTGAGCAGTGCCAGCCCTTGCTATTCTGCTCCTTGCACCTGTGCCCGGGCCCCAGTGATTCCCCATGCTGTTCCAGGGAAGCCCCAGGCTGGGACTTAGGGACTTGACTGGGTAAAACCCTTCCCTTCCAGGGCCAGCCGCCTCCTGCACAGGCTGCTCTAGAGAGCAGAGGGGGCTCTTAGCCCAGCTCTGTTGGCTGTTCCTACCTGAAGCACTCCTCATCTCTCACCCTTGCATAAACCCCTACTGCCACCTGTGGCCTGTTACATAGACCGATAAACTCCTCTGCCACCTCAATCCTTCCCTATCACCCCCCGGCACCTCCACTCCTCCCCCTAGCCCATCACACCCCTTAAGTGGTTCCTGGGACCAGGAGCCTCACCAGGCCAGGGCCACGTGTCAAAGCACTGTTGTGGGCACAAGGCAGGGCTGTAGTGCAGCAGTTGCCCCTGCAGCCATGGCTCCTGCCAGCAGGTCCCATATCGTCTGGTGGCTGGGAACTCAGGGTGTGAGATTTGTGTGTGGTGGGGTTTGCGGGGGAGGGGAAGGGGTATGGGGTCTGTGGGTTTGTAGGAGTGTGTGTGGGGAGGTTGTGGAGGAGGTTTAGGGGTTGTGGATGTGGGGTTTGTGGGGTGTGTGCATGTGGGATTTGTGTGTGGGGGTTAGTGGTGGAATTTGTGGGGGTTTGTGATTGTGGTGTTTGTGGGTAAGAATTTGTGGGTGGTTTGTGGGGGGAGTTGTGGGTATGAGGTTTGTGGGGGGGGCTGTCACATGCTTGTCTGCCTGTCCCACTCCATGATGCACAGTCTCTGCTGCTTGTGGCAGCAGTCGGCAGTGGGCCCTCAGGGCACTCGTGGCTTGCTGCATGCAGAGCCCCCTGGCGATGCGCAGCACTGCTTGAGTCCCAGGGACTACATGTGGCAGAAGGAGCTGGCCCCGCCCATTGGCACACACCTTAAAACAGGAAAAGGTTGGCTCCTGCCACCACCTGGGGCTCTCGACACTGCAAGCAGGAGCCACACTCCATCAGGCCAGGCTGGTTCCTGCTTCCACATGGCTCACATGCCATTGGGCTGGGCTGGCTCCTGCCTCCATGTGAGGAAGGAACTGGACTGGCCTGATGGTATGTGGCTCCTGCCTGAATTCTGGGAGGGCTGGGTGGTGGCAGGAGCAGGTCCAGTGTTGCCTGAGGGTGCATGCCAGTGAGCCAGGCTGGCTCTGTGTACCACGGGTAGCCCCTGGGACTTGAGCAACGTTACACACTGGCAGGAGCCTCTGCCTGCAGCAGGTCATGAGTGACCTGAGGGCCCATGCTGGCTGATGCCACCAGTGGCAAGGGCTGTGCACCATGGGGGGGCTAGGCAGGTGACCCATCCCTCCCACACAGTTCCCCTTCCACACAATCTCCCCACACCCACACAGACCTCCCATCCACACAGTCACCCCCCAAAACCACAGTCCTCACACCTACACTCCTCACCACACAGTCTCCTCCACCCCCACATCCCTGCTTACCAGGCTCACCCATGGTGCCTGCCACAGCCTCAAGGTCCTCCTAACTCTGTTGCTGGCTTGGAGCTGAGAATGGGGTTATTCAGCCTCCAGTACATGGGTACAGCTGGCCCCTGTGCATAGCTTCAAAGCAGTCTGCCTGCTACTGCTGCTGTGCCTGGACCCAGAGCAGACCCTGAGTGCCAGGCAGGCTCTGGAGCAACCCAGGACAGAGCCTGGGTCCCAGCTCACTCTGAGCCACTACTGCCAGCCATGGCTGGCTTCTATTTCCTCCAGCACACTGAAGCAGCATGCTGGAACAGCAGGGCCATGAGGCAGGCATAGAGACCCTCTGGCAGGGTGCTAGAGCATCTCCTTTGAGGACGCAGCCTCCAGTTGCTTCTGGGCACACTCCAGGTGTGCTCTGCATTGCTTTTTTCTGGTGTGCTTTCTTTTGTTACTGGGATTCCCTGGTATCAGACTTAGAGTCCACACTGTAAATATACAGCACAGGGAACATTTTTTAGTTCATGGCATACGTATGCTATCTCAAACTGCTTTGAGATGCCTCAAGAGACATGTGCTAGCTCATGTAGATGTAGCCTGAGAGGCTGAGAAGACTCAACCAATCACTTTGTTTTTTCTGCCAAGATAAAATCCTAAAGGAGTAGGACTATAATAGTGCAGAAGAAGAGTGAGTTGTGAAATTTGGGCAGACAAGACATCTCAAAGTACCACAGCTACTGATGTAAGTAAACATTTCTCTTTGAGTGATTGTCAACACTGATTAAGAAGTAGCTGTGTTAGTATTAAGACGTATATGAGTAGAAACCTTACTAAATGACTAATGACTGCAGAATTGTCCTATCAAAAATGGGAATTTGCCCTGCACTGTTCAGCAACAGTGCCTTATAAATGGCACACATAGATGGTCTGTAAGTTTCAGGTACAGAGATACTTTTCAAATAGAGGGCTCTGGTAGAAACAGTTCTAATGTGGCAGGGTGGATCTAGCTTGGCTAGGTCATATGCTCTTATACAGCTAGTGGCTGCTGACAGATGTGGAAAAACAAAAAACAGTGCTGTACTGGAAGAGGAAACGCATTAGTTCAGCCCAGCTCCCTGTATAGATTGGGTGCTTCAGTGGGGCTTTTGGGCGCTTTTATCTAATAGCTGATTCAGTCAGCTTTTAGATAAATGCACCACAAGTACTGCTGAAGCGTGTGATTTATACAGAAATCTGGCAAGCCAGGTCAAACTAACATGATACCTCTCCTGGGCACTTGCTGTGCTTGGTGTGGGGGTATGCTGAGCTTAAAGTAAAGCACTGTTTTTAATTTTTTCACATCTATAAGCAGCCAATTTGATAATTTCTGTGAGGATATGAGCTGGCCTTTATCAGAAAAGGCAGTGAAAAATTTAAACATGCTTCTCAGTAACTTTGTTCTGACAGGGTAAAAAGACCATTTCTTCTTCACAAGATCCAACATGTAAAGTTTAGCTTCTGAGATGGTCTTAGGCTTTAAAAAGAAAACTGAAAGGAAAATAATTTGGTTTATTCTGAGACAACTTTGGCCAAATATTTGGAATGAGGCTCAAGAGAGCTCCTGTGTGATATGCTGTAGAAACACCAAGACAGGCAGGATGTCCCCTACTTTTTGAGTTGATGTAATAGCCACTATAAGATAGTTTTCATAGATAACTGAAATAAAGAAGCAGCTGCTGCGGACTCAGAGAAGGTATCTACAAATTCTGCCAATACTCTATTGAGGTTTCAGCCAGGAAGAGGTCTTTTACATTTGGACTAAAATATGCATGACACATTTCAGAAATCTTGCCGCTTTAGGGCACAATATAGTAAGAGTCCATGTTGGAAGCTGATGTGTAGAGGTACCTGCTGGACAGTGTCTTATGGAGCTGATGGAAAGCTAAGGATGAGATACTCAAATTGAAAACCTTTCCACTTTTAAAATTAAGTAAGTCTCTTTATTCCTTCTAGTTCAATGCTTTAAGAGATGAATGCTTTTTAGTTGCTGGTAGATAACAACTCTCTTTTGCAACCGTGTAATTTGTCATTTTGGTGTGGTTTATACAGTTCTAGAAAAGTAAGAGTATTATAACACTTATTTTTTTATTTAAAATGTCTGTTAGATAACTATGTTAAAAGGACAGTAAAAATCCAGTTCTATAAAACATTGCCACTGACTGTAATGGGATTACACAAAATAGGCACTATATTCGGAAGCAAATAACTATGGGGTGTGGCTTAATGTTGAGACCTGAAGTACTGAAAAATTGGTAAATGTTGAAGTTAAAGTTACATAGAGATCTTTAACTCTGCCTCCCTGTGTATGGATTACAATACAGTCTTTAATTACATAATGATGTAGCACTGGCTTTGGCAGTTTGGATACAGCCCTTAGGAATGCAAAACAGCAGCATTTAAAGTACAAAACCAGAAGGCATTTTGAGTTTTCATTACTAGGTGGAGGAGAGGTTGTATGTATGATGATACTGTCTCTTTTGGCTGCTGTATAGTGGAGGCTAAAACTATTATCAAACCTCCTATCTGCCCCCTTTTGGACAGGGGTGGTTAGTTGGTAATGCCAGGGTGAACAGAGGGGGAGCCAAAAGGGGCCCAATTCTTGTGGCACTGTAACTCCTGGCCCCTTCCCCACCAACTGCCCTGAGGTGCATGTGCCTTTGCATGCCAGGCTCTGGAACCTGCACCGGGGATTGCCTACCCCTGTACTATAGCCATTAACTAGGACCAAACCTTCTATCTGCCCCCTTTTGGACAGTATAATTACCTTCGTGAGAGAGGACGGAGCAATTCTTCAAAGTAAGGATTGCAATTATGTCTGGTCCATACACAGGTTGTGCCAGGAATGGCATTCCTTGAACATCTGTGTAAGAGCCATGAATATTCTGGTTTATATTTTTATCTGAGAAATACAATATAATATATCATTTTTATATGCAACCCTAGATACACATGTGTAGCATAGTGTTTGGTGTTGCAGTACTAGAAAGTCTTTATGGGGTATGCAGGGTGATTTTTTTGCCTTAAGGCATGCCTGTTCCTACAAGACACAACATGGCCCAATATATGAATAATATAAAATATTTAGTAATGAATATTTAACATAATGTATACAAAATGTATGAATATGCTAAATATCTACTATAGCAGGGGTTGGCAATGTTTTTGGGCAAAGTGCCAAAAACACCCACAACTTCAACTTGCAAGGTGTTGGCATGCCAGAGGTGAACAGTGAGGAGGCCGCAATGGGCCCAATTCTTGCTGTGGCAGCGCAGCCTCTGGCACCTTCCCCGCCAACTGCCCTGAGGTGCATGTACCAAGCAAAATACCTTCACATGCCAGGCTCTGGAACCTGTGCTGAGGATTGCCTACCCCTGTACTATAGCCATTAACAGGAAATGCATGCAGAATGCAAAGCAATAGGATAGAATTTTCAAAGATGCCTAAGTAGCTCCGTTACTTAGATAGGAGATAGGTTGCTAAGTCCCTAAGCAATTTCTGAAAATGCAGCCTACATGCTTTTTAAAAAAAATGATGCTCTCTCTCCTGACATTAAAAAAATGAAGAAAAATACAAGCGAACAAGCCTTATAATATATCAACCTATATGTGGAATACAAACCCAATCTATTACATTATAATACACTGATATCTGAAGAAATATAAATGAAAATTTTAATAACTGCATTATACTGTATATGTAACAAGAAGAATTGATATGAGACTAGCAAACTGCATTGACACAGATGCAAGATGGTAAACTCTAGTTTGACCCTCCTGAGAGAAGTCTGCTGAGGAATAATAATAAATAATGTATTTGGACAATTCTTATATACACAAGCCAACTGCCTGTCATGAATGGCAGAGTGTTTTAGGGAGTGTTTATATACCCCCACCCTTGCCCACCCTTTGGGGCCAGCCATGTAAACAGTCCTTCTGCCGCTGCCTCCTCCTCTGGTCTCCAACATGGTGGCTCCCTCCCCACTGCCTGCCTCTGCCTCCTCCCTCGAAGCAACATGGTTTCCTGCTGCCTCCCTGCCTGAGGTGGCAGTAGCGGCGACTCCCTCCCCTGTGGTCTGCCTCTGCACCTCCTGCGGAGCAGTGGGGCTTCCCCCACCTCCCTGCCTGAGGCGATGGTGATAGCAGTGGCTCCCTCCCCACCACCTGCCTGCCCCTGCCTCCTTCCACAGTGCAGCAGGTCTTCCCCCACCTCCCTGCCTGAGGCAGCGGTGGTGGCGGCAGCTCCCTCCCCTTATTCATCCACCTCCACCTCCTCCTGTGGAGCAGCGGGGCTTCTCCCCGCCTCAGAAATCAGCGGTGGTGGCTCCCTTTCCCCCACCCACCTCCACCTCCTCCCTGCCTGAGGCAGCAGAACCCATGCAGCCAATCACTGCCAGCCCACTCAGCGACACATGCACAGTTGCCCAAAAGTGTTATGGACAGACAGGCACATGGACAAATAGACTAAGCCCTTTATTATATTGGAACTAGCGAATTGCCCGTCAAGAATGATGGGGGGACAGATGGGGATGGGGATGGGGATGGGGATGGGGATGGAGCCTCACGCCTGGCCCCATGCCTCCCCTCTGTCCTGCTGCTCCAGGTCCCCACTCAACTCCCCCCACCGCTCCATGTCCAGCACTGCTCCATCCCCCACCCCCGCTGCTCCGGGTTCAGCCCCACTCCACCCCCTGAACCCTGCAGCTCTGGGTCCGGGTCAACTCTACCCCTTTACCCCACCATTCTAGGTCTGGCGCCGCTCCACCCCCCAACCCTGTTGTTCCAGGTCCAGCCTTGCTCTATCCCCTCTCCCTGCTGCTCCACCCACCCCCAGCTCTGCGTCCACCTGGCCTGCATCTGCCTCCCTCCCTTCCTGCCCACTGCCTCCCCCTCTCTGCCAGCTGTTCTGGGGGTTGGTGGGGCCAGGCAGCGTGGAGGCGCTGCCACTATGATCCCTGCCTTCACCCTCAGACAGTCCTCACACCTACACTCCTCACCACACAGTCTCCTCCACCCCCACATCCCTGCTTACCAGGCTCACCCATGGTGCCTGCCACAGCCTCAAGGTCCTCCTAACTCTGTTGCTGGCTTGGAGCTGAGAATGGGGTTATTCAGCCTCCAGTACATGGGTACAGCCCATGGGTACAGTACATGGGGAGGAAGCCCCACTGCTCGGGCGGCCGGGGCATGTTCACTGCTGCCACGAACTTCCCCAGCAACTTGGGCACGTGCAGCCTGGGCCACACAGCCAATCGCCACCCACCCTCTTGCAGTGGCGCAAGCACGGTTGCCCAAAAGTATTATGGACAGACAGACATATAGACAGAGATATAGACATTTTATTATATTAGAATGGTTAAAAATAGTAAATTGTGATTATCTTAGAAAAAGCAGATCTTTTTTATGAAGTTCAAGAAGCAACTGAGATCTATCAAAATATCACTAAAGTCAAGATAAACATAAAGGACATGTTGATAAGCAAAATAGGAAAAAATTATAATGCTTGAATAAACCAATACTACCACCGTGTCATCATACAGTGTAATAGGTGATATAAAGGAATTTTACCACATATTGCTGAAGAATCAATTAATGACATTATGTTCTATGTCTTGGTAGAATAAGGTAAGAATCTTTCCCTCACTCTTATCATGCACTCCTTTCCCTTCTGTGCTCAATGACACATCTACTCCCCTCTTATTCCCGACTCCCCCACCCCTGCTGGTGCTGCTGTCCCCAGCTGCCTTGGGGGCAGAGGGAGCTCCAGAGCTTCTCCAATTAGGCAGTACAGTGTGCTAGACTTAGCTGGGGATGGCAGCAGCAGGTGGGCTCCCCATCCCCACATCTGCTTTCAGAAAAACAGGGAACATCCAGAGGGATCCGGTGTGGAGAAGGAACCTGTCCACTGCCACTGCTGTCCAGCTGAGTAGGGGCAGATCTGGAGCACTCTAAACCCCTGGGTCAGCTGGGAACAGCAGCAGAAGCAGCAGCAGCAGGCAGGAGAGAGGGGGAATGGGAAAGGAAGGCAGGAGATGTTCAGTTGAGTACAGAGAGGAAGGGAAGTGGGGGGACTTTTAATGGTCTGGGGATTTCATAGAATCATAGAAGTAGGTCGGAAGGGACCTTATAGATCTTCAAGTCCAACCCCCTGCCAGGGCAGGAGAAAAAAAAAACTGGGCTCAAATGACCCCAGTTAGGTAGGCATCAAGTCTCCTCTTAAAGACCCCCAGGGTAGGAGCCAGCACCACTTCCCTTGGAAGTTGGTTCCAGATCCTAGCAGCCCTAACTGTGAAGTAGTTCTTACGGATGTCTAATCTAAACCTACTTTCCAACAACTTGTGGCCGTTATTCCTGGTTATGCCAGGGGGCGCTAGGGGAAACAAGGTCTCTCCCAAACCCTTCTGGTCCCCCCTAGTCCCCACTATTTAAAAGAAGTCTCTGGCTACTTCTTGTGCAGCCTGGTCTAAAAACGGGATGTGACCATGCCCCCACAGTCCCACTGGAGCAATCCCAGTAGGTCTAATTTGCTGCAACTCTACTGATCTATAGGGTTTGCAGTCACAAGGCAACATACTCTCTTGCTATGGTCCTGGGTTAGTTTCACATGCCTAATAAAAGACTAAAACATCAAATGAATCACAGAAAGAACTAAAAACATCATTTAGATGTTTGTGATGACTGAATTGTTTACCATAATGGATTCTATTAATGTTCAAATCATATACTTACCTGTTATGGTGTGTCTGTCTATATAAACTATCTAACTATCGAACTGTGCTTATCTGGCCAAATTTATATGGTCCAATTCACAGTATCAGATATGACTTTATCAAGGTGAAAAATATCTGCACTATCACTAAGATCGTATCCCAAACACAAAGCCAAAGCTCCTAGGAGTATTGCTGCGGTCTTGCACAATATGAAGATTGTGACAGTAATCCTTCCTTTTTATCAACATTCCTGAAGTCCTGTGTATTGGCCTTCGACAGTACATTCTAAATACATTCTCTATATCATGCTATAAAATGGTGCTTATCTGTTGGCATACACACATCCTTTTAATACCAGTCCATTTTCCCCCAGAAAGCCTCTCCTAGTTCCAAATTCCAGTTTCATTTATTTTCTTTCTGAGGGTCTGTGATTCCAGTGTGTCAGAATACTAGCTTAGTCTTAAATGAATTATTCAAAAGAGTAAAGCAAGATGACAATATTTCTGGCTTTTGCCCCTCACAGTAATTGCTCAAAATACCTGAATTGAAAGCTTGTAAGAAAGTTGCTATCAGCCAAAATCAATACCACTAGGAACCAGTCTATGATTTCCATTCTTTGAAATGTCCCCCCACAAAAAACAAAACAAAACAGGAGAAAGTCTTAATTAAATGGTATGGAACTGAGGAAAGGCCTCAGAGGAAGTCATGGTTAAATTAAAAGAAAGATAGTTCTCTGTTCTTATTCCTATATATTTTAATATATTGCTCCATATTCACAAGGTAAGTTTATTCAACACTGCCACCCCTAGAATTTATATAAAACTGTGATAAAAGTGGAAAAATCAAAGCTTTTTAAAATGATGATGATTTGAAAAAGCCACAGAGGAGTCTATCTGAGATCGCCAAAAAAAGCTGTAAAGTTTCAGTTTGCGTTAATAGTACCCTATCCCCTGTGCAAATGCATACTTAAGACAGTAGATTTGGATCCTCATGAATGAGTTTTCAAATACCTGTTTAAAAATCATATCAGTTCTGACAATGTATGTTTATTTCTAGCTTCCTGAGATATATGCAGTTTTGTCTCTGATTGTTAGTTAACTATATTATACACATATACAAGTGACTAAAATTATATTAATTACCATCATTAATTCACTAGCCATGGTTGGAAGGGATGTACACATATAGAAGGAGAGAAAATGTACAGGATTGTTCTGAACATAATTGTGTCTATAAGTTAAAGTCCCCAGGCAATTTTCTTTTCCTTCTCCCCTTCTCCCTAAGTCTAACGCCAATCACATGTGACATGGACTACAAGGTTGGGTCAAATAATTATTGTATCTCTGGGTCCTTTTGTTTAGCTTTCCTAGCTCTATCTGAGGGTGGAGATACTGTAGCCTTTACTAGAGCACTGTATTTTGAGGAATATTGTTCCTGTCTTACCTTCACGGTTCTGTAACAGATTTTATTTTCTATATCATGGAGGACCAGTTTATTAGTTCAAGGTAGGCATCTTAAATGCTGTGCTCTAGTAAAGACTAGAGTCTCTTCATAACCAGACAGTATAAGGAAAGCTGAACAAATGAACACAGAAGTACAAGAATTATATATGGCCTAACATAGACCAGATCATCAGGTCAGTAAAATCAACACAGAACTAACTAGTGTGTTGAGTAAGGGGAAAGGAGATGCTTAATTCCAGCTTGGTCTGTCCTGGCTGAGGTTCAGTTTGGCACCTTGTCGCCGCTGGGACGAGAATAGCTGTTCTCGGGCCACTCTTCCCCTTGGGATTGGTGTTGTCCTTTGCCAGCGTTCCCGCCGTTGGCTGAGCGGATGTTCTCTGCCTGACTCCTTGACCCCGTTCCCACCTGCCACGACTTGATGTTACCAGTGTTTGGGGCCAGTTGTCATGCATGCCCGTGGCCCAGGGTTCCCCGGCGGTCAATCTCGGGGCTCCGCCACCCCTACACCCCGGCCTCACACCTCCTTACGGTGTTGCCAAGCTGTTAGTCATCTTGCTCTTGGATTATTACTAAAATTGGAGTGCCAGCTTCCCTCACTGCAACCAAGACTATGCCTACTACCGGTCTAATGCCCCCTGGTCTCCCCTAGAACTCAAGGAAAAGACAAGCCTGACACGCAACACAAAAAAAAGGCTCAACACAAACTGGGCGTACCGCCCCTTTAATTGTCCGCCCTATGCCTTACAATAGCCCTGTCTGCTTCATGCCTAGGCATTCAATCTTTGCCCATTCCCCGGCACCTCACAGTCCAGCAGCGGTGTGTCCTCCGGAGGCACCTCTCTCTGGGCTTCCCCGTAGGCTCTCCTTCTCTGGCTGCCTTCGTCTGGGATATCCTCTGTGGTAACACAGGGGCGATCCTGGGTCTCCCTACCAGTTGCTTCTGCAACGATGCTCCCATGGCGTCCCTGTCTCTTCTCACCCCCGTCCAGGGTGTTTCTCCCTTCGTGCTCCGCTGCTCTTGCCTGTCCGAGGGGCAAGGGCGTTGGGAGCAGCATCTCCCCCTTCTTCCCCGCTCCCGCGGCGTGTGCTGCCATTTTTATTCGTGCTGGCTGCACTCCGCGCTTGCGTCACCGGCCGGCCGCAGCTGAATAAACAAGCGACTGATGAGCTGCGCGGGTTTCACCTCCTGTTCTCCATTCCCCGGCTCAGGAGTTGCCGGTAAGTACCTTTGCACCCTGGGACACACCTAATGAAAATCAGAGCACCCTCAAGGATGTTCTGAATTGAAACTTGCTGCCTGTAGTCCTCTGCATCTGTTCTGACAGCTAGGATTGTTTGAATGTGCCAGTGTTGCAGATCCCCAATTTTGCACAGCCATGCCTCTACATTGTTTAGGTCTTTGCTCATGCCGGGGGAATCCTCTGTTGGTGAAGTTAGCCTGATTTATGACTCTTTGCACTCAGAACTGTGAAAAAAGGGCAAGAGTGGGGCTAAGGATCTGGCCTACTGTAACTTCCCACATAGAGTGAAGGATGCCCAAGAAACCCCCAAGGAAGAAATAGAGAAGCTCCTAACCACCCCAACTCCATGTAAGGGAGAGGTGGCAGAGGGGCAAGGTGAAGAAGAAAAACTCAGTACAGTAGTGATTTAACCCTATTTCTCTCAGTAGGTGTTGCTGTAAAATACTTGTGGTTGTGAGAGATAAAATAAAATAAATTAAATGGACTAGCTAGTAAGTCCAATCTGCCTCTTAATTATAAACCAGCAGAAAAACTTAATATGTTTGCCAATTAAAATAAGTCTCCAGCTGCCATAGACTGGCAATACAAACAAACCAGTACTGTTGCAATACAGTCCCTTCTAAAATTTCTTGTAATTTCTCCTCAGCTGCTTAGGGATAATGGTCCCACCTGTCTCCTGATCAGTCAGTATTGGGGAAATAATCCTCTTGCTAATACCTTTGTTCAGTTAAAGACAATTATTGTTATTACTTATTTTTATTTTTGTATGTTTATGTCCTACTAGGGATCAAGATGCCTTTATAACTAACTGCCCCCTAAATTATTATACAGGCCTATTATTTAGGCACCTACTTTTAACATTTAACATTTAAGCATTTAACATTAAAGAGATTACGTACTTATAATCTATTAACTATCTTTATTCAAACCAGGTTTTTATAAAAACCCATTTAAACACCCAACAATTTTATATATTCAGTAGTAAATTATTCCACATTATGATACAGTTGTATATAAACACTTCTTTGTACCTGCATAAGAGAGAACATTTCTTGCAACCCACAATAATAGTTAAAAAAAAGACTGGATTTTGTGTACACAAGAAAGTATATTCCTAAAGATAAATTCTTATTTCTTGTCCTTGATGCATTAAAATACATATATAAAGTAGCTTGTTGCTGCTATATAGAAATACCTAAATGAAATGTAACAATAAAAATAGAATACTTATGGTTTACTTTTCAAAATACAAAATCTTAAAAATACTAGTCAACAAACGTAAAAAATAGTAAATCTTAATGACTTTGACAGTGGCTATATAAGGCTATTAAGGCATGCATGCATGCTGCAGGTTAGTCAGAGTTGCATCTTCCCTTAGGAAGGTCCAACAGATGCTCAAGTAAATTTTACAGTTTGGAAAAGAACTGCAAGTCCATGGCATCATTGTACCACAGCTCTGTTGCCTTGCACATGGTAGGCACATCTACATGTGCAATTAATTCAAAGCAATAAGCTCCTGGGTAACTGTAGCATGTTGAGCTGGGATGGAACAGCCTCAGCCTCAGTGGGCAGTGAAGTCGGGGGGGGCGGTCAGCCTACCAGCCTGGGTCTGCTCTGACTCAGCTCAGCGTGCTGTGGAGAGGCTGGCTGGTGCATGAGGGTGCTTCAGTGTGGAGTCAGCTGGCAGGCAGCCCCTGCACTGAAGTACCCTTGTGCCCCAGCCAGCCCCATCAGCATCTACATGTGTTGTGGTGGAATAAAAAACTCCACCATAGGACAGTACTTATATTTACAAGTACTAACATGTGGTGGAGTTTATTAGTTTACTCCAGCCCTGCACGTGTAGATGCTGAGATGTTTACTGAAGAACTAATGCAGTAACTCTGCAGTAAGCATCTTATGTAGATGCAACCAGTATTTACAATATTTTTTAAGGTGATAAACTTTTTCCTAACTAATACAATATAACATAGCTTTTTCTGCAACCTAGGATAAGCATATGAATTCATAGGGGTTATTAATTTTAAAACTTCACTATGCATAGAAATAATTGTACAATTCATAAAAAGAAGGTGTTGCATATATCTGGTTGAAGAAGGTGATTGCAGAATATGAACGAATGACCTCCTAGAATCTAGGAAAGGCCTTGTAAAAGTTAGTTTGAGTAACAGGGAGTTTTTACACACTCTCTGGGAGTAGGAGTGGGGGGTGCTTTAATAAGAGTGGCTCTGAGAGCTGCTCTAATTGAAGCACCCACCTCATGTAGTGAATCAGTGAGTTTTAGTTAAAGTGAGCTTTAATTCAATGAGCTTTAGTTAAAGCACCCCCACTGCCATTCTGAGGCATGGGGATGCTGATATACAAGACACAGAGGCTGCTGGAGCGTGCTAATTAGCCTTGATTAGTTGAATCTGCTTTTACATGCTGTGATTACAGCATCTCAGAGCAGCCCCCCCAACATGTCTACAGGCACTCACAAAGACCAACTTCCCCTTAATTACTCCTAGCCAAACAGTTTTGAATAGAGAACATGTGATAGCAAGAGGGTGAGTCAGGCCTGGATAAGTTCTGATTCCTAGAAGCTAGTAGGCTATGAATCCATTCTGATGGCTCTAGTAATGAAGACTGGCAGTCACCGTACTGAGACATTTAATAAACTTTTTGCAGCTACTGAATGACCAAGTGGCTGGACTGACAGAGGCTGTATTCCTGATTTAAAATGAAACAGTTTTTGTATCACTGCCTCATGAAGATAGAAGGAATGTATCCTGATGGCTGGGGGGAGGGGGATCTGTGTATATTTTGAGAATTTGAATCAGACTCAGAAGGTTCTTGCAGAAGTTTCATAGCTTTATAGCTTTTGCAGAAGACACTGAACTTTACTCTAAAGCAGTTGACTACAGGGAAGACTGATAAGTTTGGTTTTTGGCATGACTTCACATGAAAACAAAAGTTCAGTAAAATTTAGGGTCCATTCCTCAGAAGAGGTATCCTGACAACTTGAAAACTGCCATTAAAATAGGTCTTAGGTCTGGCAAACTGTGGCTGTGTTAGATCTAAAGATAAAAAAACAAAAAGGCCCCAGATGGCAGTTTATCTCTCTGAAAATATTTGGCAATTTGCTTTTTCCAAATAACAAAGTGAAGAACCATGCCAGACTTCAAAATCCTTTGGAAAGAATATTGAAAAGTTTGGTGATTTTTTAAAAACAACCTATCTGTTAATTTTAGGACAAAATTTTGAAGTCAAGCAGCATGACCGCCTTCGAAATTACCTTACTAATGCCTGATCTTCCTTAAATTACATCTTACCCTCCTGTAAATGTTCCAAGTTGGCCTTTTGACATAACAGATTTCTGTAAAAGGAAAAAAAATCCTCTAGTTCATATATACTGAGCTTGTATCATATGTTATCATCAAAGGGGCATGTCTTGCTACTTTATTCCTCTGTGGATTCTTACATATTCCCCCTGTTGCTGGTAGTGCTCCATTTCGTGGGTTCGGCTTTGAGAACTGAAAGCATGAATATGTTTTATACAGCAATTGTTACAAATGTTGTTTGAAATTGTTTACAATGATACAGAAAGTACCAAACAGTTACTTATTTACCTTGTATACACTCATATGATCAAATATTCATATTAAAGAAAAAGGATTTTGAAAATCATTTGCAATAAAGGTCACCATTAATCCAACATTTCACCAAACTGTAGGAGTCAGGGCCACAAATGTTTTATTGTCCAACAGCATAATTACTAAAATCAATTTTGGATAACTGGATTTTGATTAAATATTGGACAAGCTGCTGACCTGACTTTTAAATCCTACGTGTACTGACTAGCATGTCTGAATGAAGCCTGAAACAACATTGATCCATCTCAGGTTTCTTGTAAACCAGGGGTGGGCAAAATGTGGCCCGAGGGCCAGATGCAGCCTGCCAGGCCATTCTATCTGGCCCACAGGGCCCCTAAAAAAATCTAGAAAATTATTATTTATCTTCCCCCAGCTGGTTGTCATGCAGCCCTCAATGGCTTGCTAAAAGTCAGTAAGCTGCCCTCTGCCTGAAATAATTGCCCGCCCCTGTTGTAAACACTGAAGAGCAATTGGATTTGACTACGTAGCCTTCTGCTCTGTTATACTCCTCAGCCAGTTGTATCTAAATTCATATCTCTGGAAGAGTGGACATTTAAATATGGATTCATGTCATGATGTAGTATGTGGTATGTAATGATCTGGGGAATCTGACATGAATTCGGTTTCGATATTGAGGACTCTTTCTACACCAAGTTGGAAAACTCTGTTTGAATGTGGAACTTGGGTATCTTCTCTGCTGTCTTTTGCCTCCGTTTTGTGCTAAAATGCATAGGAAGACTAGAGAAATTCTTGCACCTGACAAGAAATGTTAACTATGATAATTGTCCTTCCAAATGAAGCACACTTGAACAAACCAGCTTTTCATATCCAGACTCCTGGGGTTGGTAAATAGGCAGTGGTGGACCTTACTTAGGACTTTGATCAGGGCCACCTAATACAGGGGGCTGCAAGGCATTGAGATGGATGGTTTTTCCCTGCTCATTTTAGAGAAAGAGTAGATGGGCACTCACTGCAGGGCAGAAAGAGAAAGGAACTATGATTCAAAGCAGAAGCTCAATGCAGAAGAGCAAGGATCCTGGGCATCTTAGAGGTCTCTGACTTAAGCCAAAATAATTCTCAAGAATTGAGAGGAAACTGTGACAAGGGGGGTATGTTTATTTTATTATTTATCCTAGATATACCTGTTTCTTATGCAATGTAATGTACAGAGTGATTAGGTTTAGAACCTTTGCAAAGTCACAGTAGTACATGCTTCAACTATCACATGTCCCTGAAGGTATGAATCATAAGACAAATGCCTATAATACTGGATCTTCAGTCAAGGGTGTACTAGCTACAAAGAAGTCTAGGGGAGCCAGCACTAATGACAAGCTCTAGGTAGTTGGACCACTACCTGGCATGTGTAGAGACCCCAAGTTACAGATAGTACTAAGGTTCTGCTCAGACTCAGGAAACTTAAAAGAACTTTTGTTTAGTTTGAGGAGCCTAAATATAGCAGCTATGAAGTTTTTATTAAGAGGAACTCTAGCCAGGTGAGAGGAGGATGCAACTGAGATTTAGTGGCATTTACTAAGGCAAGAGTCCAGTTTTGATTTTAAACCTCCTAGCAGATATGCAGGTTGGTCAATATACCAAAAATTTTCAAGTGCAGCTCATTTTGTCCCTGAAGGAAGAAACACAGAGGCACCCTGCTCTTGAAACTCTTCATGAAGTCTTCGTGCATGTGGCAGTCTTTAATTTTATTATTTTATTCATAGATACAGAATTTTGTGTAATATTCAAATACAAGTGACATTATTTTTAATCAATACCAAGTATTTCTTATGATGTGGATCTATTAATACAATACTCTAGTTTGATTTTTTTAATTCCACTTAATACTTGTCCTCTTTGTGGAGGCTCCATTAAAAAACAGCCCTTGCAGCTATGTGTGGTAAGAAATCTCACATCTCTTTTCTTTCATCTTCATATATATGTGCCTCTCATACAACAGCACCTTCAGTTATGTTCCACAAGGAGGAATAAGGACACAGGGAGGAGAGAAGCACAATTAGTTGTAAGAAACTTTTCTATACAGCTGTTAAATTTGCATCTGGTGATAAAAGCTACAAAGAGATGAATCCATGGATATTTTTCTTCATTTCTGAGAAATGAGAATGTTACTATTAATCATATAAAAGGAGTAAAGAAGTAAAAGGAGAAAAGAATCTAGAAAAGAAAAGCAAAATACATGCAAATGTAGAAATATTGCTTGACATAACTAAAACTGGCACATAATGTAATGATATTGCTATTATTTTCTTTATGTCAAAAAGTGCCAGAAATGTGACAGACTCTCAGTACAATTACTGGTATAGAAACATTTTTCTTAAACTTAGTTTAATGCAACTGCAAAACATGCCTTCTATTTATGCAGCCATTAAAAGTGCTCCAGGTTTATCAAAAGGAAGAAGATGGATTACTATTTCTTGGAACAATATATCAGACTCATTTCTGTACAAGGAAAACTGGATCAGTTCCACTAAAATGTAAGAAATAAAAAGAATGACAAATGAAAAAAGAAAAGATCTGTGGGGCAGGGGAAGACAATTTCATGGATCACAATTAATAAATAAAAATCAAAGAGGGGTGTGTCTGTAACAATTCCAAGATGTCATTTATAATTACAAAATTATTCCAATATCTGCTACTTCAGTCTAGTACTCCCAATGTTAATTGGTCCACTGAATGGCTTACCTGGAAAAATTTAGATTCCATTGAAACTAAATGACAAATATGTCAGTGAAGTACATGATGATGGAGGAACAAGAGATCTTTACATATGTTAAGAATTTTCTCTGGGGAAGGGAAAAAAAAAGACAGACTCCAGGTAATACAGTAGTATGCCTAGTATGGTCTCTCCCCTTCCTCTGCACTAGTACCCACCTTTTCACCTTCCTCAATTACATTAGCACCTTTGTTCATTTGTTCTAATGTGCTTGCAGTATGGTGAAAGTGGTTAAGATGATGATCACTGATGCACATAGAGTGCTTCAGAGATTGAAACTCCTGCTGTACAGATGTTTCCAGACACATCAGAGGGAAACGATACAAGAGCAGGACAGGGAAGGATGAGTACTGGGAAGAAGAGAATACAATTAGAGGGAACAAGAAATTACTCCTGAGGCTCAGAGTCTTCAATTATGTGCACGATACTTTGCCATTTAATAAAATGTGATTAAACAGTGAGACCTAAACAAGGTCAACACAATTTTACTTTCTAGATAGGTAAGACATTGACAGGCTGCATATAACTTTAGTTTCAATATCTCTTCATTGCAGCTTCAGGCTGGTCTCCAGTTACAAGTGTTTTGTCCAAAAAGTCTTGGATGAGGAAGGCAAATCATACCCCAAACTGCCACAGCTGTGTCTATAAAATACTGAGTGTATAAATAGTTAAAATGAAAAAAAACCCCTCTTCTGTGGTATAAGCAGCACTCACAACAGGAGGGCATGTCTATGCTGACAACATTTTTCTGATACAGACAAAGCCTGTTTTGTTCCACCAGTTCTCTTCTTGGACTCTTCTTGGTTCCATTATCATTTTTTCCTTCCTAGATTCTCTTTCGTCACCTGAATGAAATACATCTGAAGTTCACGGTCTGTGCCAAAACTGTTTTTCTCATTATATTTTCCTTATACTTTTCATAAGGCACCTGCTTCTGTTCAGTATTAAAAATCTTTCCAACTCTAAGTACTCCTAAAAATCCATTTCACTGGACTCTTTAGTTTAAGAATGCATTTTATGTACTATATGCACTCGGTCAAATTACTGAAAGTTCTTTTGCCATTTAAACTTTTCTAATTCCATCTGACTGCTGTGACAGCAATACAAAGGAACCACTGTACATCATCCTATTTATTTCAGCTACTGTCCAGCTCCCTTGGTTTCCAGAAACATGGGTAGACACAGGAACACCTCTCTCTTTCACGGGATGCTGTAGGCTAGTCTGAAATTCAAGAAATCTTTTTATCATTACTTACTTTCCCCCCCAGAACCACATCTTCATTTGTTTGTGAACAAAAATTGTAGTTTCTTCTTTTCTCCATTTAATTTCTCATGCCTACAGACCTCAGCTGCAGTGTACAGTTGTTCTACCATTGATATCTATTAGTTCTCTATACCATTAGTTCTCTATGTAGAAGCTGCATTTTATCACAAGAGGCTGTTTGTTTCTCTGATGCTCCCCATTTTTCCTTCCGTGGGTTACAGTTCTGTATCTTTCACAATCATATTTCTATCATCTTATTACATTATTTATAACTTCATTTTCATACTCAAGCTTCCAGGTTTCTGCTGCTCTTGGATTACTTAGTCTCCCCTCCACAGAAGACTAAGCAGGTAACAATGAACTTGCTGTTCCTATGGCTCTTCTTTTTTCCGTTTACTATTCCCAGTTTCTACAGATAACCTCTTCCTTTCAGGACTTGCTTACTCAAAACATTTGCACTTCTTTAATTTAAGGTGTAATTAAAACCAAAAGTTTGTATAAACTCTTACTTGTGTTTAGATCAGTTTTTTGTCAGTTTAAGTAGATTTGGAATAAAGCTACAGTTAAACTGAAATAATCATAGTGAAAATCTTATTTCAGCTTATATCTTTTAAAAAGGATTTTAAAACTGGTGAATCTTCTGTATTTAGACTAAGTCTTACCCTTTGCATATCATCCTGCTATACTTCCTATGATACAACATTGTCCCTCTCCCATCTCTGTTATACCTCCCTGCTCCTCTTCTTGAAGTATTATGGAAATGTACACCAACTTGGCAAAATTTCATTCACCAAAAAAGGTGAGTACATTATCTTCTGGGCAGGTGAACAAAACAAAATAACCTATCATCATGATAAATACAGATAAGTTTAAGTCTAGGTCCAAAAAAAGTATCTAGGCATCTAAACTCTCATGGAATCTGTTTGATACATTTTCTTGACAACTTTGTAAGGCAGTTATATGCGGATAGGAAACACAGAAAAGTGCCCTTAACTATTAAATGAAGGAAGGAGGAGAAAGAGAGAAGGAAAAATGTTATTTAAATGAACTAGTCATGAAAGGAAGAAGAGAGATAAGGAAAGTTATACCTAGGAATTTCACAGAAGAACAACAGATTAAAAAAAGCCCTCAAGCTTAAGTAGGGTGAGTGGTGAACACAATTACGAATATTAAAGATTAATATGTGAAAGGGAACACAGTGATATTTTTCCTACCAAAGTGCATAAAGGAGCTAGGTAACTAGGTATTGTTGAAAAGCATTATTTAACAAATCAGCAGATAGTTTTCCCAAGGTAAATATTACCATATTGTTTACAGGTACTGTGCTTCCATGACCTGGCAATAATGTCCTTGGCAAATGGAATTACATAGCAACGAATATTTTTTAAAATAATCTACCTACAGTTGAGTTAATAGTCCAGGCAAGAAGTCCTCAAGTAACAATGGGAGATTAAGCCCACTCATTTTTAGTGCTAGTATAATTAAAAATATGGTAGAACTGGGTTGGAAAAAATTGACATTTGTTTATTGTTTCATGTTTGACTTTAACCTATATTTTCTTTGCAGAAATGTGAATGTTTCCATATATCTGCAAATAAAAGCAAATAAAATGGAGTTTCTTCCAAAATGCTACACAGCTTAGGAGAGAAGAAATCTCAGGGTTTCCCTTCCTCTCCATTACTTGAGCTAATTTTCTCAATTTTCCAGGCTCATTAGGACTTGAGGAAAAATCTGTCAAATGCTCCTAACAGAAAATTAAGTTTTCAACTAAACTCCCCCCACTTTTTAATATTGGCTCTGTGGAAAATCTTGGCTTTTTATTTAATTTTTATGTATTTATTTATTTTTACATAAAAAGCAAAAATAAATATTTCAGCTCGAAACAAAAATATTTTGAGTTGGATATGGTACTAAAGTATTTTGTGGGAGCTATGGTTCAGTTGCCACATGTCCTCATTCCCTTTACTGGCTGAACTTCCCTGCTGGACTGCTTCTTCAAATGAATCATCATGGTTGTTGAATTCCATGATGTGCCATCCTTAATGCAAGAGGAAACACCAGTGTGTACCGTAAGAGATGCAAGCCAGCAAGGGAGCCTGACCTATGATAGTGAAACAAGTAAGGAGTATCCAAACAATAATTCCCATAAATAATGCTGTGTGGCATTATTTCTAAACCAATATATTTCATTAAGCCCATATTTGTTTACTATTTGAATATTTCCTGAAAAATTATTTTTGTCCTGAGAAATTGTCTAACTCCTGTTTTCTAACAAGATCTGGTACTTAGATACATATCTAAAAAGGATACACTAGAAAAGAAATCAAATGTATCCATAGTTAATAGCAACAAATGTCTTCCTAGTAAATAAGTATTTCATACAGTAAAAACTTAAAAAATATTCAGTTATTGAATACTGACACTCACAAAACAGCAAACCAGTTCTTGAGCTGGTATAAACTGATGTGCTCCCTGAAGTCAGAATTATACTGGTCTATATTAACCTACAGTCTAACCCAGATTGCTGGAAAAGAAAAAATTAAAGGCATCAGCTTTCCTGCTATTATCAGTTTGATACCTAAGCATAGCTAGTGATCATACACTCTATGACAGAGGTGGGCAATTATTTTGGTGGGAGGACCACTTAAGTTTTGGTGAGCTGTCAAGGGCTATCCCTGGTCACCATCCTGGGACTGGAAGTCCCACCCCCAACTCCTGACCTTTGCCATCAGAAATCCCTCCCCTTGCCCTTGGAAGTACTCCTTTCGGGAGCAGAGTTTGCCACCTTGGAACTGGAAAAAAAAAAGATATTCTAACTTTTCAAAGAATATTTTTGTCCTCATTTATGTTCATTTTTGTAGTATATATAGAGGTGATTGCATAACAATTAAAGTCTTACTCTTGTATACTGGGTGTGGAGTGTGATTGGGAGGGATGGGTGCCCCCCACCACGGCACACAGAACCTGCTGGCAGTTGCAGCAGCAGGGCCTCAGGGTACCCATGGCCTGTGGCAGGCGCATCCCCCTGGAGGCACATGGCTCCAGCCAAGTCCCTGGAGCTGCACGTGGGGCCAGGCTGGACAGCTCTGCACAGCTTACGTGCATCTCCTGGGACTCTGCCAGAGCTATGTGCTGCCAGGGGGAGCCATGAGCAATAGAGCCAGTGGCCTGGTCCTGCTCCCTGCCACCACCTGCAGCTCCCAGGACCCAACTGCACCAGCAGGGAATGGGGCCAACCTAGCCTGGCTCCAATGCACCAGCCTCCCTGCTGTTCCCAGCCAAGTCCTGAGAGCTGCATGTGGTGGCAGGGAGTGGGGCCAGGCCACTGGCTTCATCGTGCATGGCTCCAGCCAAGTCCCAGAAGCTGCATGTGACCTGTGGGGAGCTCCACATGATGGAGCCAGGTTACCCTGCACTCCTGTTGACCTGGGTCCCATGCTCCTGCTGGTGGTCCATCCTGGCCCTGGCCCTGCACTACCCCCCTTTCCCCCCCAGCTACAGCTTCCTTCCTGCCTGCTGCTGCTTTCTTACCTGCTGCCGCTTCCTTACCTGCTGCCTGATGTACTGCAGCAAGGAAAGGAGGAGGAAGCCTGGGGGGCTACGCAATTACCTGGGCAGCTGCAGCAGTAGCAGCACCCAGTCTGCCATCCTGCACTGGATCCCATCTGCTGGGCCATGGAGGTGGCCCCTGCCTGTGCTGGTCCAGCCAGGCTGCACTGCTGTGCCTGAACAAATTTGGGGGGAAACATACCCTCTCATGCCCTGCCAATGCATCACCTATGACTGGATGCTCCCCTTGCTCCACACACCCCAACCCATCAGGGAGCTGTGGGTTGGGATTGAGGGGCATTTGTATATTAGGGCTGCTCCCCACCACAAAGCACAGGAGTGGGGTGTGGGGGGGGAAGAAAAGCTGCAGCTGGACACATGTCCTGGCAAGTGAAGGGGGCAGAGGGAGCTGTACTTTTTCCATGATAAAAACCAATAAAATTAAAATGTCACAATATATAGGTATTTAGAATTGATTTTACTATAATGATTGAGGCACGGGGATGCTTCCATATCACTTTAAAATTGTAAATATATCAATAAAAAATTGCATTGAACTGATACCTATATAGGCGTTTCATTTTAATTGAAGAAAAATGTAGATTTTGGGGTTTTAATAAGAGAATTTTGAATTTTTAAACAGAGAAAACCAGTATCCCTGATAACTTGCCTTATTGCGTCTCCTACACTTTTTAAAAATTACCTGTTTGCTACTTTACTATCATATATTATGATAACATGATCTTTTTCAAAGCTACTTTTCATTTAGGGAATTTGAAATCTTACAGATTTTTGCTAAAATTGAAAGAATTATTACCTTTGCCTAAATAATTCTGCAAAAATTTTGGGCAAAGTCTGAGAAATATTTAAAGCAAATTTATCTACAATTATTTGAAAGGTTACTTATAAATAGCTAACTCTCATAAAAATGACCTATTTTTTATTAACCCAGCTTTGAGAAGTGTTTAATCAATAAATGACTGCTAAGTATTCTGATATAATTTATTTTCCATTCAAGGTCTTCCTTCAATACTAGTTCTGTCCCTTTTCTCATTTTTCTCTCCACAGAAGTTTCCAGTGTCCCTCAGATATTCATGTTTCACTTCCTAGAGTCATAGGGTGATAATGTCACTAAAATCAGTTAATTGATAGAACATTCAATTTTTGCATCCCAGTTCCTAGGCAAGATCAGATGATCCCAGCAGGCATAGATAAAGCACCAACACACATACACTATACTAACTGTATTCACATATTCCTTAACTATAGAATGGACAGCAAACTGACTTGGGGTCGCACTCAGAGAATGGTGGTGGATGGGTCAGTGTCAACCTGGAAAGATGTGTGCAGTGGAGTCCCTCCGGGCTTAGTTTTGGGGCTGGTGCTGTTCAACTTCTTCATCAGTGATCTGGATGAGGGGGTGGGAAGCAGCCTGTCCAAATTTAAAGATGACACAAAAATGTGGGGTGAAGCTAACACCCTGGAGAGGAGGAACCAGATCCAGGCTGACCTCGACAGGTTGGGGACGTGGGTGGAGAGCAACAGGATGCAATTCAATAAGGAAGAGTGCAAGGTGCTACATCTAGGGAGAAAAAACTGCCATCATACCTATAGGCTTGAGGGCAACCTTCTCAGCACCACTGAAGCAGAACGAGATCTTGGAATCACTGTTGACTCCAGCATGAACATGAGTCGTCAATGTGATGAAGTAGTCGGTACAGCTAATTGCACCTTGTCGTGCATCTGTAGGTGCTTCACAAACAAGTCCAGGGAGGTGATTCTCCCTCTCTGTGTGGCACTTGCCAGGCCGCAGCTGGAGTACTGTGTTCAGTTCTGGATGCCGCAGTTCAAGTGGGATGCGGACAACCTGGAGAGGGTCCAAAGAAGAGCCACCCGGCAGATTGGAGGCCTGCAGGGAAGGCTAAGGGACCTTAACCTCTTCAGCCTCTCCAAGACAAGGCTGAGAGGAGACCTTGTGGCGGCATACAAATTCATAAGGGGAGAGCAACACAGACTAGGCGATGATCTGTTTACCAGGGCACACCCTGGAACAACAAGGAACAATGGCCACAAGCTATTGGAGAGTAGGTTTAGACTGGACATTAGAAAAAAATGTTCTTCCGTCAGGGTTGCCAGCATCTGGAATGGGCTTCTAAGGGAGGTGGTGCTTGCCCCATCCTTGGGGTCTTCAAGAGGAAACTGGACAGGCACCTCGCTGGGATCACATAATCCCAGGTTTGGTGACCCTTTTTTTGCCTGCTAGGGCAGGCGGTCAGAGTAGATGGTCCACTAAGGTCCCTTCCAACCCTAGAATCTATGAAACTGTTTCAGGTTAAGAATTTCAGCTTTTATTTGAACAAGTAAATTTCAAGATATGGTAATTGTTAAGTTCAGAAAGAAGAAAGCAAAAGAGAAAATCAAATTGATATTTTAAAAATATCGCTAATTTTAAGCCTAAAACTAAATCTCAGGTGCATCTATACTGCTCCAGTACAAGTCATGCTGAGATGTGCTGCACTAGTGCGACCTCCCAAACAGATTCAGATGTAGGCTTAAAATTAGTTACATTTTGAAAAATAAAATTTGATTTTCTATTTTGCTTTCTTATTTCTGAGCTTAACAATTACCAAAGCTTGAAATTTACTTGTTCAAATAAAAGCTGAGATTCTTAAAACATCATAAGGCTACAGGAACTATACAGAAATTGAGAGTCTTGAAATAAAATCACAACAGCTTAATGTCTTGGCACTCAGAACTTACGATGGGAGTGGGTGCAAGCTAAGATGCAACAGTGAATAACAAACAATGCAAGGAGAATGAAAAACAACTGTATCAACAACCGGACAACTTAGTTGCATGCCTTAACTTTACTGCCCAGGATAGCAAGATGATATCAACTGTACATCCTGTATAGCAGGATGATATCAACTACTTTAACTGTACTGCCCAGGATAGCAGGATGCTATCAACTGTACTGCCCAACTTTCTGGTTCTGAATGTGTGTGCGTGTTAAAAACAAAACCACTGCCCCCCCAAAATCTACACATGCCAAGTCTTCCTGTTGACCTCCCACTGCACATGTAAGGTAGGTATTTGGTAATGCGTAATACAGATCATTATACAGGGAAGTTATATCTGATGCAACATTAAAGGTTTTCAATAGACACTATTTATTTCTTTATGGATAAGTGGTTAAACATTTTACCAACATAACATAATCCTATGCTTAGTCATGCATTTGTTAATGGTGTGGGTGACAGATGTAGTATTAATTACATGTTGAATAGATCATTCTCCTGTTACACTCCTGTTGTTAACATCTTCATCTTTCTAGGCATCAGATCATCCTGCAAGCAGCTTAAAACACCAAACTTCTTTTTGTCCTTGCCTCTTGTATCACCAAAACGGATGGCTGATCACAGTCTCTCACAGCCCTTGCCATCTGGAACCCACCTCCATATATTTTTTCAAATCCTTTCCTTTCCATATGGCCCATCATCTACAATATAACAATCAAAATCTGTTTTTCTTAAGCTTCTCAGTTCTTCCATTTCCAATCAGGGTTCTTTAATGACGGCTACTACATAATTTACTGCTACCGCCCAAAAGAAGAGATTTAAATGTTATCACAGTTTGTGACCAGTCCTTGACAAGTCACGCAGTGAAGAGCTGTCCAACTTCTGAGTAGCTGTAGGTCACAGGTTGCATAGAATCATAGAAAATTAGGGTTGGAAGGGACCTCAGGAGGTCATCTAGTCCAACCTCCTGCTTAAAGCAGGAACCATCTCCAAACTATATAATCCCAGCCAAGGCTTTGTCTAGCTGGGTCTTAAAAACCTCCAAGGATGGAGATTCCATAACCTCCCTGGATAACCTGTTCCAATGCTTCACTACCCTCCTAGTGAAAATTTGTTTTCCTAACACCTAACTTAAACTTCCCCATTGAGACCACTGCTCCTTGTTCCGTCATCTGCCACCAGTGAGAACAGTCTAGCTCCATCCTCTTTGTAACAACCATTCAGGTAGTTGAAGGCTACTATTAAATCCCCTCACTCTTCTCTTCTCCAGACAAAATAAGATGAGTTCCCTTAGCCTTCCCTCATAAGTCATGTTTCCCACCCCTCTAACAATTTTTCTTGCCTGCCATTGAATTCTCTCCAATCTATGTCTTTTCCGGGGGAGGGGGAGGGGAAGCAAACTGGACACAATGGGCACACCTACACATGTGCTTTACTGTGGAGTTGACTAATTAGCTCTGCAGTAAAGCATCACTGTCTATACGTATGGCACTATTATGCCACAGTAAACTAGCCAACTCCGCTGTAGGACAGTACTGCCTGACACAAGTATTATCACACTATCCTATAAGTACTAACTACAGAAAAGTTATTTAGTGTGCCGCAAGACATGTGTAGACGGTGACTGGGGCACTAACTAGTTCTGCACTGTAGCGCCCTTGTGCTTCAGTCAGCCCCTCTGCAGCACAGTCAGCTGGGGCAGAGTAGCTATGAGATGGCAGGCTGACCCCCCAGGATCCCCTGCCAGCTGGGGCTGCTTCACCGTGGCTTCATGTGGTGTGGTCTTGGGTGCATGTGTAAATGGACAGGCATTTGTTCAGGCATGTTAATATCATGTGTAGATGTAGCCAGTACTCCAGATGTGGCCTTAGTGCCAGACAGAGGGGAGGAATCACTTCCCTCAATCTGCTTGCAATGCTCCTACTAACGCAGCCCATTATGTCATTAGCTTTCTTTGCAGCAAGCACACACCAATGGCTCATATTCAACTTACTGTCACTGTAACCTCCAGGTCCTTTTATGCAGAGCTGCTGCTTGGCCAGTCAGTCCCCATCCTGTACCTGTGAACAGGACTGTTACATCCGAAGTGCAGGACTTTGCACTGCTCCTTCTTGAACCTCATGAGATTTCTTTTGGTCCAATCTTCCAATCTGTCAAGGTCTTTCTGCCTCATATCTCTATCCCTCCAGCATGTCTACTACTCCCCCAACTTGGTGTCATCTGCAAACTTACTGAGGGTGCATGCACTCCATTCCATTTCCAGGTCGCTGATGAAGACATTGAACAAAAGCAGCCTCTGGACCAACCCCTAAGGCACTCCACTTGAAACCAGCTGCCAGCTAGAAACCAAGCTATTGATTACCATCCTCTGAGCCCAAGTATCCAGCCAGTTTTCTATCTAACTTACAGCCCATTCATCTAACCTGTACTTGCTTAGCTTGCTTGCAAGAATATTGTGGGAGATCATATCAAAAGCCTTGCTCAAGTCCAGGTATATATCATGTCCACTGATCTCCCTGCATCCACAGAACCAGTCATCTCATCATAGCTGTGCCACATGCTGTGCTGCATGGTCCCCTGCTGCATAGGATCCCTAGGCCCCCTGGCTGCAGGCCACGCTGCCAGGCCCTGACTTGCCTTGCCTCCATGGGCAGAGGCAAGCTCTGAAACAGGAGGAAGGAAGGAAGGGAAGTTGCCAAGTCTAGCAGCAGCCAGTGGCCACAGGAATGCAATGCAGGGATCAGTGCCTGGACCAGGAGCCTGAGGGCCACAGATTAACTGCTCAAGGGCCTTGATGTAGTGGACCATTAGTCAGAAATGTAGTAGACTCTACTTGATAACTGTTCTTAAAGAGCTTGCCAAATTGTGAGATGTACTAGAAGAAACACTTGAATTCATTTCCCATTCAGGTAGCAGTTTTTAGGGACAGAACTAAATATATATTAATCTTGTGTATACTGGGGATTTTACAAAAAAAAAAAAAAAATCCAAATCAGCACTATTATCAGTTCTAGTAAAAGCCTGCTATAGCCAAGGTTTCTATGGCTAAAGATGCTTTTCTACAATAGTGAGCCATTTGCATACTCTTAGCCTGAGGTAAATGAAAGCTAAATGGCTCACTCTTCACTGTGCTGGACACTGTGTAAATGTATAACACAACGATGTTACCTGTTTGAAAAAACCTTCCTCCTCTGAGTTAATCTCCACATGGGCAGTTACTATGGAGCAGCTAACTGTAAACCCTGTTCTTCTTTACCCAGCTGTAAATGTCTTCGTATGTCCATGCCCTGAACCTGGCTGCTTCTTCCTGTGTAACATCTGACATCAGTCTCTTGTTTCTTGCCTTATACTGAACCTGCAGGTTCTTCAGGTATCATTTTTGTAATGTTTTTTTTTACACAGGATATAGAATAATAAGATCCTGATCCAAGACCATAGTCCATAGTTGCTACTACAACACAAAAATTATAATGATGACAACCTCAAACTTAAAAAAGCCAAGCCTGCCACTAGTATAGGTCAGGAAAAAACTAAGAAAAATGAAGATCTGACTTGAGGACCAGGACGGAAACCATTAGAGAACAGTTCAGCCAACTCACTGAGTTGTGGCCTGGGGTTGCAGCATCTACTATCAGCATGGAGTGATCAGGCAACAGATGTAAATATCACTGCTTGGATGTCAACAAAATCTGAAACTGCTGTCAGTTTCTAAAAATGAAGTGTGCAGAAGGCATGCACTTAGAACCCCAAGATGTATTGTGTCTTCTCGAGTGGCATTTGCCCATAGAAAGTTCAGCTTGAGTCGCCTACTGGATTAAGAACACAACTTCCTAAACCTCCCTGCTATCAAGAAACTAATTATGACTAAGGATGTCTCTGAAACTGTTAAATCACCAGAAAATCTAAAAACCCCAGGACAGATCAGGTTTACAAGTATGTTAAATATCTTAAGTGCATGTATCATGTATTGATATGACAATACCAAGAATTTCTGGCAGGGAAACAAGCCAAAATAAAATTCACAATTGAAGATTTTACAGTTATGAAGCCGAAAATCACATATGTAATCCGAACAATTTCAGACCTATGGTAGGCTTAATGATTGACAGCAAAATTTCCCACTGTCAGAGCCAAGAGGAATCATTATCCAATGACCAGCAATGTTGACTGAAACAAAATGACTGCAAGCAGGTCTCAAAAGAAAGTAACCTCAACATCCTTTGTAACTGACAATATAAAATTTTCAGTCAGGTAAGTAGAAGGTAAAAGAACCAAACCTCTCTATTGCCTGGATAGACTACTTAAAACAATTCAGCTCCCTGCTACTGACCAACTGGATCATAGGAGAAAGCAGGAATAGAAAGGACCTCATAAAGGTCGTCTAGTTCAGTCCATGGTCAAGGCAGGATCATCCTGGACTAAACCATCCCAGCCAAGTGCCTGTCTAACCTGCTTTTGAAAATTTCCATGGATGGAGATTTCTACAATTTCAGGAGGCCTGTTTCAATGCCTGACTACCTCATAGTCAAACAGTTCTTCCTAACCCCCAACCTGCTTTCCTCTGCTGCAGCTTATAGCCTACACAGACAGGGACAGATAGTGGAGCACCACCATGACAGTGGGGACTGAAGGGCCGGAGGCAGAGGAGGATGATGGTGGTGCTGAGGATCTTACGCTGACAGAGAAAAGGCTACATTCATCCTCTTTATCTCTCACCCTTCAAGAGTTTTTCTTCAAGAGACTAAACATTCCTAGTTCTTTCAGCTTTTCTTCATAAGTCACATTTCCCAGACCTCTAATAATTTTTGTCACTCTCTGTTGGATTCCTTCCAAACTATCCACATTTCTCAAAATATGGGGCTTAAAACTGGACACAGTACTCCAGGTGCCAGACACAGGAAAAAATAACGTCTTCTGATTTTCAAGTGACACTCCTTTTACTATAACCAGGTATGCTGTTGACTTTACGGAAAAAGAACCCACAGCTCACTCATAATCAGCTTATGGTCTACTGCAACACCCAGGTCCTTCTCTGCAGTACTGCAGCCTAGCCAGGCATTCCCTAGTCTATATTTGTATATGCAGGTATTCCATCCGAAGTGCAGCACTTTGCACTTGTCCTTGTTGAATCTCATTTGCTTGCTTTCAGACCATTTCTCCAATTTGTCCAGGTCCTTCTGGATCCGTGTCATCATAGTGCTCAGGTGCACAACAGATTTAAAATCACTTTTGTACATGATGAGGATTTCATGCACATGCAGGACTAAAAGTATGTGGCACCAATCCTGGTTGGCACAGTTATCTTTAAAAGACAGCCCAAGCTCAATATGGTTCTGCCTCTCACTTGATCCATCAAGCTAGAATACTGTGAGACTCAGCTAAGATTATGATGTCACGAAAAAGCTACCCAATTGTTGCATCTGCTCTATGTGCATGACCTGAAATTGTCTCTCTCCAATGCAAGTCAACACAAGAAAGTAATAGAACTTGTAAACTCCTTCAGTTACTCTAGATCCATAAGTTATGGGTTGGATAGGCATGCTGTATTACATGTTCAACTTGGAGGTGTGGTTAAGCACCTGAGGCTGAACTAACTTCTATAGATGAAACACTGGAAGAATGGAAACCAAGAGGTCCCTCAGGAGGTTTTAATACACCTGGAGGCCTGAGTTATATTTCAAACACAGAACTGTGGCAATAAACAGCTGGGTTATATTCACATATTTTATGACAAGTCTGGAAGCCCTGGACAGGAAGATGAGGATGTCCTTTACAAAGTACTTCGTAAAGGATACGTTTTAAAAAGATGGATTCTTTGACAGACTATAATATACCTTGTCAGACAGATGAAAGACACCTGTTGAATCTTGAGCAATTTTGCAACAGTCAGGTGGGAGACTTGACGAAATATTTTTTTGTTATTAATGACTATTCCATTATATCATGCTGCTGTCAGGATCAATCAGGATTTTATGCCTCTAGTGTTAGAAACAGAAATACTATACGTAATAGGACTTTCAGTGGAATGGCATAGGTCAGCTCTGAAACAGACGGAGGAATGTCAGTTGAAGGCACTACATGGCAGTGGCATTATTCTGCATTGAAGGCATTACTCTGCAGACCAAGTAAATCACCAGCACTTGACTGCCTGGCTGAAACATGGAAGACTTAGTGATAGAAAGGGCTGCATGCGCACACTCCAGGACTAACTGAGACTAATAACGATAATGCATTCATCTTGAGAATATGCCTGATGTGCAGAATATGTAGCTCCACATAGTCCACTTCTTAGAACGATACTGCAAGCTTCTCTCAGTGCAGAGAAATGCCCTTCTTTTGAACGGTACAAGATGATGTGAGCTCTTTACCTGTATTTAAAGTATCCATGGTATGTACACTGGCTTTCTGTTTTTCTCTAGGTACAAATCAGTGTTGGATGATGATCTTTAAAGTAACAGGAAGCTAGTTATCTGAAAGACCTTTGGTTCCCCTTGCAGTAATTTGGATTGTTCTTTTGGTTAGTTCCTAAGGCTGCACACTATGAAAACAGCAGAGATTTCCAAGGTGAAGGTTCCAAACTTTAGAATTCACTCACTCTGTAAAATTATTAAAGCTCTTCCTTGGTTACCTGTGATATGCAAATATTTTTGTTTTATTTTGTTCAGGGATTTTTTTTTGTGAGCAAATTATTTCCATACCCAAGTGTTGGGAAAAGAAATATGTCGTTAAGTTAGCTTATATGCCAGTTAAGATGGTTAGTTTCCTTTTGTTTTCTGAGCTTTTGAGTTTTACATGTTCAAGGTTTTCTGTACAACAATGAGGCCTTGACATTTTAACTGTGGGTTGGCAACCCTACAAACAGCGTATCTAATTTAGTCTTAATCTTTGCAACTGACGTACTTAGCTACTACTGCAATAAGCAATATAAAAACAATCTCTTAAATACATGATTTTTGCAAGAGTAATGCAAGATACAAATTCAGTTTAATTTTTTGCATGCAAGTAAGTTAAGAGCATACAGGGTTGCAAGATTAGTGACTAAGATTTTTAAGTTTGTAGTATCTACCTGTAGTTTTCTTATAATTAGCTACTGATCCAGCAAATCCTTAATCACAGTCTTAAATTTATTGCCATGAGATGCACGTTCATTATCACTTGAAGGAAGAGATCTACTCCTGATAGGAAACTTAAGCATAAGGGCCTATAAAGTTTAGTTATTCTCAACAATAGCTCATTCAACTAATTACTGTGAATTAGCAAAATTCTTGTGTGTTCAGAGACATAAAAGTTCCTGAAGACATGAACAAGGGCCTCCTTCCTCCTTTGCTGCAATGCTCAATGCAGCATATTCTACCATTGGTCACTGTGTGAACCCTAAACTGTTTTTTTTTCAAGCTAAGCTTCTGGTCCCAGGACAGCTTCATTGTACTCACAAATTCACTTCAATTCAAATGGAATCAGAACTTGTGGAAGAGGTGATATCTTTTATTAGACCAACAAGATATATGCAAAATCTTTTCTTTAATTGCAAGCTTTCCGGTACAAGCACCCTTCTTCAGGCAAAGGAGAAAAGACTGTAAAAGCTCTCCTGGGTAGAAATAAAAGTTCATATTTCATAGGAAAGCAGAAGGTGTGGAAAAATCTCCTGTCTGGAACAGTTCATTTTATATGCAGATAAACAGACTATTCCAACTTTTATCTGAGCCTTATCTTGAAGTTGTTTGGTCATAAGCAGTCATATTTCCCTCTGGTGATGGTGTTTCATATTTCATAGAGAATTAAAAGATGGAATGAATTAAAGATTTTTTTTGCAAAAATGTAGTAGGTCTAATAAGAGACATCACCTCTACCACAAGGTTCAGTTCCTTTTGCCTCTAGACCAATACAGCTACAACTTGGATACCTTTGATTCCAATGCCAGTCATTTTCACTTTAAAAGTATTGATCTGCCTCTAGTATTTTTAATTTGAATTTAACCCCATGGGGCATCCCCAGACATTTGTAACCCCAAGCCTGGTTGATCACATTTCCTTTCCAGGATGGGGCCATGGGGCTCTGTACCATCCTCTTCCCAGCAACCTCTGCCACCCCGGCTCAGGCAGTGGAGCTTTATTTTCACATTTTGACTCTCATGTCACTCCTATCCTGATTTTTTTTGCTTTAGTTGCTCTCCCCCCGCAAAACAAAACGTTAGTTGTATCTTTTACTCTTTGGCCCCACACCGTGGAGACCAGTTAACTGGATGGGCCCATGTCCACCGGAAGATACAGACAGGCTGGGGAGCTTGCCCAGAGGTCACCCACGTGCGGCCCGAGCCTTTCCTCCCTGCGCGAGGCAGCCCTCCCCCGTGTCGGGCGCGAGGCCCCGGCCCGCCCACGCACCTGGCTGCGGGTGACGAGCACCTGATAGAAGTCCTTACTGGGGGCCGGCGCCTGCCTGAGCTCCTCAAACAGTTTGTCCGGCAGTAGCGACGCCATTTTGGGACGCCGGCGCGCGGTGGCTATGGCAACCAGGAAGGGGCGGGGCCCGCCAGGGGTCACCGGTGGCCCCGCCCCCTCTTAAAGGAGCCGGGCGCTATTCACGCCGCGGCTCCGCGGGGGCTTCACCCCAGGCGCGCGCCCAGGCCGCGGCGCTCCCGGGCTCCGGGGGAAGCGCGTCCTCGCCGCGCTTCGCGGCGACAGCCTCGCGCGGGCCCCGGGGTGACGACCCCGGCGGAGGGATACAGCCTGCGCGACCGGAGAGCGCTGGCAGCGCGGAGAGCGGGGCGAGTGAAGGGCCGCGGCGGCGGCGGCTCCGCGGGGAGCGGCGGCGGCTGGGGCCGGGGTGCACAGTACAGGCGGAGGCGGAGGCGGCAGCCGGGGGCGGGGGGTGCGGACTGCGGGACCGGCCTTGGGGAAAGTAGTCCCCGGCCTCCCCCTGTGCCGCTGGAAGGGTTTCGGTGGCGGAGGAGGCGGCGCCGCGCGCTTGGTGCTGCGGCTCAGCTGATAATTGAAGGGAAGAGGAGCTGCTGCCGGGAGCGCGTTGGAGCACGAGCGTCTGCGGGGGCCGCGTCGGCCTGGACTAGGTACGCGGGCGTCTGCCCTGCTCGGGGCGCGGAGGTCTGGCTGCTGGGTCCCTGGGCCTGGCCGGGCCTCGCCTGTTTTGTCATCGGGGGGTGGGGAGGGGGAGCGGAGCCGCCATCCCGGGGTTGGGGGGAGGTGGGCGCAGGCTGGGGGTGCCGCGGGGGGGAGGCCCCGGGGTGCAGGAGGGGCTCGCGGGGGGGGGAGGGGAAGTGGAGGTGGCAAGATGGCCCGGCGCTCGCTCGAGGAGGCCTGCCCTGCTCCCCCACCCCCCCTCCCCGCCGGGGCCGGCCCGGGCTGTCGCTGCCCGGGCGGTGCGGGCCGCGCTGTCGTACAAAAGGCTGGATCCGAGCTAGGCCGCTCTCTCCCCCCGGGCCCCGCTTTTGTACGAGAAGAGCCGTCCCCCGAGTGGCGAGCGGACACAATGCGGGCGCAGGTCCGGATCCACCCCCCCCCGGTGCTGCTTTTGTTGATTTCAGTAAGGAAACAAGTTCCTGCAGCCGTCGCGTCGCGCGAGGCGTCACGGCCGGAGGCTGCTGGCACGGCCCTGGCCCCCTTTCGTGTTCCCCCTGGGCTCCCCGTGTCGCTGCGCGGGGCAGGAGGGGCCGGGACGCAGCTCCGGCGGCGGCGGGGCCCGCGGCGTCGAGGTCGATCCCTCCCCGGCGTCGGCCCTCGCCATCCGGGGCTGGTGAAGCACCCGACGCCGGGGCTTTCGGCGGAGCTGCAGGCCCATCTTCCTGTTCAACTTTTTTATTGTTCCTCCTGCCGCTGCTCCGGCTCCCCCGGCGGCTCCGGGCCCCGATGCCTGCAGGGACCGGGAGGCACGGAGTGTACCTCGCCACCCGGAAAATAGTAGGGGGGAGACTGGAAAGTTGTGTCACGGGCTTTGGAGGAAACCGGCGACGCATGGAACAAAGGTCCTGGCAGTCTCGGGGAGAGAGGCCTGCGTGCGAGGCCTGATTGTGTCGCATTTACACAGGGGGAAGAGACGGGAGCCTGGCATTGGCTTATATCCCTCCCCCCCCCCCTCCCGTGAGTCTGGTAGGAGGCTTGAAAATGATTTAAAGAGCGGGTTCAGTTTGTTTTCAGGGTGGCTCAGATCTGCAATCTGTAAATCCTCATTTAGGTTGAGTTTCAGTGCGGTTGCTATTCTTTCTTTTCGGCCTCAGCAGCAGCAGCCCCAGTGTTGATCTGTCAGGGATTTAAGGCCTCTTTACTTCTAATAGGGTGACTTCCTGAATATGCCTGTTCATGAGATTTCTATTGAAATAGCCAGGTTTGTGGTACTTTCCAGGCTCTCTAGCAAAGGCAACTTGAATATGGAAGTAAGACTTTGTAACCTGCAACCAAATTAATCACAAGGCAAACTTCAAAAACTATCTAACCATGACTTTAAACAATCAGAATTTTCCCTCATGGATTTGGCTGCATGGATATTCTGTACATATTTCAAGATGCCTCAGTGGTGCTATACTTAAAGCTGTTGTTCCATTGCATACATTATTATGACCTGGTGATTGCCTTAAAGGTGGATTGATGCTAATTAA
Organism: Crocodylus siamensis; assembly: GCF_052110815.1. Taxonomy (NCBI): domain Eukaryota; kingdom Metazoa; phylum Chordata; order Crocodylia; family Crocodylidae; genus Crocodylus; species Crocodylus siamensis. The sequence goes on along the minus strand of NC_143400.1, from coordinate 64,510,388 downwards.
GTGGTCAGTTGGAGGTGGGGGGGCAGTTGTGTGGCTTAAGTAAGTTTTCTGTGTATTTAAAAAAAAAAAAAATTCTAAAAATTCAGAATGACTTGAATGTAGCTTGTCTAGTATTTAGTGACTTTTAATGAGAGGTGTCCCATAATTATTATTCAACACGTTTTATTTCACACACATTTTAAGCTAGCATTGTTATGTCTCCTTGGTGTTTATAATTTTTACCTCCCCCTCTCCTTCCCCCCCCCATTATGGTTAATCAGTATGAAACAAAAGCAATAATGGGGTGAGTAAAGCTGCATTTTACTGAGGCAATTTTAAAAAAAGAGTCTAACCAATTAAAAAAAATTTGGAATCTTGCCTTGCAACACTTACTGAACTTATAAAATGCACACATTTGTAGGCTTCAGATTCATGTGTGCTAATGGTCCTTGTGTAAGTAGAATGTTTCCCCAAGGTATGTAGCACTTGATCTCAGTGTCTTCTATTCCTGTGCTAAAAATCTGATCAGAATAAATGGGGAGGTCTCATTGCTTTCCCTGTTTAACATTGGACCACTTGCAGTAATGAACTTTCATTGTTCCTCTTGAGAATATATAGCCTCCAATCTCAAATTGGTGGGTGTTTAGGAGATGTAAACAGACCTAAGGTATCATGAGGAAATAAGAATTACATATCATCCTCACTATGACATAGCTGTCCAAATGAGTTTGCTACATCTGTCCATAGGATTACCTACTTATTAAATAGGATATTGATTAAAATAGTCTTTTGAAAGCCTGTGAGAGGCTTCCTGGTACAGGTGAACAGAACAAAACAAGTCATTTAATAGCAGCCTTTAACTACCTGAAGGGTGGTTCCAAAGAGGATGGAGCTAGACCGTTCTCAGTGGTGACAGAGCAAGGAACAATGGTCTCCAGTTGCAGCAAGGGAAGTTGAGGTTAGATATTAGGAAAACTTTCTCACTAGGTGAGTAGTGAAGCATTGGAAAGGTTACCCAGACAGGTTCTGGAATCTTCGTCCTTGGGGGTTTGTAAGACCTGACTGCACAGAGCCTTGGCTGGGATGATCCAGTTGGGGATCATCTAGATCCCCGACTAGATGATCCTGCTTTGAGCAAGACATTGGACACCTAGATGACCTCCTGAGGTCCCTTCTAACTCTCATATTCTTTGATTCTATGATTTCTCTTTTAGAGGAAGTAATGGAAACATTAAAAAACTTCCCCATCTATGCCAGCTAGGGGCCAGAGGCAAGCTGTCAACATTTTGGTTTTGTACATTACATTTACCTGAGTGTTTATCTGCACTTAAACTTAGTGCACTTTTTCTAGTTTAACTTTCCATCTTGGAAAATGCTTAAATAAAGTTAAAATGCGAAACCATCAAGAATAGAATGTGAAGGGAAAAGACCTTTTAAGTGGTGGATGATGCCTGCTACTTGTGTAGCATTGCTTAAGCCCAAAAGTAAATTAAGTAGGAAGGATTCAATGTTTGCCTCTGCTTGGCAATTAGATCCTTAAGACATACTCTTTTGGGAGGTATCAATACTTAATACAGCCAGTAGGGTAAGCTAGCTGTTTAGCTTGATTGGAAACATGACTAAAGTCTAAGCCATAAAACATGGACATGGAATTTCCTAGTTAGTGTAAATGAGGCCCGAACACTCCCTTGACAGGGAGTCTGATATGATAACTGTACTTTCTTTATATAGATCTGTAACTGCTGGTGTTCTGTAGATTAAATCACATTTGGCCAAGTAATATATTAAATATTGTAAACTGCTTTATCATGGCTTCTTCATGTTGTAACATGCTAAAAATATATTCTTTTTCTGTTCTGTCACACCTATATGTGACTGCAGAGCAGTACACTGTACTACCAAGTAGATGAGACTTGTCCTGGTTCTTTTCCTGGCTTTGCCACTAGCCTGCTGGATTACCCAGGGCAAGTTGCATTATTTCTCTGCTTCCATTTCCCCTGTCTATAAGATGGAGATAGAATATTATCCTTTTTTTTTTTTTTTTTTTTTTTGTAAAGCACTGGGCTCTTTAAGTGTAAAGATCTTGCACATCTGTCACTTATTCCTACTATTTTCTATGTAGTATATAAGCTGTTGTGATCCCTTTCTGAATCTGCTTTTTTATTGTTGTCTCTTTTTTTTACGGGAGTTGCACTCCTGTCACAAGATTTCATGGTTGTGTTTGCCTGCCGTTTCTTAGTTTTGACACTTTTCTGAAGTAAAATGCCTTACAAGTTAGTTTAATTGATGTTATCGCTCAACGGCGTGGTATTATGTCAATAGGTTGAACAGTTATCTATTTGTTTAAAATATTGCTATGTGCATCCCTGTCCATGGGACGATAAATTGGCATCAGCTCATCCTTCTTTTATGTATTTATTTTTTCCTTGCAGCTTTTCCAGTCGTATATACGAAATACTGTATTCCCTTACGGTAGCAAAGTTATCATAACTCCTTTCTTTTTGAGACTAAAGCATCTGTTTCTGATAAAATGCACATAATAGATTTTGCTAAAGAAAATCATAAAACCACTTTCAGAACATGAAATCAGTCCTCTGGAAAATAGAATAATTCTAGCAACATCTCCTTAATAATTGTCTCCAGTATGCAGTCAGGAACTTTTTAAGTCAGTAAATTTTTAACTAGGTACCTTGAAGTGCTAATAATGGCAGTGAGTTTTGGGCAGCCAGAATATTTAAAAGGGTCAATTTTTGTTCTTTAATTGTCCCACAGCCCCTAGCAAGATGGATGAATCTGGTTATGCTTATTTCCAATCATATTCTTTGATTCAGTCTGGCAACTAGCATGCATAATCAAACTATTCATCCACACCATCTATAGCAGTGCTTCTGTTGCAGTGTGCTGACTGAGGCTGAAATCTATTGACTTAAAAACATCACTAAAAATATGGCTGAAATCTGTAATTGATCTGTCATTCACCTTGCATCTTGCTTTTGATGGGATTGTTATGAAGTTTGGAGAGTTAGGCTCAATGATGTCAGCCACTCTTCAAGGCACACTCACTGCTAACACTTGTCTTTAGTATTAGGAGAACATACAGCACACTTATCATTTGAGCAGGGATTTTTGTTTTCCCATTTTCACTCCAAATTGCTACAACTAAGACAGCCTAACTGGCTCTGCAAGACATCCTTTTATCCCCCCTGCTTCTTGGAAGAACCTTTGGTCTTTATCTGATCAAAAGCCCTACAATTACATGTGGCTTTATGCATATACTAGCCAATTGCCTGTCAAGAATGGCGAGGAGGGGAGCAAGGATGGAGTGCAGCCACCTAATGCCCCAAGCTGCTGCTGTTCTGCCTCTTGCAGGGAGCTGGTTGGGGAAGCTAAGGGCAGCGCTATTGGCCTCAGCTCCCCCACCCTCTTTCCAGTCCTTGGCATGGCTTTGGACTCATGGTGGTGCTCCCTCATGCTTGGAGCACTTTGATTGGCTGACGGAAACAGCCAGTCAGAGTGCAAATAAAGTGAGATAGATGGACAGACAGAGACTTAAGCTTTTATACTATTGGAATTAGAACGCGTCTTTCTTTCCCTTTACTGCTTTAAAAAAATACGCTATATCATACTTTTTAATAACTTTATTTTACCTAATGTTTGTATCTCAGCAGGTGGTTAATTATACAGAACCATTTTATTTCTTGGATAGAAGTTGATAAACAGACAAACAACAACAGTTTTACAATGCAGTGTAAGGAGAGCTTTCTTTGGCCAAGGGTGCTAGGATATGGGGAGTATTTTTCCAAATAGCACAGGGCTTGATGTCCATTTTGAACAGGCAGGACCACTGTCTGAAGGTCTTAGCCATAAAACTCTGTACATGGTAAACTGCAAACATATCAAGATTTTCTGAAAGAGATAAGGTTGAGTAATTTCTCTTGGGAGTTGAACCTGGAGTTCAGGAGCCTGTAGGAGAAACCTGGATATTTCAGAAAGAAGCCTGAGATTTACTGTTCTTGTACTTTATGTTCACTATGAATTTTTCAAACTTTTCTGGAAGTCAGGAAGCTACTTTCTCCTTAAAATTGTGCATTTATTTGAACAAATATTTTACTGACACTTATCTGACTAATACAAACATATTGCCCATAAATATGTTGAGTGGAGAGATTTGGTAAACTGTTGGCTATTTTCTGTAAAGGTGAAAATGAAAGCATAGCACTACCTCCTTTAGGAGCTGGAGTGTTTAGGAAACTCAAATAATGTTATCTGTTCATGTGACAGATGCTGGGTTTGTAAGAGTGCGCACTTTATTGATATGACTTGTAGGTGACTGAAATTACACTGCCACTCTTATAACCTAATTCATAGCAGCTTTAAGCTTGAGGTAGTAATTTATCCCTAAAGTGCACACATCTTAACTTGCTATGGTCAAAGGTGTTTCAACATGAGACAAAGTAGATGGACCAAATATGACCAAGTAACTGCAGAGAACAAATCTTTACTCCAAAGACCACTTATACATTTTGAACTTCATGCCTGTTTGCAGTATATAATACTATGACTGTTTGTTTTTATAAGCAAGAGTTAACACAAAACTTGCTAGCCCAATAGCTGTCCCAGCAACAGATTTTCAAAAAAACATGCATTATCTATCACTCAGATTTTTATGTACACTTCCAGCAAAACAATGATTTTTAAGGAAAAGCCAGCTGGTCTTACTGAATCCAGTTACTGGAATCAGTGTGCTTTCCTCATTGTACATGTGTTTTCAAACAAAAATAATTCTTTGTCAAAAACGTAATTGTGAATAAGGGTATTACTTCTTCAGAGTAATTGGGTGACAACTTTGCTGTATTAGCTAGATTCTCTCTTCTAATAACTCCTTTTACTGAAGTAGCCCATTAGAATTCTTAGATCTGGAAAAAAAAATTTACAAATGTACTGGTTGGGTTTTTTATTTATTTATTTTTTAAATCAGTTCGGTTCTGGAGCTGTGTATACGAAGACATTAAGCAGGAACAGTAATATCTCCCTAGTTTAGAAACAGTATAGTACTTCAGGTTTCATCACTTACGGGCTTAGGTTTGTCATTTAAAGGTGTTGACAAATGGAAGTGAGCTGTAGGAAATTTTAAGTCTGGTGATATGTGGACTAATTTGAAGAAAGATCTTAAGGAAGATGTATGGAGCTAAAGAGGTGGTCTGTATGGGTAAGACTCTCTTTGAAATGGTTATGTGTAAATGTCTGCCAGGACATGGGAGATTTTACAAGCTGATTTAGAGAAAGCAGTAGACCAGTGCTTCTCAACCTAATGGGACTCGAGGCACCTTCCTTGTGAATTGAATGGTACCCAATTTCAAAAACCAATTTTTATATATTATAGGGCTTTGGGTAATGGGGGCGAGGAATAAGCCTGAGCCCGTACTTGTCTTAACTTGTTGCAACTCTTGACATCCTTCATGGGATCTTGCAGCACCCTGGTTAAGAATCATTCCAGTAGATGTAGAATAAAATCTTGCATGCGCAGTAGAGAAAATAAATATACTCTCTAGCAGCGTACCTATACATTGGTCCATATCATATTGGTACCAATACAAGGAAAATTAACATGATCAATAATCAGCTTTTTTGGTTGATGTGGCTGATTAATGTCATTGACAAATGCCGCATGCGGCCAGCCTAGCCTAGCAGCTTGGACAGTGGAGAGCAGCGTCTGCCTAAGTCTGTTGCGGGGGTGGGAATCAAGGCCCCTGTAGTGAGGGAGTGGGGCTGGGGCAGGCGCTGCCCAAGTGGGGCAGGTGCTGAACAGAGCTGTGAGTGACTTGTTTCGGGGGATGGGAGGGACAACAGATCCAGCTGCTATGCGCATTCCTGGGGGGAGCCATGGAGGGCACGTGCCCTTGAATCTGTGTGGGTGAGGGCGGGCTCCTGCTGTGGGCTCAGGGTGATGCCAGGCTCTTCTTGGCAGGAGAGCTGAGCTGGTGCTGTTTGGGCTGTGCAGTGCTGGAAGCGGGGGCACAGCCCACACCAGTGCCACTTTTGCTTGGGGAGGGCAGCAGCCCTGGTTCAGTCTTTCCTACTGCTAGGAAGAGCCCAGTGCTGGCCCCAGCCTGCAGCAGCAGCCTGCCCTTGCCCTGTACACAGGGCCGGGGGTACACCCTTCCCCCTGCCCCCAATGGCCATCCTGGGGGGGGTATAGTGGGAGGATCTGTGCTGAGCCCCCCAGGATGAGCTGCTTGCAGCTCCATGCCTTGTCCCGGCTTGGCAGTGTCTGCCCCAGTCCCGCTTCTTCATTCCAGGGGCCTTGATCTGCACCCCCCCTTCCCCCCCTGCAAATGGACCTACCCACTGGACACTGGTCTCCAAGCTGCCAGGCTGCATATTGGCAATTGGTATTGGCTGATTATGGCTTGTTAATAATTGAACATTGGTATAGGCCCAAAAAATCTTTGTTTTTATACACCCCTAGTATTTTCTGTGTTCTTGGAAGTGATGGAAACTAATTGTCTACTAGAATGGGGGAAAATGCTTCAATATTTTACTAGTTTCACTTTCTAGATTTAAAATAATGGTAATGAGGAATGAGAGTTTGTATCATAACACAAGCCTCCTAGGTGGGTGTTTGAGGTGTAGGTGAGGGAGGGGATGACCAACTTGTGTATTCTCTAACAGCTTTTTGGTAAATATCACCTTCCTGCCCCCAACTTGTGTTAGTATGCCTTTCTGTCTTTTTATTATGGCTTTCAAGTTGAAGAGCTTGATTAATAGGTGCTGTCAGACTCTGGTCCTATACCCCAAACTAGTAAATATCATTTTACAAAGTCTCTAGAATAAAGTAAGTATTGAGGAGTTGCATTTCTCATCTGAAAAGTCAATGCTTAAAGCTTGTTTTTTCTGGGGGGGTGGGGTCATCAACCTGAAAATCTCTCCAATTGATTAGCTATCTAGGTTAAGGAAGAATACCTGGTTTTGTAAGCAGCTAACTTTCAGATAAACACAGGTTTGCTTCTAGGATTTTCAGAGGTAAATTAAATTAATCATTTGCTACAACAAAATAGGAATTTTGGGGGAATGATTGTATGATTTTAGTGTCCATTCACTCAGCTCTTCAGGGTTGTATTCAGTTGAGTGTTTCAAATACTCTTGATCAAGGCTTGTGCACTGGTCAATATGAAGTCCAGATCGGAGGAAAGGGTTTAGTTTGTCTTTGAATGATAGATTTACTGTATACTGGAGCCCTGCTTGCAACCGGGTTAGGGGACAGTGACTGTCCATGATATGACTGTCTAATATGGACGGGTCCTAGCTTGGTTAAACCAGGAAACTTTTTTTTTTTTTTCTCCCCTCCTGTTTGTTTTCAGAAAGGGAACATTTCTAAAGACTTAATTTGTGTGACTATTTGAAAGCATACATTCCCCATACAGGCTACACTTTAGCTGAGAAATAAATAATAATTAAAAAAAAAAAAAGAATCTCCTCTTAGCTGTTTCAGTTGTTGATAGGAATTTACCTAATGTAAAACTATAAATACATTTCCTCTGTTCTAATTCTGATCAGGTAGCTGAATTGTTAGTTAGCCTTTAAACTAGGGGAAACTTCTGTTTTATTTTTCCTTGCCTCTTGTATCTTGCACTAATCAAAGCAAGAATAAAGACTTAGTTGAATGGTTTTACCAGTAGTATCGAAGCTTTAGGCCTTATCTGCACAGGACTGAACTTCTCCCTAACAGCTACTTTAGTCTTTGTGAAGCATTTCTAGGTACTATCTAGTGGTTTTTTGACTAAGTACCCTTTCAAAACTTTTCAGAATTTAGCAGTACCCCATTTAACAACTAATATACATTCTATTATGATAATAGAAATATTATAATTCTAGAGTCTGGGGATGCCCAGCTGGCAAGGATGAGGTGCTGGGACAGAAGGCCTGGGAAGGGGGCAGGCTAAGGATGTTCTGTAGTTTTCTATACTACTATGGGATGAAACTGCCCCCTATATACCTTGGTTTTCAAAAGACACATCGGGGCTGAACTGAGAAGCAGTTGCAGCAAAAATTGCTTAAGTTTTATAAGCAGTTATAAAACTTTGCTGCTGCTTTGGTTCTGATGCCTCCTGAATTTTGAGGCACAGGAGGCAGTTTCTACCTGTGGCACCTCTGACTGTTTCTTGCAGCACCCTGGTTAGGTTTATTGCTTTTGTATTGGCTTGGCTTTCTAAACAGAGAGCCTACATATCGTGTGTGGGGGGGGGGGGGGGAAGGGCAGTGTTCCATAATTTGGAGCCCTTGTTTCCTTCCTTCTGTTTCGTACCTTTTCAAATTCCTTATTCTTTCTAATCCTATTTTGTTAGGACATTTTGCTCGTTCTTTATTGGAAATCCTTGCCAAAGACATGATAAATGCTTTGTTTTCCTAAATGTAGATTTCTGGCATGTGTTGGGGTTTCCTCCTGCCCCCCCTTCCCAGTTGGGAGATATCAAACATGAACACATATTTACAAATGTGTATGTGCACTGAATGACACAGCAGTAGAAAGATTAAACTACATAAACTGTTTAAGCATGGAATAAAGTCTCCCCAGAAACAAAATATGTATTTAGTTGTAGATATCAGCATCTAGGTTTTTAAACTTACTATAGAACACTGCTGTCTCTTATTCCTTCTCTCTACCTGGCCAGCTAGAAAAGTGAGAGACATGTAAGGAGGACTTTGTCTTAACACCTGCAGAACTTGGTGGCATTTAGGTCTGTGCTACTCTGGTGCCATGGCACTGTTCCTCCTCAATGGGAGAATGCATAACTTTTTTTTATATGCATTTGGAAGAATCTGAGTAGTAGTACAATAGGGACAGGCGCAGAAGGTTAAACATAAACTGCCCTGCTCGTTTCTTTATTTCTAGCATCTCCTGTTGTGCCTTTCTTTATCCACTCCTGAACAGTACTGAATGTGATCATATGTGTCTATTCACTTCCTTAAAAGTGTTTGCAAACTGGGGAAATTAATGGCTTGAACTGAGCACCCTTAGGTTTGACATTTCCTGTGCATAAACTACTGTCCTGAATAAGTTGTTGTTTCAACATCCAGAAGTTGGCCTAGGCTGTGGTTATCAAACTGTCCAGCCCACAAGCTGAATGAAGGATGTGGGGTCTGTCCACTAGCCAGATCTGGCCTGTAGACTGGCATTGTGCCTGCGCCCCAGCCCTTGTGTTACATGGCATGCATGTGCTGGTCTGTGGTATATGCTTCATGCTGTACTCATGCAGAGGCCAGTCTGTGGGCCTGATTCAGGCTGGCCCCTGATCCAGCATACAGGGCTGGTCTGGCATGGGGACTGCATGCAGTATGAGCCCTGGATTGGCCCCATGTGCATCATGCAGCACATGTCAGACCAGCTGTACAGGCTGCATGCAGTGCATAGGGCTAGGGCATTTAGGTGTACAGCCTGAGACCCACCCTTGTGGGCCATATTGTTGGCACCCTTGGCCTAGGCCAGTCCAGTTCTAACTGCCACTCTAGCAACTGCACTTGTAAATGACCCAGGCACATGATGGCCACAGTGTTACATTTAACTACTCCAGATCTACATGTCAATTATTTGTAGCTGCATTTTGGAAGTCATTCGAGGGGGACTGGTACTGAAGCTGATGGTTACATAAGGGATGTTGATGAAGAAACTTAAACCTTTGTTTCAAGTGAGCTGTTCTGACATTGAAAGCATACAGCCCTTGGATATTTAACTTTGAAATAATACTGATGTTGAGATTTCCATTTATGTCACTGCCTGTTTCAACATAATGCTAGCTTGTGTGTTTCAAATAATGTTTTAGGTTGCCTATAATGCAAGAAGATAATACTTCTCTGCTTCTCTGCAATTGTCACTTCTTTAAATACCTTGGATTCTGAACACATTTGTAAATAACATGCAAATGAAATGACATCTTAATGCTGCAGCCTTTTGGGATGCATAAAGTCCTAAGCATTGTTTTCAGAAGCTGCACTTTCAGGGAATTCTGTGTCTTACAGTATTGGAGAGGCAACGATTTCTTAGGGTGGTGTCTTTTTATTGGCCCAACTACGTAGGTGGGATAGAGTTAGACACACTTCTGAATGCAAGACATTCTTCATCAGTCTTGATCAGAACAAGCAAGAAACTAAATTTTAAGCATCTGTACTTGATTTAGGTATTTAAGTGTCCTTTAACTATAAGGATTATAAGTGTCTGTGGTCTACTGGCCTGTCTTGAGACACTTGCACTTTCAGAAGTGCATTTCAGACTGAAACAGTCATGCTTCAGGGTAGGGGTTAAATCCAACTTGTTGGTGGGTTCAATTATTCAGAAATGGTAGGAGATCAATTCACTCAAGTAGTCTATAGTTCTGTAATTTAACAGCTTTAAAGCAGAAATAGTTGAAGTGGAAACTTGATGTATATTAAATAGCCCTTGATTTGAGGAGTGCCTTGTAGTCTGAAACTGTTGGAGTTGGTTATAGTCCGCTAAAAATGTCACTGATGCACAACTTCATAGAACTTGTGGCATCTGTACTGTCAGCCAGGCTGCATTTGTCCTCATTTGCACTTGCAAGTGTCCTCAGAGCAGCTGTTTCAGGGAAACATCAAGGCAGGCAAAGGGTAGTCTTGATGCGATTCCTGAAGACCTGTTTTTTGTATTTCTTCCTCCCCTCTATTGACTTTAATTTTCCAGTCTTTACATTTCACATAGTGATACTGCACAGCAGAGAATGTGTAAGCTACTGTTGCCTCATCTGACAGATATTTTAATTTTTGCTGTATTCAAGTGACTAAAAAGCAAAAGAAAGAAAGAAGCATTTATAGAAATTTGAAAGGCAGCATATGATTATTTACCTTTTCATCACCTTTTTAAGATGCGGTGTAATGGGACACTGGCACTGGGTCTCCTGTGCTCATAATACAGAGAGGCAAAGTGACTTACCTGGCTAGCACTTCCACAGTGGTTTAGGTTATACCACAGAATCCAAAAGTTTGAGGTTTTATTATACCAGGTGTTGTAACTCCTGCGTCTGCTGCATGCTGTTACTTTAGGTGAGTCCCTTACTTTGAAAAGAGGAGTTTATTAATATTTAACTGGTTAGGGAGCTCTTAGGTTTAATTAGCATTGACCTGTTTTAAAAAAAAAATCTGTCACATAACAGCCATTTATAATATGCAGATTGGAAGCATGGTTTAGTTATTCTAGCTCTATTGCTTTCTAAACAACCTAGATAGGATTGAAGTTTTTTCTCTAGATGGAGAATTGAGACCTGGAAGTGTCTTAAATGCATTCAGAGAGAAACCTACAGCAGCAATGATCCTGTGAGGCTCTGTTGGAGCAGATGGTGGTCTAAGCATCAAGTTTCAAATATTCCCTGGGGAACTTATAAAATCTGTACAGGTTGGCTCACATACCCACCCTTGAGGTTAATGCACTGAATTCCAAGCAGGTCAGTGAGTTAGATTATTTTTTTTTTGGCCTCAAACTGCCACCATTGTATGAAGGTACAGAGTGCTTTCTGGTAATCTTTGTAAGGGTATAGGGGCTCATTTTGATGTTTCTCTGACTCATAAACACACATTGGAAGCATCTGGGTCGTGTGTTTTATCCCTTGCCTAAAATTGCTAGATGATAGGTGCTAAACAAATTTTAACTACCCCTCATGGCATAGTCAGGTCTGGGTAATTCATTACTCCAAGGGGGGATGTAAACAGTGGCAAACTCTGCAGTACTGACCAGTTATCAGGAGGAGATGTTTGGGTGAGAGGACACTGGTAGGGAATTGTAACAATGGTGAATCAAACCCTAGTGGCAAATTATCCTATGGGGAAATCAGCTAGAGCTTAGTGCATTTCATTAGGCCATAGTATATTGGGACAGCTGTGTTTTACAAGGATGCTCCTCAGAAGATTGAGTAGCAGTGACTTGTTTAGGATTGTATTAAAACACATTAAATACAAAGCACTCAAATGATGAGTAATTGGGTATAGAATTTTAAGGTGAAATGGAGGCTTTGCTGAAGGGTGGCCGTGTACTCTGTGCCCTTCACAGAAAAGCATTAGTCTGACCTTATAACTTCCACGGGGTGCAGAAGTACTTGTTGGCTTTATCAAACTGAATCTAGCTGAGTAGTTTCATGCTACTTGGCAAACTGGCAGTGTTTTAATGCATTGGAGTGTGTAATTCTGTCACTCTTTTCCCCTCTCTCCTCCCCTATTTTTATTTTTTTTTTAACTGCAGGTAAAGAGATTACTACTATGCAGACGTCAGAGTTAGAACTTTAGTTTTGTGGCTGAGCACTTGAATCGGGGAATTGTCAAAGGTAAGGCACCATATTTAGCATTTAAATTTTGCCTCTCATGATGCAATTCCACAATCAATATTTAATAAGATGATAATGTACTAGTTCTAAAATGGTAACTTTTTTTGTAATTTTGGCACTTGTCATACCCCAAATAAATTGTCTGTAATACAGTATTTTTGTTTCATATAAAAAGAACTAGCATTTCACATGCTAAAGAGTAGTGAAAATGTGCTGCTAAGCTTATAGAAACTTCAGTAAGCCCTTATTAATGCAAATAACATGAATACTTTCAGCTGCTAAATACTTATGGTATAATTGATTTTTTTTTCATTGCACCTGCCAACTGCAAATGTATCAAACCTAAAAATTGGCAGCAAATATTTTTAAGTTTTCTGTATGCTTGCTTTTCATTAAAAAGTAAAGAAACAACTTGAAGTTCAATTTTTTTTTTTTTTTAAATGCTTTGAAGGGTTTTATATGAAATGTATCCAACCAATTTTCTGTATCAGTGCATAGTATAGTTCAGTCCTGTTGGGTGAAGGTAGTGAGGGAAACCTGGGAATAAGAAGACATTCCTTTTCTGCAAGGATAATCTTTAAATTTAGTCTTATTGACACTCATATACTAAAACGCATAAGGATGTGTAAGGGTTTACTTGTGAGAGATGCCAGTACCTTTGAAATCAAACCTGTTGGGCCATTGTGGCTACAGTACTAGTGTATGTGTGAACCATGTTTATTATATAACAAAACTAGCATGTGCAGGTCAGGAGGAACCTGGTCTAAAACAGGGTTGTAAGGCTGTACTAAGATCACTTGTACCTGCGTGATTCACAGCTTGCTCGGTTTGCAGTGGGTTGCCAAATTAAGAGATGCTCAGCTGTTTTCCTATGCCTTTGACTTAAGAGGATGTTACTGCTTTGATCATCTGAAACAGTGGCTCTCCACTGGGGGGGGGTGTGGATCCCTGCAGGGGCTGTGAGCAGGTTTCAGGGTGTCCGCTGAACCTGACATGGTGTGGGAAGAAGCTGCCTTGGCCCCCCAGGGCTGAGGCAGTCCTAAGGAAGAGGTGGGGCCCAGCCCCACAGTCTCCATCTTGTGGGTGGCACTGGAGGTGAGCAGGAAGGCTCTTCACTGCCACTGCTTAGGTGAGTTAGGCCTTGGGGCTCCCTGCCACTGAGCCCTGCCTGTTGCACCTGGGGCTGTGTAGGCATGGGCTGGGGAGCCAGGCCTGTCCTTAGGAAGAAAGTTTGAGAACCCCTGATCTAGAACTCTCAGCAGTTGCATGCAACTTCCCTATGGCTCTGTGTACCCTAGGGTACGTCTTAAGGTTGTTTTGACCCCCAGTCCTGCCTTCCAGTCTCTTTGAAAGGAGGATTTGTGAAGTATCAGGGTTATACTGTAACCCAGCAAGAGTATGCCCTTTGTGCCCACATCCTATGTGAGAGTGGGGTGTCTCCATGATGCCAGCTGCCCAGGGGTACTAGTGGGAGTCATGTAACGTTTAAGGAAAGAATGGCTCATTCATGCAGTGACTCAATTTTAGTAGTTAGCATCTTATTGTTGCTCCCTTTAGGGGGAAAAATATGCTTCCTGAAGGGCCCCTCCATCTCTTCCTTGTCTCTTTCCCCATTCCCTGTCTCTGTCTCCTGTCCTCTTCCTGCATTTTCCTTTGCAACAGTTTCAGTCCACATGGACTTCACTTAATCTCTTGCCTGTTCAATCTGCTAATATGGTTATCAATTGTGTAGTTTAATGTTGACATGATGTTAAGGTTACCATTTGGAAGACAGAAACTTCTTGACAAGTGTGTAGAAAATCAGAGTAGTCTGACTATTCTGTGAGTCATGCAAATGAACTTGTGAGATGAATCTAGCCTTCAAGCTCTGTATGACTGCTGGTCAAAAGATAGAATATTTTAATTGCTACAGGAGGTGGCAGAATTGGGTTGAATTTACACTTTTAGGTCTGTCACTTTTAGCCTTCTGGGTATTTCTTCTTGGCAATTTATATCAAACTCCATAAAGATATCTGTAGGGTGGTCCCATCACTGTAGATATGACTTGTATATTTAGCTGTTTTTATAGCCACGTGATCAACACCATCTTGCCTTTGGTGTCAGAAGAAACTTTATTTTCTTTAAATTGTCTTCTTCCACCCCTCCCAACCTAAAATGTTGTTGCTTATTAAATACACACAGTCCCTCTTTCCTCTGTTTTAGTTTTCCTGTATGAATTTAGTCTAGTTGATGGCTTAAAATAAACAGTAGGAGGAGAGAATATGAAAAAAAGCTTTAGGACTGTGTACGGTATATATTAAAATCCAAGAGGAGGTTCAACATGGGGAAGTGAAGGGAGAGAAGGAAGCCCCTCATCTTTGGATTTGAGCACAGGGTGGTGGTTTGGGGACAGTGTGGGGGTAGATAGGAACTCCAGCTCTGATGTGGGCTTGGTCTTGGAGTTGGAGCTGTAGCTGGTGCCTTGTCCCTTTACCAACTTGGGGGTCATTCCCCATCCCCCCTCCACCACAATGGCCACTTACTGAGATTTGAAGCCCGGCCTTGCTCTAAGTGGGGGTATGGAGCACCTGCTGGGTTGGGGCTGGAGCTGGAGCTGGCACCACTATCACCAGACTGGGCCAGGACCAAAGTGGTATGGGAGATGGGCAGCCAGGGGCAAGGGCTAGAAGGGACAAGGAGTTGGGGTCAGGCTGCTTGCCTCCCCTTCCTGCTGTTTGTTTTTCAGAAGGAGGATGAATTTAAGATGACCCTCCAATAATTAGATTCTCTACCTAGAAAACTATAACAATTTGTACATTTTTCTATGACTAGAATTTCATTATTGGGGGTCGTCTTAAATTGGAAATAGTCTTGGATTTGGGTAAATATTATACTTTACACTTTTCTAGAATGCTGTACGTCTTGGTTCCTTACATTTTTTTTTAATGCCGTTTTAGTCACAGCAGGAGTGCCTTGTAATGCACCATTAAACGGTATGGCTAGCCACTCCACGATAAGAGTTGCATGTTGCATACTGTTTTCAGCTTTATGTAAAGAGTGAAGGGGAGGGTGGTTGTTACTTTTATATATAGTATTTGTTTATGTGACAGCAAGATAAATGGTGATCCTAGCACTTGGAATGGCACGTGTTTTAATAATTTTTGGATCTTATGAGAACTTGTTCAATGGTATAGGGCCAGCTCCCAAGAAATTGGTTTCCTACAGGTAATAGAATCACACACACACGTACGTATGTACGTACATTTGGAAGGGACCTCAGGAGATCATCTGGTCCAGCCCCTTGCTTAAAGCAGGATCATCCCACCCAGTCCTTTGTCTAGCCAGGTATTAATGTCCAAGGATGGGAGATTCCATGACCTCTCTAGGTAACCTGTTCCATTTCTTTATTACCCTGCTTGAATTTTTTCCTAATATCTAACCTAATCTTCCCTTGTTGCAGCTTGAGACCATTGCTGCTTGTTCTGTCATCTGCCACCACTGAGAACAGTTTAGCTTTATCCTCTTCGGACCCACCTTTCAGGTAACTGGAGGCTGCTATTAAATCCCCTCCCTCCCCAGTCTTCTCCTTTCCCCTACTAAATAAACCCAGTTCCCTCAGCCTCTCTGTAAATCATGTGCCACAGCCTCCTAACCATTTTTATTGCCCTCTGCTGGACTTTTTCCAATTTTTCTACGTCTTTTCTGTAGGGGGGGGACCCAAAACTGAACATAGCACTCCAGATGTTGCCTCACCAGTGCTGAATAGAGGAGAGGAATTGCTTGAGCATAACCACTACTCCCCTACCTCAGTGTCATCTGCAGAGTGTGCACTCTGTGCCATCTTTTGAGTCACTGATGAAGACATTGAACAAAACCAGCCCCAGGACTGACCTCTGGGGTACTCCGTTTGATACCAGTGCCAGCTAGACATCAAGCCATTGAATACTGCCCTCTGAGCCTGACAGTCCAGCCAGTTTTCTATGTACAGTCTATTTATCCAATTCGTACTTCCTTAGTTTGCTTGCAAGAATGTAGTGGGAGACTTATCAAAAGCCTTGCTGAAGTCAAGGTATATATCATGTCCACTGCTCTCCCTACATCTGCAAAGCCAGTCGTTTAATCATAAAAGACAATCAGGCTGGTCAGGAATGACTTCCCCTTGGTGAATCCATGCTGACTGTTCTTAATCACCACCACCACCTCCTCCAAGTGTATAGAAATGAGTTCCTTGAGGACCTGCTCTGATTTATTTTTCCCAGGGACTTGGGAGAGGCTGACCCATCTGTAGTTCCCTGGATCTTCCTTCTTCCCTTAAAATGGGCACTATGTTTTGCCTTTTCCAATCATCCAGGACTTCTCCCAATTGCTATGAATTTTCAAAGATAATGGCTAGTGGCTCTGCAGTCGCATTGGCTAACTCCCTCAGCACCCTCAGATGTATTGCATCCAGCACCATGGACTTGTACATGTCCAGCTTTCCTAAATACTCCCAAACCTGTTCTTTTGGTACTGTTGACTGCTCACCTCCTCCCTAGACTGTGCTGCCAGGTGCACTAGTCTGGAAGCTGACCTTGTCTGTGAAAACTGAGGTAAAGGCATTGAGGATTTTGGCCTTTTCCGCATCATCTGTCACTAGGTTGCTTCCCTCATTTAGTAGAGGACCCATACTTTCACTGATCTTCCTCTAGTTTAGGAGTAGGCAAAGTATTTTGGCCAGAATGTCAAAAAACATCACAATGCCTACCTTGGAAGGTGCTGGAGTGCTGGCATGCCAGAAAAACAAAATGAGGGCAAGGGGTACATGGCATGATGCCCTGCTTGTGCCCCATGCTCCCCAGCCCAGGCTCTGGCTGTCAGCGACTACCCCAGCTCTGGGTAGCTGTTGGAGCCTGGGCTGCCCCCAGCAGGGCTGGCAGTGTCCCAGCTGCCTGCTGGGAGCAGACTGGGCTCCCAGCTGGCAGCAGCTACCCAGAGCCGGGGCTGGCTGCAGCTGGGAGGCTGCAAACAGCTGCGCCAGGCTGTGGAGCCCCAGTATCAGCTTCATACCTGTGCATGGGAGCAGGTGGTGTGGGAGGGACCTGAGGCAGCGCAACCCTAGTTTCTCCACCGCTCTTAGCACAGAGGTGGTGACTTGGCTCTGGAGCCTGGTGCAGCTGTTTGTAGTCAACCTGGGCTCTGGGTAGCTGCAGCAGGCAGGGTGCAAACAGCTGTGCCAGGCTCCACAGCTCCAGCATCAGCTCTGTGCTGGCGGCGACTGTGTGCACACCTCTGAGCAGACGGTGGGGCAGTACAGCCGGGAGTGGTGGAGAGATCAGGGTTGTGCTGCCTCAGGCCCCTCCCCAGCTTCCTGCTCCAAGGCAGGCAGGCAGGCATGCATGCATGGTACAGGGCTAACACCTGGGCTCCGGAGCCTGGCACAGTTGTTTAGAGCTGGGGCCAGCTGCAGCTGGGAGGCTCCAGGGTAGCTGCTGTCAACCTGGGCCGCTCCCAGCAGGAAGCTGGGATGCTGCAAGCCCTGCTGGGTGCAGCCTGGGCTCCGTCGCTGGCAGCAGCTACCCAGAGCCGGGGCTGGCCATGGCGTGCTGAGGAAAATGGCCTTGTGTGCCATGGTAAGCATGTGTGCCAAGGGTTGCCGACCCCTGCTCTAGTTGCTGATGTAATTGTAGAAGTCTTTCTAGTTGCTCTTCACATCCCTTGCTAGCTGTAACTCCTGTGCTTTGGCTTTCCTAATTTCATCCCTGAATGCTTGAGCATTATTCTTATACTCCTCCCTAGTCACTTGTCTAAGCTTCCACTTGTAAGCCTTCTCTTTTTTGGTCATAGCTTTGACTATGCAAGGGCTTCCAGTTCTTTCTAGTCATTTCCCAGGCTCTGTGCATCTGTGTACAGACACTTGAGGTAGCTAGCCAATTGTCCTACTTTCTCAGGAAGAATGAGAAGGCCTCCCCTGTTGCACCTTCCTGCTTGTGCTTCCTCACTAACCGCAGGGCTTTGGTCTCCATCCCCCCGGCAAACCTAGCTTAAAGCCCTCCTCACTAGGTTAGTGACCCTGTCTGTGAAGATGCTCTTCCTTCTCCATCCAATGGATCCTATCTCTTCTAGCAATCCTTCCTGGAACAACATCCCATGGTCGAAGAATCCAAATCCCTGCTGGCAACACCATCTGCGTAGCTATGCATTGATCTGCAGGATTTGCCCACTCCCAGCTGTGTCCTTCTACTTGCCCAGAAGGATTTGAGGAGCGTGTCACCTGAGTCCTGTCTCCTTCACCCTTGCATCCAGAGCCCTACGGTCACTTCTGATCTGTTTGGGTTCTGCCCTTGCAATATCATAGGTGCCAGTATAGTTGAGCAGTGTGCTATAGCAGTCAGAGGGCCAAATGAGTCCTGGTAATCCTTCCATGACATCTTGGATGCAGGCTCCAAGCAAGCAGCAGACCTCCCAAGACAACGGGTCAGGCCAGCAGGTGGATGTCTCCATCCCCCGCAGAAAGGAGTCTCTAACCACCACCACTTGTCACTTCTTCTTGATGGCAGTGGTCTTGATCCTCCCAACTTTGAGGAGGCCCAGAGGAGCTTCGTACTTTGTAGCGGTGTGTCTGAAGAGCAGAGCAGTCAACCATGTAGCTTTTTATTTCAGTGCTTTTAATAAAATATATATCTCTATCTTTTCAGTTGTCTTGTGCTCAGGCCACTGAGTGGTAAGAACAAATTGAGCTCTAGCTATAGAGTATTATGGAGTTTGGAAATTGGGTTCCTTTGAGAAGATGTTTGCTTCAGTGTTCCTGTACTATTTGAATTTTTCTGCCCCAACTTTTAGGTACATTATCACATAATCTAACTGGGAGGTGATGAGGGCATATTTAATAGTTTGGGTCACTTTTTTTTTTTTTTCTTCTAGGATGAGACTTTCCTGGGCCAGGTTGTTTAACCTCTGGCCTGTGGGCCAAATGTGGTCTGTAGAGCTTTAGAATTTGGCTGGCAGGATTCCATATGGGTCAGGAAATTTGGTGGGGGAGCAGTGCACTACTGTCACCCTTCCCCCACTGCCAAAATCCTAAGTCCTGCTGGGCAGCTGGGAACCTGGCCACAGCCTCCCACACGGCCAGATTGGGGCCAGGTGATGACACTCCCCCTTCCCTCTGTGCAGGTGGGTTGGGGCCAAGCTGTGCCCCTTCTTGCAATGAGGCTGGACCATGTCCCCATCCTCAGGGCAGGTGATTTGGGGTCAGCTAACCCCTCCAGTCCCCGTCCCCCCCCCCCCCTTTTTCCTTGGGGCTGGGCCACATCCCCATTCTTCTGCCCAGCCAGGTTGAGGCCAGGTCATGCCCCCTCTCTCCCTAGTACAGTGGGTCAATCCTGCCTTACAGAAGATGGAGTTGACAGTAAATGTTTGCTGATGTTGCTTTCACTTCAGTTTAAGTGAGAAATTTGCAATAAATCTAACTGGATTGAACTTGTGCTGTGAACCTTAACCAGGGGGATACTGCATGATGAGGTACAGCCGGTTATTTCTAGCAAAATCTCCTTGTAGTTTGGTTGCAACCAGCTGTGCAGCTGGAGCAGATCTCATTAAAATGATTGGCCATTTTGGCATGGCTTTATATTAAGTACTGCTACTAGTCGCTTCCTATAAGGTTGCTTTATTCCTCCCAGTATGTAGGCACTGTTACCTGTTGCTTTTAGTTTTGTAAAACTTGAGCTGTTTGCATTTTTCCAGGATACTGACTAATTTAGGCTGCATCTCTCTCTTTTGCTGCACTCTGGCATGCTCTCTTGCTATTTGTAAGAATGAGGTTAAGCTAGGCAAATGTGGTGGGTGTGTGTGTGTGTGTGTGTGTGTGTGTGTGTGTGTGTGTGTTTTTAACCTCCTATTCCCTCCCCCCCCACCTCTTCCCCCTCCAACTTGGTGTCTCTGTTTTGCAGAAGGGACTTGAAACTTGCCCATGGGGCATCCTTTGTGTCAGGAACGTGGGCTTTGCTGTTCCTAAGAAAAACTGCCTGCTTTTTTTTGGCCAAGCTATAAGCATTTGAAAAATTACATTTTACTTATGGTCAGCAGCCAGAATCTCCAGATCTCATCCTTGTTGCATGCTTGAACCTCTGTGCCTATTGCTGATTATTAGGAGAAACATGTCAGCTCTGCAGCACAACTGCCAGCCATGGCAGAAACATACAGGTGTAAAGTCAGAAATTACTGTAATAGTATTTCTGAGCTGGACTGGATGTGGTTCAACCAAGAGCAGGAAGCTTATCTCATCTTCTCTTGGGGACCTTTCTGCTGACCTTCAGGAAATGTAGAGGTGGATGCCACTTGTTTTAAGGGTACTCAAGGCGGGTGGTGATAGTGCTGGGACAGGGAGACTGGAGGGACAGAGGCAGCTGTGGCTACCCCAAAATTTGCAGTACTCCCCTGCTCCCAGCACAGCACCTGCCCAGCCCAGCCCAGCCACCCACTACCCTGTTAGCAAGAGCCTGGCGCAGCCCCTGTCCCTGATCCTGCAGTGGACAGCCCTCCCTTGTGCCCTTTATGCCTCCCCTTTGCTGCTTACAGCAGTGGAAGCTGTCCTCTCCCTGACTCCCATACCCCCCCCCCCCAAAATGAGCTGCCTCGGTGTCATTCCCTCAGTTTGGGGGCTTCATTCTGCCCCCCTTGGATCCCTTCGCTCCCTCTCCCCAGACATTACTGGCTGGACGCTGGTCTCCAAGCTGCTGGGCTGTACTCCTGGCTGTGTACATGCATGTAGCATTCATCAGCAACGTCATTAGCCACGTCAGCCAAAAAAAAGGCCGATTGCTGATAACTGCAATTTTCCTTTTATCAATGCTGATACGATATGGATCAATGTATTGGTGCATTTCTAGGGTATACTTAGTTGGCAAATTAATTGAGCTGCTCACTCTTCCTGTGCAACATATGAAAGCTGACCATTGTATATTAGTTCTGGGTGGGATGAAAGAGGGTAAATGATGCAGGACTACTGAAATTAGTTTTAGCCAGTTCATAGAGCAGCAGTTCTCAGCTGCTTTTAGACTCAAGGCTCCCCTCAGAAAATGCCACCTCTTAATTTTTCAGTTCATTATTTTTGACTACAGGAAAACAATAGAGCAATTTTTTGATCTGGTTTGGTCTCCCTGAGTTCTTTGCAGCTGGATTGTTTTTAATGTTATAAATTGTTTTTTGAAATCTCTGCAAAAACCTACATGCGATTTACAAAACTAAACTAATGCAAACATTGTTAGGTGTGTCTGTCACCCCTGCCACACTTGGAAGGATCTCAAGGCACCCCAAAGTGATTTGGCACTCTAGTTAAGAACAACTGCCACAGAGTTCAGTAAGCAATTACAGTTCTTTGTAGTTGTGGTGTGTAATGTTTGGTTATTATAACTAGTATTTTTGAAAGCTTTTCACTATTTGTACCTCAGCTGACAAAGCTCCATTAAAAGATTTTTGATGTAGTAGATCAGTGGTACTCAAAGTTTGAGTCTCACAGCCGGGATAAATGCTGCAGGGTTGGTCCACAGGCTGAATCCAGTGCGAGGTTGGCACATCAAGTCAATGGGTGCAGCCCTGCATGCTGGATCTAGCTGTGGCACCATCCCAAATGCTGGCCTGGCCTCATGTACCACATCTGACTGGCATAACCCCATGCAGGACTGTCATCTGGCCTGCAATATGTACCAAGGGCCAGAGGCTGAAAACTGCTGGAATAGATGGATTGCTGTAACTGGTATCTGTAGTGCAATCATCCTCATCTTATTGTACTTGTCACTGGCTCCTGTAGTCCATTTTTAAGTTGTTTGTGAGCATTAAAGGAACAGATCTAGAACTTGCAAGAAAAGGGATTTTTTCTCATTTTGTGACTTCATTTTCAACAGGCTCTCAGCACCTTTTTAAAAGCTAAAACATCCAACCACTACTTACAGACCAAATTACAATTAAAAGGCATTTATAATACTGCTGCATAGTCAGAAATATGGACAACCATTTTTCATTGCACAGTTACTTGAGAAATCTTAAATAAGTGAACTATCTGAATAGAAGGATTTAAGATGGAAAAAATAAGCTGTATAAAACACAGGCACGGGTGACCTTAATGAGGGCCAGAGTGAAAGTGAGGGGGCTGATAAAACTAAGTGCTTCGAAGTTGATTACATATGTATTTAAAAGCTTTAGCATTTCTAGGGATAGCAGAAAATACAAATTCATTCCAAATGGCAGTCAGTATTAGGGAGTGTCTGTTTCCTGTATTTTGCAGAGACTTTCTGGAGATAGATGCTCTGTCTCGTTTGAGGAATGGTGTGTGTGTGTGTGTGGTTTTATTGTTCGTTGTTTTTTTGTTTTTGCTCTTGTGCTTTCTGTACAAAATTTGGATGGAAGGTGGCCCCAGAAATTTTGTGATTGTAGAACAGGATTTTCTTGGTGGTGTGTTGTTGTTTTTGCCAAAATCCAAATGTAGACTAACAAAACTAGATTCTTTTCCTAGCCATGAGTGTTGCAGTCTTAAACTAGATGGTGGTGTTGTCTTTCCTAGTGTCATCAGTTACCGTGAAACAATCGCTTGGAGGATACTGGATGGCCCTGCTCATATTAGTGGTCGATATCCACTTAGACTAAAGAAAATTAACTGGATTAATTTTGGCAGAAAAATCTAGCTAATGTTATCTCATGTTTTGAACCTGTCTTCCAGGTACTGAAAGCTCCCATTGACAGCTGAATAGGGGATAAAAACTTTCACCTTTTGGCCCCTACAACATGTGAGGCATTATGTTGACACAGGGCTTCTTGCCCAGCTGCCATTCCCCACATTGCTGTGGTTGTGAGGGCAGATGATGGAGTCTCTGGGTTCTCTTTCCCTCTGACACTTGCTTCCTGCCTCTGCCCCATGGGGTGGGGCAGTGTGGCAAGCTTCTAAAGGAGCCAAGGGTGAGTGTGGGACTACTTCCTGAGTAGGGGGAGGGGGATTTGCCCATCTGGGGGGGTTGGGGATCACAGCCACATGGTGCAGAGGTGGAGATGGGCACATTGTGCACCATGGCGGGGGTGGGGGTGGCGCTCATAAGAATGCATGTTGTGGCACAGGGCATCATGTTCATGTCCCCATATGTATTGGGGACAGGGAAGAGTTGTGCTTGTAGACCCATGTGGTGAAGGGAGGGGAGTGGGTCATCTGGTGCAGTGGTGGAGAGGAGGTGTGGGTGTACAGTGCAGCATGGAAATGTTAGGGCAGGGGAGTATTTGCATGACCTGGGGGCTTGTGGTTTGATTCATGGAGTGTGTGGCTTCCAGGGACTTAAGTTGCACAGCCCTGTGTTAATCTATTTGATATGCCAAAAAAAGGAGGAGGGGGGAAAAAAAAAAGTGAATAGCATAAAGCTGCTTTAATTTCTAATCTGTTGCAGTGCCACAATACTTGTGGATCAAAGCATGTGTATTTATCTTGCTTTGTAGAGTGCCTAAACTCATGCTTGGTTTGTAACTATCTTACAACTGACAACTCCTTTCTCAGCCCAGTCCCCTGCCCATATATCATTAAGAGACTCAGCTCAAGGAAACAGTCACTTGTAATTCAAGGCAATTGGATGAATTAACCTGGCAGAATACTACTATCAGGTGGATGGTGTAACTGTTCGACAATTACTACAGTCTTTGGAAACTTTTTGGTACAAGTGACTTTAGCGTTTTGCTCCCTTCCTGATTTGCTGCCTGCCATGCACAGGAGCTGCCCATGCCACTTGTGGCACACCTGCTGCAGGCTGGTCACCCGTGCTTTAGATACTACAGATGATGGACATTAGTAATCATAACCCTGCAGGGTAGAACTAGACCCTGAAACACAATGGTTTAAAAAGTGTTGCTTAAAACCCTTGTGCAACTGTTCAGTTGCACCATTTGTTTATAGAACTTCTTACAAGTGCCAATTTACAGAGTATTAATGAGTCGTAAGGATTATCTTTAATATAACATGGGGGTGTGGGGAAGCATTTAAAATGAAACACCTGGTAATACTGAGCAATGAAAAGAAATCACTTTGAGGGGGTTTAGCAGTAACAGTAAGTGAGTAACTGGTGAATACTTATTTAACATGTGAATCATACTTTGAACACAAACTTTTAAAAACTAATAAGTAATTGTCAAACTTGTGCTTTGGCAGATCTACCCCTTGCTATGTAATAAAACATGGTAGTCCATGATGGGATGGATTTGATTTTTAAATTGAATTGATTTTAAATTGGTGGTTAGGAAGTCTCGGTTTTAATCATAGTTTTCTACAATAGTGCGTTCTTGTTTGATACAACCATTATAGATATTATTTACAACTCTGAGAGAGATGTAGGTTTGTTTGTTTTTTTTAAAAGATACACATTATACATTTTTAAAGCAGTGATTGATTTTGGTGATTTTTATTAACCAAAGTGAATAGAAGCAGATACTTGTGTAGTCATTGGGAGGTGAACTACTTCCAATTCACTAGATTAATCATGGGTATTTGGGGGGCGGGTATCTTTGCCATGCCATATTAGGCGGACAACAACAATCGTCACCAAAAACAACAAACATTAACCTTTTTTTTATTTAACTAAAACAACAAGCGTATGCATTTTTAAATATTTTTCAGTTTTCATCAACAAACATGTATAATTATTTTAACAAAACAAGCATATGTATTTTTGTATTTTTTTAAATTATTTTAGTTATAAATGTGAAATATTTAAATTAAACACAACTATTTCAGCCAGGTCAACATTAGAAACTTAGCATACTTGCAGAGAGAGGGTATTATCTCTCACCTCTATATACTGCTGTTAAGAAGGATGTTATCTCTGGAGATACGAATCTATAGTTTGAGAACTGAAACGAAGCATCACAGAGATGCTTAATAGGATCTTCTACAGACTGAGCACTGAGTTCAGTTGGGTAGAGTGGTTTTCTTTAATCTTTACTAATCTATAGAGGAGCCTCTGGGAACCCTGTAAGATTGGGACCCTACTATAGTCCAGGGTCTACTTGGGCCTATTTTTAAAACTTCTTTTCTAAAAAGGTTACATGAATATATTGTTACAAATAGTATATAATTAGAAGTATATAATCATCATTCCATGATGATATTTTTGAGCTTTAATGTAGTTTTAATTTAAGATATCTTTATGTTGGCTTTTATTCTTTCGAAAAGCGTTTTAAATGAACAAAAAATTTAAATAAAAAAATCTGATTATTAAAACATTTGAATCAGATTTTTATTTAAGCATTTTTTTTTATTCCACCATTGTCCATGAGAACAACACAAAAAGAAGCTTACTAACCACTTGATTCAGATTTGTTCAGACACATCCTCCTTAGTCGTTGCCTCCCAAGAAGCATTTCTCGTACATTTTCATTTGAGAACCAGACTGTGCATCTCTTGCAGTGGTTTTACGTCTGCGTGCGTTGCATCACTTTTTAATGGAGTGGTACAAGAATTCTTGAAAGAAGTAGTGTTTTTTTCCAGATTAGTTTTTTCTTTCCTTCTTATTTTGTTTAGAAGACTTGCCATGACACTTTTTTTTTTTTTTTTCTTTTTCTTCCAATTCCTAGGTATTGAAACTGACACTGAGGGTATTGTCTGAAGGACATTATCAGTTCTGTTCAGTCCTGCTTTTGATACTCGTATTGCTGCTTTCTGGTTGCTGGATCTGCTCTTTCGTTTTTGCTAGATAACTTTCTTCCTGTTCCTTATCCCCTCACCTTGTGTATGTTTTTTGTTGTGTTGGTTTTTTTTTCTCTGAACAACAGAACAATCGGATTTCAGCTCGTGTAAACTATTGCAGTACAAAATGCGTACAGTTTATTTGTTTGGAGATGGAGGGAGGCAGTTGTAAAGTTGATTGGGTTTGTTTTTGTATCTTTGTCTCTGTGTGGAAGGAGATGGATGGAGTAAGGTCGTTTTTCTTGAAGTACCCCAAATCATCCATAAGCAATGACTGATAGTCACCACGCAAATAAGGAGTCCACCAAATTTAGAATTTTACAACCAAGCCCATCAGAACTTTGATAGGAAAATGGAATAAAATTGGAGTACAGAATTATTTGGAGTAGGCTTAGTGGAAGGTCTGGTGGGATGTGTGGTGATGCCTCCTGGAGTCAGAGCCTAGCTCCCAAAGCATGTGATGACTTCGCCAGCTTCTTGTACACAAAAACAAAGCTCCTTGGTTCTCCACATAATCTGTCCTTTTAATATAGTATGGGGTGGCCAGATTTCCTAATACTTCTAGCCACAAACCAAAATCTTGATGCAGCAGAAACTGTGGGACACTATTGGAAGAGGAGCATTCCCTAGAGCCAGAGATCTCTGTACAGCTTCTCTTCCCCCTTCTTTCCTCCCTGCCTCCCTCTGTTGCAAACAGTAATTTGTTTAAATAACCAGTAATAAGCAGGAACTAAAGAAAATCAAAAATAGAAAATAAATGAACAATGAGGGAGCAAATACATGATTTTTAACTACTTAAAACTGTGTGGGAGCAGCATGTGGCTCATGAGGTGCTGCTTGGCTATCTCTGGTATGGTACATGGCCTCTTGTGCTGTATTTATAAAACTTCACCTCCAAAGATTTGACTAGCATGCATTGTATTAGTCCATCTTTGGCAGGTTCACTGCCATTGCTTTCTACTACTTTATTATTATTTATTTTATTTTTTTTTGGAGAAAAAAGTTTTAGGTCTCTTTTTTTTTTTTTTTTTTTAATTAAATTCAGATTTTCTCACTCTAGCTTAGTGTAAATCTTTAAACCAGTTGAAATATTTGGGCATGTTTTAATAGACGAGTGAAACAAAAGGCTATTTGCTTTATCCCATTGGTCTCCAACCTTTTTATGGTGAAGATCACTTTTTGGCACCCCAGGATCTACCACCCTCTTTTGGCGCCCACCTGTTTGGGAGGAGGGACAGATTTGTGGCTTAGCATACCCTTTCTTAGAAGCTAAACTAGACCCTTTAAATGCACTCTGTGCCAAACTGTAAAGTTTCTTGAAGTTGGTGAACCTTAACTAAGCAATAAAATACTATACTGGGCTAGATGAATGGTCTGTCTAGCCCCTTACGCAGGGGTGGGCTATTAGTTCAGCTGGAGGGCTGCTTAACAAGTTTTGGTGAGGTGTTGAGGATCCTCAAGGGTAGCCTTGCCCCTTGACAGGTGCCTTGCCCCCTAGTTTCCATCTTGGAACTGGAAGTAGTAGCTGCATTGGAGGGAGAGTGCATGTCTAGTGTAATCCATTCCCTGTCAAGTTCTTCCTTGCATCTATTGTCATTGCTTTAGGGCTGTTGGAGAACAATCCCTGACTTTATTCAGCAGGTCTCAGTGGATCTCACCTGGTTATATTATCTGTTCCCATAATCTTGTTTATAGGCAATGGGTTTCACACAAACTGCATTACATTTTAAAAAGTACTTTCTCTAGTTTGTTTTAAGTGCATCGTCACTGTTAATTTCAGTGAATGCTAAAGGTCCTGGTGGCTGTGGGAGCGGTGAGTTGTGCCTCTCACTACCAGGTGGGCTGGGGACATGGCATCTTCAGCCCACTTAGCTCTGCTCCTAAAAGCATCCATACACTTAAATGGTGGTGGCTTGCTTTTAACTAAACCTCATTTGACGAGCTTTAGTCCAAGTGCCACCACTGCCATTTTTAAGCTCTGGGACACTGATTCCCTTGATGAGCCAGGGTTCCATCCTGCTCCCTGCCCCAGCATCCCATTCACTGTCTTGGTTGGGCACCACCTCCAGACCTTGCCCCTGCCCCAGCCCCACTCCCTCCCTTACTGTGGGGACCTCTGTCTGTCTGTACCCCATAAGTGTTTTCTCTCCCCCATGACCCTTACTCTCCACAGACTTACCTGCAGGGCGCTGCTCTGCACGCTGCTCACCTGTGCTTCTGTAAATCAGTTATTAGATTGGTATCAGCTGATTATTCACCAGGCATAAAAATCAGCTATCAGTATCAGCCAAGAAAATCTCTATCGGTGCACCCCTAGTGCATGCCCCCTAGCTTGTATTCTGGGACTAGTGAATAACAATTCTCTGTTCACTTTATTCATACTCTTCATTATTGTATGGATCTTATCATATTCCCCCTCACCCATGCCCCCTGCAGTTTTCTTTCCAAACTGAAGGGTCTTCGTCTCTTTCCGTATCCCTAACCATTTTTGTTGCCCTTCTCTGTACCTTTTCTAATTCTGTTGCACCTTTCTCAAGGTGTGAAGATGAGAATTTTACACATTATTTAATATGTGGGTAGGTGCTTCTAATAATGCCTACATTTTTTACTGGTTCTTTTCATTGCTGCTGTGCATTGAGCTGATGTTTATAGAGAACTATCTCCAATGACTCCCAGCTGTCTTTCTTGAGTTGTAACGGCTAATTCAGAGTCCAGCATTGTATACCTAATACTTCCGGTTATTTTTCTCTGTGTGTATTACTCTGCATTTGAAGCTTCTGTCACTCTGTCCGTCCACTTGAGTTTTGTGACATCTTTCTGCAGCTTCTCACCCACAGCTAGGGATTTGACTACCTGAAATTTAGGCTCATCTGCAAACTTGAAGATTTCACCGTGCACTCACTTTTTCCAAGTAGTTTATGAAATTATTGAACAAGGCCAGGCCCAGCATGGATGGATCCTTGTGGAACTCAGCTATTATCTCTTGCCGATCTTGAAAAAGTGGCCATTTGTTTCCCCTTTATCTTTTGACCAGGTTGTGAGCCACCAAAAGACCTTCCCTCCAATCCTTTGGAGTGGCAATTCAGACTTTCTTTTTTTATTATTATTTTTACTATATTTTTGAGCCCTTGGTAAGGGACCTTGCTAAAAGTTTTGGAAAATCGAAATGTGTCAAGTCAGCTGAATTTCCCCCTTGTCCATGTGCTTGTTTAATACCTTCAAAGAATTCCACCAAATTGAGACAAGCTTTTTCTACATGAAAGCCATGCTGACTCTTTCTTGGCATATTGTATGAACCCATACGACTGCTGCTTTTTATTCTTTACTGTACTAGCAATTTTCCAAGAATAGAAGTGAGATCCACTAGTTTGTAGTTCCCAAGAGTGCCTCTGGAGCCCATTTTGAGGATGGGCTTATGGTTCTTTAGCACTCTCAGGTGAATATCATCTGATCCTTGTGATTTTTATTAATGCTTAATTGATCAATTTGCTCTTAACAAAAAACCCTGTTATCACATCAGTTTAACTTGACCCGCATTATACTGCAGTAAAGGCTGATCCAAAGAATTCATTTAAATTCTCAGGTGTCACCCTTTCATCCTCGGGTGCACTGCTACCTTGTCAACCGAGGGGCCCGATCCTGACGGGGTGAGGCCGGTGCACTTTTTCATCTTGGTCGTCTAATCTTGGGTCCTACCAATTCTTTAGCTGTCTTGCTGGTTTTATTTTTTCCCCACTTAAACCTTGCTTTAAAGTTTTTAGCATATGTTTCAAAGTGCTCCTTGTTCTTTTTTGATTTCCCTTATTATGCTTTCATGCTTTACCTGCCAGAATTTGTGTAATTTCTTGTTTGTGTTTTTTTTCTTTAGTTTTGGTGCACTCTCCCATGTCTTTTTCAGTTTCAATAAGTTTTTTAACGATACCTTTTGGCTTTTGATGGTTATCTTAGATCTGTTATAAAACCAATCAGGGTCTTTATTGGACCGCTTCGGCATACTTTTGGATTTGCAGTATACTTAAAAAACAAACAAACAAACAAAAAAACCCAAAAAACGCCCCCCTTGAGTCTCTAGTGGTGGTTTTTAAATGGCTTTCGGGCTTCCTAATGGCCTCTCTTCTAGTGGTGCACCGATTTATTATATATTGGATTGGCACTGATAAAAGGAAAATTAGCATTATTGCTGCTAGTGGTTTTTTTGATCAGTGAAGCTGATAATCTTCACTAGTTAAATATAATATGCTTTCTGGCTGGGGCCTCTGGATACCACGTACATGCATGCTTGTGGCCAGGAATGCAGCTGGGCAGTGTGGAGAGCAGTGCCCTGCAGGTAAGCCTGTGGAGGGGAAGGGGCATGGGTGGGCATAGGCAGAGGGAGAAGGGGGAAGGGAGGGCTGGGTGTTTGCATACCCCCTGGGGGGAAAGTTTCGGGGGGGGGGGGGGGGGGCTGGGGCTGGGACCGGGCAGGGATCAGGGCAGCCATTTCCCCCATAGCACAGCCCAGTCCTGCTTTCAGTAGTCACTTCAGTAGATCAGTTCTGATTCAGGTAGACTCCTGGCCAATCCAGGAGGGTTGGCAACCTTAGCTGGGGCTGGGAGGGCTGCCCAGCCAGGAGGGTGGTGAATGGGACCCAGGGCTAGGGTGGGGAGGCGGATGGAGCTGTGGGTGGCTTGTCCAGGAGGTAAGGGGGCAAGTAGGGAGCAGGAGCAAGTCCCCGCTGCTTTCTGCAACCCCTGGGTGAGGTGTGAGGGGGTATGTGCCCCCCACAGACTTGTGCATGGGGTAGATGTGGGCTACGCTCCTCGCTGTGGGCTTGGGGCTCTCCACTTTGCTGCCTTTGCCCCAGGGGCTTTGTGCTGGCTGTGTGCTCCCTGCCCACCTAGCATCAATAGGGATGGTGAGTTGTGTCTCTTGTTGCTGGGCAGAAAGGGGGTGACTGGCTGGCGTGGGGCCTCCAGGACAAAGACAGCAGGGTAGAGAGCCCCAAGCCCACAGTGAGCAGCCTGCATCTGCCTTCACTCCACTTGGCTCAGCTCCGATTTTTAAAAGTGTCTATGATCTTAAATGGTGGTGGTGACTCTTGAACTAAAGTTCATGCGACCAAGCTTTAGTTCATGTCCCTGGCACCATTTAAGTGCTGGGATGCTGATCCACTGGATGAGCCACCTGCAGCTGTGCCCCATTCCCTGTCCTGGCCCCAGATTCCATTCCCTGCCCTGGCTGCATAGGACCTCCTGCCTCCATCTGCAGCCTACCTGCCCTCCCCATACATGCCCCTTCTGTTCTACAGACTTACCTGCAAGGAGCTGCTTTCCACACTGCCTGGCTGCATTCCTGTAAATCAAATATCAGATTGGTATTGGTTGATTTGGCTGAATTAATAATTGGCTATCAGTATTGGCCAAGAAAATCTTTATCAGTACACCCCTACTCTTTCATTTTTGATTAGTTTCTTTTAAAGTCTTTCTAAGACTCAAATTTTCACTTTCTGAAGCTTAAATATCAGTGTAGTGGATTTCTTGGCTTCAGTACTTCAGTAGTGATCACAATATAAATCAAAGTTAAAGATGTTAACTTTGATTTATATTGTGATCACTATTACAGTAGTTCACTTAGAGAGCTCTTACACCAGGTTCTGAGTATTAATTAAAATTTGGTTTTTTGTTTTGTTTTTGTGTTTGGTTTTTTGTTTTTAAGAACTGTTTTTCTTTTGTGGCTTCCAAGATAAGTTGTTCTAGAAAGGAATATCTCTGCATCTCACTCTGAGGTATTTACCCAGTCTGCCACTATTGCATGTCCCACTGTGCAGCTTCTCGAATATGTCCCTTAGCAAATCATAGTCTGTTATTGTTTATACTGTCTTCTGACATAGTGACACTCCTCCAGAGGTATGTTCTATTCTGTCATTCTTGTATAGTTTGTGTTCTGGTGTGAAAGGATCCCACTGAGATCATCTTTCCACTGTTTCTCTCTGGAATCCTTCTTTTTGTCAATACCTTCATTCTAGTTCATGCCCTCCTTTTTTAAGGCTTCTATCTTTTGTAGAAATGCTTTTAAATTTTCCCCTTCTTATGTTTGTGCATGCCACTTGATCAAGTATCTGATTGTTGTCTTGTACTTTCCTCCTTATCCTTTTTCAAGAGCAAACTGTGAGGTCCCTCACTTCAAGGATTGCTTTTCTGCAGCTGTTGGCTGTCTCCAGTTTTGAGTTTAAAAATTTCTCCACAAACTTTTTAATTTTTAGTGCCAGCAATCTGGTTTAAGTGGAGCCCACACTTTTTCTATACAGGCTTATCTTGTCTTAAAAGGTTTTCCTGGTTACTAATAAATTTTAAATCCCTTCTCTCTACTTCAGGGGTTGGCAACCCTGGCATACATGCCAGTGTGGCACACAAAGGAATTTTGCTTGACACATATACCTTGGGGCAGACGGTGGGGAAGTGGCTGTGCTGCCACAAAAAAGAATTGGGTCCCTCGCAGCTCCTCCCCCACCACCACCCCTGGATGCTAACATCTTACAAATTGAGGCTGTGGGTGTTTTAGGTGCTCTGCCCAAACATGCTGTCCCCTGCCCTGCAACATCTTGTCCATTGATTTCAGATTGTGGCTCTGTCTAGCTGGCTCTGCATATGGAAATGGAAGCATTTCAGGGAAAGCTGACATAGAGGTCCTGAATTTAAATCACCTGCTTAGCAGCCCAAACTTTAGCCTCCAGGACTTCTCCAGTATACTTCCCTAGGCTGTTTAGTACCCACATGGACTTTGACTGTAGACTCCTCCCTAGAAATCTGTCTACACATCTTGTGAGATCAGCTGCCTTTTGCAAGCAAGTAACCATATTGTTCTTCTGGACACCACAGATCCAGTTGGTTTTTTTTTTTTTTGTGTTTTTTATGTGCATCGATTTCACTATGGCACTAGTGCAACCTGGTTCTTTCTATGCTGTGGGGTCCCTTCCCTTCCCTTGGAGATGTGTGTTAGTACAAGATATTATGACATCAGGAGAAGTCTTCCACATCCTTTTCCCTATCTTGGTTTCAAGTAATTAGATCCCCTTCAGCACACATGGCTGCTGGATACTTAAGCTAAATGAACAATTTTACATATTCACTTTGTAAATTAGGTTAATTGATGTGATGGTTCTTGCACTTCAATCCAATAGCATTTGACTATGAGGATACATAACAGACATCCTGTCCAGGAGTAAAAGCACATGAGCAAAGGGTAGTCTTTAGTGCAACCAGGGGCTGTTGGACTGTACCTAGCTAAAGTCAAAATAGCATCTGACTATCTTAATGCTGAAATTAGCTCTTGAAATCTGTGGAAAAACTGGCAATAAATGACTATTTAAAATGGATACTGAAGCCTTATTGCAAATTCAGATGTTCTATTTAAGACCAGTATACTATGCTGGATAATTGGCAGCTTATCACCAGTTTTGTGGTACTGTTGTTGATAATACCTTATTTTTTTTATTAGAACTGTAAAAATGAACCGTACAATAAATAAATGCATTGAAAATGGTGCACAAATTAATTGCATTGCAAGTGCCTCTCTTAAACTAGGCTGAGGTATGAGGAGCAGACTGGTGTTTGTGGGGGTTTTTTGTTTTTTGTTTTTAATTTTTATTTTTATTAAAGAATTTTCTTGATTTTATTTGGGCAGACGTTTGCAGAAGAAATTAGCTGTCATTCAGGTGTACTATATGGGACGGGGCTCCCCTGCATGGTGCTGAATAGCAGTTTATGGCACTCGCAGAACAATGTTCTTGCTCTTCTATACAGTTTATCATGTGAAAATATTTTTATTTTGTGTCCAAAAATCAAAATTACTTTACTTTTCAGTGTGAGGCTGTAACATGGAGGGCCAAGTGAGCTTGGCTGTCCAAGCAGTACTGAAAACTCCTGTGCATAGAACAGTTGTTTATACCTGCATCATTGTCCTCTTCTGACTCCAGTGTTGCCCTTCAAAGCTAGCAATCACAAAATTCTCATTGGCTGGCCTTAAAAGAAGAAACTAGTGACTGATTTAGACTATATTTTTGAGATACTGCTGTTTCTCACCAGTCCTGGATGATTGTTGGAGTGAGAGCAACTTTCAGGACAAATGCTTATTCCGGGAGTCTTAGCCCAGTGTTACTTTCTGGGAAATGGGTGCCAACTCAGTCTTGGGTTGATGCTACTCCTTTCCAGAAGGTGATTCTACAAATACCCTTACATAACTGAAGCTGGAACAAGCTATACATATCTTCTCAGGTGTGGTAGTGTCTTAAATTTTGCGAGGGGAGTAAGACAAAAGAGTTGAAGGCCTAACTTATTTAGAATGGTAGGAGTCAAAGATTAGAATTTTATTTCAGTAGGCTGAAGCAATCCTAATAGCCAAGGTGGCTTAATAATCAGTATTTTGTGTATCTCTGTTTCACTATAATCATAATGGAAGTATAAAGTTCACAAAAACATTGAGTTGTGAGGAGAACTGTCCAGCGTATAGAATGGGTAGACAAAATGAAGCCCGTGGGCCAGTCTTGCCTGCCGAGTGATTTTTAATTCGGCCTGCATGGGAGAGTAGCTGGGGTCATGGCTGGTCTTGCCACCTCCAGGTGCACAATGGAGCTGGGGCAGTGTGGCAGCCACACTTGGCTTCTTGGCAGCCCTGTTGGCAGTCTCTCCTTCCAGCTGCTGCTGCCAGTGTCATCACTATTGCCAGACTTGCTCTCCACACCTGTCTACCCTGCACCCACCACTGGACCCGGCAGGTGGCGGGGCTCAATGGAGACCGACTCGGGACTCCCGCAGGCAGGAAGCACTTGCTGGGTAGATAAAACGAGGCTGCGGGTGGGCAGGGCACGGAGCAGAGTGGAACAGGTGGGGCTGGAGCTGGGATTGCGAGGCAGTGGCAGTGTGGGGCCAGGGCCTGGGGCAGAACTGCAGTCTGCTTCTCGCATCCAGGAGCAGTGGTGAAGACAGGATGGGCCAGAGGATCAATTTTTTTTTTTTCCCTCCCCGCCTTGCCGTGTCAGCACTTCCCTTCCCCTAGTCCTTAACAGCTTCCCAAAACTGTAGGTGGTTCTCCAGCCCAAATAATTGCCTGTCTCAGTGCAAAGAATCTTTTGGGCAAAGGGTGAGGGTTGTTGCGAAATATGAAAACATCTGCTCTTCACAGAAACTTCAGTGGCTCTTTTTAAGTTCAGAAGTATACTTCTGAACTCTTACTTCAAAGCTAAGAAGCTTACCAAAAAAAATGAACAGGCATTAGTTAGTGTTTATGGCTGATAATAGAGGCAAGCAGCAGTTCAAAACCCTGGCTCCTTGGACCTTCTCCAGTTTATTTCCACTCTTTCTAGTTTCATGTAGAATATAGTTTCAATAAGGGGGGAAAAAAAAAAGTATCACCTACAATGTGTGTGTTTGTGTGTGCACATGTTAAGTTTTAATATTGAAGCTGGACTCCATAAGTAAGGTTTGCTGGCGACAGTTCAGTTGCTGTAAAACTGCCAGTGCAAAATAGCTTAGTTTGGCACGGTGTAGAGTAGTTTTCCTTCCTTTGCTTAGGAACTAAGCAAGCATGAAGCTTTGAAATGCCTTTGTCTTCTCTTCAAGGACATTGTAGGATGTTGTTGGTTCCCTCCCCACCACCTTTAGAGGTTGCTGGCAAAAATGTCTATAAAAATGCTGTAAGCTTTCATAGACATTTTTAACCTTTCCAAGACTGAATGGTTTAAATCATTATGTGCCCATGATGCTTGACTTGATTATTATAAGCTTATTAACTTTTCTCAGGTTTTTATAATTCCTCAAACTGAAAAAAAATCTGAACTGGGATTTCTGATTCACAGATTGGTCTCTTGTCCTGAATAATTCCATATATAAATCCACTCTTTATGTATGTAGAAGTTACATAAATATGACTACCAAAAAGTCTAATTTTAACTACTATACTGTAAACAGTCGTCCCACATAAATCTTATGCACCACTTCTTAAGAATTGGCTGAAATACAAGTGTGCTGCCTGCCTCTGTAAAGCTTACCATGTTCACCAACACCACTGGTTCATGATAGTTGCTGTCTCAAGTTGCTGTTTGAAGGCAGTTTTTGTTTATCCATAGGATATCTACAGACACTGAGTTCTAAGTCGCACTTGTTTTATGTGACAATATCACTGAAAAATTATCATTGTTTATAGGATACGAGTAGCAGCCATGCTAATTAAGAGGTTTTTGATCTGTGTCCTCACTTATGATGTTACTGTCTTTTCTTTTGAGAGTAGTAGTTAACCTGAAATCGAAGACCTTTTTTTTCCATTAAGAGTCTCTTCTTGCTTATTTAATAAAGGTGTTATTTTTTGGAGTGTCTTTACCTGTTTCATCTGAACTTTTTTTTTTTCCCCCCCACCCAGTGAATGGTAGTGTCTAGAAAGGGTATGTCCCTTCAGGAGAGAGGTGCCAATGTCCAACCGGCCTAATAACAATCCAGGGGGGTCACTGCGACGTTCACAGAGGAACACTGCCGGGGCCCAACCACAAGACGACGCAGTAGGAGGAAGGTATGTTGTCTTTATATTTGTGTTGCTAAAACAGTTGTGGGTGGGTTGGTGTGGGTGTGTATATACATGTGTAGCACGTACATGTAAACAAATTCCAAGTTGTCTACTTCTCTAGTACCAAAAAGTGGAGTTACTTTCTATGTGGCTTGCAGCAGCACTGCAGCTGGTACTTAGGCCAAAACGATTGGAAGAAGAAGGAAAAAAAAAATCCAACTTTTTAAAGCATTTGAGCTACTGTAAAAATGTAGCCTCATGAGTAGGGGTCTTCCGAACTCGAGGCAGCGGCTGACCAATTTTGCAGGCAGATTGCAGGGCTGGCTGCCACTTCTTAGGAGCTTATTGTGGTAGGTTGCTTCCTCCCCTTTCCCTTCCCCAGTTCTGGCCAAGGGGCCCTGACTCCTGCCACTGATTTGGTGGAGAGGGCTGTCTGTCATACGGCTCGCCCTTTTATTACTGGTTGGCTCATGGCCCTGCTGATTGGAGTGGGGTGGGGTCACATGACAGGCAGCTGTCTCAACCAATCAGTGGGGAGAGGCAGGGAAGGCAGCCTAGTCATGCCTGGTAGCCCCCTTTTGTGCCAAGCTGCGCAGCTGGGAGGACTGTTGGTTCCCAGTGGAGAGCCAGCACTTTATTTTTAATAGATTGTGCAATTTCATGATTTCCACAGAATCATGATTTGAATAGGTCCCTACTCATGAGAGGTTCTAATTATCTGACTTAAGTATCACAATCCTGTTTGTTTGCAGACTCCCAAAATAATAGTATTTCCATTCTGATTAGTTAATAAAAGTGTTTTCTTCTTTATCCCTAGCAGATGGAGAAGTGAAACTGTTGATTTCAGTTAGTTGACCCCTTTAAAAGGGGACTAGTGAGTGACATTAGTTTGTATGGAGTATTTTTTCCTACAAGTGAAGGGTTTTTGTCTATGCAGTGTAAGGGGGAAAAAAAAATTGTGACTGTGACTGGGGGGGGTTACCTTGATTCAAATTAGATGTTTGCCCACTTTGTTTCCTAAAAATGCATCTTTGTATTTTGAGGCAACAGGAAAAACTATTTAGCAAGAGGGCTGCATAATGGGTACAGTACTGTATGTACAAGAGTTTCTTTAGGAAGGCATGTCACATGCTGGGCCACTAGTAGGTTCCTTCTGTGATTATATAGCAACAGAGCTGTTGCAAGCTGGCTTCCATAACCATAGTCCTCTCGGTTAAGTGAACCAATGGTCTAAAGTGCAGTATCTCTAATGTGTAGCACAACATTGTGTAGGTCCCTACAGACTAATTAAAGCACAAAGGGAAGAACTTTTTTGAGGGGAATAAATCTGGCCTATATGGCTGCGTCCACACAAGTGTGAATCTTTGATACCCTTGGAACAACTAGCAGTGCTACACCTTGTGCTGCTGTTAACTGTCCCCAGGGAATACCTGTGGCATGTGCTGTCTGGTGTGTGGCAAGTTATCCTGGGTGGGGTAGGGGAGGTTAAGGGTAAGCACTGGGCTGGCTCCAGCAGCCTTACCGGGGTTCCTGGGTCTGTAGCAGCAGCAGTTCTGCTGCTCGGAGTGTGGCCAGCAGCCGGAGTGTGGCTCCAGCTGGCAAGGCTCCAGTTTTGAGCACCACACACAGTCCACACGTGTGCCATTCCACTTTTTCTTACCCCTAGATATCCAGGAGCCAAAATACCTACCGCACTGCTCCCTTTCACCATGGAGAACAGCTGAACATATGGCACTGCAGGCATGTCTGTGACCCCTGCATGGCTGTGCTTATCTGAACATGGCCTGTGGGTGCATCTTTCAAAAACCCCTTTACCTTACTTCTTATTTGTCTAATTATCTCCAGTACTCTTGGTAGCCTTGTCAAGTAGACTGCCAAATACATTTATTTTATAATGTATATTTCTTTTATACTTCTAATACTTCCTTGCTGGGTTTCATATTTTATTTACATGTGAACCTTGGTTGTACTTGAGCATGATTTTTTTTTGGGTGGTGGTGTGCATCTTTGTAGATGCTGCTGGACAGTGCCAGCCTCCTGACGCAACATGATATATTCCAATGTGAAAGATTCTTTCTGTTGTAGTCGGAAACTGGATTGTTATGTTCTAGTGTGTATTGACTTGGAGATTTTTGCAGCTAATCGCAAGTACTACTGACAGTGACCTAATTAAGTGGGTGGTGGTTAAGACAGGTACTCTACTGAAAAATTCTTAACACAAAACTGTTTGCCTCCAACAGTGCACTTTTAACATTTTTATTTCTGAACCAGGAAGTGGAAAATGGAAAGTTGGAAACGAGTAATATCCTGGATTGCTTTTACAGTCTCAGTATTCTAATAATCTGCTGGTGGCTTTGCAGCTTGCTTTGGTAACAGAAGTAGAAGAGGTGACTGCCTTAGTTAACAAGACAGAAATATAATGTATGGAGAGCCAGGGTACATCCATCCCAACACCACCTCCTGAAGCAAGGTTCTTGCATCCAGCTCTATATATCAACATGCTTTCCTACAAGACAGACACTGCATTGTAGCTTACTTAAATATAAAGTGAAAGACAGTGGCTGCCCTTTAATGGGTAGTTAATTTTTTTATTTTAATTTTGAGTTCAGAATTCCCAAAGGGAACTTGACTGTTTTGTGATGTGTACTGTCTCTAACTTCATAGCAGAATGCCAGGGAGAAGCTTTACTCTGAATCAAACGGGAATGGAAGAACTTTAGGGGGAATACTTTTTTTATTATAATAAAGGTCCTTGTTCAGT
Organism: Crocodylus siamensis; assembly: GCF_052110815.1. Taxonomy (NCBI): domain Eukaryota; kingdom Metazoa; phylum Chordata; order Crocodylia; family Crocodylidae; genus Crocodylus; species Crocodylus siamensis. The sequence goes on along the minus strand of NC_143400.1, from coordinate 64,471,123 downwards.
GTTGGTGACTGATTGTTACTTCTGTTGTCACAACATAGTGTCAGAAGATAACCTATTTTTAACCAGTATTATTAAGAGTACTTAAGTTTCAACTTTTCACGCACTTCAGTCATATTCTTGAGACTACTTAAGTATAAGGAGCACACACTGAATTTTAAACTGCAAAAAACCTTAATGCAATTCTAATACATAGGTTTATTCTGTAACTTAAGTTATGAGGACCAAAATCAAAATGTGTAGGTACTTACTGAGAAATAACTTATTCTTGCATAGTTATGGACACTTCATTCCAGAAAGAAAATGTAATGTAATTGTTCCTTTAACCTGGGGTATAGAGGCTTGGAAGAAAACAATCTGTATTAACAAGCAGGTTCCTATCCCTTCTTTCAAGTCTACACGTTCCAAAGAGATGGATGTGTCAGGGGAGAGCATAGGACAGACTTGCCATCTAAAGCAGAAGGCGAAAAGGAAATTTAGAAGTTTGCCTCAAAATATGGTAACTTGAGGCATGTACCTTTTTGGTTGGATTGTTTTGTGAAACTTGTGTCCGATAGCAATGTTAATTAATAGTTTCATCTATCTACTTTAGCACATTAATTGGAAAGATGTTCTTCTTGTTGACTATGTGTAAGGGTAAAGTCAGTCTTAAAATGAAAAGCACTTTTTGAAGTACCCTTAAAGACTTCGAACAAAATCTCACCTAGGTTTTATATTGCCCATTTCATCCATAGAACTGGAAGCACTTTTAAGGTTTAAGGTTCTTATTTCCAGTTAGAAAAAAAAGGCTGATGTTCTCCAATGCCTGGAAAAAATAGAAGCTCTTATTGTGTCGGTGTTGTTGTATGCATGGGGAAGGATTCAGCTGTTCCTGCTCTACTTTCATTAGGGTATTTACCCACTTAAGGAGATGTTTGGAAGTCCAGTATAAATATCTCTTACACTTCACTAGTAAAAATGAAACTAGACAAGTGGGATTTGCAAGAAATTCCAGCATTAAACTAGTTACACACACTACGAGCCATTCATATTAACAAACAAGGATATTAAGATGCGTTTTAGCTGCCAGGGACTAGGCATTGTGTTCTGAAATGCAAGTATTTTACAAGACATCATTTTTTCTCACATGTTGCATGCTACCAAATAGAGTATGAACCTCTGCTTTCCAAAAAAAAAAGAATGTAGAAAAAAGTGTGGGGACGGGCATTTTTTTTCTTCTTCAAATTGTAGCTAACCATTATGACATGGAGTAAGTCCTCTTGGAGGCATTGTCCAGGAAGTGTGTCCTCCCAGGAGACAGTCTGCAAGAGATGGCTAGAAGTTCAAGGAATACTTATTGTCATGCAAGGTTAGGTCTCAGACCCTTGCAAGGGCATGAGTAAGACTATTTACAGGAGCTTGTATAAAGAAAAAGAAGTAATGCAGTGTTGTTCCCATACCACAGGCATCATTAAGATGCTACCAGCAGTTCCCTTGCTGCTTCAGAGACAAGGTAGTGCTCAGCCAATATCTATACCTGTAAAAGGGTGAACATGCTAAGCCAGATAAAACAGCAGCCAGCTTGGCAGCTGCATGGCATGTACTGTGTCTCTAGATTTACCCACCCCAATCTGGGGAGGAGGCAGGGAAAGTGTATGTGTGGTGTGCAAGTAAATATGGTACATCTGTCAAGTTCCTTATGTGGAGCCACAGCATAAGACATTTGACAGAGATAACCCACACCCACCTTGAGCCTGTACTGGCTTTTAGGTATGGGGAGGGGGGAAAAAAACAAATTTTACACGTGCCAGAAAACACATGTTCCAGGCTAAGTAAGTTATCCCAACAGCATTTTACAGCTTGCCATAAAACATACCATATTATAACACAAGCAGCTACTTTTTTACATTTTATGGTAAGCTGTAAAACATTGTTGGGACAGCTTATTTAGCCAGAGAACTGTTTTCTGGCACATGTAAAATTAGTTTAGGATAAACACAAGTTTTAATGGCCTACTGTTCCACAAACCAATTGCAGAGGTACATAAGCAAATAAAGTTTAATAACATTGAGACCCTGATCTGGCTTAAGTTTTCCCCTCATACAACTTCTGATTCTCATTTAATATCAGCTTTGACTTGTTAAACTACTCCAGCTGCCAGGAAGAGCATAATAACTAATTTTAGCATACATGAAGGAAATAACTAGCAGAATTATATTGGAACTGGAGATGCCAAGCTAAGAAATCTTTCTTGAAGAGTACCTACTGGGAAGACTTCTCAAGTGGAGTCCTGTAACAATCTGTCCTGGGCCCAATCTGCAGTGAGTGTTTTGCTAATTACTTAAATGATGGAATAAAGTACTCTTAAATATTGTAGATGACATGAATCTTGGGGATGGGGTAGGGTTTGCTCTAAGCCCTCTGGAGGACTGCAGCATTTGTCAGGATCATTTTGGAGAGAGGATCTGAGATGAAAGTCAGTAAAACAGATTTCTACAGCAATCAAATGCTGAGACGCAAAATGAGAATTAACTGCCTGAAAGCATTATCCCAGGAAAATTAGGGGACCTGGGGGGGAGGAATGTGTCTGTAGTGGGTCTCACAATTTGGGAAGTCAGCATGTGAGGTATTTTTGTTTTGTTTGTTTAGTTAACAGAATGAACTTAATTTTGTGGAATTATTGACAGGAGTGTCTTGTGCAAGATGGGAGGTATAACTGCAGTTACTGTGGTCAGTTTTTGGCACCACAGTTCAAGAAGGCTGTAGAAAACTTGGAATTCAGTGGGCATCAAGAAGAATAGGAGTTGTATCAAATACTGACTTGAGAGACAAAGTTGAAAGATTTGTGGGTTTTGTTTCATTTCTTTGTCTTTTTCCCCTTGGGGAAAAACCATGATATGCCCTAAATCCTCCAGTACATAGACAGATAGTTGTGATCAGTCCTTCTCTGAGATTGCTGGGGAAAGGGCAAAAAAAATTGGCAGATCTTGCAGCAAAGATTACTTAAGCTGCATTTTAAGAGAACCTCTAATAGCCAGGGTGGTAAAACACTGCAGTAGGTTTAATAGGAAGCACTTAAGAATGCGCTGGGCAAAAGTCTGAGGAATGGTCTCAGAAAACACTGTCTGTTCCATCCAATATTGAACTAGTTAGTTCTTCCAATTCTCTGGGCTCTTGATGTGACAAAAGCTTGTGTGAGCTACTATCTTAGTGAGGTGTTAGTGCCAACTGATAGCAATTTAAAATGTCAATACTTAACTTTTTTCTCTTGTATATCAGGGAGAATGTCACTAGACTCCCATATCAAGTTGTTTGACCTTTATTTCCTAATTGGCTCTTTTTTCTAGCCTCATGAGTCACTAATGATGGTACGTACTTGAAACTATCTAGATTTTTCAAAAGGACCACTTTTTCAAGTGTAAAAGCCACAATGAAATGCTGTGCTATTTCTGGATGAACCTGCTTGGGTACCAGAAGTAGCATATCTATATTAGTGTGGCACTGGTGCTTGGATTAATATATCTTGCTCAAAGTCAATTTAAAGAACACCAGCTGCCTCTGTTAAAAGGGTACATGAGCTTTTGCCAATCTCCACCATTTAAGAGGGAATTGGATTATTTAGTTAGTTAGATTCATAGTTTTAGGGGCTGGAAGGGACCTCACAAGATAATTGGGTCCAGCCCCCCTGCACTAGGCAGGAAAGACAACTGGGATCAGGTGACCCCAGCGAGTTGACTGTCCAGTCTCCTCTTGAAGATTTCCAGGGTAGGTGATTTCACCACCTCTGGAGGGAGTTCCACAATCTAGACACCCTGACTTGTTTTGTATTGCCACAGTAATGGAGCCCTGTTTTTTGTATACCAGGATCTCACTGTGAACCAAAAAAGGGTCCCTTCCCCAGAGGTCTCTTTCAAATCTTAAGTTGCAAGTTCTCTATCAGCAGACTGGGAACTGTCATTTAGAGCTGTACATGAAGCAAAGCAATAAGCTGGCTAACCTTAAATGAACAAGCTTTTATCCATACATTTTTTTTTTTTTTTTTCACTTTGGGCTTGCTTGGTACTTGCAACTAAGAGCTATTCTCCATAGTTTTCCAAAGCAGAGGGCATCTCTTTTAGCAACATTAGACATTGGTCTTGTCTTTTTCCTTGTCTATAAAACAGACTAGTTGGAAGAAGAAAAACTGGCAGAGTTTGAGTCTTTGGAATATAACACCTTACATCTTCACCTGGAGACTTGTCACTCCTTATCTGTGAGAGGCTCTAGCCTCTGGATCATAGAGCCTTTCCAGAAGTCCTTCTTGGTTAGCTGAGGATTTTGAAATTAGACTTCAGGGATTGAAAGTTCCCAAGTTTTTTTTAATGTTATATAGTGTTTTGCAACTACCAAATGGTACTAACCTTTTAAGACTTTGTAGCATGTGCCAGCAACTTTTGCTGCCAACAGCTAAGATTGCTCAAACCCATTTTGGGGATATTAGTCCCATTTAGTGTAGGCTTGGTGGTCTTCTTGTGACCTGCAAAGAACAAGGACCTGAAGAAACAAAACTTTTTAAATATTTCTGCACCAGCATTGTTCTAGGTACAAATACTGGATTTATCCAGCCACATTTGCAATCCAGTCCCTATTTTCTTTATTGTATAAAGAAACTTTTACTGTTCTTCTTATCTCCATTTTCCTCTGCAACTGATTCACCTGACTTCTCAAAATCTTGTTTTATCCCTACTTTTTTTGATCTATAAATTTTGTTCTGTTTAATTTGCACCCACAGACTTAAAACTTTAGGGCCAAGCTTCTTATTTTAACAGTAACTTCTCAAAGCTATTTGTATGTGCTTGCTTTTACATCAGATTGTATATAAATGAAGTCCAGTTTTTCTTAAACTGTAAAAAAGCAAACTTTTAAAATTCTGAAATTACAGAAATCTGAAAATATTCAGCAGTATGCCAAGTTTCAGTTAAGCTTTGAAATTAAAATTATTTCACACCTTTTGGTTTTTTGTTTTGTTTTTTTCTTAAGTTTGGACTGGCAGTTTAGACAGCTGGGTCAATCCGCAGACTCCTTTACCAGTTAACACTACTGAATTTTATTATGTTGGGCAACTTTTTGTTGGTCCAGCCCTGCAAGTTTAAATTTATGTGAGTACATCTGAACAATGTTACCAGCTCTAAGGGGTACATTAAACAGATTTATTTGAGTTTTGACTTTCACTCTAGTGGTGAGATCCAGATTGACTGACTTATTCATGGTCAAGGTAAAATGGCGTCTAGAGCTGGGATACAGCTTGGAAGTTAGAGGTGCACCAATACATTGGTTCATACTGTATCAGCACCAATAAAAGAAAAATTGATGTCATCGGCAATTGGCTTTTTTAGCTGATGTGGCCAATTAAAAGCTGCATGCATGCATGCAGCTGCAGCATGTACGCACGCAGCTTGTGGAGCACTGTCTAGCTGGTAAGTCTGTTGGGAGGAAGTGGTGTGGGGTGGGCAGATCAAAGCCCTTGTGGCGAGGGGGGGAGTGGGGCTGGGGCAGGGTGTGGGACAGCTGCAAGCAGCTTGTCCAGGGATGTGGGGAGGGGAGGGGGGTTGTATCCCTCTGCTCTGTGCACCCTCAGGGGAGCCAGGGGGCATGTGCGCAACTGGATCTACATGTGACGCAAGGACAGGCTGCTGCTGTGGGCCTGGAGCAATGCCAGGGTCTTCCTGGTGGGGGGGGGTTGGGCCTGGGTTGGGGTTATGCTTGGGGTGGGCTGTGGTGGCACTGGGAGGGGGTTTATGGGGGGCTATGGTGAATTCTGGGGTGGCTGTAGCCCCCCAACCCCAGTATTGCCTCCCCCATGCACAGATCTGGGCGGCATGTCTCCCTATGGCTCCTCCAGGGCATGTATAGCAGGGACATCTGCCCCTCTGAACTCCTTGGACAAGCTGCACAGCTCTGTCCCCTGCCCCAGCTAGGCAGTGCCTGCCCCAGTCCCTCCCTCGCTGCAGGGGCCTTGATTTTTCCCCCCCCTTCCTCCCCTAGGCGATTTCTGCGCCAACAGACTTACCGGCTGGATACTGCTCTGTAAGCTGCCGAGCTGCATATCAGCAATTGGATCATTATTAACCAATCTGGCTTGTTAATAATTGGTCACTGGTATCGGCTCAAAAAATCTTTATCGGTGCCTATGAAAATCATCCTGGTTTCCAGATTTTTGCCTAAACTGGTAATACTTTTCTCACTTAAATTCAGAGGGGATCTTTTTTTCTCTTGAATGCAATATGCTTTTTTTCAGATCCATCTGTAAGACTTAGGTGTTCACTTCTGTCTCCGTATTTGCTTAGTAACCAAACTAAGGAGTAGTAGTCAGCTGACTCTTGTTCATTTGTTTTCTAGCTTTTATCTGAAGTAAGGAAACTTATTTGGCCAGTGTCATTGCTGAGCCACTGGCACGGCTGTTTGAGCTCTCATGGTGCTCTGGCCAGGTCCCTGAGGACTGGAAAAAGGCCAACATAGTGCCCATTTTCAAGAAGGAGAGAAGGGATAAGCTGGGTAACTTTAGGCCAGCCAGTCTTACCTCTATCCCTGGGAAAAATGCTGGAAAAAATCATCAAAGAGCACATTTGTGAAGGCCCAGCAGGGGAAGCAATGCTGAAAGGAAACTAGCACGGGTTTGTCGCAGGTAGATCCTACCTAACAAACCTCATAGCCTTTTATGGCCAGGTTACACACTGCCTTGACACAGGAGCTGAGGCCGATGTCTTCTACCTGGATTTTAGGAAGGCCTTTGACAGTTTCACATCCTATACTTACAGGGAAGCTAACGGGCTGTGGAGTGGATGCCTGCACAGTCAGATGGGTGGCTAACTGGCTTAGGGACCACACCCAGAGAGTGGTGGTGGACCGGTAGTTCTTGGCCTGGAAGGAGGTGGGCAATGGGGTCCTGAGGGTTTGGTCCTTGGACTGGTGGTGTTAAATATCTTCATCAGTGATTTTGGATGAGGGTGTCAAGAGCACCTTCTCCAAGTTCACAAATGGTACCAACTTATGGGGCAAAGTTAATACACCGTAGGGTAGGGAGCAGATATAGGCCGACCTGGACAAGATTAGATCAGTGGGCGGAACGAAATAGGATGCAGTTCAACAAAGGTAAATGTAAGGTACTCCATCTAGGAAGGAGGAATCCCCAGCAATCTGTATGTAGTGGGATGACCTCAGCAGCTCAGAGGCTGAGAGAGATCTTGAAGTCATGGTTGACTTCAACATGAGCATGAGCCGGCAGTGTAACGAGGCCATCAACAAAGCCAGTCGTACCTTGTTGTGTATTAGCAGATGCATGACCAACAGATCAAGGGAGGTGATGCTCCCCCTCGATGCAGCGTTAGGCTGCATTTGGAGTACTGTGTCCAGTTTTGGGCACTGCACTTCAAGAGAGACATGGAGAATCTGGAGAGGGTTCAGAGGAAGGCCACTCACATGACTAGTGATCTCCATGAAAGACCTTACAAGGAGAGGTTGAGAGATCTGGATCTCTTCAGACTTTACAAAAGACAGCTGAGGGGTGACCTTGTAGCCATCTATAAGTTTATCGGGGGGGGGACAGCAGGGAATTGGGGATGTGCTGTTTACCAGAGTGCCCCAGGGAGTAGCTATGAATAATGGGTGCAAACTAGTGGAAAGTAGATTTAGGTTAGACTTTAAGAAGAGATTTTTTTTTTTTTTACAGTAAGGGTGGCCAGAGTCTGAAATGGGCTTCCAAGAGAGGTGGTACTATTGCCTAACTTGGAGGTCTTCAAGAGGAAGCTTGATAGGCACCTGGCTGGAGTCATCTGACCTCGGTCCTCTTTCCTGTCAAGGACAGGGGGTCGGACATGATGATCCACTGGGTCCCTTCTGACTCTATAATCTATGAATTATGTATACAAGTCTTGGAGAAACTATTTTGGAAAAAAAAAAAAAGGGGGGGGGTGGTAGACCACCACGCCTGCTTCTTTTATCTTTAATTAGATGAGTCAGTGTGACCAAACTTTAAAGTTAAGTGAGTTCTTATGCAGCATTCTGGCTTGTGGAGTAAGGTGTAGAAACTGACAAGCACAGCAAAGGAGGAAGAAAATCTGTTGAACATCTTCTGGGGAATGCCTCCCACTCTTAGCTCAATTCCTTCCGGAAGAAGAATGAACTTGGGATCTTGACTAGTGTTTGACCTTCCATAGAAGTTTGTTAAAATACAGTTCCTTAATGTTGGTTTTATCTAATGCTATGTTGCTATCTATCATCTACCTCTTTCATAAGCCCATCTTAAATTTTTCAAAACTTAAGTTTGACAGAACCTGTTTTTCATTAAATTATTATATTGGCAACAGTCGAGCGGTCTTTCAGATTATGTTCAAATTTATTAGTTTTACTATTTTGCTTTTTCAGTGTCTTTTAACCCACTGAAGCCATTTATTTTGTACTTTACATACATTCACAATACTTTCAAAGCTACTAAAATACACTGTATCTTATGGTTTTTAAATTGGGCCCTTTAAATGGAAGAAGCTCCAATTTGCCCCCCACACTGCCACTTACACCCCCCTGCCCCCTTCTCTTCCAGGAAAAATTTTAATCAAATTCATTATTTTTGGGTAACTTTTTACAAATGACATGACCTGTTCAGAAAACTCTGGTAGCTGGTCATAATTGTCAGTGTCATAACTGTAATTGACAGTGTCTCTCATAGAATAATAGGCTGTGCCACTTGGTGTTAAACAGTCTGGCAAATCAAGCAGGCTAAACCCAAACTTTTGCTGCTGAACTCTTGCCTCTGAAGCCTGTAACAGGCTGCATAATAGAACATGAACTGAGGAAAGTGCATTCATAGGAATCTAAAGGGAAAATAGCATCACTGTCATGACATTGAAATTCTAATATGCTTTAACAACTATCAGACATCAGCTAGCGTTTGCTTTAGGTGAAACATTCCAAATTTCGTATTTGGAGGAGCGAATGACCAGTGTGTTGCCAAAAGAACTCTTGTTTGGAAGTTCCATAGGTCTTTGATTCTTCCCTTTTTTGCTTCCACCATCTGTCGTAGCTGTAGGTGATGATCCTGAAGGCTGAAATTTTGATAATATACTGCCAAGGTGAGGCAGACTTGCCAACAATGAGCTATCATTTTTTTCTGTAGACTGTACTATAGTAATACTCTCCACAATAATACTCTTTTGTCAGTCCAGTTTAATATGTTGGTCCTAATTTGGAAAGCCACCTGGACTTTTTGAATCAGTTGTACTAGAATAAAGGTGCTTTAATTCTGTGCCCAGAAGAAAGCTACTTTAGCTTGTGTTGATGTTGTCCATGCTACTATGAATCAAACTAAGGTTATGTCTTGCCTTCTTTATAGAAAGATGCATTGATTGTACAGTTTGTTTCTTAATGGAAGAAGTATTATCCGAGGGGGTATGTGTTGTGTGTGGGCAGATCCCAGAATTTGGGGAGGTAGGAAGAAGGAAGCAGCCACCTATACCCCACTCCCATTTTTCTGATTTCCTGCCCCCTCTCCCTAGTGCTGTAGGCCTTTCTGGAGACTTATTTAAAGTCCTCAAAATGTGTTGGCATTCCTTCCCTCCCATGCTCAAAGGTGTGTCCTCTCTTCCCTCCCCACCACCAGAAGCAGAGGAAGCTTAAAAACCTGCTCCTTCCACTCCTGCCAGGCTGCTTTGTGGCTGAGATCATAGGCAGAGGTGATTGAGTGGGGGAAGTTTCCCCCACTCTGCTCAGTCCCTCAGCAGCAGGTGTGGGGAGGAGGAACCCTTCAGCTCATCTCTGCTGCTGCAGTTCTCTACTGAGCCCAGCTTCCAGACCGCCTGCATGAAGCTGGTGGGAGTGGCTTTGAAGCTGGGAAAGGGGAGGGGAATAGGAGTGCTGTTGACTGTGGAAGGAAAGTTGAGGGATTCTTAAAGTCTCCAGTCTCTCCCATGGGGTGACTGAGGCTGAAAGGGGGTGTGCTGTCACTACACACACTAGATCTGTCTGTGTATCTGCAATAGATGCATTTTTCTATAAAGAAGGCAAGACATAACCTTATCTTAATTCCTGGCATCATAGGCAATATCAGCACAAGCTACGGAAGCTTTCTTCTGGGCATTGAATTACAGCACCTGCACTACAGTATGGGGGTAGGGGATAGGGGGTGTGCATGCCCACCTACATCTGTAGATAGATGTACACAGATAACTGTTCCTTTCTGTAGATGGAACAAAATGTGGCCTATCTCTTAATGGTGTGTTAATACTATGTTGATACTCTAAAAAAATACATTCCAGTAATGAAATGGTTTCTGATGCTGGTAGTACAGACAGAGCATAGTTGAATCATAACTGTGAAAGATAGTATTGCATCTATCCACTGTGTTCTTAATAGTAGTATATTAAGGTACAGACCCCCCCCCCATACCAACTATGTCCTGAAGGATAGGTGTACCAACATGCAGCCTCTGGCAAAAATTGCTCAATAATTGACACTTCCAAGGCTTTTCTTTCAAGACTGTAAGAATGCAGTTATGCTTCTCAAGGTTGTTTTATTTTCCTGCATTCATAATTTGAAAAGGAAAAATCTTAGCTAAGTAGCTCTGCTTCTGATTCTTTGCCTTCAGATGTCTTATACTTGACATGTCCAACACTTCATCTTTATAGAATTACTGAATAAATGTTATTAGCAAAAAACCCCCCTTGATTTAATTAAAAAAAACAAACAAAAAAACAACTGCCTTGAGCAGTCTCAAATCCTTTTATTTTCCCTTCCCCCTTTACTTTAGTAAGGGCAGAGAAACAGTGATCTTAACAGACATGTTTAAAAATATATTTTTCAATAGTGTATGAAGTTGGTGTGCCTCCTGTATGTATTTTACAAGTTGTGACAGTTCAAGGCAGTGGTCACCAACTGGTTGATCTTGATCAACTGGTTGATCATGGAGCCTCTGACAGTTGATCTCAGTCTGTCAGAGGTTCCATGATTTGGGAGCTGCAGGATGCGTGTGGCTGGGCTGAGCCATGGCCCCTGCTGCCTGGTCTGGGCTGGGTGAATTGGGTCAGAGCCTGGGCAGCTTGTCGGGGGGTGGGAATTGATCCTGGACTGCCAAAAAACGATCTTCACCATAAAAAGGTTGGAGACCACTGGTTTAAGGCGTGTCTGCTCATGAATTCACCTGTGGATATTATGTTGTTTGTTTATGTTGTGTCAGGCTGAGTGAATCTTCATTGTGAGTTATGAAAAGGTTGTCTCAACAGTGGGAAGCACTGTGACCTCACAGCTAGTTAACTACCTCTAAATCTTCCTTCCTGAGAGCTAGTTTGCTATGTATCAGGGTGACCTGTTAGCAGATGTTCTCCGCAGTGTTAAATGCAACTGTGTTCATTTTATTTAAATGGTAATTTTTAAAATAGAAAAATAAAGCCTAACTTATTCTTTCCCAATTATGAGCTATCGGAAGCCATGGAGCATGGGCAAGAAATGTCTTTGCAAAAACTTAAAAGTAGCAAAGCACTGATAGAGATTTTTGGGGGCTGATGCAGATAGCTGACTTCTTTTTTAAGGAGGCAGATTGGCTGATACTGATCCAGTTTCTAATACGCAGTCCTGCAGTTTGAAGAGCTGCGTCCAGGTGGTAAGTCTGTTGTGGTGGAAGGAGGGGGGAGGGAAGGAGAGTGGGGGGCAAAGTAAGGCCCCTGTGGTGAGGGAGGAGTGGGGCTGCGGCAGGGGCTGGTGCTGGTGCTGTCCAGCTGGGGCGGGGTGGGATGGCATGCAAGTCTGGGAAGGGGGTGGGGAGTGGCTCCCACTGCTGCATATACCCTGGAGGGGTGGGGGGTTGTGCACCCTGGATCTGTGTAGGGTGGGGCAGGGAGGCTTCAGCTGTGGGCTGTGCCTGGGGCGGGGCTGGGCTTGGGGCAGGTGGCTGTGGGAGAGGGGCTATGGGGAGGGGCCTTAGCCCCCCCCCCCCCTTCGGGCTGCCACTGCCTGCCCTGAGTGCAGACCCAACACCCCCCACCATGGCAGGAAGATCCCAGTGCAGCCCCAGCCTGCGGAGACAGCCCACACAGATCTGGGGTCACGTACTTGCCCTCCCCCCTCTGTCCTCCCTGTGCCTTCCAGGGGTGCACAGTGTCAGGAGCTGCCCCCTGGACAAGCTGCGGCTCTGTCTCACACCCCAGCCCCTCCCTCACATGGGGACCTTGATCTCTCCCTCCCCACTCCCCTTCCACCACAACAGACTTAGCAGCTGCACACAGCTCCCCAGGCTGATGGGCTGTGCTCCTCACTACCTACATGCTGTGCTGAGGCTGCGCGCATGCACAGACATTTATTGGCCACATCAGGCTGGTTTCTGATGCGGTCAATTTTCTTTATATCGGTGCTGATCTGATATCAGACCGATGCATCTGTGCACCTCTACTGAAAAGGTTCCTGCTCTGGGGAAACCACAGACTGTGAGCCATATGTTTCATAACTGTTCTTACCCAGAGTCACTTTTCTTATGGCCTGTTTTTCTGTCTTAACTCAAAAATTGGTGAGAGCATTTTTGTCAAGGTAACTTCTCTATATAGGATTTTGGAAACAAATTGTTAAATTGTTGAAAAGTGGGACAGCTGTATTTCAGTCAGTGTGCAAACTTTTTATTTCTTCCATGTGGTGCTCTATTTTGGTACTTTAAGGCAGGACTGTCCAACTCTGAAGTGCCTGGGGGCCATAAGCCGCCTCCACCCCAGGACAGCACCAGTCAGGGTTGTATGCTCTACAGACTGCTATAATGTAGATCACAGGCCCCTCCAGTCATATGCTTTGCTGGCATCCTGACTTTACCTTCACCTCACCAGCTGTACTATGCCACATAGGCACCAAGCTGCAGTCTGCTCCATGTACCAGTCCCCCCCAGACTGCCAGTACAGAAAGTACAAATTGGAGAAGGATGGAGGGGGAGCCTAGAGACCTTGGCAGCAGCTGAGTGGGAGCTTGGAGATCACAAATTTAACCCCTTGGGGGTTCCATGCAGCTCCCAGGCCACCGGTTAGACAGGCCTGCCTTAAGATTATTCTAAATAACTAGATCAGTTCTTATGAATATTCAGATGTTTTTAAAATGTGGGAAATCTAGACAAGTAAGGACTTATTTACAAAACAAGACCCTGTGACCCAAGGTACAAATTACATGTCATAACACAGAGATCCTTGTAACTCATAAAGATATCATTGCTGAAACTTCAATAGAACATTCATACAACTTGCACTTGATTTTGATCAATGAACAAGTTTTGCTTTGTCCAGGCTTACCTTAGAAACGCTTTGTTAGTATAGCTAATATGTGTAATGCTCTTGGTGTAGATGCATCTTCCTGGCCCCTGACCCACTATCTCTTATTTTGGTAGCCAGTGTAAACAATGCTGTAAATATAAAAATGTGTGAGAAGAAAAACAGAAAAATAATTAGCACTAATGTCAGCAAAAGGCTTTTTTCATGCTGTGGTATACAATTAAATACATATAGCAGAAATGCTTGCAAAAGTTGTTCTCCATGCTTTGGATTGTCCAGGGTAATTTTTTTTTTTCTTTTTTTTTGCTTCAGTTCTAGGGGTTTGTAAATGGGATTAGTAACTGCAAGTAAGGAATAGAAAATGCAAAATAAATACTGTCCAGTTAACAATACGTGTTTAACTAAACATATGCATTTCTGTGGAATTTATCATTAAATCATGATGAGCCTTTTTTCTAGTTGATGTAAGTTAAAAATTACATGTATTGTTTTAAAACAATCTCTTAAATTTTTGTATCTTATTCTTTCACTCCTTATTCTTTGTGTTCTAACCTTGCTGAAATTGCTTATACAGGACCAAACTCTTTGTTTGGATCTCTGAACTAAATGAATTTTAAAGATCATCTTGTTACCTTCTTGTCAGTTTAAAAAAAAAAAAAAAAAAAAAGTATTCTCATTAGAATACCAGAAAGAACACTTAAATCATGATTAATCCAGTATTAATACCAAAACACTTCTGCAAGTTGAGCAGTAATTGTCAAACCTTTAAGCCCTGCTTTAAACATGAGACTAAATGTTTACTCTAATCATTATTTGATAATCTGGGCCTTAACAGATACAGTTTTAGATCATACTAGCTTAAGTTCTATATATTTTTGTTTTGATTCTTGTGGAATTTATAGCTTCCGAAAATTTTATTACATTTGCCCTTTGGCACTCTTGGCTAAACATCACTTTGTCATACAGAAAGCACTCTTCTTAAGATTAGTTTGGAGCATGACTGGTGCATGCCCCTAGTGGCTAGGGGTGCACAGCTGTGCTGGTGGTGGCATGAGTGTGCCAGTGGGGGCAGAAGCATGGTGGTGGTGAGCGGGGAGCTCCTGCAGATGCCTCTAGCACTGTTTGGCGGTGGTGGGGGGGAGGGGTGGTGAGTGCTATCCACAGGTAGGCAACCACCCACAAGCGCTGCCAGAAGCATTGGCGGCGGCCAGAGGTGAAGAGGGACCACCTGCAGACGCCCCCTGCAGTGCCAGTGGCGGGGTGGCAAGCGGCAACCACGTGCAGGCACTGCTGACAATGTTGGCGGCACCTTTTTGCAAGGGGTGCACCACCACGTGCAGGGGGTGCACATACACCTGTATGCACCCCCTATACTTTGCCCCTGGTTTGGAGGCTCCCACAGTTCCCTTCTGTGAGATGAAATGTTTGATAGAAATTACAGCTAGGGACAGAAGTTGCACATTAACTGGTTTAAGTAGTCAGAAACTGGTTTAAACCTGTAACAGAAGTTCAGTGCACATAAACCAGTTTCAAAACGGCTGAAACTGGTGTAAGATAAACCTGGTTGAACTACCATCAGACTTAACTGATTTGGGTCAAACTGGTTTATGAAACTTCTGTCTCAGACCCCTTCCTGGTTCAAGTTAAATCGGAGCTGCTCAGCATCCCAGCATTTTGTAGCCCTGGGCTGGGCTGTGCTGTCCTGTCTGTTCCAGAGAGCAGGACTGGCCCTACCCCTCTGCTCCCTAGCTGGAGTAGTGAGGGCTGGCTCATTGGTCTCACTGGCTGGCTTACTGGCCCACCCATGGGCAAACTCCTGCTGGGGCTGGGGGCCAGGGAGGGGGTTAAACTTCCCCTCTGTCAAGTACACAGTTGCCCTGCCCCGCTTACTTAGTCCTGGCTGTGACCATGGACTACAAATCCCAGAGGCGTCTAAAAGCAGGAAGAGGAAGTGATGAGCAACTCCTGCAGAATCTTGCTGCTGTGATTCTGGACTGCGAATTCCAGAGACCTCCAGGGCAGTAGGAATAGGAAGCAAACACACAGCCCATGCTGGCTATGCATTGGAGAGCCATGCTATAGTGCCCTCTGAATTATGGCTTGAGCTACTGTAGGCATGTGGCTGCATTTCCTGAATCACAAGTACATGTCTGTTCATTTGCTTATTGGTTCAAGCAGGGTGCTAGACTAAACTGCAAAGACTGAATCAATTCAGCCTTAGGCTTTTTTTGATTGTCTATACTTAGCCCAAGTCTGTATTAAGAGCAAAAAGGGAACTCTTGTAGAATGAAAGGATAATGCCAAGTAGCTAAGGTGTTAAGCTTTTTATTAACTTACTGGAGGATGACTTTTGTGAGGTTAGCATTGTTGCATTCCTCTTTTGATATAGATGACTGAAGGAAAATACCTTCACAAGGGCAAACACTTATTTCTGAGGGAGGAATCCTTTTCTAGCAAGGAGCTATGTAAACATCTAGAGTAAGTCTATATAAGGTTCTATAATTCTGTAAATGTAATACTCCACTGATCAGTGCTACTGCAAGTTAGTCGGTGAAGTGCATGAAGGAACATGAAAAGAAATGCGGTTGTGTACCTTCCTCCCACTATTATAAAACTGAGGACAATAAATCTGCTAGTGTGTGGTTAGTTACTTTCAACAGTGTTTAATTCACAGAGATGATTCCCCTGAAAGCCATATACATGCACTCTCTTAAAGCTTAGTGAAGCCTTTTTTGGTGAAAAGTATATTTGTCAAAAATAAATTTAGGAAAGGGTTAAAAATAAAGCTACTTCCGAAAACTGGAAATAGTGTTGCTGTGAAAAGTAGAGGGAGTTAGGAGTTTAAAACACTTTTGGAGGGAGGGTGTAGGTAGGGTGTGTGTATGTGTATGTGTATACTTGCCCATGCACGTGTAGTGTGTGGGAGATTTTTTGTTTTTGTTTTTTTCTTAATTCCAAACATTTTAACATTTTAAAAAGCTAGGGTAACCTAAAATGAAGCATTTTGTTTGTCAGATATACCAAAAACATTTTTTTTAATTTCTGTTCAATTTTTATGTGAAAAATATGTATTTGAAGAGTTCTATTCAGTATTTTGCTAACCTTTCATCACCTTGCCATACCTTTGTATGCTGCACCTTCTCAGCGCTTAGGCCTGCTTGGTTAATAGCATGTGAAGATACCAATTCTTGGATGACTGATTTGGTCATGTTCCTTGAATAACTCCTACATTACTAAAAGGAAGCAAGTAATAGCTGCAAAATTGCTTGCCTTTCCTAAAGCATAGTGTGTCTTGGATACAATTCACAATGGGGTCTGTCTCCAAGTCCAAGTAATAACATTTAAGGAAAGTGAAAGTTAATACATATTTTTCATCTAGAGTACTTACTTCATTTACTAATGTGTCTGTCCTCTTAGAAGTTGTTCTTATATTATACTATTTAAGTGTTGAGGGGCTGTTAATATCTTTTTCCTGGGTTTTGCAGGTGGTAAGATTCATTTGGTGTCTATATATTGTTTGGACAAAGATTTATATTTAAGAAATATGAAGTTTTTTTAAGCTAAACTTAAATTGCTAGTAGTAAATGTTTCTTTGCCTCAAGTCAGAGCTCTCTTGTGCAGCTGAAAGTTTCTTAGAAGAACTGTTTATAGCTCATCTAGACAAAATTCTTTCCTTTCTTTGGTAACGGGTCCCCTGTCTCATTTGGCTACCTTTAGTTATATCTTTGTCTCACTAACTGTAACGTTACTAAGCAGATCCTGCTCCATTGAATTGATAGACTTGCACAAACAAATATTGCCATCCTTGACTTTCTACAGGCTCGAGAAACACTTATTTTCCCCTTCTAAGTATGAATGTCCAGTTCAGTAAAACTGAATGGCAAAGAGGTGAACTTGTAAGCATCATAGGCTGGATTAACTCCTGATATTTGGAAATGTTTAAGGCTGTTAGGTATGTGTCCCTTAAAAAGGGAAGAAGGGACAGAATGTGGACAAGTGACATAATTCTGTGCCTTACATATTGGTATTGGGTTTTTAAATTATTAACTCCAATGATTGAAGATTCAACATGATTGCACTCCAGAATAAATTTGAAGTTATCTGCACAGTTAACTATTGATTTGAGACTCATTCATTGTCTGATTTATTAAAGATGTCTAAATACTGGCTTGGTTATGAATCACTACCCAATGTAATTGTTTTGTAAACCATTACAATAAGCTTATCTTTCTGAAGTGTTGTCTTAACTGTTAAGTTTGATGTGAAAGTTTTTGAAGTAATATCAGATAAAGTATACAAACAAACAAAAAGCCCTCCACCTACAGGCTTGTATCTGCATCTCAGACTCCTGATAGCTTTCTGTTTTGACTTTCTGCTGACAGGTCACATTTAGGGCAGGCAAAACATAAGGCACATAGCCCTCCTGAGAATAGAAAGTCTATTTCAAAGGCACCCAAAGTGCAGTCTAATACTACTTCTGAGCAGTCCAAGGGACACTTTCCTAAAAGGTAACTGTGCTTCATATTCATATCTTAACAAGTGTAATTTCCACTTAAAGTCTTTATAGTACTTTTAATACCAGGTTGCTATAAAATGTCTGACTACTAGTTTTACTAGTGTTCAGCTAATATATTTTGGTATCTGACATGTTCATGTGTCATGCTTTTAAACATCACACATTGGAAGCATTTCATTAGTGATGAGGTAGAAACAAATTTTGCATAACTAGTCTTGGATTACATGGTGGAACCTTCACTTCTATTAGGCAAGAGAAATCTCCCCAGCAATTTTGAGCTGAGTTTTATATATACATGTAACCAAACCAGAAATGATTGGCTTGTTTTCAGGTTTGTAACCTTGGTGACATCTTACTTGCTGTTTCTGTCCTGCCTCTTAAACCAAACTAGAACATACTTTCAATCCTATTTTGGCTTGACTAATTACCTTTATTTCATTAATAACATTTTTATAAAAGATTTTTTGTAACTGAAATCCAGTTGTGACTAGTTATGCTTTACTGAATATTCTTTGCTTTTTCTGCACCTGTATTCTGAAATACATATGCCAGTTTAATGATTTAAGATTAGGTTGTTGCCAGTTCACCAGGTTATGAAACAAAATGGAAAATTTTGTGATTATTTGGGATTAAAAATCTCATAACATCCTTCAAAATGTCACACCTGACAGTGTCCTATCCTTTTTATTTTGCATCTTTATTTTAATTCTTTCATGCTAGCAAAGTTTATGTTGATATCTGCAGCTAACTTTTTTGATCATCATGTTTTTGTGTTCTTTTTCTTGTTTGTAAGCATATTAAATGACAAGAATTAGTTTTATTTGTATAGTTTGTGAATGCCAGTAATTTCTCTGTTATTCCTTAAAAAATTGTTATAATAAATGTGAAGCTTTTCTTTTTTATTGTATTAATGCTGTTCTCCTTACCTCCTGCAGAGGCTGTAGTTCATCTACTGTTATAATACCACAACAAGACGACCCAGACAGAGTTAATACTTCAGAAAGACAAAAAACGGGGCAGGTGCCTAAGAAAGACAATTCTCGAGGAGTGAAACGCAGTGCTAGTCCAGATTACAGCAGGACCAATTCACCTAGCTCTGCTAAAAAACCCAAAGCACTTCAGCACGCTGAAACTTCCTCAGAAACAAACAAGCCACATTCTAAATCTAAGAAAAGACACTTAGACCAAGAACAACAGTTGAAGTCTGCACAATTGCCATCAACGAGCAAGGCTCACACCAGAAAGGGTGGAGCTACTGGTAGCTCCCGAAGTCAGAAAAGGAAAAGGACAGAAAATTCATCTTGTATAAAGAGTGGTTCAGCAGTTGAATCAACTGGCGTTGAAGAGAGGTCAGCAAAACCCACCAAGCTGGCTTCAAAATCAGTGACCTCAGCCAAAGCTGGGTGTAGCACCATCACTGATTCTTCCTCTTCAGCTTCTACATCCTCCTCTTCTTCTGCTGTTGGCTCTACTTCTACTGTACCTCAGGGTGCTAGAGTGAAACAAGGAAAAGACCAGAGCAAGGCCAGGCGTTCCCGTTCTGCATCCAGTCCCAGTCCCCGAAGGAGCAGCAGAGATAAAGAACAGAGTAAAGCGGGTGGCTCATCAAAGTTTGATTGGGCTGCTCGCTTCAGCCCCAAAGTTAGCCTGCCTAAAACAAAACTGTCTCTACCAGGCTCTTCGAAGTCAGAAACAGCAAAACCTGGACCATCAGGATTACAGGCTAAACTAGCTAGTAAGTTAACAAGAAACGTTTTACTTGTTTTTTGTTCAGGTTAGAATGTGTTTTTTGTTTGTTTCTTGTTGTCAAAGTGTAGCCTTCTAGGTTTTGTTCTAGAGTATAGCCTGAGAATAACTTTTCAAAATGCTACCTAGTAATATTGAGAGTATATCCAGGCAAACAAATTTGTGTATAGTTAAGCGATTGCCTTAATCTTTAAGGCTAACTACAGACAGTCTGAAAGCACAGGCTGAATCAGTTCAACCTTTGCAGGTTATTCTGAGCTGCATAGAGTGAACTGATTAAGCATGTGAAGAAACACTCGCTTCTGATTCGGGAAATGCAGCCACATGCCTACGTTGCTACAGGCCAGAGGTTGGGGGGTGCTAGAGCTCACCTCCCTGCTCTGCTGGAGCAAATGGATTGGGTCAAGGCTAGCCGACTCACCCTTCAGGATGGGGAGGGGTGGGTTGCAGTGGAGGTGCAAAGCATCCTGGGGTGCTGGGTGACTGTGAGTTAACTTGAATCTGGCAGGGAGCTGGGACAGAAATTCAATCAACTGATTTAACTTGAATCAGTGAAGTCTGATGATATAAATGTGAATGGAATATAGTAAACCAGTTTGAGCCATTTTGAAAGCAATTTAGGTACACTGAACTTATATGAACTGGCTTATGTAATTTCTGTCTCTAGCCTAAAGGAGATCAAAAGCCTGTCTAGTTTGTTGCATGGTGCAGACATGCATCTGCTTCCATGGGGAACAAGATTTTTTTAAGAACTGCTATTACTAGAATGACTGTGACTCTGAGGGGGTATTGAACATAAACTTCACTGGAGTTTGTAGAAGGAGGCTGCTGACTTGATCCTGAAATTTTGTCAGTCTTCCATGGGGGTGGGTGATTTTAAAGCAATGTGCAAAACTACTGGCAAACTTGCATAAACAGAAAGGGTACACAGTAGGGGTGTGCAAAGCTGTCAGTATTCAGTATGGTATTCAATTCAGATTTGGCCTGATTTTGGATCACTGTCCTGATTTTGATTTGGCCAAATGTGACTCTGAAGGAGAATTGGCAATTTGGCCATAGACATAGCTTGTTTGTTTTGTTTTTCCCCTATGTACCTTGAGGTACCAGGCACGGCTTGTGATTGCTGAGATGGTAGGGCGGATGGGAGCATCCCACAGGAGCGCAGGGGGGTTCCCCGTGTGCTTGGTGGTGGACCGGGAGTACTTCCGGTCCAATTCCGGGTCCACCGCCAAGTGCCTGGAGAACCCCCCAGCACCTCTCCAGCTCAGTGATCAGCTGCAGGGAGACCCCGGGGCTGCCCCAGACCCAGGAGGCACCAGTTGCTGAGCTGGGGGGCCCCCCATGTGCTCCGCAGTGGACCCAGAAGTGGACTGGATGTACTTCTGGTCCGCTTCCAAGTCTGCTGCCAAGTGTGTGGGGGACCCTCTGCCCTCCCATGGGATGCTTCATCCACCCCACTATCTCAGTGTTCGCGAGCCACGCCTGGTACCTCAAGGTATGTAGAAAAAAAACGTACAAAGTTGCGTCTGAGTGAATCGTTGAATCTCTCTCCAAATCTAATTTGGAGGCTTCTGATTTGATTCGTAGAGATTTATGGGTCTCCTGATTTTTCGATTCGGATTTGGAGATTTGGCTGCTGAATCTCTCCTCTGAATTGAATCGGCGATCAAAGCTTTGAACAACCCTAGTACACAGCATTGTTACTGTTACATTCACTTAAAGCGTGGGGTTTTATCATTTGGCTCCACGGAAATGGGACACAATCAGACGTTTGCATATTCTGTACATAATGTTATGTTTTGGGTTTGGTATTTTTTTCTCATGAAATTTTCAAGGCAAAGTACAAAAACCTAAAAGGAAAAAATGAAAGAAAACAGACAGCCTTACTGAATGGTGATGTTATTGACTTTATAGCATAGGCAAGTATTTGGTCTTAGGAAGCAAGGGTGAAATTCCTGCCTGTGAAGCACAGATTTCTTGTGACTTTAAGTAACTTACTTTTCTAACCTACAACATACACATATAGAATAGAATCATAGTAATTTTCCTAGGGATTTGGAGCAGGCAAATTCAATAGTATGAGATGCTTTGATAGTAGGTTCCATGTAAGAAGCTAGACAGATTGCGTGAAGTCATCAAGAAGGATGCACTACTGCCATTTTCTTTGACTGTACAGTTCCAGAACAGTGACAAGAACAGGGAAGTTGGAGAACAAACAGAGTAGAAAAATGTAATTTCACATCCCAAATTTGTTCTCCGAGCTTCTTCCCTTGCTTAGGCTGTCGTTGAGAGTCCTAAACCGGCAGAATACTAGAAATACGGCTCTTGTCCTTTAGGTACTCAATTTTGTTTACTGCAGTTCAGCAGTTTCTTGTTGTCTCTTCTGCTGTGATTGGAAGGCTTGAAACATGCTCTTCTACCTTCATGAACGAGTACTGGCTTAGTGGAGCTTACTATGTTTTGAACAAACCTTACACCATAATTAGTATGGGTATTTATGCTTCCTCAGAATGAACTGTGGAAGTCTTCCAGTGTATGTCTTTGAACACATTCCAGTTGTTTGGCTGTAGTACACTTATTGTGTATGCTGCCTCTCCTGTTCCTTCATCAGCCAGTGACCTCCAGCAGGAACAGACTACTGGGCCTTTTGTGCACTAACAAAATACAAACTTAATATTTCTACACACACAAGTGGAAGTCAGATTTTGATGATGAGCATATTTTTTTTTACTATACTCAGAGCAGGGTTAGATGCATTTAAAAAGTTTTAAGTCACAGAGGACACTTGTGGTGAATTATAGGTTTTGGTTCTCCTGGGGTAAAACTGTCCAAGCAGTTATTTTTCTGGACTGAAAATATTGGAGTTTGCAACTAGTATGGTGCATCACTAATGCACAGCTACCTATTATTGGTCTAAAAGATACATTCACCAGTTGCTTGGTAGCCCACATTAAAGTGAGCAAGCACAACACAAGAGAAAACATTTCATGCGTATCTTTTATATTACTAAAAATGAAACTAGGAGATTGATTAGTAACAAAGAGAACAAGATAGGTTTGTAAAGAGCCTCTTCTAATTTTTGGAGCTGTTTCATTTAGGTCACAATTTTGATTCTGATGCAGTTCCTTCTTCAAAATCACTGATTTGGCATGCAAATAAGGAGATGTCAGTTAAACTAGAATCTTCCTACCTTAAGAAGAAACCCACAGCTCTTTCTTTTTTTTAATTCTATAAGGTGCCCTTGAGTCTGAGCCAGACAGCATTTTTGCTTAAACTTACAATTAACTTATTTTGTAACAACTCACAGCTTGCATCTTTTATAATATCATAACTTGTAGACCTGTGAAACAGGCTTCCATGATAGCTCTCTCTTACAGGAAGTGATACCAAGTAAACTTTCTGAAGATGAATAACAAAATAATTCCTTTGAAAGTCTTACTGCACATCTTGCAGTATGACTAATACTCTCCTTTCATCCTTCTATCTCCAGTCATGGGATGTCATAATTTAACCTCTACTAGAAGTTGGCTGTGCCAACTGGAATTTCAGCTTTTATTTTGCATATTATGACTTCCATTTATTAAAACCTGTTTAAGAGACTACGATCTTGAAACATTGCAACTTGTTATTGTTAGAGAAGAATAACTCTGTCAAATATTGTATACAATAGTTCAATACCAAGTCGTGAGTGAGATGGGAGGAAAACCCAGGGTTTTACCCTATACAGTTTGGCAGCCCAATATGTAGGAAGCTATGGGAATATTGGTAAGAATAATTTAGGAAGACTTCAAATAGTGGATTTGAAAGGAAAAGGAGAAAGGGCCAGCTGGTCATAACAGAAGGTGGGGGTGGAGGTGTGATGCAGAGGGCGGGGAGAGGAACAACTTATAAAGGACTGTGGAGAGGGTGCATAGATGAAAGAGGTGCATGAGGATAGAGTTGTGGTAAGTATAGGAATTTGGTACTGGAAGAATAAATATGCAAAGAGATTTGAAAAACTGTGCATCATGCTTGGAGCAGTAGAAGGGGAAGACTTGCTTTGCCAGCATTACTTGCTACAAAATGATACTTCCTATCTATAGAAAACTTAAAACTTTTTATTTTTATTTTTACTGGAAAGTGCTTATTGAAATAGTCCACATTTGATATGACCTGGTCCTTGTTGTTTTACTGAACTTATTCCATAGAAATGCATATTTTAAAGAAAACTTGTTCAATCGTAGAGATTCGCAGAAGTTTAGAGCTGGAAGGGACCTTGTGAGATCAGGATCATTCAAATTCAGTGAGAGCAGGGTCTAGTTATTGTTCTGTGCTTCTAAAAATCCCATCCTGAATGTTCAGGTCAGGTTCAGATTAACAAGGTAAAAAGCAAACAGCACCATACTACAACAACAAGAACAACAGTAACAACAAAAGTGCCTCGCTGGGTTACACCAGTGGTCCATCTAGCCCAGTATGCCGTCTCTTATAGTGGCAATAATAAATGCTTTAGACGGAGAACACTGGTACTGCAGGACACAGCGGGGCTGCATGGGGCAGCTCTTTGCTGCTGCACTGTAAGCCCTTTGCTGGCCTGGCGAGGCACCCCCTGCCCATGCTGCAGCAACAGGGGCAATAGCACGGGATTGTGCCCCTCACTGCTGCTGTGCGTACAGGGGATGTCACCAGGGCCAAGTGGAGCTTGCAGTGGCAGGCACCTTTCCCCATGGCTTCGTTCTGCCCTGCAGCGCTGGGTTGTACCTGCTGGGCTGTGGAGGCTCTGGGAGAGGGCAGCAGGATGAGAGCCCACAGTGGGCAGCCTACACCCACTCCTGCCTCTTGCACAGATTTGGTTCCCCCCTGTTCCCTGTGTGCACAGTAGCAGGGAACCACCTTCTTCCCCAGTCTGCAGCAGGTAGGTAGCAGTGTGGGGAGCTGGGTTTTGCAGCAGCCTCTGTGGACCCAGGTCATTGGACCCATAGCCCTGGCAGCTGGGAGCCCCCTCCTGCAAAGCTGGGTGTGAGAGGCACCAGCAGGGTTGGAGGGTTGTGGGGGGTGAGGGGCACAAACGGCCTGGGGGAGGGGGAAAATGCATATACCCTTCCAGATGAGTGAAGTGCAGTTTTAATGCAGAAATAAGCGTCCCAGGTATCAACATTTTGGAAACACTGATCCCTATCCATCATCGGTTTAGGGATGTTAGAGGATATATTTCATATTCCTGTCTCTTCTGTTTAGTAGCTATTTATAGATCCATAATCCATTAATTTCTCTACTTTCTTTTTGAACCTTATTGGGCTATCTGCCTCTGACCTCCAGTGGCAATGAATTCCACAGGTTGACTGTGCAGTGTCTTTTTTTCTTTTTTTCCAAAAAGTACTTCCTATTGTTTGGTTTTTTAAACCCATCTCCTGTTAATTTCAGTGAGTGCCCCCTAGGGTTGGCAAGCTGGTAAATTGCCCAGTCAAATAATGAAAATTGGCTAGTTATTATTTGACCTCAGTCAAATGCTCCAAGTGAAGAAATGCTTTTGTATAAGTACAGGCATACCTCGGAGATATTGCGGGTTCGGTTCCAGACCACCGCAATAAAGCGAATATCGCAATAAAGCGAGTCGCACAAATTTTTTGATTTCTCAGTGCATATAAAAGTTATGTTTACACTATACTGTAGTCTATTAAGTGTGCAATAGCATATGTCTAAAAAAAAAAAATGTATATACCTTAATTAAAAAATACTTTATTACTAAAAAATGCTAACCATCATCTGGGCCTTCAGCGAGTCATAATCTTTTTGCTGGTGGAGGGTCTCGCCTCTGTTGATGGCTGCTGACTGATAAGGGTGGTGGTTGCTGAAGGTTGGCATGGCTATGGCAATTTCTTAAAATAAGACAACAATGAAGTTTGCCGCATCGATTGCCTCTTCCTTTCACGAAAGATTTCTCTGTAGCATGCGATGCTGTTTGATAGCATTTTACCCACAGTAGAACTTCTTTCAAAATTGGAGTTTTGAAATATTGTGAGAATTACCAAAATGTGACACAGACACGAAGTGAGCAAATGCTGTTGGAAAAATGGCGCCGATAGACTTGCTCGACGCAGGGTTGCCACAAACCTTCAATTTGTAAAAAAACCGCAATATTTGCGAAGCGCAATAAAAGGAGGTATGCCTGTAGTGGTCTGCGTCCCCACATTTTTTTTTTTTTTAAATTGCATAATGGTGTTATATGTTTAGCTGGGGTAGGAGTTTAAGGGCTCTTTAATTCTGTAGGACCTTCCCCTGCTGCTCTCGAGTTTTTTCTGACCTCATTTTGCCTTCTCCTTTCCCCCCACCCCTCTGTCTGCCTCCCTTAAGCTGTGTGGAGCTGCTGTGTTGAAGGAAGAACCAAAATCAGCAATATAGAAAAGTTTATCCTACTAGCTATCTGTTGTGATTTGCCGACATCTCCAAATGCAAACAGCAAGATGCTTGAAGTGAAGGCAGTAGGCCAGCTTAATTCCACCTAACTGCATTTTATTTCTGTTTTAATTTTTTTTTTTTTTTTGTAACTGTTTGGCCTGACTCCCAGGGTCAGGATAAAAGCAGGGAAAAGAACTGTTCAGTCTTGTGTGTCATTCACATTAATACTTCATTAACTTATTTTAATAGTTACAAACATTCATTACACTTTTTTTAGAATTTGGTGTCATTGTTCCACAATAATAGTTAACTATCTTGGGTTTGTTTGTTTTTTTTGGTAAGTAGGATAAGTATCTAACCTACTGAAGATTTAATTGTTCTCTTTACTGTTCTAATAAATGAATATTTAAAATATTTAACCATTATTTGATGCTATTTGGCCGGACAAGTTTTTGACTGGTTACATACCCAATCCTACCCTCTAGTTCTTATATTCTGGGACTGTGGTGAATACCAGTTTTCTATTTACTTTGTCTAGACCCTTCGTGATTTCATAGACCAGCCATGTTCTGCTGCCGCCCCCGCTTCCCTACTCTGCTTCCTCCCCTTCTTCTTTCCAAACTGAGGAGTGCTAGGTCTTTGGTTCTGCCCTGGTACAGCAGCTGCTCCATACCCCGATCACCTTGGTTGCCTTTCTCTTTACCTTTTTTAATTTTTCTACCTCCTTTTTGAGATGCAGAACCCAGAACTGCATGCAGTATTCAAGATGTGGGGGCACCATAAAGATATGTAATAGCATTATGATGATTTCCATGTCATTCCATTCTTAATAATGTCCACCTCTTTTATTTGGATTTTTTGCTTGCTGTTGCCCACTGAGTTGATGCTTTTAGAGAACTATCTATAATGACTCCAGGGTTTCTTTTCTGTTATGTCAAAATGTTTAGCATGAGTTGACTGGCTTTTTTTTTTTTCCACCTTGATTCAGTTGGACTTACTGTGGGTTTGACAGTGTCCTTTAATATCTTATGTGGACTTGTGAAAAGTCAATTTACATCTTAAGTTTTTTAAAAGAATAACCTCTTCCCTTCTACTCTTTATTCAAGGTTGTGGAACAAAACCTTGTTTAATACAGATATAGTGATTCCAAAGTGTGTATCTGGGAAAGAATAGAGCAGCATAGTTAAATTTCCAGGTTATAGATCGTTGACATGAAAAATATTAGTCTGTGGTGGAGCTGTAATAGGGTATGGCAGGATAGATTGTACCTCATTCAAAATGTATGACACGATGTTTAATTTGTGTGAAGCATCATGAAACAATTTTAATGTAATATAAAGAAAATTGCATCAAGCTACCATATTTACTTGAATCCAAGAAGATGTTTTCCTTGTCAGATAACTTTGTGGAGGGGAGAGGAGTGGGGAAGAGCCTCGTCTTTAGAGTACTGGCCTGCTGCAGGCAGTGGTTCAGCTCCGGCTGACCCTGGCTGGGATGGCTTGTATAGTGGGGGAAAGGGCTTGTGATGGAGAGACCATGTGGCAGGGGTGGGGGCCTCCTGAGGGACCCCCATGAAGATGGTGGGCAGAGCATGGGGGAGACCCAGCAGCCTGTTGCCCCCTCCCCTCCCCCCCCTTTTGGCTCATGTCCTGGGCCTGGCCTGGGTCCAGACCTGCCACTGCTGTTTTTGCCTGACCAGGACTGCCACTACTGTCTCCTCTAGAGCTGGAGCCAGAGGTACCCCAAAGTTAAATGGAGGGGTGGGGGAGGCAGCAGGGGGACAGGCATGGGGGTAAAAAGGTGAGAGGGCATGGTGGGGGAGTGGCAAGTAGGCAAGCAAGAGGCTGTTGGTGCGGGGGATGAGTTTAAGACTAACTTCCAACAATTGTATTCTATATATAAAAGCTAATAATATAGAATTAGGTTTAAATGATATAAAATTTTCCATGTACAATCTAAATATTGCATTTGAAATCATTGAAATTTATCCGAATACAGGATGAAGACGTGATTTATTTTATTTATTTATTTTTTAAAGTATGTATTGTGCGTGTATCTATATAGGCATGATTTAAGTGACTCTTTTATGTATGTATGTATGTAAATTAATATAGACTAGATGCAATACATTTTCCAGCCAAAGGCATGTATTCAAAAAGAAAAAAAATTGGAGAAACTACAAGAAAAGTCCCTAGCATCGTGGAACCAAAGTAGCATGGTCTCTTAATGTGCTTTTCTTGACTTCCTTTACCTAACTCCATCTTAAAAGTAAAAATTATTGGTATTACCTGGAGAGTTCTGAAGTGGGTAAATGAAACTAAGCAATCCTAGCTCACCTAAATCAAGTCAATCCCAATTTAAATTGCTGGTTCTGCAATTCATAAGAGCCAGAACGTAGGCCTACCAAATAGAATTTGTCTGTGGCCGGTGCCATTTTATAGCTTGCTTATTTTTTCTCTCTCTCTCTCGTTTATAAAGAAAATCTTTAGTTTTGAAATGACAACTAGTACGTGAAGGTATAAAGCAACCTAAATGCTAAAGAAAGATAGCACTATATTCTTTGCAGCAATATAGTCAGTATACTGTATTGGATAATACAAAAATGAATACATTTTATTATCCAAAATATTAACTAAGGCAGTTTTAAGGAATTTTAGAATCACTTGGACAATTAATCCAGAAACCATATCTAAAGTTGTACACACATCTAGCATGGAGACAGGCCACATATAAAGATGTGTACCTTGGTGCAGCTAAGTGGCTTATTTAGATCTGGGACAAAAAGCTTAAATAGGGTTTCAAGAAATTATACTAACAGTGAGGCTTATTGTTAAGTTATGACTATTATAGGGGAAAGTGTTTCATGGGTTTTTTTGGAATATGCAAAAAGTGTGTGTATGTGTAATGTTTAATAACCACAGTGAGGAACCTGAGCTTGCTGTAGCTACTTTAAAAATAAACTTTTTACTTGTGAAAGGCTCATATTATACTAATTTTGTCTTTTTCCACTGGGCAAGCAGTTTCCTGTTTTGAATAGAGTTAATTTGTCTGTTCTTGTTTTAGCAGGTCTCACTAAGGTAATATCATGCCAAAAATCTTTCACATAGTGTCACTGATATTAGAATAGCTCTGGGAAAAGTGTTCAGTAGCTGTAGAGCCAGACTGAAATGTATTTAATTAACTATATATGTAGCTAACAACTGTTCTCTCCCTGACCGTTTTTATAAAACAATGACTGGAGCTTTGCCTTCTGTAAATTTTTTTAATGTTAAACTTTGCGTTAAAATGACGTCATATTTCTGTATGCATTAAGGAAAGCATTGTGGTTGAGTCAAAATGCTGATCTGTAATATGTTATGGGATCAAATACAGCTCTCTGATTTTTGACTTTTCTTAATCTAGCTTTTCAGTTATTTGAACTTTTTTGTAGGTTTTCTTTTTACCTAGTGCCCTGAATCTGACACTTGCTGTCCTTGTGCACTGGCATAAGATTATATTTAAAAAAAAAAATGCATCAAAAAAAGTATCCTTGATCAGCCAATTTTTATTTTCTTGTAGTTTGTTTTGACAATCCCCTATTCCTGTTAAAATTGGTACAGTCTGATGGTGTATTTATGTGAAACTATGTATGAAACCATTTCCCTTGTAAATTGAAGTTTTTGTTTATTTTTTCACAGCCAGAGGGAGCAATGATCAAACTCTTCTATAGTTCTGTCAATAATTGTGATGCATATGCACATATAACTTAAAAAAAAAAAAAAGGAAAAAATCAAACTGCATTGCGAAGTCCATTTAAGAAACCAAATGGAAAAAAAATTAAAGCACTTGAATGCACTTCTCCCCACTTCTTTTTAAAAAACTTACTATAAACAATTGTGTTCTAAGTAAGTGACAGGTTATGCTTCACTTTTTTGCTGTTTTATGTTATATAAGTAAGAAATTAGACTGCTTCATGCTTTACTGAAGAGATCAGTTTGGAAATAGAACTTTTTTTCTGAGAGTCATTCTTCTACAGATTAATAACATTAAGGCTGCATACAGCTGTCTATTTCTATCAGAAGAAATATTTTCTGGTAGAAGTATAGCCTTGCAGCTGGCCTGTACAAATGTTTCTTCAGCTCCACGTCTGGAGAGCTTCATAGGCAGTTTCTTCCGTCAGGAGGCAATAGCGCAGTATTTTTCAACCTTTTTTGTACCAGGACCCATTTGTAACCATCGCTGGCCCGTCTCAACCCAGTAAATAGTTTAAATAGAAAACACACAAGTATTTTGGCTCCAAAATACTTAATCCACACTACAACTTAAACCAATTCAACGGTCTTCATTTTAAAGAGCACCCACATCAAAAGGAAGACAGATTCCTAGATGTAGGGTCAGAAGGGACCTTGCAGATCTTCTAGTCTGGCACCCTGTCCTGGGCAGGAGAGAGAACTGGGCTCCAATGACCCAAGCTAGGTAGGCATGAAGCCTCCTCTTAAAGACACCCGGGGTAGGAGCCAGCACCACTTCCCTTGGAAGTTGGTTCCAGATCCTAGCTGCCCTGTCTGTGAAGTAGTGCCTTCTAATGTCCAGCCTGAACCTACTCAAACAACTTATGGCTGTTATTCCTTGTTACATTGGGAGGTGCTCAGGGAAACAAGGTCTCTCCCATTCTCCGCTGGTCCCCCCCCCAGTAAGTTTATTGTTTTTTGTATAGATGGTTGATTGGCAATATAAACATGTGGCCCTCCATTATTCCTAAGTGACATTCATTATGGAAGTTGCACAGTGCAGTTTGCTGGTGCCACTCACTCCCAACTTGCAGCCCCCTGGCCCTGCCAGTGCCTCTCAGCCCTAGCCCCACAGTGAGAGTGCGTGGGGGTGGGGGAGGAGTCTTTGTGCCCACAGTGGGCACAGGGCTGCAGTTTAACCAGAGTACCATGGACAGGAGCTGCTTCCTTGGCCCAGCAGGTAGGACCTGGAGCAGGGTGTTGAGATTTATTGCAGCCACCTTCAATGGGACCCCCGCGCCATCAGCAGCACAAGGAGTAGCAGATGGGGGGGGCCCACACTGCCTTTACCTCCTTCCGCTGCCAGCTGCTCATGCACCAGGCAGTGGCTCTATCCTATCACCATGGCTGTTCCCCCTCAGGCTGCCCACACTGCCCCCTCAAGGGTTAAGTCACAGCCTAAGGGGAGTGTTGCCAATGGCAGCCAAGCCATGACAGCAGGGTAGAGGGGCAGCCTGAGCCAAGTAGCTGGTGGTGGAAAATGAGGGCAGTGCAGCCCCTGTTTCTATTACTACTTGTGCTGCTGGGGGCCTGGTGCAAGTCTCACCGGGGTCCTGCCCGCTGGACTACAGAAGCAACTCCTACTTGTGCCAGTCCTGCCAGGCTGCAGCCCCATGCCTGCTGTGGGCCCATAAATATGGGGAGCGGGGCATGTGTTCCCTGTGCCCCCTTGCTGCTCTGATGTTGTCTGTGCCCCTCTCCTGCCCCATAGACTTAACTGTGGGGAGCTGCTCTCCATGCTGCCTGGCTGCCGCATGCATTTGTGCATGTGGAGTCCTTTTCCTGATCACCTTCTCCCTCCAACCCCCCAGCCAAAAGCAGCCCCTTGCAGGTTTGAGCTGTGCCAGCCTACAAGGGGAAACCAATGGTTTCCTACTATTTTTTCCTTTTAAAGAAGAAAATCTTTGAATTCTTAAAAAAATGTTTTTCCATGGTTGTTCGTGACCCTCATACATTCTTGAGACTCACTTTTGGGATGTATCCCATGCGTTGAGAGACCCATGGGTCTCTGCACTAGGGGCCTACTTCTTGGGTCCTCCCCACCATTGCCCTTAAGGGGAGTCTATTGACAGCCTTGCCTGCCTGGGAAGTGGGGAGGCTGTCAGGTGGCAGGTGAAAACTTCAGAAAAGCAGCAACTGTTACAGACTGCTGGGGAGCATTGTGACCTGGGAGATCATCTGTCTTCCCCTCTATACACATGTGCACATGCGCTCCCACATGCACACCCCTGCCAGTCAGCTGATTTGGTAGGAGGGGTACCATTCTCGAGTGATGGGGATCTTTGCAGTTTTCTGTGCAGGAAAATAGCCCCGCTGCTTGCATTCCTGAGCTGACAGGGGTGGGGAGGCACTCAGCCCCCATGGCAAGACTCCAGGAGCCTTGCTGCAGAGTCATGGCAACCTGCCTCGCCTTGTGATGCTGAGCTCACCCAGAGCAGTGCGAGGTGATACGGGGCATTTTGCTCCCAAACTGTGCTGCAGCAGCACAACAGTCTGCCCTACTCAGCTGACTCAGTAGAGTAAATGGTGGTGATTTGCAAAGCTAGCAGAAACGGGAATGAGGCCTGTATAGGCTTTCCTCAAACCAGATTACTGGGCCCTCCGGCTTTTAAATTGTCACCTCCATTGCTCAGTTGAGCAGTTGGGGGAGTTAAACAGAAGCCAGCATAGCTGAGAGCTGACAGCCAGGTTTGAGTTGGCTGCTCGGTTGCTGTCCTCACCTCTGAGCTGAGCAACAGGTGAGGGTGAAGGGGAAAGGTGGGGTTGAGAGCATAGGGAAGAGAAGAGGCTGTGCTTGGCTCAGGAGTCAGAGTGTGTGTGTGTGTGTGTGTGTGTGTGTGTGTGTACGTACATAGGACATGCTACAAAGCCCAATAACACAAGATCAACTGGTGTAGGAAAGGCACACCAGCAGTTCGTCACTCTGTGTTTTATATAGAATGCTACCTAGTAACTTGGGCCAGGTGTCTAACTAATGGGTCTTTCAGGACTTGTATTTTACCACACTGCTTATGTGCTGCTGTAAACCATTGAAGCTTTACCTTATTAAACACCAGTCTTACTACAGCACTTTGAGTGCAAAAGTTGAATTAAGAGCACTTCTGGTGTCCTTTCTCTGGAATATTTCCCTATTGAACTACCTGCCTGTGTACTTAAAGGTGAAAGATCTTTACCCTAATGTTGTGCATTATATATGTAGGTTTAAGAAAATCTACAAAGAAGCGCAGTGAGTCACCACCTGCTGAGCTCCCCAGTTTGCGGCGGAGCACACGGCAAAAGACCACGGGCTCCTGTGCTAGCACCAGGTAAAACTTTGCGTTCAAGATCATGATTTGTGAATATACTGTTACTGCAACTGATCAGAAAGTTTGTTCCCCTTACCTGATAGAAAGCTCTTGTGCAAAAAAGGACTGAGATTCAAAGGCCCATCAAGTCATGATGATAAATACTGGGATAGTGGGAACATGGGGAATTTAGCTTCATCCAAAGATGCTGTATATCGCCAACTAGTAGATGGGGAAGTACCACCAAATAATAAGTAAGTTCATATTTTCTGGTCTCTGATCCAGGGGATATTTATGTAGGATATTTTTTTTTCAGTTTGCCCATGGTTCAGTCTCCCCTTGCTTGGAAACTACTGGTGTACAGTTGCTGCTGCAAGTCAGCTTGCTTGGAAGGAGAGAAGAGCTTATGTGCTAGAAGTAGCTGTTTGGGCCTTTATAGTAGCTAATTACCACTTGATTATTTTTTTTTAAATATTCAGATGATTATAACTTCTAGGAGGAAAGGAGGCCCTCTTACCTTTTTTCTTAAGAAGCTTTTGTTAGCAGTTTACTTAGTAACAATTCTTGTAGTTTATGTTAAAGTTTCTGTAGTCCCTGAATATTAGTTCAGTATTACAAATTTCAAAGTATGGTTACAGCATAAACTTCAAAATAAGAAGGCCTGAATCTTGGGACCAACTACTAACATCCACAAAATATACTCGCCTCTATTTTCCTTAAAGTCTTAAGTGTATACAGAAAGCATTGGGTGATGGATCACTGACTGACCTGCAGCTAAGACAAAATTGGTGAACATCAGGTTTGTACAGGATGAAACCAGATATGATTTACAGCCTGGAACAGTAGGTTGATAATGTGGGGTGCTGGGATAGAAGAGGTCAAATTAAAATTGGTTCTCCTGAAGTTAGGGAGTGCAGCAAGGAAATGTGTGGACGAAGTTTAGGAAAATACTTAGTGGTGTTTAACTGCACCCTTAAGTTTACTATTTTGGATCTTGGATTATCCCATTTTAGGTATTGGTGTTGGAAGGTTGGGTGGCTAGCCTGTGGCACTTATGGCAGGGACAGCTTGTATGTGGCACATGGCAGGTTGGAGAGGGTTTAGGCAGCACAGTGGCAGATAGAGCAGCATATCAGGCATGGAGCACAGGGAAGGGAATCAAAAGCGGAACAGCAGATTAATCAAGAAAAGTATCAGAGTGGCCCTCAAGAAGTGTGCAGGGCTAATTTAGTGGTGCTCTTGCCTAAAAGACTGACCCCCCATGGTTTTGAGGTCTGAGTGTTTTTAAGATAAACTCAGACTTAAGGCACTAAGGATGATGGCAACTTAAAGCTCTTAGTGACGCCTTTTGAAGCTAGTTAGCTATTTTGAAGGTCGTCACTTTAGGTATTTGTCAAGAGCAGACATTGCAGCTCATAACTTCATAGTTACTGAGCCTGTTTTGGCTTAACACAGCCTCAAATAAGAAGTGCTAAGCTGAAACTTATAGAACTAAGACAATCCTGGTCAACATGTTTAAAAACTTAACCTTGAGAATGGGAAATTTAAAGTAATAGACATTTCTGGGTCTCCACAGGGAAAGCTGAAGATAAAATAGACCAGTGTAGCTGAGATTTTTATGTATGAATGCCAAATTAGTTCTAGTACCTTCAAAAATATTTACTAGCTATCAATACTTTGATTCTGCCCATTGTCCCATTTGTGACAATAAACTAATTATCCACTTCTTGGACTATTTTATCAGGATATAAAGGGCAAAGTGCTCCATGTGTCCTCTAAAGTTACCGTAAAAGCATCACCAGATTTTTAGCAAATGACGTATTTTATAAAACTTTCAGCCCTTCTTTCAGTGTTTGCAGTATTTTTGCCAATAAAACAATCGCTATCCCATGATACTGTCAGGAAAAGTTGTGGGGTGGGGAGGTCAAGAGGAAGGGAAAATCAATTGGTCTCCCTTATTGCTAGCAGAAAACTAGAGTCAAGGTAGAGGGGCAGCAGTTGTAGCATGGAGCCCTGTGTAGTCTAATTATAACCTGTTTTTGTGGTAAATACTCAGCAGGGCAATCCCAATCAGTGAGTTAGGTTGGGTATTTCTGCTGCAGTGTAGGCACATGCTCTTAGCAGGTAAGCTCTCCTAAGGTCTGTCTCTAAAATTTGTTTTTGCACTAATTGCCTTAACCAAGCTGTCTTGGTAGCTTGTGACTGACTTGGTTTCTCATTGTTAGTGGTCGTTAGGTATGAATCTTCAAGGTATGTTCTAACGTGCTTATAAGCAACAAATGGCGCACAGAGGAAATCCTGGACTTTTTAATTTCTTGAACAGGTCTGGCAATTTTTCTTAGAGTTCAGGCCATACTGCTCAACTGACTTCCTTGTGGATGTGATGGCATTGACCAGTTTGAAAGAAACTAATAAAGACCACCCACATAGTTGAGATCTACTGAAGTAAACAAGTCAGACTAAGCATGCCAGAGAACAGAAATTCCTGTTAACTTTCTTTAGTCTTCATTTCCTACTGACATCTACTTTTTCCCTATTGTATAGATTTTGTTTATGCTAATTCATCGAGTGGTCTGGTTTTCTAGAATCTCGTCACATTATTGAAATTCCCATGAAACGTCTCTGCATTTTTTTTCATTCTCAAGAAAATGGTGTCCAAAAGGCTGCCTAACAAATGCATCATTTTCTAAATACAAAAAGCATTACAAGGAATGCATTTGGAGGTTTGCTTTTTTTTTTAAGTTTTCGAAAACAAAATTGCTTTGAATCAAGGAGGAGACACTAAGCATTGTGACACTAAAAAGCATTTGCTGAGTTGACACTACTTGAAATCATCTTGTGTTGCCTTTTATGCTGTTTGTGATATCATTTGGTAAAACTAGTTGATGTGTCAATGAAGGCAGGAGAAATTCTAGTCTCTGAACCTAAGCCTTCAAGCAGGTAATTGGGGGAAATGTCAGAAGTTTTGGGTGATAATGCAGTTTTGTAGCCTATACACTGTAATGTAGATTTTGAATGATTTTAACTAAATTTGTTTACCTTCAGTCTAAACTGGATTTGACAACCTTCATTGGGGTCCTTTTTTCCCCTCTCAATGACCTGGAAAAACTGAAAGTGTAGTCTTAATTTGAAAGATTGCTATGGATGTGCATTGTCACTTCATAATTGTCTGAACTGCAGACATTAATTTGTTTCTGTTTTTTACACCTGTTAGTGACACCCTTACTTCGGTCCTGCAAGTAAAGATGAAATCTTTGACTCCGGCCTTAATCGCTAATTAAAGCAGTCAGTGGAGTCAACTGATTTTCTTTTTCATGCAAAAAATTGAAAATGTAAACGGGTGGGCTATTCTAATGGATCTGCATTTCGATTGGTCTTCTGAATTTATATTTTGTGGTAGTCAGTTTTATTCTGCATGAGAGTCGAAATAAAGATTCAGATTGTGATGAGCTCTCTTTAGCACCCATCTTTGTAATACATTGTCTATACATATAAATAGGGATATCATGAAAATAAAATGGCTTAAAATGCTGTGGGGTAGGTAGGGAGGAAAAAATTGCTTGGGAGTACCTGATGCTGGTATCCTTTATACGGGCTCTACTTT
Source organism: Crocodylus siamensis (assembly GCF_052110815.1). Taxonomy (NCBI): domain Eukaryota; kingdom Metazoa; phylum Chordata; order Crocodylia; family Crocodylidae; genus Crocodylus; species Crocodylus siamensis. The sequence continues at coordinate 64,434,581 of NC_143400.1, read as the reverse complement.
TGTGAAGTATTATGTGGACAAATGCTGTTTGATTTCGTGCATTCCTAGTCGGCGAGGCTCTGGCCTGGGCAAAAGAGGAGCAGCTGAAGCTCGCCGACAGGAGAAAATGGCTGATCCTGATAACAACCAGGATGGAGTTAATTCTTCAGCTGCACGGACAGATGAAGCTCCACAAGGAGCTGCAGGTAAGTAAGAATGCAAACTTGACAACATACTTTTTTCTAGCATTCGGTGATGCTAACCTCTTACTTGGTTTCATTTTTCCTAATGCTAAATGAGGAAAAAATAAATGCCTTTTTAACTTGGTTTTGGTGAATTAGAAAAACTGATTATTTAGACTGACACCCTTTCTTGTATTGAAGAGCACCTTACTACTTTTGGTCTTACTGAAATTTTTTATAGGGTAAAATGTAGTGCAGTGGGAGCAAGGGCATCCCAATCTGGGTTGGTTCAGAGCACATTTATTTAAATTTTTCAATAATTGTTGGCTTTTAGAAAAAATAATTTAAAAATATTTCATCTAAAAATACAACAGACTTGCTTCAGTCTCAACTTTCAAAATTCAACAAAAATGCAGCATTACACATTTGGTTATTTAAATTCTGATTGTACATCTTTGTGTACAGTGTATGGTCTGAAAGCTAAAGCAAATCTTTGTTGGTTGGAATTATGCACTCAGTGACCTCATTTAGTGTCTTGGTGAAACTTAAAGACAGTGGGAAAAGAATCTACAGCCTAAGATGGGCACTCACTCTTTTTGTTGCATAAATATCACCTAAATGGATCAGCGTTGTAAGATATTTTGTGAAGCCAGTCCTGTGCTGCTGAAGTCTATGGCAATTTAGGTAATGACTTTAGGTGTAGAATTGGGGCCTAAATGTTTCCACAGTGCTTTTTGTACTTAAATAAATCTTGTTGACTCTTACCAGCTTTTTAACTTTTACCAGCTTCTAGTTCAGTTGCTGGAGCTGTAGGCATGACAACCTCTGGAGAAAGTGAATCAGATGATTCTGAGATGGGAAGGCTGCAAGGTAAAAAGCTGTTTTAGTACCTCTGAATGTATATGGTGTTGCATGTTTTCATATATTCTTACTGCCTATTCTATATTAATTAAAAATTCTCCCAGTACACACAAGCCAGTGGGTTTTTTGAGTTTGCTAAAGATGGTAAAGAATTTGGCAGTGCAAGAGAAACCTGAACTTATTCTTAACTCATCGAACATGACACACTTTAACTAACTTTTCCTATTTATGTACTCTTCAGAAAACTCACATGATTAAAAGCTTTTGAGATGAAGCTCCACTTAATATGCAAGCCTGTATTTTGCAAGGAGGAAAGCTCATTGCCATGAATAGTCTTTCTTTGTTTGCAAAACAAGACTCTTTAGGCCTGCCACTTTTTTTTTTTCCTCCCTTGCTGTTCAGTCTGCTCTGCATCCATTCTCCAAGGATCCCCCTCCCCCTCACCTCCCTGCCCCCAGTCTGAATGTTTCTGATCAGGTCTGTAATTTGAAATCAGGACCACTCATTTGAAGACAAGAAAATAGAATGAGCTAGACTGCTTTTATATTAAAATACTGGGATTTTCTTCATGCCTTTCAGATGTTTTTTGCCAAAACACTTCCTAATTTCTTTTGCCACCCATCCCTTTCCAATCAGTAATAATATATTCAGTTTTCCCCTCCTCTGGATTTATTTTTGTCCATTCACACAGGTTTATCTGTTAGAAATAAGAAACCTGCTGTTTTTATATTTGTGCATTAATTTTTTTACAACAGTTTCCTAATTTGAAATAGCCTCATTAGAGACAGGCTCCAATTTTTGCATCAAAGAAAATTTAAGCACAGTTTAATCATGTAGCATTTCAAAAGGGAACCAGCAAACCCCCCAAATTCTAGTTGATGGCTTTCTAATGATTTTTCCCTTTTTTTTTAATAGCTGTCTTGTCCAGATTCATGTTTGCTTTAAATTGCACCTAAGTAAAGAATGAGCTTTGGAGAACAAAGGCATGTCTTTTCTTTCAGTTTGTGCCTTAACTTTTTCTTCTTTTATAAGATGCAAATTCTGTTGCCTCAAATTTTAGGGTTCATGAATTTGTTGCATAGGAGCTTTGACAGTGACTGTTCAAAAACCTGTGTTTACTTTTAGCTCTGTTAGAGGCTAGGGGTCTTCCCCCTCACCTTTTTGGCCCTCTTGGTCCTCGGATGTCGCAGCTCTTTCACAGGACAATTGGAAGTGGAGCTAGTAAGCAAATTTCATATAATTTAATTCTTTCTGTAGTTCACAGAATGGCTAAATTTAGCCAGTGGTAAATGTAATACCTGTGTAAATATTTTAATTATAACTAATTGCAAAATATAATATTGTGAAATAACTTTTAAATGACATGTGGAAATCCAACATATAAAAACATTACGTCCCTTCCTCCCCTCTTAGTGACGGAGTACTAGAAGAACTTGTTTCAGTTTTAAAAACGCTGTCTTGTTTTGTCCGCTCAGTATGTTTTCCTGGCTTTTAAAAAGCCATACTGAAAAATAGATCTAAAGTTGGTTGGATACAGTATCTTTAAGCCTGATTTGGTTATATGGGTTCAAAGGGACACGTCTTTCAAGTGCAGCAGTTTCATTGGAGGCTAAAAACGAAGTCTTTATTTTCCGCCTCTCCCCTATCATCTCTGTTGTGAAGCTGGGTGGGTAGTCAAAAGAACAAGGAGGACATTCAGTTATCTGTCAGGACATCACATTCAACAGGATTAAACTTATCAGCTAATTCTTCCTTTGGGTATACAGCATTCACTGGACCTGGGGTACATACGGTTTGCTTTCTAAAGACAATGTAGTATGCAGTACACATCACTTCACTTCATTTCATCCCGTAGCCTCCTACTGTATGCAACAAGGAAAGCTCTGTCTGTCTGTGCTAAATACTGAATAGTGATTACCCACAAAAATGAGACCATGCAAAGCATGCACACACAAAGCAAACTACCTCTGCTCTCTCAGGAAAAATATAAACATTTGATCAGAGTAGTCTTTACACTAAAAATATACAGGTTCTCATGGATTTTTTCCCCTTAGGTTCTAAAGCCCAGCAGCTTCTACAGGGTCTCCAGGCCACTGATGAAAGCCAGCAGTTACAAGCAGTAATTGAGATGTGCCAGTTGTTGGTTATGGGGAATGAAGAAACTTTAGGAGGATTTCCTGTCAAGAGTGTTGTACCAGCTTTGGTAAGGCTCAACTATACTGTATTTGTATGTGAATAATACTTCTTTACTATTCCTTTCCCCTGTATTACCTGAAGGGGATGTTTTTAAAGACTGACGTGTTTCTTTTTGTCTCTAAGGCTATACCCAGATGAGTGTAGATGTGTGGTACGTGGCGCCGCAGACCCGTTTGTGGCTCCACACACTGTACATGCAGGCATTCCCTACACTGCTACCTTGCGGACTTGGGGGACCCTTGGAGATTCTGGAGTAAAAAACCCATTTAAAAAAAAAAAGTGGGGTGGCACGCACTGCCACCATGTGCGTCACCCAAAACTGGAGCCTGGCCGGCTAGAGCCACAGTCCTGCTGCTGGCCAGGCTTCCTGCCATGGCTGCAGCTCCCCAAGGCCTCCAAGACGCCAAGTAAGGCTTCTGGGTCCAGCACAGTTGCTGACCCCAGCTTCCCCTACCCCACCATGCTGGAGTGCACATTTTCATGGGCGTTCCCCAGGGACAAGTAGCAGCAGTGCAGGGTATGCTGCTGCTACTTGTCCCTGGGGAAACAAATATTCACACTTGTCTGGATGCATCCTAATTCTGCATTGAGGGGTAGCCATGTTATGAAAAAAATATATACCTGCATCAGCATATCCTAATTTTTATTCCATGTAAATGTGTGATTTAAATATGCAAAATTTTTGCTTTTCCTGGCACGTGCTGGATACACACTGGTAATGGAGCACAACTGTTATAATAACTTGGGGTAGGGGATGCCTGCCTCCCTCTTTCAGTGGTATGGCTCTTTTTTTAGTCCCAAACACTAGAAAAAGTATATGCTACTCCAAAGCAAAATCTCTCCTTCAGGCTTTGGTTTTCTCTAGTCCAGTACATCCAGTATATTCTCTGTCCTTTTTGGCATTTATAGCTTCTTTACTTTAGTCTCCCTTTAAGGGTTCACTTCTACCCCCCAGATTTGTTACTGATTTCTCAGTAGCATCTGTAAATAATTCTTAAAATGTTCTTGTCTGTAGACATCTGTTATTAGCTTACATAGCTCTACGCAAGCCTCTCTTACCAGAGGCTTTCAGAATGGGCCAAAACAGCCATAGATATTCTCCCTTGGGTCTGCTAGCAAATGTACTTTGTCCTGTCCTCGAGGTTTCTCTCCCACATCTCCAGTGGCTTGGTTTTTATAACATGCAGGTCTTTAATTTTGACCTTTTGTGAGTCCTTGCAAACTGAGTCCCAGAATTTCTACTTTTAAATAGGCTGAGATGCCATAAAAGGAATGTTAGGCTGTATTGCTCCTTGAGGGCCAATGTACTCAGCTGTATATGACACAAATATCTGCTATAGTAGCACCTTGGACCTCCTAATAAAGCAACATTTGCATTAGGTGCTGTGCAGCTAGTTATTAAAGTGCTGGTTGCTGGGATGGATCTAGGATTGTATAAAGGAGAGATTGGGGGAGGCAGGTCCAGAAGCTGCTACCAGTGCTGCAAGTGTGGCTTCAACCCCCCCCACCCCCACCAGCCCTCAGCCTCCCCACCCTTTTTCTCCCCTACCGAACTGGCAGACTCTGTAGGGGAGGAGCAGCCACAGCACATCCACTCCCCTGTTCGCTGCTGACTGTCCCTGAAGTCCCATGGGTGAGGAGCTCCAGTCCCACTCCACTTCTTGGAGGCTGGTCTCAGCCTGGGGCAGCAGCAGTGATAGTGGTGGGCAGGTCGTCCCCCCCCCCCCCCCCCCCCACCTGCTGCACCCAGGGAGAGTCTGCCTGCCCTCTGGAGTTCCTGCTGTCCCAGACTGAGCCCAGCCCCCATGCAGCCCAGCTGGAGCAGGGCACAAGCTCTTCTCACCCCCAAGAGAGTGGAAACATTGGTAGTGCCAGGTGAGCAGGAGAAGATGGGCTGTGAGGGGAGGAGATTCCCCTCTGAGCAGGGAGGGGGGTAATTCTTTTCTTCAGGACTTTTCCTGAAGAAAGTAAGACCTGTACAGAGCAGCTCACATCTTTAGTTTCAAGACTGATTATAAAAAGAAGACAAATGGATGGGAATGGGACCTGAAAAATAATAGCAATAAACCTTTAGAATGAAGGCAGATGATGCAGCTCATCCCTTGCTTAAGACGATTCAGATAGGAGAGACTTGTACAGACTGATAGAGAGGTTTTCTAGGTGGATTTTAAAAATGGGTTAAGTTGATTAGTTTTGTGAACTTGGGGATCGTCCAGTGTTCATAGGCAGTGTGCTAAGAAGTACAGAGGCCATCTTTATGCATGATCAGGGAGGGGCAGTGCTTAGTTAGAGTGGCTCTCAGGTGCCACTCTAATTGAAGTGCCCTCGGCGTCTTGTGTATTTTAGCACTCCCTTGCTTCAAAATGGCGATGGGGGTGCTTTAACTAAAACTCATTCAATGAGCTTCAGTTAAAGTGCCCCTGCTGCCATTTTGGAGCACTGGGACACCGAATACATGAGATGGCAAGGCTGCTGGAGCGTGTTAATTAATCAGTCTGCTCAAATGTGCTGTAATTACAGCACATTGGAGCAGGCATCTCGCATGTCTACTGGTACCCAGAGGTGCATTAGAGAGAAACGGGTAAGTTCTTATTGTCAGATGCTTGCCATAGACTTAAAGGTAACAAGTGACTGTTTTTAGACCCTGTCCAAGAGCAGGATGTGTGGAGACTTCTTAGTCCTGGAAAGAATGAACTAGGTGTAGGCAACTGGCTCTGGATATTTGAGAGAAGGGGAAAATATAATTCAAAAGGACCTTAACATATATAAGTAGAAGTGTTTTTAATGTCTTCTAAAATTTTTTACTGTTCTCTGTTATGGAGAGGGTATTTCTGCTTTAAAATTTTGGTTTTGAATTCCATTAATAACTTTCGTGAAAGGTTATAGCTGTTCTTGAAACTGTCCTAATGTTCCAGAGTCTTCAGTCAAACAATAGAAAATGCTTATAACAGGATTGTGATTATTTTATAGAATAGTATCTTCTGTAAATCTGGCATCTTACACTAATTTAGACCAGAACTGATTGGGTATTCCTTTTCTTTTATAGATAACATTGCTACAGATGGAACATAACTTTGACATTGTAAGTGATATGAGTTATTATAGATCAACTCTTTTCTGCACATTTAATTTAGATAGTCATGGAGAAAATTTCTTTTTCTAGATGAACCATGCTTGTCGAGCCTTAACGTACATGATGGAAGCACTTCCCAGGTCATCTGCTGTAGTGGTAGATGCAATTCCTGTCTTTTTGGAAAAGGTAGTGTTAATTGTATCTTCCACAGTTAAAAGTACATGCCTATCAAACTGAAGGATAATTTTTTACTTTCTGGGTAAACTGTTTAATCTAATGACTGTGTATAATATGGTAGCTAATATGCATTGCTGCAAATGTCTGCTGAAAACTAGCCCAGCATATTGCTTACAACTGGATTACAGTAACTCCACCAGTGCTGTGGAGATGAACCTGATCTAGTTTTAAACTAGCTAGTTTGGATACTGCTAGCAGTGTAGCCTCAGCAGCACAAAGTTCAGCACAGACTGTAGAATCCCATCTGAGTGTGTTAATTTTTTTAAGTGGGTTTCATGGCTAATGTTGAGTCCTGTGCTGCCAGTCAGTATTGTTAACAGGATCCGCGCTAGCTAGATAGGCTTGTCTACAAGGGCTTCAGGCACTGCAGTGTAGACAAGTATGGTAACCTGTTCTTAGTCCCATATTGTTAATTATAACTTGCTTTTGTGCGTTTCTACAACAGCTGTAATCAAAAGAAGTGCTTGAGCTACCTTCAGACTTTATTGAGGGCTTTTGGTCTTTCTTTCTATGTAGTTATCGCTTCTCGGCCTCTTGAAGGCTCAGATCGAAAACATCTACTATGCTCTAGATTGGAGAGAGAGGGGGGAAAAAAAAAAAAGGCTGGTGACCTAGCTTTGGTTTTAAGGACCCAAGAAAGATTTTTAATGTGAGGACATATTGCAGTATGGTGGTGTTAGCTGTATCTACAGACAAGAAATTTTAGTTGGCTGCTTTTCAAAACCATAACTTTTTACTAACTATCTAGAGGAAATGGCAACAGTGATCTCAGGCCCCTGGGCGTATTTATGAAGGAGTACACTTGGTTCATGTTGTTAATGATTTTTTTGCTTCATTCTTTTATTGTAACCTTTCCTGTTTTGAGGACTGGGGACTTTTTCAAGCAGTGTTGCCTTGGGAGAGGATTTAAATACCACTTGCTTTGAGAATCCCCCTCAATTCAACTTAAAATCTTTTTGTAGAGGAGAAAGTGTTATGAAGCCAGTTGTTGCAGGTTCAGTTTTTGTTTCTTTAAACAGTACTAAAACCTTGAGACACTAAAGGTATGTTGCGTGGACTTTTGTTAAGAACTTCAGCACTATTACTTTAACAAGAAAAAATGAACTCTTGATTTAATTTTTGTTTAAGGTGAAAAATAAACTGATGTACTTGTGTTTTGAGTTTATTTTGCAAAAATGTGTCCTCAGACATACTAGTTTTTAATGGAGAGAATTTTAGATTATATTAGAAAATAGTATTATAAATGGAGAACAGAATATTTACTTTTGTACATCTGCCTTGAAAACCAAATTTAACTGGTAATTCACTTGCTTGTTTTCTTCTCTGTCCTAGCTGCAAGTTATTCAGTGTATTGATGTGGCAGAGCAGGCATTGACTGCCTTGGAGATGTTATCTCGCAGACATAGTAAAGCTATATTGCAGGCAGTAAGTATTATATTATCCCCAACAAAGAGAGAGGACACTTATAAATTCATAAAACATAAACTGCATGGTGCACAACTTCTTCCCAGATTTGTAACTATTTCCACCAACAGTGAGCTTTTGGTGTAACAGTTTTTTTGTATTATAGGGTGGCTTGGCAGACTGCTTGCTGTATCTGGAGTTCTTCAGCATAAATGCCCAGCGGAATGCACTAGCCATTGCTGCTAATTGCTGCCAGAGCATCACACCTGATGAGTTTCACTTTGTTGCGGATTCTCTGCCATTGCTTACACAAAGATTAACCCATCAGGTAAGAAGCCTCTATAAAGGTGGTGTAGTCTTCATTTTTACATGTTAAGGAAATTAGATGCTACCTGTAGTGGTCCTATTCTAAACTCCCACCTCCCTCTTCCACTGCTTCCCCATGCATGGCCCAGATTCACTCTCAGCTTCCTGTGCTACATTGCACTGTCCCACTCCTGGGGTGGAGACCGGAAGCAGCAGTCAGAGGAGGGAAGGAGAGCTGGGGACTCTGCTCTGGCTGCAATACGCAGAGCAAGAAGAAGAACAGTGGCTGAGCAAGAATCTGGGGCCACAACTTAACTCCTAGCGGGCTGCCAATTGGACAACCCTGACTTAAGTGACACTAATAATCCTATCACTGGAAATGAGGAAAACAGATATCATCCACTAGAAATTTCTGACATTACTTCTTGATGCTTGATTAGAAAACAGATCTAGGATCTGAAGAACAAGTATAAAAGGGCACAGAGGATTATTAAAAAACCTTTTTGAATGGCTATTTTGTATTGTTCAGTTTCTCAAGATTTGCAGTACCAATGACAAAATTATGACTAGCTCATATAAATCTGTGGATTTGGATTATTACAACTTTGCAACCACAACAGTGATTTTTCAGCACTAGTTCAACATAATTCCAGTTGCATGTGGTAGTTACTTTCTCTGAAACAGTTATGTTCTTAGCCTGATAATGGGTGTTTGATGGTAACATACATGAGTCACACTCTAGCACAAGGCTACCTTTCTTTGCATTCCACAGTGGTAGGATTCCTCTAAAAGCTTGTAAATGACAGTCTGGGAATTCCCTCCTTGGGGACTTTAACCCAATGTTAATAAAAATGATGAGAAAATACCCCAAGTCACTGGCTGTGCCCTTTCCCCCAGTAGTCTTTCATAAGTATGCACTTTCAGACTACTCATCTAAAACATGTCTTAAGTTGATTTCTGCCTTCCACATCCTTAAATTTTCTTCCCTAAATTTCATGGCACTTCAGGGAAAGGAGATTATATGCATTGAATATTATTTTATATGCATAAAACTAAGCCATTCAGATGTATATCTAGATTTTTTTTGTGGCTTCTGCTGAAAGGGTTAAGGAGCAGCATGCATCTTCCCAGAGCCAAAGTGGGTCTCTTATCTTCAAGTTGTCGTATCTTTTGGATAAGAAAAATTCCTGAAGGTAGTTTGGAACTTGGGCAGCCTCTGGGAGACATTTGGGTAACATTGCCATGCCTTGGATATTGTGAGAACTGCCACATGGAGTCTCCTGTATACTTTTTATTCACAGGTGCAAATTGGAGACTAGTTCTGATAGTCCTATGATTGTATCTTTTCAGTATCAGGGCAACTGCTCTAATTTTTAAAAGAATGGAACCTGTGAGACAGTTACTTACAGAGGTAATGACTACGTCACTTAGAGTTCAGGGAGTTCTTTAATGTGTTGACAGCCTGCACTTGCCTGCTGTTAAGAGTTCTGCCCTTGTAAAAATGTAAGAAAATGATTTGTGGGTTGCACCTGTCCCACATTGTACGCACTCTGATATGGGGAACAATGAGGCCCTTAAATTGCAGGGATAGTCGCAAAGGAAGCTGTTACTTGGAAGGGTCTAATCTCATGTGCATATGCACCAAGAGCGGAATTCCTGTGGATATCATCTCAGGCCACTCTTGTTGTAAGGTAACTGTTTTCATTCACCTTGCACATATCTGTGCTGTTGGTGATGTGCTATAGATTACTTTTTTAATAGGCCTGGTAAATCATTAGGAGTTGTAATGTTTTTTAAATTTAAATTTTGTTATATTGAAAGTGAAACTGAGGGTGTTTATAACTATAAATACATTCAAAATACTAAAATGTTAGGTATTCCCTGGCAAGAAAAGCCACTAAAACTTGTGGCCTAACATTTAGTATTGTGTGTGGTGTAAAGGTACAGTACACGCATAAAGTGAAGGAACCTAATGTGGGTTTTCTATGGAAGGGAACAGCTATTAGTATTGCTCAGTGAGAAGTTAAGCTGGGGTGGGCATAATATGGTAGTCAGAGGAATTTGGTCCTGCCTGAAGTGGGTACCTCAGTCCCACCTGGCCCAGGCACTGTCCAGCTCATGGTACGTCCCACTACCCTGGGTATACAGTAGGGCTGGAGCAGCTCTATGGCTTGATTTTCCACTTCTAGGTAGTCCAGGCAATGGCAGCTCCTTCCAACTACCTCTGCTGCCGGCTGCTGCTGCTGGACCCATGGAGACTGGTGGGGACCCATGCGCACAGCCCCAGCCCTGGCTCAGCCCACCCCATGCCCTCTCTGGACCAGCTGGGACTTGTGCACATAGCCCTGGCCCTGGGCTACCCCATGCCCACTCTGGACCCACCCACCCACCCACGATGAGCGGCAATGGCTAGGCAGAAACTGCTGCTGAGCGCAGGAGAAAAGTAGCTGCCACCTTACTGCTGCCAGGCCCTTCTTGCTGCTGTCTCCCAGAGCCCACACCCAGGCTGTCCCGTGGATTCGCTCCACTGCCACCAGTGCTGTCTCTGAGCTGCTGCAGCAAGAAAGGCCTCATAGTGGCAAGGGAGAAGCCACTCTTACCCAGCAGGTTATAGATTCATAGATGTTCTCCTGGCTAGGCCCGTGCTGCTAATTGTGGATGGGTGGATCCAGAGCAGGCACGGGGCTGGCCGGGGTCAGGTCTGTGTATGTGGGTCCTGGCTTGTCCAGAGCTGGTCCACTCCAGCTGAGTCAAGTCCAGGGTGGGTGTGAGGTGAGCAGAGGCCAGGGCTGCGTACTCAGCTGTTGGTGATAGGGAGGGACTACAGGATGTGCAGGTGCTGGGTTGATGTGGTGCAGGATGGGAGGGAGGAAAGGAAGGAGAAGGTGGGGAATACTGACTGGCTTGCAGCAGTGCCCCAAAATGACCCACATAGCCCATGGGCCCAAATAATTGCTTGCCCCCGAGTTAAGATGATACCTATGAAAGGCTTCAGCTGTTTGGCAGAAGTAGATAGCGGGCAGGAATACAATATGGAATACATTCCCCAAACGACTGGACTGGGAATTTAGACCTGCCCTAAGACTGAGATCTGAATGTTTTGTACATCTTTTCACTGCTTACAGGTTTAATCTGGCATAGTGACTTTCTATTTTGTAATCTACAATGGAGTAACTTTCTTGCGATACATTTAGTCTTGTAGGCTATAGCCATTCTAAGAAGTTAAGTGTTGTTGGTTATTTAAAAAAAAGAGGATTTCTCTTTTTTTTAAATCTGTATTACGTTACAAACTGCTAAAAATTGGGCTTCTATTTTTTAAGCAGGGAGAGGAGGAACAGGTTGATGTCTGACTGTGCAGGATTGTATCTTATAAAAGCAGTAAATTTTTCAATAACTTTTTTTTTTTTTAATAGGACAAAAAGTCAGTAGAAAGCACTTGTCTCTGTTTTGCACGTCTGGTAGACAATTTCCAGCATGAAGAGGTAACTCTTTTTTCTCTTTGTTCATGTATTGTATTTTCTTTTGAAAGGTTGTCTTAAATAATCAGACCAGAATTTTTAAAATTCTCTCTCTTTTCTTAAAGAATTTGCTTCAGCAAGTTGCTTCTAAGGATTTGCTCACAAATATTCAACAACTCCTGGTAGTGACTCCTCCCATCCTGAGCTCTGGGATGTTCATCATGGTGGTGCGCATGTTTTCCTTAATGTGCTCCAATTGTCCTACACTTGCAGTTCAACTTATGAAGCAAAGTGAGTGCCTATGTTCCTCTTACTTCTGTACCATCCTGCCCCTTCACTTGTTTTTTGCATATCAGCATTGGAAGTGAAGGATTGGTAAGAATTGCACTTCATAATCTCTAATGTACATAATCTGTTAGACATGACAGTTTTAAAAAATTGAGAGGGGAAAAAATACAGAAGTGGTGACTTCTGTACTAAAGTACAAAATATAGCTAGTCCCCTTATTTAGAAGGAACTCTTCTCTCTTGGTAGAGAGATGACCTGGTTTTCATATAAATGTATATGTTAACATATTTCAGGTAAAATTATTCAGCTGATGTTTCCTAGGTGGGGAAAAATGTGAGCATGAGAGGCACTGGATAGGAAACATGAAAGAAAACTGGCATTCTGTATTCTTAATTTGAAACAGTTTATGCTGATTTTTCATTGTCAGACTTCCTTTTGTCACTTCCATCAGCCTTTTAATTTTTGCCTCGCTGTTCCAGCTGATGTTCCTTGCTCTCTCCCTCTCAGGTTAGGAGAAAATTAAATGAACTCCAACCCAAATTAATTTTTGTTTTAAAATGTATTTTTTTTAAAGTGACACTTAAAAGCCATCACTCTTAAATGTTTTATAAACCTTTCCTTTAAACTTAGATTGTAAACTCCCAAAAGCTGGGATTGTCTGTGCAGTATAATGTATAGTATGGTGGAGCCTTTGTTTTGATACTGGGTAATACCATAATATAACTACTCTCATAAAGATATTGCAGAAACACTTCACTTCCTTCTCTGTGGAGCCTCAAATGGGAGTTGTCAGGAACAAATTGACCTTGTTCCTCGAAGTCCTCAAGAACTTTATGAGCTTACTTCTCTTATCTGGTAAGTTGTTGGGTTTTTTTTTTAATGCAGTGTTAGGTTTCAGTTATTGTTGCATACCAGTTTAATATTCTATGGAAATGAGGGCTACTAGTCTTCAGAATACAGTTCTGTTGGCGCACAGCTTTTACCAACATGTTGATTTTGATATTCTTTTCAGTGAACTGATGCCTTGCCTGCCTAAGGAAGGAATTTTTGCTGTTGATACTATGCTAAAGAAAGGAAATGCACAAAACACAGATGGTGCAATATGGCAATGGCGAGATGACAGGGGTCTTTGGCATCCTTATAACAGGATTGATAGCCGGATAATTGAGGTAGTAGTTCAGCATGTGGTCTAAATGCATGTGCATTTGTGCAGGTGTTTGAGTGCTTTACTTCTGACTATATATCCTAAACTCTGCATAGGCTAATTCAAGTACTATTTATTTTTTTCTCAGTGTGAGACAAGGCTCTATAAGAAGGTATTCTTAATATTACATTGATTATTTACTTTTCTGTATTTCTTCCAAATTGGGTGAACTGTTGAATACCAAGTTAGGCAGAAGGCAGGGCAGGGTGACACTTTTAAACTAACTTCTTAGATAAGAGCTAGTAATGAGGTAGTCTAAAGTGCTGCCATGCCCTAGCTGCTTTCTGAGTGCAGATGAACATAGCTGACTAACTTTCAAATACCAATGTAGTTATCTGTATTGTATTATGTGTTCATTAGTCTTGTTTTTTTTCATACCAATGGGTTGTCTCCATTTGGGAATAACTTAATCTTGCTATCCACAGAGCAGTCAGTATACTCTTTTTATGTTTTGTTTTTGTTTTGTTTTTTTTAAGTGTGGCTTTTATTCTTTATATACACAAGGGGGAGGTGAGCAGTTGTTCTTTTGGGATTCTGAGGCCATTTTAATTTTGTTGATTAAACTCACATTCTACTGTTTGTTGTTTGAAGTGAGCAGGTAGAATGAGTAAAAATTTTGTTTTTCAATTAAAACGGCCTTTACTGCAAAGAAGTTTCAGAAAGCCAGAAAACTGACTGCCATAAAAAATAATTGGCACAAGTCAGGATCATGTCTAGTATTTACACGATTCGGTAATTTGATTAAACTGGCATTTTTAACTGTTGTTCTTAACAAAACCATTTATCTAATTACTTTCCTACCTGCCATCCCTGTGCCCCATTTCCATTCTGGGACATGGAGTTCTGTTTAATAATGCTGAGCAGTAAAAAGTAATCTTTACAGAACCTTTTTTCATAGATTTAAGGTCAGAAGGGACCTTAGTAGATCATCATTTTTATTCTTGTGTTTCTCAGGCAGCTCATCAGGTTGGCGAGGATGAGATAAGTCTGTCTACATTAGGGCGTGTTTATACTATTGACTTCAATTCTATGCAGCAAATCAATGAGGACACTGGAACAGCACGTGCCATTCAGCGAAAACCGAACCCCTTAGCCAATACTAACACTAGTAAGTACTATCTTTTGAATCCTACTGGCATCTGTGGTTGCCACTTGTTGTGCTATAGCACAGTATGTTACTAGCTGTTAGTTTGGGACTTGACTGCTACTATCACATGAATTAAGCTTGCATTAAGACAGTTGAGTTTTACTTACTGACTTGTACTTTGGCATATTAATTCTTCAAACTACTGGCTGTTGTGTATTAGCTGGTATATTGGAGAGTGGAATGAAGGGTTGCATTCAAGTATCTGTCTGAAGTATGGTGTGAGCTGCCCAAGTAGTCATGGCGTTGGACAGGTGCTGCTGAACGTGTTGGGTCAGGTATACCACCATCTCCTTACCACCTCCTCCTCTGGCTGCAGGGGGTCAGCAGAAGATCCACCGATCTGGACCCTGGCCTTCCTAGGCAACTAGCCTGAGGCTTGCCCCTGGAATTGCAGGCTTTTCCCCAGCCATATGCTTCCTGCCCAGGGTCTGTAACTGGTAATTTAATCAGTAATAAATGAAAGAAATGAGATTACACTTAGTTTGTGCCTGCTGTCTGGGGTTCCTGCCATCCACTCTGGTGGGTCTGGTGCTTCCAGCAGCCCAGACCTGGGCACAGGCTGGTGGCAGCACTCCTGCTGAGGCTAAGGGAAGACTGCCCAGGGATCATGCCATCCTCTCATCCCTCCAGGTGGCGGCCTGGTTCTCCACCAGAGAGGCCCCCTGTGCAGCTGTTCCTGGCTGCTCTTAACCCCCCACACCTGCAGAGGTGAGCCCTTCTGCCCTGTCAGGTGGCCAGGCTTCCAATTGCTCACAACCGGGGACCCTTCCATAGTGACAGGGACAGGCCCCATTACATATGGACAAATTCCTTCAGTTGTGTTCGATGAAGATGATGACTTCCTTTAAATCTCTAAATTATTTTCCTTTTTATTCCTTTACTTAAGGAAAAAACCACAAACAAAACAAAACTCAAGAAATATGGTGATTTAAAAATCAATATCTTGCAAGACTAAATAACAATTAACTTATTTTGCTATCAACTCCAGAGCAAAGCTCAGTAGTTCATGAGAGAAAATTAGACAAATTCAGTGTGAAAATGAAGCAACTCAAGCATCCAAATATGATTTATTATAGGTGGACATTCAGAATTAAAGAAGGATGATGCTCGAGCGCAGCTAATGAAAGAGGATCCAGAGTTGGCAAAATCCTTTATTAAAACATTATTTGGTGTTCTTTATGAAGTGTATAGCTCTTCAGCTGGACCTGCTGTTAGACATAAGTGCCTTAGAGCAATTCTTAGGATAATTTATTTTGCTGATGCTGAACTTCTGAAGGATGTATTGAAAAACCATGCAGTTTCAAGGTGAGTTGTTAATGAAACTGTTTTAAACTCTTTGATTCTTCCAAAAACTTGTTTGTGAGCTCATCTTACATTTCAAAAGTGCTCAAATGAGAACCAGGCAGTTCTTTTGGCTTTCAGTGAGAGCTGCAGGTGCTCAGCAGTTCTTTAAATAAAGCTTTGAGTTAAGTGTGGCAATATAGTGCATCCAACTGAAGCGTAGCTTTAAATATAGAAGTCAAAAGTAGCTATAGATGTTTACTAGTTACATTGACGGTTATAATCATATGGTGACATTGGAGATCTAATTGCTAAAACTAAATATTGAGAACTTGTCTTACATTGCATGATGCCTAAGGACCCTTCTGACATGTGCAGACTTAGTTTGAGATGGCACAACACAACCCTAATTTGGTACGCTAGTGTAAATGTTTAGGGGCTCAAACCAATCTGGTAAATGAGCGGGAGGTATACCGAATGGAAAGCTCTTTATGGAAACTTTCTGGCCGCAACTTTCCTTTTACAGTGAAAACATCTTCCAACTCATTCTGACCCAGGTTAACACATGTCATAGGGGAATTAAATGCCACTTGTTTCCAGCTATTCTTTCCTCAGATTTTCTTAACCTGTGTTGGAAAACAAAAAATAATGCTGGAGTTTGGCATTTAAATTCAGCTGTATGTCCTAGATGAGCTTTCTTCATAAATAAAGTTTTATAAAGCCTAGAGAAATCTTAACAAATTCTAATACAAAAATTATCTGTTTTAGTCATATTGCCTCCATGTTGTCAAGCCAAGACCTTAAGATAGTAGTTGGAGCCCTTCAGATGGCTGAGATCTTAATGCAGAAATTACCTGACATTTTTAGTGTTTACTTCAGAAGAGAAGGTAATCCTGCATTTTTGTTGTTTTATAGTATTTTTTTTTTAGGGTTATTCTGAGGCAGTGAACAACATTGTACTATACAAACTGGTAAGGGGAAATTCATGAAGGCTGTTAATGTCATGACTGGGAAGCAGAACCCGAAGTGTTTTCAGGAGGAGTAATTGCTGTTTTTAACTCTTTCCTAAAACTACATTCATATCGGTCTGCTTCAACAGACCTGAAGCAGACTTTTATTTTTAGGTTTTCCTGTGCATAATGGCTGAAATTTATATTGACCATGATTTAATTCTGCCAGGTAATGGCATTTTGGCAGCAAATGCACATTTAAGTTACTGATTGTTCTCTGTCACTTACGTTATTTTCTGTCAGTGACTTTCTTTTTAATATCACTAATAGCCCATTTTACTGCTCTCTAGTAAAAGCTAAGGGTTGCTTTCAGAGTATTGTTGTATGTTGTGTGTCTGGGGGTCAGGTGGATGGGAGAGGTTGGAGGACCACATTTAGAACAGAAATGCTACTAAACAGCTTTGAAGACTATCAAAACTGCTTTGCTTAATTTTGTGAAGGGGTGATGCACCAAGTGAAGAATCTAGCAGAGTCTGAGACTTTGTTGACAAGTCCACCAAAAGCATGCACTAATGGATCAGGAACTCTGGGTACCACTACCACAATAAGCACTGGAACAGCTACTGCTGCCAGTAATGCAGCTGCAGACTTGGGCTCTCCCAGCTTACAACACAGCAGAGAAGATTCTCTGGACCTGAGTCCACAGGGGTGAGTATTCCATGTGTTCAGTTTGTACAGATTTTGACCATTCAGCTGTCATTGACTTTGGGCAATATTTTTTTGGTTCATATCTTTTCATAACTGTATTTGGGGGAGGTGTTAAGCAAACATTTGGGCACAGGCTGCTTTCCCTCAAATCTATGCTGAAAAACTGGTCTAAAAACCTTTCCCAGCTATACCATTGGGCAAAAAAAAAATCAACAAACATTCCTTATTTGCATGTTTCCTGAATAGTCGCAGGTACAAAATCACTCCAACCCTACAGTTGACTTCACTGGTAGTTATGATCAGAAGTGGTATCAGGCTGAAAGAGATTACTGTCTTTATGAGCCTCATACAAGGTGCAGTAGGGCCACCTTGAATACTTGTTTTTCTATTGCCAGTAGTTTGACAAACATAATTTTAGGTTGTGGATTTAGTTCTTGATGCCACTTTTGATCTGAAACGTAGTAAGACTATGTGTACACATTATACCAAGAACTGTTTCTATTTTGATGTTGTAGCAGTTGTACTGCTTTTGAGCTTTAGCCCCTTAAAGAAATAGCCAAATATCAATTTCAGCACTGTGGTATATTTCATTAAGTGCAGTTTGTGAAATATGATTAGCAGGGATCTGGGTTTTCTGCTTGCCACAGAAAAATGCAGATTTTATCCTTTAAAGGAGAAAAATGCAGGAAACTGTAGGTTGCCTTTTACAGGCTGGCAGAGTTCCAGCCTGCAAGGGGCTGCTTGGGGTTGGAGGGAGCAGGAGGAGGCTGATTGGACTCAGAGGGCTCCGTGTCCGTGTGTGTGTGAGCATGGGTGGGGGCATTAGGCAGTACGTTACAGGGTGGGGAGATAGCCATGGCTCACACCTAGCCCTCCCTAGTGAGGGAGGGAATGAGGCAGGTTTGGCAGCTGGGACTGGAGATACTGCCCAGCTGGGACGGTATACAGGATGCAGGGCCAGGGTGGGAATGCAGGGCTTGGCTGGGGAGTGGGACAGAGCCATGGGCAGCTCATCTTGGGGGAGAAGGGGTTGGCGGGGGAGCCAGCTCTCTGCCACTGCGCACAGTCCCAGGGGAGGGGTTGGGCACCGTGGGCAATGTTGGGGGGGGTAAAGGGGGGGCACATGCCCCCCCACCCCAAATGTGTGACCACAGCAGGGCATGGGGCTACAGACTGGCACCAGGCTGCCTCCATGACCCAGATGGCGGGACCCTGTGCAGGAGGGTAGAACAGGGTGGCAAGACTTCTTGCTGCTGCTGTTACCATTGCCAGGACCCCTGTGCCAGCTGTGCAATGGAGTAATGCTGCGCTGCCAGTAGCACAAGAAGTAACAGATCAGGGTGGAGGAGTGGGGCCATGCTGCTCTCATCTCCTGCAGCTGCTGGCTGCCATATGTAGTGCCTTTTTTATGGTGATTTTGAGGTAGGGATTAGGCTTCTGAAAACTCTACGTTCTCTAAAAGTCTCTAACAGTTGGTGAAACCTGTGAATCTTTAATAGCAATAGATAGTAATTTACTATTTTCTATGATATTATTTGTCTGAAATCGGGGTATGCTAACAGTTTTAAATACATTGGCTTGTGAAAAACAGTAATATGCTATGGATTTCACTACTTATGTAAAGAAACTGTAAGTTTAAGTCTTGGTTCCACTAAATATAAAAGAGCGGTGTTGGATGCAAGGAGGTCAGTAGAAAGATTTCATTTAATAATAGGAAATGTTAATACTTAACTGAGCAAGTGTTAGCTGCTTTCCTCTAATACAAAGATATCTCTCTTACTTTTATTTATTTATTTTAAGTACATTTTGGAAAACTAAAGGCGCTAAAATCTAAGTAAATGTGTTTTAACCGTTTTTGTAGGCGACTAAGTGATGTTCTAAAGAGGAAACGACTGCCAAAACGCGGACCCCGAAGGCCAAAGTATTCGCCCCCAAGAGATGATGACAAGGTAGACAATCAAGGTAAATTCAAAGTTTTTTTTGTTGTTTTTCTTGAGTTTTTTTAAATGTGACAATTAATTACTCCATGGTGGTTACATGATGATATAGATGATCCTTCTTAAAACAAAGCAACTTCAAAAGGTTTCATCCCTTACCAACTTCACTGTATACTAATATACTTCTAACATTACTTGTAACATTTTATGGTATTAGATTCTAGGGTAACTTTTCAGTATGTGTTTAACTTTTTTCTTGTTCAATCCTTTCCCTCCCCCTGCCACCGCCTCAGCTAAAAGCCCTACAACTACTCAGTCTCCTAAATCTTCCTTCTTGGCAAGCTTGAATCCTAAAACATGGGGAAGATTAAGCACACAGTCCAATAGTAACAACATTGAACCAGCACGCACAGCAGGAGTCAGTGGTCTTGCAAGGGCTGCTTCAAAGGACACCATATCCAATAACAGGTATAAAAAATACTGTTCAGTTCTATGAAGTTTTAAATATTCTTTATGCACAAATTATGAATCAAACTGGTTTTTAAGCAGTGTTACTTGACTCTTCCATTGTGGAATTTAAACCCTGAGTTTAACTACTGTCACATTCTTTCTGAACATGCTGGAAGTAACTGGAGGAGTCCAGGGTCAGCGGGGAGAGGAATGCCAGAAAGGCAGAAGGCAGAGGGGGAGAAAAAGAAATATAGTGAACAGAGTTTAAACAAACATTAAAGGAAAATAGGTTGGAAAGAAAGGTAATGTAGAGGATCTAGACCTGGGAAGAGAGGGAGGAAAGAAAAGCAGTAGTGAACAAGTAAAACCTGTGTATGAGTGGGGAAGCTTTCAGACTCCCAGTAGTTTGCGGATAGATCAAAGTGGCATCACTAGCAAAATCGCCCAAATGGCAATCCCCTATATCCACGTATTTCTTACATAAGTAGACTTTTGCATATAGAAACTTAAAAGGCTTGTTCTGTTGTCAAACAAGTATACATAGTGTGCGCATGTTATAAATGGTTTGAATGTATCAACTTACTCTTATGTACTTTTCTGTAGAGAGAAAATTAAGGGTTGGATTAAGGAACAAGCCCATAAATTTGTGGAACGTTATTTTAGCTCTGAGAACATGGATGGAAGCAATCCTGCACTAAATGTATTACAGAGACTTTGCACTGCAACTGAACAACTCAACCTCCAGGTGATAAATAGCAACTTTGGTATTGAGTGGGGTTGGAGATGATGAAACTTGCTTTTTATGAAAGAGATTGCTGTGCTCATTCTTTAGGTAGTGGTGTGTTTGGGATATTGTTCCTACTGTCTTAGGGTCACTGACATCAAAGGAGCTTTGGAATTTTGAATAATATATTAATTAAATTTTATTGCAAAACTTCTATCAATTTTTTTTTCCAGAATTTACAAAGGCTTTAAGGTTTCTTTTATGGAATACTAAAATCTTACTTTTTCTCTGGCCCTTGGCACATGTTCATTTGATGGCTTGATAGGATATGATCCCTGATCCCAACAATCATGTCTCCTACCATGTCACGTATGCATGGCAGGAAGTGAGATTTTTGGGATTGGAGATCAGATTCCAGTTGTGCCCTTGCTGCTTGCCAGTGTAGGAGGAGCTTGGGATCATTATTCTGGGCTCCCCCTTCACCAGCACAAGTCTGAAACCTGGGTGTGTGCTGCCCCCTCCCCCCCCTGGTGTGGGGCCAACGATCAGCTGATTTTTTTCATCCCAGGCCCCAGAACAGCCCCAGGTCCATGGAAGATTTGGCGCTGTCCCAGTAAACTTTGAGGCAAATGCATGTCGGCTAAATCTGGGATCCACTCAGAAATCAGAATCTAGCTTCGGAACAGAACTGTGAATATCTTGTATTGCTTTGTTTTGAGATGGGGAGGAGGAATAAAAGGAGTATTACTTTACTTTCCAACAAGAACCTCTGGTACTTTAACTCATTTGGTCAATTGACAATACCTTCTTCAACTTGGAACATGATTTATAGCATGGCGTACGTAGGTAGGGTGCAAGCTCCAAAATAGGAAACCTTTAATTTTGTTGGTTGGTTGGTATGGGGTTGTTTTGTGAGATTAAGTACAAAAAGCACAGTGCTGATGTGTGTTTTATAGAGAGAAGAACCTCAAATTAAAAAAAAAAAAAAAAAAAAAAAAAAGGCTGCAGTGTTCCCTTAAAATTGATTGAGTTAAAGAATATTTAAGTAGCACCTAAGGCTTCTGTAATTCAAGAGGTGTCTTTTTTTCCCCTTTCTCAGATTGTTCATTGAGAGCAACTTACAGGTTGTCAGTTACTGTTCTCCCTTCCCCTATTTTTGTAATAATTTTATAATCTTTAAAATACCTTAAAATACTAATTCTGGCTTTTGCTGTGGAAGTATTGAAATGTGGACCCTTACTTTCATACATCTTCCTTTCAGGTGGATGGTGGAACTGAGTGCCTTGTAGAAATCCGTAGCATAGTCTCAGAGTCTGATGTCTCCTCATTTGAAATCCAGCATAGTGGGTTTGTGAAACAACTCCTGCTTTACTTGACATCTAAAAGTGAGAAAGATGCTGTAAGCAGAGAGATCAGATTAAAAAGGTTCCTTCATGTGTTCTTTTCTTCTCCAGTAAGTTTTTTCACTGTATTTTGATTTTTTTGTTCTTGAGCAGTAAATATCTCCTTTATAACTGAGGGGTACAATAGCTACCCCACCTTCAGAGAGATGTTCATTCAGTTGTTTAAGCTGTGATAAAACACAATCTAAAAGGACAAAACACGGCATGTGAGAAATCATGTGGATTGATCTCTGGTGCAGATGCTTATGGGGAGAATTCATGCCCATTATGTGGGAGACTTTCCAAATTGGCCAGTTGGCTCTGGGGATGCAAATTGACCTTCAAAAGAGACCCATTGGAACTGTGCAGAGGGGAACAGCTCAGTTCTTTTGTGTGTGCTAACCCCTATATGAATACTGTAAGCAAATATGCAGGAAAAAATGTAAAAACGAGGACAGGTGGCTAATTTTAAGGTTTCTATTTGATTCTAGATGACTAGAAATATGTTTTCTACAGCACGTCTGTAAAACTTTGCTTATTACCACAATCTCAAGGCATTACATTTGTAAACATTTTTTCCTAGTGTGGGATTTTAGCACATAGTTTGGTATTTGTACAAAGACGAATCCAGAAAGTGTTAATGCTCTTTTTAAGCAATTATTTATGTATGTTAGATGAGGCAATATAGAAATCTCATTTGCTAAAAATCTACTAAATAACAAGCATGACGGTGCATATACTGTTCTTGTCATGTAGCAAAAAGAATTTGTTAGGACAAAGTAAGTAACTGATGTAATATTAATACTGTGGTGTTATTTGCTTGGCTTAACTGCTTCAGAGAGTACAATTGGATTAAGAGTGAAAGGTGACATATTTTATTTTTCATTAAAGCATTTAGGAAATGAAAGTTAATGGCCTAACTTAAATTTCAGCTTCCTGGAGAAGAACCCCTTGGAAG
This sequence comes from Crocodylus siamensis, assembly GCF_052110815.1. Classification (NCBI taxonomy): domain Eukaryota; kingdom Metazoa; phylum Chordata; order Crocodylia; family Crocodylidae; genus Crocodylus; species Crocodylus siamensis. Next base: position 64,411,856 of record NC_143400.1, on the reverse strand, counting down.
ATTAGAGCCATTAGAAAATGCACCTTTGTTGGCATTAGTGCACAAAATGAACAACTGCCTCAGTCAGATGGAGCAGTTTCCAGTCAAAGTGCATGATTTCCCAAGTGGAAATGGAACAGGGAGCAGGTAAGCATTAATGCTCAGGTAACCCCTTTTTTGCTGGGAGCCTGTTTTTCTAGCACCACCTCCAATTTTGGTTGTTTTAGGAGCTGAGGGAGAATTGTCCCCTTTTTGTTTGGGAGACTATTGTGCAGCTAACATTTTGTATTCAGCAAATAGTTTCAAGTTTACTTTAGTTATTTTGAGTGATCACTTAAAATCTCTTCTTCTGTGTTTCTAATTTGGCATACTCACCTTTTGATTTGGCCTTAGACCTAAGCTGAAAATTGTCCCACACCCATGTTCCATAAAATCTTGTAAAAAGTGCTGCATAATATTATCATAATGAGATGTGCAAACACCTACAAATGATTAACAAGATAAACCCAAAGATTTTAAATTGGAATCTATAATGTAAAAAACCTTCTAACCTGTTGTTGTCTTTGAGTTCTTTGCTATGGAAGAATTCCTCCTATTGTTTTTTCCATAGTGAAAAATGTGAATGAAAGCTAAGAGCTGGCATTTTCCAAGGAATGCCACAAGTCTAATGTGTTTTGAGAATCACTATCCAACACAATGTTGTAGAAAAATGCACTCTTATTGCTACTTACCCTGACTGATTGATTGATTAATTTTTTTAATTTTTTTTTTTCCTGGGTATTGATGCAGTTGGGTGACAGTTGCTTGTTATTTAAAAGCTACTTAAACATGTTTGTAGAAAGGTTGTTTCAAAATCACTATAGGTGTTCCGCTTGATTTTACTAAGACTTAAAATTTGTGTACAAGTCTAAGCTACATCCTTTCTGTAATTATGGGATATGCGGCATGTTTCTAATTTGCAGTGATAAATCATATAAACTTTAAAGGTAAGTTTGGGAGCAACTTGTAAATCACCTGGGATGTAAGCCACTTGAGTGTCTTGAGAAATAACAATGGTTTATATGAAATAACATGGAAAAATGTGTTGATTAACTGAAAGTATGTTTCAGTCAGTTCAGTTTCTGGTAACTTTTAGCATTAACCACTTCACATACTATTTATCAACAAGAAGTATATTCAGATGAATTGTAACTCAAACTAACAGATACCAAGGTACTTGCCCTTTTAGATAGAGATGGGAAGAAGTGGTAGGTGGTTCTTTGACATAATTGGGTCCTGATTCATTATTAAGTTAATGAAATAATACAAATTTTAAAAATAATTTAAAAGTTATTTTACTCTCCAGTTTGAATACTGACATCAACACAAGTTAAATGTTTATGCAGAAAAGTGAATATTCAAAGTTTGTATTTAAATGTCACAAATTTTAATCTATTAGTTGCAAAGGAGAAAATGGTGACTGCTTCTGAATTGCATGCAAATACTGTGCAGTTCAGAAATTTCTTAAAACCTTTTTTTTAGTGCATGTAACTTGATTAAGCAGTCAACACAATAAAAAACTTTGTTTTATAGAGCAAAAGCTTTAACATACAGCATTTAGCTAGGATTTATATTCCAAGTATGTTGGAGCTGTTTCTTCATTGTTATACTTTTCCAATCCTGAGTAACATCTGAGCAAAAGAGGCAGAAACTGACTTTTTTCCACTAGAGTTTGGAGATGGGAGTGGCACCAGTCAGGAGGTCTAATTTTTCAAACCACACTATTTGTAGAAAAGTAAGCTGTGACTGCATAAATACAGAGAAATGAAAAGCAGAGCATGTATAAAGACTAAAGTGGAGATCAGTACACACAAGTGATGGCAAACAAATATAAAAACAAAGTCAAAACTTAAGGATAAATGGAATAGAAAAAGGAAAATTATGGTACAATATAAGAGTAACAATGGATGTGGGGTAGGGGTACATCAAAATTTCAATGAGACTTGAAACTGATTTGAAGACCAGCATCCTGCCTGCTACCTGTTGGAGGGGGCAGCTGCTGCAGTGGAGCACTGTGTGGAGCATGGCTTCCCCTCCTCCGTGGACAGTGTGGCCAGAGCATATCCTGTGGGCAGGTGGATGCAGGCTGCTTGCTGTGGGCTCGGGTTCCCTGGCCAGCTACCCTCCTCCTGGGGCATTGACGGTCCAGTGGGCAAGACCCAGCGTGGCAGAGCAGGGCAGGGAAGCTTAGTTCTGCCACTGTGAACCAAGCTTCGCCATGGCGAGGCCCACTTTGTAACACCACTCTTGCTGCTGCCGACTTGTACATCCCGCTGCTGCCAGGTGGACAAGGAGCACCTTGCCATAGCAGCACTTGGCTCGTGGTGGCATCACCAAGCTTCCCCACCAGGTCTCGCTCTGCCCTCCCATGCCAGGTCCCACCCACTAGGCCCTGGGGTGTGGGGGGGCACCATGATGGGGAGCCTGAGCCCACAGCGGGCAGCCCGCCCCCACCTCACACAAATTTGGTGGGCCTGTGCCCCCCCGGCCTCCCTGAGAGTGTGTGCAGCAGCGGGAAACCCTCACTGCCCCGATTTTAGCCACCTGTGGCTCTGTTCCACTTCCTGCCTGGACCCTACAGCCATGCATTCTGGTTGTGGGTTGCAAGCATCGCCCAGGCTGGGCACTAGCTCCAGCCCTGCCCAACTTGTTCTCTCCATCACTCACTATGAGGGCCTCAATACCTCCCTGACTTACCTGCAGGAGCTGCTCTCCAGGCTGCCTGGTGGTACATGTACATATACATGGTATCCCCTGCCTGACTGCCCTCCTCGTGCTCCTCCCAGCCCCTTGCAAGCTGCCAGTCTTCCAGCCTGCAAGGGGAAACCAACAATTTCCTGCATTTTTCTCCTTTAATGGAGGAAATCCAGGTTTTTCTCCTTAAAATGAGGAAATCCATGTTTTACTGCATCTTTCTATGGCAAACAGAAAACTGAGATCCCTGATGATGGGCAACTAAAACTGCATTCAGTTTAGGTGCCTTGTGGCTTTACTTTTTTTTTTCTTCTTTTAGTAAATGAACTCTCTGAAATCCTGACAATTTTTATATAGGTCCATAATCTGGAATTCAGTTTTGGTGTTAAGCAGTCAAGCTCAATAATCTGAAACGATCTACACTTAAGGTTCACAGTTCTCCATATTTTTAAAAACAGACATTTCTCAAATATTTCTATGTAAATGAGACTCTATATGTTTTGTATAATATGTTACTAATGCAAATAAGAGAATAGAATAACTGTAGCAACTTTATTCACAAATTATCTTGAGTTTTTCTCTCAACAGAGGATCCCAAGCTTTAAAATTTTTCAACACACATCAGTTAAAATGCCAGCTGCAGAGACATCCAGATTGTGCTAATGTGAAACAATGGAAAGGTGGACCTGTGAAGATAGATCCCCTGGCTTTGGTACAGGCCATTGAAAGATACCTTGTTGTTAGAGGTATTTACATTGTGATGATTTTTGTTTTTGGTTTGGTTTTGGTTTTTTGTTTTTTGTTTTTTGTTTTTTTTTACTCTTGTGCAGTGCCATGCATGTTGATGGTTCCCAGTATTTTTACCTAATCTAAAACAAATAAAGTCTGTAGAGTCAGCCTCTGTCTAATGTGATTTCTGAAAGTGTCATGTCAGGGCAGGAGATGGAACAAGCAGGCAGTTACTTTTTTTACTCTTCATTTTATAGCTGTCTAGATTTCTTCCTCCTAGCAGCAAGAATCTTATCTCTCTACTAGATATCTCCTTGTTGCATGCAGGTTACACTTTTCTAATCTCTGGATCATCATGCAGACTGCGAGTTTATTTTTTGTGTGCACTTTCAGTGCTGGAGCCATAGTCAGATGACTCTGAAACTTATCCCCTAACAATTAGATATCTGTATTGGAGAGAGATTCATTCTTGAATGTATAAATTGTTTGGAAGAGTAGTTTGGGGTTATCATGTACATGATTGAAGGTGTAATGTATTACTAAAATAAAGTGCAAATAAGGATATTCAACCTGTTTTGTTAGGATATGGAAGAGTAAGAGAGGATGATGAGGATAGTGATGATGATGGATCAGATGAAGAAATAGATGAATCTCTGGTAAGTTGCTATTCTTGCTATGGAGTGTATGACTAAGCTAATGAATCATTTACAAAATCTGTTTTGCTTTATTTAGGCTGCTCAGTTCTTAAATTCAGGGAATGTGAGACACCGACTGCAGTTTTACATTGGCGATCATTTGCTGCCATATAATATGACTGTATATCAAGCAGTTAGACAATATAGTTTACAGGCTGAGGAGGAGAGAGAGTCTACAGATGATGAAAGCAACCCATTAGGAAGAGCTGGAATTTGGACAAAGACGCACACCATTTGGTAAGTTGGCCAAAGGGAACAAGGAAGAATCTCTCTTAGAAGTACTGCTTGGATAATTAAGAGACTGAGAAATCTGTTTTTAGGATCCAAAACTGTTAAACTGTCTGTAAATAAATATCTTAACCGAATGGTTTACCTGGTGAGAAACTTGATTTTTAATTTTTTTTTCAGTGGTTTGCGTAGGAAGGGAGTGTTAACTGATTCTAATCAGCACAGCAGAGAATTCCAGCTCATAGGAAGGAAGTTGATATACTGCTTTGGAAATTTTTAAAGTGATGCTTACCTCAAATGGATGAAGTTGTATTAAAGAATTTACTATTTTCTAATTGCAGACTATTACAAACACTAGAGTGTCTGAAATTAGCAAATATTAATTTGGTATCACTAAAAGAAATCCTGAGGTTTTTTGATTTGTAGACCTTCTCTAATCATGCAATGCATTAAGTATTGGTTGTACTGTTTCTACAGTTGTAGTTCTCTCCCCATATACTGCACTTAAAACATTTGTTAGTCATTGTCTTTAGCAGGCCCACACAGTATAGTATAGTGTGCCACACTATGAAACTGATATTAAAGAACAAAAATAATTTTTACATTGATTATTACTTCTGCCTCATCACTCTTCCAATACATGAAGCTGGTGACTTCCTCAGTATGGTCCAGGTTCCTTTTTAGCGCAAAAAAAAAAAAAAAAAAAGTATGGGCCAAAATCAAATGAATTGTTAATTTTTTTTGTCATTTTAAATAAAATGCTGGCACCCTAATTGAGAGCTGCCACTTGCTTTTGGTTTCACAGTTTTTAGTGACCCAAAATCACATTTTATTTTAAATGCTTCACAATTTTTAGGTACAAACCAGTGCGAGAGGATGAAGATGGTAACAAGGACTGTGTTGGGGGTAAAAGAGGAAGGGCACAAACTGCTCCCACAAAAACTTCTCCTAGAAACTCAAAAAAGCATGATGAGTTGTGGCACGGTAAGCACTTGTCGCATGGGCAGGGCTCACCTGTGAAAATTCCAGTGGGGAAAGGGTGATCCAATGCTTTAAAGAAAGATTTTTCTTATATTGTATGCAGTGGTTTCCATGTTAGTTACTCTTGTGTCTTAGAAGAATTTTAAATTTGAGTAACTGGTCTAAAAAAACCCAGCAGAGTATAAGTATGGACTGCTGATTTTTTCATTGATTTGATTTTTGTTTGGCTAAGCAGATCTGTTTGACAGCAGAAATTTGCGCCTTTTTTTTTTTTTCTCCCTGCTAGATGGTGTGTGCCCTTCAGTATTAAATCCTTTGGAAGTTTACCTCATATCTATACCACCAGAAAACATAACATTTGAAGATCCTTCATTAGATGTTATCCTCCTCTTGAGAGTTTTACATGCTATCAGTCGATATTGGTATTATTTGTATGATGTGAGTAAAACATTTTATTTAACTCAATATTTTCTCCAACAGGTGGCTATTGTCAGAGACCTATATTTTTGAGGCAATACACAGAATGGTCAAATTTTTGTTTTACTATATGGCCTAAACATTGAACCATTACAAAAGAGGATAGGATGGAGTTTTGTTACCTAAGAATGCATCTCATTTGAACCAATATAACTGTTCCCCTGTGTGCTTCTTTACCCCTGGAGTAGAACTACGATTCTGTAACTTGAAATGTGAATGAAAGGTTTATAGTCAAAGCAATTTAGTGTGAACACTCTGGCTAACAAGTTTTATATTGGATCAACTGTAAATGCTATAGTGTTTAAAGTGTCCTAACTGTTGGTGTTTCCACTCCTTTGTATCTAAAATCAAAGCATTAATAGGAGTTGGATGCTCCGAATCTCTATAGTTGCACATCTATTTGAAAATCTAGATTCACATTGCTTATTAAGCAACACTTTTTAAAATTATGTACATTTTAAACAGTAGTGTTGGAGTCATGCTGTAACCATAATGGTCTGAGAAGTAAGCAAGAGGCAAGAATTTTTGTGGATGATTTTATAGCTTATTAGACCCAACTGCATGGTTGGGATAAAGTTAGTTCAAATGCAAGGGAATCTTCGTTGGGTCACCTGATAAAGACCTGATGTCTTGTATTTGAGCATTTGATCCCAACCATGCTCCAACTGATCCAACCATTGATCCAACAAACTATAAATCACCCACAAAAATCCTTGCCTGTAGTGCAGGGGTTGTCAGTTGGGGGTACCTAAGGATACTTTGAAAGGTCCCAGGGGGTACTTGGGGGCAGGTGGGGATGGAGCACTGCTGCCTCAAAGGAGCAGGGCCAGGTCAGGGCGAGAGCAGTGGCGACCTCCTGTGGGCAGCACAGGTGCTGCTTGGCACCCCACCACTTGCTGTCCAGTTGCTTACACCCCTTTCCCCCCCCAGCTTGCTCGCCATCTGGCCATGCACCACCTCCCCCAATCCCAGGGGTACACTTATTAAAAAGAGGGCTGCCAGAGATACACTTAGTAAAAAAGGTTGAAAACTCCTGCTCCTGGTATATTTAAATGGTTACCTTTTAAGTATAGAAAATGTTTGCTGAATTCTATATGACTAATTATGTACTGATCACTATGTGTGGTGGGAAAAACTGCATTCAGGAATACCTCTATTGGCCCTTCTCGCCATAAAATGATGGGATACAAGAGGTGTATTGCCTTTCCCCTTTTGCCCCTTATATTTATCCTCTGGTAAAGTTGCTGAACTCTTGTTGCTCAAGGATGTTCTGCAGATTACTTAAGCTCCTGCAGTGTATCATTTTCATCAAATTTTGTAAAATTCCTTCTTCCCTCAAACCTCCTCAAAAATCACTCTTTGAAAGAGACAAAGGAAGTGGTTAGTAGGTCCTTTGGATAGCATGTTGATCAGCCTTGGTCAAACCAACCACAATGAAAAAAAATCTCAGACTGGTAAAGCATTTGTATAATGAAAAGAAAATTAGGAAGACCTAGTATTATTACTTCCAATACCTCTCTAAAAAGACACATTGTGTTTATGGGTGTGTTTGACTTTTGTATTTAACATCACAGAATGCAATCTGTAAGGAGATTATTCCGACCTCAGAATTTATCAACAGTAAACTGACAGCAAAAGCAAACAGACAGCTTCAGGATCCATTGGTAATCATGACGGGAAACATACCAACTTGGCTGACAGAGCTTGGAAAAACCTGGTATGAAAACATTTGCTTTTTGCAGCCTGTTAAAGTTTGAGTTTGAACGGTAAAAATGCAGACCAACTTATTAAAGTATAACCTACTTTATTTTAGATTAAATACCATTTCTGATTTCCTTAATACACAGGTATAGTAGTTATGTTAAATGATTTGTGGCAGAGTCCTAAAATAAAAGATATTGCATAACTCTTAAATTAGTACTTAAAAATATTTAGATTGATTCCAATTTGGAATGATAAGGGTCATTATCCAGATTTGAGGTTACTACCCAGACTCCATGTTTTTTCAAAGATTCAGCACTGTGGTTGACAAAACTTTAAATGCATGTATTTTTGGCTTAAAATGTGATTTAGTGAAATTAAATTTATGAAACTAAATAGGTAAATGATAAAATCATTAAACTGATGTTAAAGCTTGGAAATGTTTAATGCTGGAGTTTCAGAGTTAAAAATGTAATATATTGTATCTGAGTAACATACTGATTTGAAATTAGGAAACTTGGTAATCCTTAAAGCAATACAAATAATTGAATTATGCCTATGTTAACAACTGGGAGATTTTAAAACGGTATTATGCCTGAGGGGAAAAAAGTAACTAAAGCAACTTTCCCTGAGTATAACTGGTAGTTAAAAACTGAAAATGTATACTGACTTGTAACTGTGTTTTTATTTTGGCCTTTTTTCCAAATGAGTGCATTACAGCCTCCATATTTCAGTTTGAGAACTATTCATGTCAAATGCAACATATAATTAATGTGTATGTGTGTGCATATATGTATAGTCCAGGTCATGAAATTCACATTGTAAATGAATGAGGCAGGGTGAATTAAATGCACCCTTACAGCTAATTTAATGCATTCTTATTTCAGTAGTACTCTTGAAATTCTAGAAGATATGTGGTGTCTTCTGAATAAATATCTTTTGCAGACCTATGGATTTTTAAAAACCTTTCTGAAAAATCATGAGGATAGAGAAGAGTACAAATGGGGTATCAGTAAAGTGACTTCTTCAAACTTTTAACATCCAGAGCCACAAGCTATGAGCACTTTAAATCTGATCCAAAAGTAGGAAAGGCTGGAAGAATATTGACACTAACTGGGTGCATCTACACATGCAATTAATGTGAAGGGATAAACTCCAGAGCTGTTTTGAACTGGAGTACACTGCTCCCAAGTGCAGCATCTACATGTGCCTCCAGTACAGTAGCAATTTGAGGCAGAGCAGCTCTAAGCTGGCAGCAAGCTTGGGGAAGGGGTGGGGGGTCAGCCCCATGTGGCAGTGTCATATGGCAGAGGGGCTGGCTGGGGGGGTGAGTGTGCAAAAGTGTGGAGTCTTGTGGCTAGGCAGCAGGCAGCCCCCACGTTTCAGCACCCTTATGCCCCAGCCAGCTCCATCACTGCCTACACCTGCATTTCAGTGCAGTTGCTTACTCCAGTACTTAGTATAACCACCAATTATTGTCCCCAACAGCATCTTACAGCAGAGTTAATTTACTGTGCCCTAATACAGGTGCACATTACTGTGACACTTTACCGCACAGCTAATTAGTCTACTCTGTAGTAACGAGCATGTGTAGATGCACCCACTGTGCAGAATCATATTTTGAAATACCAGGGGTATTTTTAGTTTAAATTTTGCACCGAATTGTCTGGATTTCTAATTACTGGTTTTTCAACTATGTCTACCTCTGTGAAGTTCTTACCACAGTTTTAGCTAGAGTCCAGTTATTTCATAGTTTGGGAAGTTCTTATTTTATACTGGGGGAAAAATAACTTCCAGTGTGCATTAGTATGTTAATCCTACAGTTTGGGGCATAAGTAACTCCCTATTCAATCTTCTTAAACTCGGACCATAAGCTAACTCTTCCAATTCTTTACAGCCCATTTTTCTTTCCATTCGACACTCGGCAAATGCTGTTTTATGTAACTGCTTTTGATCGTGATCGAGCCATGCAGAGATTACTAGACACTAATCCAGAAATCAATCAGTCAGATTCTCAGGATAGCAGAGTAGCACCACGACTGGACAGGAAAAAAGTAAGTACCAATATTCATGTTACAAATGAGTAGCTAGTTCTTTCCATAATGATCATTCTTCCACCTGAAGTAAAAATTATTTTTAAAGCCATTTGGCTCAAACTGACCCCACCTCAATACTGTGAGCATGTGCATAAGGAGAAGTCTTAGATGAAGCCTATTTTTACTGGCATGGCAACCTTCCAAAAATGTGAGGGGATATGCTCTACCTATCTTTGGGAAGCTGGGGTAGGAACAAGCTTGATAGCTCTTCCTGAGCTAACCTTAAGTGTCTGATGCCTGGAGGCATTGCCAGTCTGTGGAATTTATAGGAACTTGCTTTCAAAAAATCTTTTGTGCTGTACTACTTTGGCTGGATGTGAGCACTTCAGGCTTCCTTTCTAAGTTGTTACTTTTCTGGTGGATACTATTTATATCTCCCTCTGCCAGAATCATTAAAACTTTTATTTCTGGTTCAGTATTGTGTATCTATAAGGTTAAGTACCAAGTGTAATGCACTCTTAGGACTTGAATATCCCTTGATACAGAGCATAATTATAGACTAAAACACGATGATAAAACTGAATCTTAGATATTTAATTACCTCCTTGGTAGTCATTAGAGGCTAATAGAAAAGAATGAGAAGTTTATAATTTCAGAAACTGCAGGAAGAAAGAAAAGTGGGTATGTAGTTTAATTAGGCTGCAACTTTTAATACAACTGGGAACTCTCAGAAGTAACTTGACCTGCATTGGACAGCCTTCCTCTGTAATTCATTTTACCTACTGCAGAGCTACGGTTGGTCCCCTGCCCAGTTAAGAGTCCCAGAACTGTTTTTGGAAGCTGTTACCTACCTTTCAGAAAAGATGAAGGAGCAGTCTCCACGCTAAACCAGATGTTAACAGCCTTAATAACTCCATTTCCCTCTTACTTTAGTTTTTAGGAAATGCTTTTTCATTTTTTTAGCTCAAATGGCATCTGCAGGTGTAGGAGGGGGAAGAGCTAGTCAGCACTTTCTTTGCACAGGTGGAAGGCTGTACTGCAACCTGCCAATCCAGTTTGCAACTTCATTCTCCTCAAGCTTACATGGAGGAGAGCAGGGACTATTTTTACAGGGTCATAGATATATCTTTTTTCTTTTCCTGCCTATTCACACAGTCCTCACGCTCTGATGGGGCACTGGAGGCAGTAGCATCCATCAACCTCTATTCTAGTGCACTAGTTTTAGTGTTGGGGCTTGAACTGTTTCTTTAGGTCAGAACAAGAATACTACTGACTAAGACATAATGATCTGACTGAAGAATCTGGTATGGAAGAAACGTTAATACTTATTTAAGCTGAATCATTTTCATGTGGAAATCATACTTACTCCAATGGGATATAAAAGACACATTAAAGGCAAATCCATTTTATTTGAATTATGGGAAGAGAAAAGAGCCATACAAACTTCTCTGCTTCCTTTTGTAACTGCCTTGCTTGATTAAGGAAATGGGGCTTGGAAACCTAACCTTACCTAAAATTTTTGTGTAGCGCACTGTGAACAGAGATGAACTGTTGAAACAGGCGGAATCTGTGATGCAAGATCTAGGCAGTTCAAGAGCCATGTTGGAAATCCAGTATGAGAATGAAGTAAGTAATGGTTATTTTGATTAGAGAGACCCTTTGCAGTGATTTTTTTTGTCAGACTTCCAGTAAGCTTCATTGACTTAAAGTATAGCTGCGTGCTGGCTGTCTTTCTGATAAGCTGAGAAAAGTGGTGTTTTTGTTTGGTTTTTTTTTTTTCCCCATCATCAAGCCTGTTGGGGGGTTTTTTTGGTTTTTTTAAGTTAGTCAGATTTGGTTTTTTTAGATATTTTGAATTTTAGGCAAGTACATCTGCACTTCTCTCCATTTTATAAGTTGGTCACGATGTTAGTTTTCCTTCCCAGTGTATGTATTCTTTTTGATTTTCTTCATTTTTAAGGGCTGTTATTTGTAGTTAACTTTTTTAACTGGAGAAAGGATTATGCTTTCTTTAACAGAGAAATAATATTTCCATGCTGTACAGCTTGTACTTAGTTGTCAAGATTTTAACTTTCAAACCAGATCTAACATGAGAAATTACCCTTTTGTAAAGGTTGGTACTGGTCTAGGCCCTACACTGGAGTTTTATGCACTTGTATCTCAGGAACTACAGAGAGCAGATTTAGGCCTCTGGAGAGGAGAAGAAGTAACTCTAGCCAATCCAAAAGGTAACTCGCTTTTTAAACTATCAATATATGTTATTGCCCTGGGGGGGAGGGGGAAGAATAGTATTTAACTTTTTTCAACTTTAAACTTAAGTTCTATCCAGAAACATACTAAATGTAAAATTTCATTTTCATGCTAAAGAACTGCCACTTTTGGTTCTCATATCTCTAAAAGATGTTTGTATGTTGAGAAACGGAGGTAATGGTGCTTAAACTTCATTTATATTAGAAAATAATACTCATAAGTTGATTTGATTTATTTTATTTTACTGTACGATTTGGACAGTTACCCTCAGTGCATTCACAAATCTTTTATAATCAAAGTAGATTTAGAATTTGCTTTAGTAAATAAATCCACCTCTAGTGCAGTTCATCACGCATTATTCAAAGATTTGTTTCCTTTGCACATGCTATAAGGAGTTGTTTAAATTTTGTAACCACGTTGGGGGGGAATGGAAATATTAATCTAGTAATATTTTATCCTGAATGTTGGGTTATTTTGGCTTATTGCATGCACTGAATTCATCCATTTTGCTTTCAACAGGAAGCCAAGAAGGCACCAAGTATATTCATAATCTACAAGGATTGTTCGCACTTCCCTTTGGTAGAACAGCTAAACCAGCACACATTGCAAAAGTTAAAATGAAATTCCGCTTCTTAGGAAAACTAATGGCCAAGGCTATCATGGATTTTAGATTGGTGAGACAAAATTGATTTTTTTTGAGCCAGATTTTCTTACAACCAAAAATGCAACATGAAATCGACAAAATGTGAAATGCTAAAAGAGTCATAAGGTTTTTAATGTTAATTCCCAAGTCAGGCATTTGCATACCTAGTCATTTTACAGAGTCTGTACAAAATTTTGTAGGGACTGATGGATCTCCAGAATGATTCATGGTGCAATGTGATCTTGAACAATATTGCTGCTGCATTATATTGACAATGTATAGCTAATATATATCAACATAACATTGAAGATGTTATTGTAAGCTTTTTTTCTACTATACATTTTTTATGTTTCCTATTGCAAAAAGTGTACAACACGCAGCTTGTTCAAGTAGTGTTAGCAATACTGCTCACTTTCACTTCTTGAATATAAAGAGGTGAAACAACAAAACTTCCATGCAAAAAATAGTTTCAAAACCTTAACTATCAGGAGGAAAAAAACAATTTTTTTTTTTTGCTTCCAGGTGGACCTTCCCCTTGGCCTGCCTTTTTACAAGTGGATGTTACGACAGGAAACTTCCTTAACCTCACATGACTTGTTTAGTATTGATCCAGTGGTAGCCAAATCAATATATCATCTTGAAGATATTGTGAGACAGAAAAAAAGACTTGAACAAGATAAAACACAGGTAAGAAAGTAGACATAAGACAGAGAAAAGGCTAGCCTTTACTGATTTATTTTTAGGCTCTTGTGAACTAACCATAGTTGGACTAGTGTGGCTGTATTTTATGAAAGGAATAGGAATAACAAATAAGTTGGAATAAAATTGCTAAAAAATGGCTAGCCAGAATAATTTTAGGTCTTGGTATCATATTTAAATGAAGCTAAATATTTTCATTTTGCTTTAAAATGTGTTTTTCATACCAATCTTAAAGGCTAGGGATGGACATTAAAAAAACATGGAGCCCAAATTGATTCAGTCTTTGCAGGTTAGTCTAACTTGTGGAGATTGAATCAATTTGCAAGTGAATAGACATTCACTTTTGACTCTGGAAATGTAGGCACATGCCTGCAGTGGCTTGGGCTAGAAGCCGGGGAGCACTAGAAGGAGCCTTCAGCTGGAGGGAAACTAAGCTGAGGGGGCATGTGGCCAGGCCCAGGTAGGCCTGAGTGTGACTGGAGAGGATTTTAAACCCCGCCTTGACCTGCAGGGGCCCCAGCTGGGGTCTGCCTGGAGTGGGAGAGGGGGAGCAGCCCCTGTCAGGGGTCCCCAGCCCCCCCCCCCCACTGGCTGATGGGGTTGGGGCCAGACCCCAGGAGCCTGAGGGAGGGGGCAAGGGGCCATTCTGCAGCCTGCCTGTAAACTGTGGCCCCTGCACAGGGCTGGAGGTAGGAGGCGGCAGGAGCTGACCCCCCACCACCTGGGCTGCACTGCTGCAGTGGGAGGCAGTGGTGTGTCAGGCTCCATACCTAGCCTCGGCTCCCCCTCCCTTCCCTGCAGCCAGGTCACATTCTCCCTCCCTGTCGCCTCCCTGTGGCCAGCTGGCTGCTCCTCAGAGGGACTTGGCCCAGGGCACTGTGTTAGTGCCCCTCCGCCGCTGCTGCTGCCTGCAATGGGGGGATTAAACCCCTCCTTTCAGGCTACTGGCATCTGGCTCCTGCAGTCCTGGGTGCACGAGCAAAGCTATTGATACTTGTGCTGCCCTCCCTTGGAATCAGGGGATTAAACCCCCACTTCCCCTCAGGCTACTGGGATCTGGCCCCCCTCCCCCCATTCCTGCCGCTGGTACAGCAAGGGGGGCTGCAGACATCTGCCAAGAGCTGTTGCCCCATATCAGGCAGACACAACTGTAGTAGTGCTCCGGTGAGGGAGGGGAGGCATGGAGCCAACCCTGCTTGGCTGGAACAGGCAGCCCAGCCCAGGACTGGCGCATGCTGGGATGCTGGACTCTGATTTAACTTAAACCAGAAAGGGGCCTGGGACAGAAGTTGCATAAACCGGTTTGACCCAAATCAGTTAAGTCTTAGACTACATTCAGCCAGGTTTATCTTAAACTAGTTTTGGCCATTTTGAAACTACTTTATGTGCACTGATCTTCTGTTCTGTTACAGGTTTAAACCAGTTTCTGGTCACTTAAACTGATTTGTATGTAACTTCTTTCCCTGACCGAAGTGAGAGAGAAGGTAGATTGGGCTAGCACCTTAGGAATAATTGGTTCAGAGAGGCATAAATTTTCATAGGCAACTACTTACTCCCTCAAATGCTAAGAATTTGCCTCTGAAGTGCTGCCTTATTCTACTTTCTGCCTGATTCAGACTAACTCAGCTAATCACCTCTTCAGTCTTCAAATAAAGGATTCTACAGTGAAATAAAGTTTCCAAAAACATCAGTTAAAAGTATGCTTAAGCCCACAGACTTGTCCACAGCTGAGGCAGGTATATGATAAGGTAGTCTATAAACTTCTCATATGAAACCAGCAACAGTAGTACAACAATATTCTTTCAATATCAACTTTTATAGGAGTTGAATTTTGTCTAATGTTAAATATTTAGAAATCACTTGTGAAAACTCATATGAATGAATTGTTCTTCCTGGCTTTATTAATTTTTTTTTTTTTCTTTTTTAGACCAAAGAAAGTCTACAGTATGCATTGGAGGCCCTTACTATGAATGGTTGTTCAGTGGAAGATCTAGGCCTGGATTTCACACTTCCTGGGTTTCCCAATATAGAGCTGAAAAAAGGGGGGAAAGATGTACCTGTCACAATCCACAATTTAGAGGAGTATCTCAGAGTATGTAAAAGCAAAGCTATGGATCTTTTCTTTTTTAATTTTCACAACGTTCTGTTTAGAATCTTCCAAGTAGTTGCTTTCAGAGATTTTAAATTTGTTTTTGTAAGATGGACATTGTAGTTTTTGGCTGCTTGCTTTAGTTTATCTGAATTCTTGATAAACTGTTAGAGCGAATTTCTTGAGTCTTAAGAATATACATTGTTTCGTATTTGTAAAGTTGTTTAGTAGTATAAAAGAGTCTGCATGTTTTTGAGGGCCTCTTTAACTCAAGGTATCTATGTAAAATGATCACGAACATTTGACTTTTACTGGCTGCTATATGTTCTCTGCACTTCGGAAAACAGGTGCAGAAATTTATTGGGCAAGATAAGTGAATAGGGGCTTTTATTTTGATCTGGAGAGCATTAGCTTCTCAAATGACTGCATGCCTCTTAAAGCCATAGAGTGGCTGGGAATTGAGTCACTACCATTGTATGGGTGGGCTACATCAGCTTTTCTCACGTACTGGTGTACTAGAATATCTATTATCCATGAAGACTTGTGGACTGGTTTTTAGGCTCCATTGCACAGCCAACTTGGTTTAACTACCTTCTAATTCAGGGATAGCTTGTTTTTCTGTTGTCCTGCACCTAGATCCCCATCTTATTAGGGTTTATATGGCAGTCAAACATCTAAGCTTCATCTTGGGACCTAAATATTTTTCTGACTAAAAATATGATTTGAGCTTCAAGTTGTTAGCTTTCTTTTTCATTTTTCCATTGCAACAGTATTTTTGGTAGTAGAAACCCCCTTACACTCCTCAACTGAGATGCAGTTGAGACCTCATTCCACTTTTCTGCCTAATATAATTTGGCTTCAACTCTAATCAGCAAATTAATTTCCCTGTTTTTCCGTCCACCAGGCTGCACACGTTAGGTATGCATAGAGCCTCTGCCATCCTATTTAGATAAAACTAGGCCTTTTAGGAGATTATCTAAAAGCTACAAGTAATCGACACGTGTTGATCTAGGAAAACATGTCCCTGGGTTTCCACTTGATATGGTTTCTCAGTTGCACCTTGCTGCAAGATCAGGCAATACCAGTAATTTCTTTGTGCAGACCGTTTCAGAGACATGGAGGATGGCCATATGTACCCCTTTATGCAGTGTCATTGTAGAAGTATCACAGTCTGATTCTTGTTTTGATAATTCTCTTATGCTCATTTAGGCTTAGTATCTATCTCAGTCACCATTGGTAGAATGTGTATAGTTGCATAGTCTAAGAAGTGGTTACTTTTATGTTTCTTAGAGCTGTCTCATATTTCATAACTTGCTTTCCCTCCCTCCACACTAACACTTAAGTTTATGTACTAGTGAGGGAAATGACGCAGAGGAGGTTAGGATTATACCGCCCTTTTATATTTTTTTGTTGGAGACATGAGCACACTTGAGAGAGGTGCAGTCCTCAGTGAAATACTACTGGAAAGCTTGAGTGGATAAGGTGTTCGTACATGTTCAGTGGAATGTATGCGGGCAACATCTCTAACACTTCTTCACCCAGTCTTATTTGTAAAGGATTACTACCAAGTAAAAACATTTAGAAATTCTGATGGATGGTTTTCTTCTCCTAGGGTGCTATATGGGGAAATCAGGCTTATTTTCCAGTGCCTGAGCATATATATACATTACTAAGTTCTCTTTCAGTATTCACAATGCTTCAGTTGGAAGCCTAATATAAGCCTGAAGATGCAACTACAGATGGGGAAAACCTTAACACCTGTTTCAAATCCTTTTTTAAGATGGATTTCATGGGGTGGTAAAATTAGTGACTCTTTAATTTTTGAAATAGTGGTGTAATAGGGTTAAATATTTTGGGGGCCCATGTTACTGTTTTTATACTAAGTCACTTTTCAGTGACTATCAACAGAAAAAAGAATACACCAAGTGAACTTTGCATAATAAAGACTTTAAGGATTTCTGTTTGTTTGCCTTGATAAAGATGCATACCAACATAATGCAGTCTCCAGAAGTAAAATAACCCAAACTAAACTTGGGTTTTAGGTGTATATTGTCAAATACACATTTTGGGCCTATTTGTGGCCATGGTTTATATCTCTGATGCATCTTTTTAAAAGCCAAAACTGAAACATAAAGTTCTTAAATATTTGTGTAATATATTTACATACCCAAAATTGAGGTGGGTGGACTAAATTTTTAATAAGCTTAGAAGGAGCTCTGGGTTTGGAGATGAGTTGAAGTAAAAGAAACATGCAAGTATTTGGCAGATATAACTTGATGTAGAAGAGGGCGCATGCAGCTTTTTAATGTACTCAACTAATTACAAGAAAAATTCTCAGTGGAAATATCTGTTGTAGCTCTTGGCAGCTTTAATTTTAGTGTTCCTGTTCTGTTTTAGTTTTTTCATAACTATATGCTCTAAAACATTTCTAGAGTACCACATCAGTTTTGGAGCAATTTGTTTCCCCTTTTCAGACGCAGCTGTTTGCATTGCTACAAAAATGGGCTGGTGAAAATTGGAGGAAGTTGAATAACACTGTACAGTAGCTGCTCAAATTGACAAACTGTTATCGTGGGCATTGGGCCGCATTCCTAGTTCTTTTATACGATGGATGGTGGTGACAACTTGGCAAAATGAATAGTTGACTCTTTGAAACTTCCTTCATGGTCTGTGCGTTTAATGTGACATATTTTTCCTTTTGCAGCTTGTTATATTCTGGGCACTGAATGAAGGTGTGGCCAGACAATTTGATTCCTTCAGAGATGGATTTGAATCGGTCTTCCCCCTCAGCCATCTTCAGTACTTCTATCCTGAGGAGGTAAGTAAATGTATATATCACACATCCATGCAAAAGGCCATAAGATTGTGCACTGATATAATACAATGCAATCATCATGTATGTACGTTGACTAAATTTGTGAAACTTGTTTTACTAAGAAGAGTCAATGGCTTTTTAATTGCATATGTAAGGGTTACTGAGACTCTTTTTTTGGAATTTGACAGCAGTGCTAATTCATGCATTTAAACCAAGGGTTGCTTTGTCTAGAGTGAAATAAAAGATTTCCCCCTAAGTTGCATACCCTTTTTACATGCAGATTTCTGTATTCTTGTGTTGCCAATGTATTGCAGTGTACTTCTGTGTAATATTATTTATTGCAGGAATACCACAAACCTATAGATGTAGACCAGGACCTCTTTGTATGATGGTTAGCCAAAGTAATGCCTTTTTTTCTTAGCCAAATATTTGGGAAAAAAAATTAAACTTGTATTAAAAACGTGTATGTCACTGCCGAATACGTAGCTATTCAGGATTGTCTCCCTCTGGCAGCGGCCTTTTTTCCCTGGTAAACAAGGGTGTGTTTTTTGCAATTATAAGTATTTTGTTCCTGTTGTGTGACAGTGGTTGTGTAGCCTCCATTTTGCTGTCATCCTGAAAAATTCATCCTCGTAGTCTGTCCTTCATCCTCTGAGCTATGCAGAGGATGAAACAGCACAGTTTATCCAAAGAGCAAGATTGTCTGTCTGGTATGTATGTAAGCTGGTATATGGATGAGTGCTGCTATGCAGAAGCAGCACCTGAGATCTGTCAGGATGGACTGCAATGTTTTTCAGTTTCTTCAGCATCTTGACAGACCCATGGCCCGTTGAGGCTAGAACTCAACAGGAAGAACATCTTCTATATCCATGGCTTGCTTAAGAGAGAAACTAGGAGGTTTTATGTTCCTGGCCGACCTTCATATTAGGAACTGTATAAACACAACATGCCATCTGTCCCAAACTTGCTTAAAATAATGTATCAAATATGAGACAACAGAACTGATTAGCTCTAATGCAGAGCACACTGCTTGCCTTACCAAGCTTCTGTAGGTAATATGGTGAAGGAGAAATTTGAGAGGTGGTGAAGGGGGATAATGAAGCAATTCTGTGACTGTTTACAGAAAGTTTGGTGAAAGTTAGTATGGATAAAAATGGGGTTTTATTACTTTTTTTGAAACAAGTAGGTAGTACAGGCTGGAGTCTACGTTTCAGTACTGGATACAGTAGTTAAATTGAGGCCATTTAAAGCATATTTGCAAAAATAAGGCATTAAGGAAGAAGAGTTGGTGGAGAGATTTGTGCAAAACAACATACTGGGGAAAAAAATTTTCATAGTATTTTTGATGGCTGGAAGTGGAAAAGGCTGTTATAGAATTCAAGACAAATCTTGGGATGAGCTTTAGCTCTGAAGTTCAGGGATTGTCAGCCTGTGCGCGCATTTGATCTGGCTCATGAATTTGGGGCTTTGATGGTAGGGGCTTGGTCCTTGCTGTGCCTGAGTGATCAGGCAGCAGGGAGCATTTCCATCCTGTGCTGCACTTGAAGGGACCCAGACAGGGTTGTTCTGGCCCTCAGCCAGAAAGACGTGGCCTTTGACTAGTGTAGTTAGAGAGGAAAAACTAGTCTGAGACAAACTTCTTCCTCTAAGCCTTGTGAAGGAACGGTTGGTTGTCTTGAATTAGAGTAGCTAAGTGCCACCCCCCTCCACCTCCCTCGATACTTTGGTGATAAGAGGTTCCCCAGAAGTCGAGTTGTTTGGGTGCTTATGCTCCTTCTCCTAAACACCGCCCAGTTTAATATATATATAATTTTTTTAATGCACCGTACCACATACTGGCTACTTTTACCAAACTGGCAGTACAAGTAAATAACTGAGTACGTGTACTGTGCTAGGCTTTGAATTGCCATTGTTGATGGAAACTTTCTCCTAGCAAGGCTTTGTTTATACACTACTATACTTTTGTTCTCTCTTTTGGTGGCCAGTATGGAGCAGTCCACAGTCTCTTGGGAGGCCAACTAAGATGTTGGCAACATTGTCTTCCCACTTTGTAGTTGATAAAATCAGAGAACAGAAGCAGTATCCATGATTTAACTGACCAGAACTTGATATTGCATAACCTGAGTCTTGAGAGAAGCTGCTTCAATAGGCCATTGTTGAAAATTGGTGCAAGTGACTCCCCAAACAATTGTAAATAATTGGCTTGTTAAACTCGCTCTGACTCAGGGTCATGGTCATGAGCAAAATGTCTAAATAGGTCAAAATCAACTTTTTAAAAAATTATTTATAAGTTAGAATTGAAGTTATAACTTTACTGTTCATATGTATCCTGGAAACTTCAGTGGCAGGGCTGTTTTACCTTTTGTCTTCAGACTTCCTGGCTTTGCCTGCTAAAATGTTCTGGTAGTAGGGGTAGAAATGCAATGCATGGCAGCGATACCCATGTGCATTAGCTTTGGATCTGGGAGCATTTTAGGTCGGGCACAGTGCTGCAGTAATTGTTGCTTCTGGAACCAGAAGCAGTGTTAGTGCTGAGAGGTAGTGGGGGGATAAAGAGAGCAGGTAAAGTATGAACCCAAGTTTTAAATATCCAGGTACCATGGAAATTCAGGCATGACTTGATTTCCCATAATTACAAGTTTAGCCTGCATTTGCTAGATACAGAAAAGCAGCAGCAGACTCGTAGCTGACTGTATGGAGAGGGTAAGCCACTGGGGACCAATCTTTTTGATAGTTGTGCCATACTAGCCCCACACCTTCCCTTAGTGCCACTCCAATCTCTATTTCTGCCTAATATGCTGCTCTGCCTTCTGCTCCCTGTCCACTCTGCTGCTGTGCTGCCTGCCTCCTCCCTCATCTCTGCAAGGTAGTAGAAGTAACAATAGAAAGAAGTTCCAGCAAATACTCACTTATTTAGATGTATATCTGCCCTATTCAAAAGACTCAGAGCAGCTTACAATAAAGAACCCACAGAGAATGCTCCCCATATGCTCCAAAATCCAAGATGACCTCCAATTTTCCTCCTTTTTCCAAACCATCACCTCCCTGCCCAAACCCCCACACAAGCAAACCAATCCCAGCCATATAATGCTAGCACAGTGTGTTCATTCTGCATGAGGATAAATTCTCTGCTTTAAATTTTTATAGTTGGAACAGCTTCTGTGTGGCAGTAAAACGGATACTTGGGACGCAAAGACACTAATGGAGTGTTGCAGGCCAGATCATGGTTATACGCATGACAGGTAACACTGAGTTGATATACATATTTTGATGGACTAAATCCTGATTGCAAATATTTGTGGAATGTGGTGTGTCTTGCAATAGAAAGAGCAAGTTATAAAATGTTCGTTGCTTTTAGAATAGCTTTTAAAAATCTACTTGTATAGAGCATATAGCAATGATGCTTTTTGTTTTTTAAGAGAATTAATACTATAAGGAAATACTGTGTAATACTGTAAGGTTAAAGGCTAACCACCACTATTTTTTCTTTCAGCCGAGCTGTGAAGTACCTGTTTGAAATTCTCAGTAGTTTTGATAGTGAGCAGCAAAGATTATTTCTCCAGTTTGTGACTGGTAGCCCCAGGCTGCCTGTAGGAGGTGGGTCTTACTTAATACATATGGTTTTGCTGAGTACATATTGCCATCCATTCTGTACTTATCTAGTCTGTGTTGCTAATGGATTTTTCATTCAGAACAGTGAGTACAGTAAAAACCTGTTTCTACACATCCATTTCAAATTTTGAAATACCACTCAACTGAAATCTGTGGTACTGTAGGCTAGTTCAGTTGGATAGATTTTATATCAAGTAATTGAAAAGTGCATTAATCAGATGGTGGTTTTGAATTGGTGACATTTCAGTAAAGCTTCTGGTTGAATCATCTCAGAAAATATGGGGGTGAGAGGGGTTAGCCAATGTTGCCAGATATCATCATGTTGTGTGAAAAGGAATGGCCTATGTAAAAACATTCTTAATGTTCTTTCACTGAATGCATGTATGCATATTTTGGGGATACAGGTTGTAGCCATATTGGTCCACAGGCAAAAAGAATTGGTACTCTGGGTAGAGGTGATATCTTTGATTAAACCAACTAGATATTTAAAAAAATCTTTATTTGCAAGCTTTCAGGCACACTTGCCCTTCTTGAGGCATAAGAGAATGTAAGCATTTCATTTCCACCTAGGAGAAATTTTACAATCTTTCCATTCTCCTATACCTGAAGAAGGGTGTGTGCGCCTGAAAGCTTGCAGATAAAGAATTTTTTTTGCAAATATATGCTTGGTCTAATAAAAGAGATCACCTCTACCCAGAGTTCTGATTCCTGTATGCATGTTAGGAGATCATACATAACATTCAAGTTAGAAATGATAAATAAAGAAAATGAGAATATTAGTAATTTGTTTGGAGTTTGCCTCCTTGGTATTTCATACATTCCTAAATTAATGTGAACATTTTTAAAAAGTGACCCCCTTGATGTTTAGAAAAAACAAAGACTTTAACTGTGCTTTGTAAATCAAAATGAAACCTTTATTAACCCTTTTTAGCCCTGCTTACATTTCTCAGTTTTCATAGTTCCTAAAAAGACTAACTTTGCAAGAATTGATTGAAAATGGAAAAACTTTGCCAGAAATTTTTTTTAATGACACTATATATTAAAACACGAGTAAGATCTTTCAGGGATCTGTGCAATGGATTGAAAATTAAAGCATGCCTCTGCAGTAAGTATAGACTGCGGTAGTGTTCCCTGTGAACAAAATTTTAATCTGCGTAGGTGGCAGTCTTATTATTATAATGTGTTAGTTGAAAGGTGGGCAGTAAATGCATTGAAAAGCATTTATAGTTTAGCGTACAAATGTTATATTGCTGTTTAAAGTTTTTAATAGATGGTTAATGGTATTTAAGAACAGCATTTTTAAGAGTGACAATTTTTCTCTTTCTCATAATTACAGGCTTTAGAAGTTTGAATCCTCCATTGACAATTGTACGTAAGACATTTGAGTCTACAGAAAATCCAGATGACTTCTTGCCCTCAGTAATGACTTGTGTGAACTATCTCAAGTTGCCGGACTATTCAACTATTGAGATAATGCGAGAAAAACTCTTGATAGCTGCGAGAGAAGGGCAGCAGTCATTCCATCTTTCCTGATCACAATGAAAAATGCAATGTCTGCCTGTTACAGCAAAACAGAAAAATCATGATTCTTTTCTAAATGTATCACCTGAGTCAAGGAAAAGTGTTACGCCTTGTTGTAGAAAAACGGCTTGCAGATTATAAACAAAGACACTTGGTTGATATTCATTAAAGGCCCCATGGACTTAAAGTGATCAGGCCCTAAAAAAGTTGTTGTGACAAGGTTTCTTTAGCAAGTTCTTGTTTAAATTATCATTTATTTGATGAGTGAAGTTTTTAACTTGCTTTGCTGTGTGAAATTTAAAAAGGGATGTTTTTCCAGGCTGGAACAATAAATGTCGCTGTGCAGTTTAATACTGGGCTGTGTGTATCCATCTAGCTAAGTCTGCAGTTTTTTCCTCCAAAGACAACTTTTGTACATAAGTACAGAAATTAAAATACACCATGTATTTGACAAATCTAGTTTAGTAGACTAGTTCTGTGTACCTTCACTTGCTTCTGATTTTTTTTTTTCCCCCCCCCCCGCCCCCCCTCCCCGTTCCACCTCATATATTGTCTGATGTGCAATTCACTTGGTTCTTTTTGTGTGCAGCACTCTCAGCAATTGTTACATTTTGGTTAGCCACATGGGCATTTACTGCTCCATGTTTTCTCTCAAATTAAGATAATTTAAATTTTACTGAATTCAAATATATATTGTCAATATAATTCAGCCTTTGTAACTAGATAGAATCTTTCTTATAGCTTAGTTTTAATGTAGCAGTAGGATATATTGGCTACAGTCTTTACCAGATGACACTCTAGAATTGTTTACACAGTGATTCAGGCAACAGAAGCCTCTTACCAGAGGCTACAAAGAATTAATTTTTTTTTGTGTAGTTGAAAAATACAACAGATTGGGCTGGCCAATATTTATTATAAGGCCAGAGCATTTCGAACCGATGTAAAGTTTTGGATTTTTTTTTTTTTTTTTAAAGCAACAATTTAGCAGTTTCCATTCCCTGGTCAGGTAAACAAACCTCTTGTTTTTGATTTCAAGTTCATGTTTACTTCTGTAGTGGTTTTTTTTTGTTTTTTTTTTTCCCCTTCCCCAGTGCTAGCTTGGAACAAACAGTTCAGCCTTTGTCTTTTGACACAGATAAAGCACCTGTAAGCAATGCTCTGTCCAACTGTTTTATGTGCTGATTTCTCAAATCTGCAATAATTTACTTCATCAGGTTAATGTTTTTACCTGAATATAAATAAAAAAAAAGTTTGCTTCACCTTTTTGTTCATAGTTTTGTACTGTATGCATAAGTTCAATTGCGTAAATTATTTCAATGCAAGTAAATCATCTTAAATCTCCCCTGGGTAACAGCCCTCAACCTGTGGATGATTTACTACTAAAACAAGAGTTTCTAAGATCTGCTATTCAACTTAGAAAATGGTGGAGGAAAAAAAGGAAGGTGAATACATGTTTTTTCTTTCTATGGGCTACTCTAAACATTCCTGAGATGTACATGCTATATAGTTCATCTCTATGAAAATCTGATATCATAGTTATTACTTTATTCAACTTTGAGAAATCAAAATTAGTTTTTCATTGCTTAGCAATTGTTAAATTCTGCTTAATCAGGTGAGGATTTCCCTTAAACTAACAAAAGAAGTTTTCTTTAGCTAAATAACTGTATTTTCAGAAAATGTATTTTGCTAAATGTAACTGGCATTCTTTACAGCTAGCTTTCACAGAATGGCATGTGGTTGCTCATACCAGGTTCCACCAAACTGTAATGCAAACTTGTCATGAGCAGTGGAATGTAAAACCCTTGCACAAAGTCTGATAACTGAGCAGTTTTAAGTATCATATTAAAACTAGAACGAAGGTGCTTCACACTGTACATATAATATTGATAGTGCACAATGTGGCATAGTTTTCAGGAGAAGTTAAAGGCAGTGTTACAGTATGGACTTGGACTGGTGTTTTAAAATTGTTCTGATAACTTGATCAAACTGAGCACAACACCGTGTTTATAGTGTGTGGATAGCAATTTGTTCATTTTTTTTAAGGTTCTATATTTTAAAAAAAAAAAAACAACTGACTTGTGTAAAAAGCTAATATTTTGTATTAAAATATCATGTGTATTGATATTTTTTTACCCATGTTGTCTCCCTACAGAATCTGGCTTTCATTGACTTGAGGAGTTTTTTAAAATTTGGAATTTGTCATTTGTATGACAATTCAGTCCATTACAATTTGGTAACAATGGCCTATGTTAAGCAAGGTGTCAATCACACTAGAGTTCTTTGTGAATGATTGTCTGTTAACCAAAACTTCTACCAGAGTTTGGTATCCTGGTCGTCAGTCTAGGTGGAAAGACCAAGGATTTATTTGCCTTGGAAACTGAACTTTAAATCCTGTAAGTGGTTTGTCTGGGACAGTGTGGGGAAGTCTGCATGACTATGACTGCTTTACCACTCATCAGTATACTGAGGGCTGTAGTTCCTGTTACTCCAGTACCTTTTCAAAAGCAATACATTTGAGCATATGTCTTGCATTAATAATTATAAAGTGGTAGGCTATATAATAACAGTGGAACTGTCTGTTTTTGGAAGATCTAGAGTTGGGACACAACTGAATCCCTAGTAAATATTTTGTCCATACAACACAATGCAGTGCAATAAGTCATCCAGCTAGCAGTTCAGCCCTTGAGCGGCTGTGATACAGGAGTGAAGTACATCACAATTTCAGAAATGGAGACTTCTATTTGCATGGGAAATTTCTAACATAAACCTGATATATGGACTTATTGAACTGAGGGGCTATTTTTGGCTTTGTCTAACCTCCCTCCCAAAAAAGAAGTTAAACTACCAAAAAAAAAAAAAAAGAAAAAGCATTCTTTATATCAAATAAATGTCTGTTTATCTGGGGGCTTATTACCAGCAACTGGATTTTAAAAAAATGTATAGCTTTGATTGTACAAAACCTTTCCTATGTAGACAAAAACCTTTAAAATTTTGTCCATTCTGTAGATAATGGTAGTAAAAGCCATTAGTTACCCCATAAACTCTGGAATTCATCTGATTCATAGGAAAATAGTTTACTTAATAGTGCAAATATTTGGACTTCCCCATAAATATACTGGGGCAAAAACACAAAGTATGGGTGAAGTCCATATGTGATAGCAAATTGAGTTGATTACATGTGAAATGTCATGTGCAGACTGCCCATGTAAGTAATTGTTTGTTCTCTCTGGTGTGTGGTGTTTTTGGGTTTTGTTTTGCTTTGTTTGTTTGGTTGGTTTTTTTTAATGGACTCTATGCCTAGCTGTCTTTTTCCTTTTTATCATCTCATTTCCACTTTATTCATGTCTACATTGCCTATTTACTGAGTACCTAGGAGCTGGGCCTTGGTCTTGCTTTTCTACATGATTGATGGATTGTTGCCTGTTTCAGTTGTTCCTCACTTCCTGTAGGTTCTGGAGGCAGCTCTGAATTATTATTTACAGAGCTCCAGGGTCTGGTCACACCATTAGGTTCTATCTATGCAAATAATTGGCAAATTTTGATACCTCTGCCTTGCCTGTAAGTATCTTATCTCCCAAAGTTGATGCTGGTATAGCAATGAGCAGTAATATTCCTTCTCTTTTCCATGTAGAGGTCAATTTTCAGGGATCATTTGTTGAAAAGTACTGGTGACTCATTTCCCTTGATTTTTTTTTTTCTCCTTGCATGAAATCAGAAGTGGTCAAGTAGAGCAAAAGAAAGGCCAATTGAAATTTCATTTGTGGGGAGATGCGTATCCCTACCACTCAAAAAGCATCAGAAGGGTTTGCATTGTAATAATTTTTTATCCTAATAGCTTGCTGGAATTACATAATCTAGTGCCCTGCTCTCCTCTGGCTGAGATTCCCATTCCCAGTTATGTCCCATTCTCAGCCTGATGTCATTTCTGCAGTAATAGTTCAGTGGCAGTTTGATTTTTTTCTCTTGTATGTTCCTTTGCTAGCTTTTAACTGTTTTGGGGCAACAGGATCCTTTGCTTTCTCTTCCTACTTTTCTCTAGATCAGGGCCTAGATATAAAAGGAAGTGGAAGGAAAAGGTATTTGCCATCTGATTCAGGTGCCAGCTCATTTACTGAGAAATGACCAACTCACCTCCTGAGTAGAACATAGAAAATGCCTTACCCACCTCCACCCCACTTCCTTATGTATTTAAGATCCTCTGCAGAATAGTGATTATCATCCAGATTCAACCAGTTCTAGCAGAGATGGCCAAACCTAAGGGCAAATACCCACCTTCCAGATATTTCTGGTCTGAAACCAATTTTTTTTTCATCTGTCCTTTGAACATGTGATCAGGAAGAAGTAGGAAACTTTTAACAAAGGTAAGCACTTATGCATATACATTGACTTGAATAGCTGTAAGAGCCAAAAATGTCATCACACTGGTATCACAAGTTCATGTGGTGGCATCACTAGCAATTGATATGATCACATTTACAGGGGATGTCTTTCTTAGATGCAATTGATAGAAAAGTGATAACCACTGTTGGAAAGGATTTTGAGATTTTTCTCAGCTGCTTTTGAAGCATCCACGGCCAATACATGCCTTTACAACTTTATGGTCATGGAAGACTGGGGCAATCTGGACTTCCACTCTTATCTGGAGTACATATTCCTAGCCAAGAGCGTTTGTGGCAGATGTCTCATTGGAAGCAATGAGATTCTCAGCAGCCATGCACCATGTTTAGCTCTGTGCTCTTGGATGACAAATCGTACTCCAAAGAATTTCAGTGGTTACCTAAATGTAGAGGCTTTTCCCTGTTTGGAGGGGGGGAAATGAATGTGATGGTGGCAGACAGTGCTTCCAAACCAACGCAGTCCCTTTTATGACCACCTAATACTGCATTTTCAAAAGGGATTACAAGCTTATCATGAGGCAGAAAGCTTCTTTTGTCCTTCCTCTCAAAAAAAATGAAGGGGGAAAGGCTAGGAGGATATAGTGATAACCACAGATCAAGTGGCAAAACTACAGGAGGTAGCACCACTGCTAAAAGCTCACCATAACAAGAAAGTGCTTCTGAATCTAGGATGTAGCATTTCCCTCTTCTCAGACTAGTCTCTCTTGACTGCCAACAACTGAGAGTGCATCAAACTAAAGGCCTCAGTGTTGTCCCTTTATCTAATTACTCTGCTGAAGAACCAAGTGAGCTGTGAGTTACTGCTAAATAAAATCTCTCACCCCTTGGGACATGGCAGGAATAGTAAAGATAGGCTTGGTGAAAAGGTTGTTAGATACTCCCCACATTAACTAAATTAAAGAGAGAGAATCGCCTAAAAAGGATTCAACAAATAGATTGGAGAAAATAAGTATGCAGATAGAGAGCCTAGCCTTGACAGTAGTTGTCCTGTCTCAATGGATGTTCAAACCCATTTGTGGACACAGGACTAATAGTAAAATATTGGAACAGGTTACCCAGAGAGGTTGTGGAAGCTCCATCCTTGGAGGTTTTCAAAACCTGACTAGACAAAAGTTTTGGCTGGGATGATCTAGTTGAGGATAGTCCTGCTTTGGGCAGGGGGTTGAATTACATGACCGAGTTCCTTCCAACCCTAACATTCTATGATTCTGTGATTTGCCATCTATTAAGATTTTCACACAACACAACCGATTGCTGATACAAATTGCTACCATTTGGTGGTTAATTATTAGGATTTTTATTGTTGATAGTTACAGCTATGCTCAAGTCTCTGGGTGCTCAGCTGTACCCTTCCTGAATATAGCAAGCAAAGCTCCAACTAAAAAATAACACAGTACCATTGTCCGAAGGCTGGAACAGCTTCAAGCTCCAAGGCAGACTTGGATCTCAGAGCATTCTTCTGTACTGGTGAAGTGCTTACCAAGGAAGTGCTCACCCTGGATGCTGGGGCCACACATGTAGTCACAAAAGTTGCTTTACACATTCCCACCTCACACTGCTAGAAAAAGAAGGCAGGACAGGGTCACCTTACGGTATGTACAAATGTTAATTTCAACTGGTGGAATTGCCGTTCCACCAGTTGAAATGCTGTGTGAACAAACATTTACAAGGCTTCAAATGGTTATGTAATGGCTGTTGTGGTGGAAATCTCTATTGTATTGGGTCATGTTGAAGTGCTAATTCATTGGGACTCAAGTATTTGAATGAATGCTTGTATACCACACCAATCTGGAGTGCCCTGCCCCTACTTCTACTCTAACTCATGGGGTGCTTCTACATGTGTAATGAATGTGAAGTAATAAGCATCAGAGCAGTTCAAGTCAGACTGATGCTTTACTACACAGCTAATTGGTCTGCTCTGCAGTAAAGTGCATGTGTAGATGCACCCAGGCTGCACTGTATTGCTGCAGCACATGTGACAGCAGACCCTTCCCCCTGACAGCTGCAGGGCTAGGAAAGCCCAGCCCTAGCTGCCCACAGAGAGCCCTTCCCACTGCAGCCAAATCTGAAGCTTGGGTTGCATTAGCCCCACTACAGATGCAGATAAGTCCTTAGGTAATCTTTTGTGTGGTCATCATAGGTTGGAAGCCACCCAGGAAGTGGACTGATTAGCCTGCATGAATGGCAAACTGCAGAAAGCTAGACTGAGGGCCAGATTACCCCTGGACTGTGTGGTCCACAAGTTAGTTAAGCCAGTAGGGTAGAAGTCTATCTGAAATGTCTAGGGTTCCAGATAGTTTGGGTATCTCCAAAATAGACCACATTATATGATGTAGAGGCATAAAAGGTGTTGGGTGCACCTGTTATTGATGGACTTGGTGTACACTCCATAGGATCTTCAGCAACTCTGTGGCTAGTG
Source organism: Crocodylus siamensis (assembly GCF_052110815.1). Lineage (NCBI taxonomy): Eukaryota > Metazoa > Chordata > Crocodylia > Crocodylidae > Crocodylus > Crocodylus siamensis. Next base: position 64,381,852 of record NC_143400.1, on the reverse strand, counting down.
GCAGTGTTTTCAGTGCAGAGATCTGCAGGGCAACAACATGGTCGTGTCTTGACACCTTTACTTGGGTTAAGACTGAGTTGAGACTCTGTCATCCCCAGAAGTTTCCTTAGGCAAGAAGTGCTGCATGTAGTAATCCAGAAATACTGTACTATTTTTACAATTACCCTGGAGAAGGATGCTTCTGTTATTTCATTCTCTTTATCCCTTCTTTCTGTTCATGTCTCACTAGTTCCCATTTAGCCTGGAATTATGGGAGACATGGGTGCAGAACAGGAAATGTCTTACTCTGTGATTTTTTTTCTGTTGGCAGCATGCCCCATAATTCTATCTTCTGTAGTAGTTTTCTATGAGGAAGAGTAAAATTCATTGTTTATTTTTTGGGTTACAGGCCATTAACTCTGTTATACACAGCTTAGCATTTATGTTGCTGTTAATGAAATGTCAAGGTGTGAAGAGGATGGAGCCTTGTTTTCTGGCACAGACTACCTAATTGCTACTTCTTCAAAAGGAAAAAAAATCACTTCATAATGCAGACAAGGTTTTTGGGTAAATCCAGTATCTTTTATTAGACCAGCTCAAATAGTTGGAAAAATTCTTCTTGACAAGCTTTTAGGCATAAACATCCTTTGTCAGGCTGAGGAAGCTTCTGCAGATGGTCTGTGGTCTTCCTAGATGGGGTGGTAAAGCAGCAACAGGCCAGTATGTATGCAAGAAAGCCAGTCAGTTAATATAAATTTGAGGTGGTCAGTAGGTGACAGATGGGTGGAGGGGAGGGAAGGGGGGGGGGGCGCTGAGTGTAGCAGTAGTCAAAGGATGGGAGACAGGAGGGGTGGGAATGAAAATAGCTGATAAACAGTGGAGGGTTTACATGGGGAATTTTGAAGTTGGGCAGATTATAATGTGTCATAAATGCAATGTCTATATTTAGTCCATGATTTTTTGTATCCAGCAGATTGATGAAGTGGAGTTTTTGTAGGCTCATCTGTGAAAGGTATTTTGTAAATTCCCTTTGAGGATTAGAACTGAGAGCGAGACAGAGAGAGAGATTTTCTTGTGAGAAATGTGCTGCCTATGTAATTATCCCACCTCTTCATGCTAGTGAAGTTAAGGACCCTTAGTATCCATGCAGCTGCTACTAGCACCTGCTTATTTCTGATAGGCCAGAAATTAGAGGTGAAGGGGCCCAGTGCCAGTGCTGAGTGATCTAGTTTCTCACTCCTCAAAATATGGAAGCTGATAAGAAATCCCAGTGATATAAGCATTCCTTTGACAGGGCCTCTGAGCCATTTATTCACCCTGTAGAATTTATAAGACACATGCCAAGTTAGATTAAGCAGGTGCTTCTAAAACAAAGTATGACTTTTTACCAGAGCACATTCTGGCATTACAATTTGCTAACTATATTCAAACTTAAATCACAGCCTACACTTTTATACATTTACAAAAGCCTCAGAAGTGATAACAAGGAAATGTACTGCTTAAAAATCTTTTTATAATTATTATTTTGCACTATTTCATAGATTCATAGAAGTAGGGGTGGAAGGGACCTTTGTAGATCTTCTAGTCTGACCCCCTGCCCAAACACCCGGGGTAGGAGCCATCACCACTTCCCTTGAAAGTTGGTTCCAGATCCTAGCTGCCCTAACTGTGAAGTAGCACCTCCTGATGTCTAGTCTAAACCTACTCTAACAGCTTGTGGCCATTATTCCTTGTTATCCTGGGGGGTGCTTGGAGGAACAAGGTCTCTCCCAAACCCTGTTGGTCCCCCCTAATGAGTTTTACAGATGGCCACCGGGACCCCCTTCAGCCTTTTGCAAAGGCTGAATAGGCTAAGGTCCCATAGCCTCTCTTCATAGGGTCTGCCCTGCTGTCCCCAGATCACGTGGGTGGCCCTTCTTTGGACCCTCTCCATGCTGTCCACATCCCTCCTGAAGTGCGGTGCCCAGAACTGGATGCAGTACTCCAGCTGTAGCCTAACCAGTGTCTCGTAGAGGGGGAGGATCACCTACTTGGCCCTGTTTGAGATGCATCTGTGGATGCACGACTAGGTATGGTTGGCCTTTCTGACTGTGACCTCATATCGGCCCATGTTCGTCTTGGAGTCGATAATGACTCCAAGATCTTTCTGCCACCATGTTCTCAAGGAAGGAGTTTCCCAGATTACAAGTGTGCTGCTGGTTCCTACTGCCCAAGTGCAGCACCCTGCACCTGTCAATATTAAAACCCATCCTATTTTCACTAGCCCACCCCTATAACGTGTCCAGGTCCTGCTGTAATCTGTCTTTCCCTGCTAGTGTGCCCACCTCATCCCAAAGCTTGGTGTCAGCAGTGAATTTGAACAGGCTGCTTTTGACCCCGTTGTCCAAGTCACCAATAAAGAAATTGAACAGCGCGGGCCCAAGGACCGAGCCCTGGGGGACTCCGCTGCGCACTTCCCTTCAGGTCGAATATGACCCATCACCATCACCCTCTGAGTACGACCCTTCAGCCAATTTCATACGTCATACTATATAGCTCACTGATTCAACTGAACTTAACAAGAGAAATTAATAATGCAGAGATACTTTCCAAATATTTCACTGTGTTGAATAGAAATGATAAGAGATAATATTGTCTTTTTGTTGTAGGTTTATATAACCTGCCTTGATCAGCTATGTCCACTGCATAGAAGAAGATTCTGCTTTCCCGTACATACAAGAAACCCTCACCATTCACAGGTTCAGCATTCACGGTTTCAAATATTTGGAATGCCGAACCCGCATCTAAAATACACTTACAGGAGCTCTGTGCTTGCTGCCGCTGGGCTCCTGCCACTGCCAGGCTCCCACCATCACCAGCACAGCCGTGTCTGTCCTGCTGTCTTCCCCCGTCAGGGGCACTGTGTTCATGAACACAGATGGCATTCATGAATTCAGTGCCTTATTCACAGATTTTGCCATCTACAGGGATCTTGAGAATGTATCCCCCTGCAAATGATGAGGGTGTCCTATAGACCCAGACAGAGAGCAAGTTCTAATTCTGCATAATGCTTCTATTTCGTCTTGTTGCTGTTTTTTAATATTTAAAAAGTTTTAACTACCTTAAAGCTTTTCTGGCAGGTGCATGATAAAATAGGGAATGATGATATTGACCCCATTGTTTGTGAATACTGCATTTTGAATAGTGCTCTTTAATTAACATTTAGTTATTTGTGGTATGCTGGCAAATCTGTACTGACTTCATAAGCAGATTCACTTCTGACGCTGCATTCATCTCTGGTCACTGACTTTCTCCTTGTTTCTCCAAAAAAAAAAGCTGGTATGTGGTAAGAGTTAAGAAGTTAAGAATGACTCTGGGTTTCATTATTCACATAAATAAATATATATTTTTATAAAGTAGTTGTCACAGGTGTTGGTCAATGACAGCACCCAAGAAAATAATAAGCGGGGGAAAAGGGAGGTTAGTTAAGAGGGATGTCAAATTAGAACAAGCAAAAAACATCCACCCCTTCCTATACCCATTGAACAAAAGGTTTGAGTGACACTTGAGAAGTGAGCATTAATAAATGGCTACACATAATGCAGATGTATTTATCTACCTTAATTTTGAAGGCCTTTATTATGTGATTCATGCTAATTTAGGAAAGAAATAAAGTTATATTACTCTGCTGTTTTATACTGTTTCTCCCTAATAATTGCTTATATTTGTTATTGCATTGAACCTTCTATTGAAAGATGTCAATGAGCTGTACAAATATTGATTGATTTGTCCTGACCCCTGTGCCTGGGGCAGGTGAGAAAATGGGAACAAATGATTATTCAAGGTTATATAGCAGATCTCTGAAAAGAGCCTTCTTCTCTCAACTCCAGCTCCTTCACCTTAACTATCCATGTCACTTGTGTAGGTTTATCTCGGAGATCAAATCACAGCCAATGTTTTACCAACTTTTCCTTATTTTTAAATGTACTCAAAAGACTTGGGTATTTCTTAACATTTACACCAATTTATGGCAGCTGCATGCAGAGGATCCAATACTGGTACCTATGATCTTTGATTTCAAAATTTACCTCAAATGCCAGTTAATAAATTACATGACTGAGATGGAAGACAGTGCTAAAGACCTGATGGTATATGGAGCTCTGTTAGTAAGTTTGCCAAGCACGTGAGGATTTGATCAGAGTTTTGTGGCAGCACTTATTAATGCAGTCTTCAAAAAATAAGAAAATCTGTCTGCAGGAAAAGTAACAACAAAATGTTGAAAGACCAGATATTACAAAAAGAATACATGTAATGTATGAAGCACTAAACTTAAAGATGGCCCTTACTAATAGTTACTGAGTAAGATGCAACTTTCACACCAACAGAGCTTAGAACTTAGGATTTTTTTAAAAAGCATTTTATATCTTTAATTCCTTTCAGAAAGAAGAGTAAGAATACAGCTAGTACACAGATTAATTGCAGTTAGCAGACAGATTGGACAGCTTTGCATGAAATCCTTGAAATTACACATGGAAGTGATGGTGATAGAAAATATTCTACGGTGCAAGCTTAATACAGATGTGCATTTATTTTGTCTTCTATTACCCCTTCTCCCTCTCACCTCTACATTGATTAAATGTGCTGTGACCAGTCACAGTTGCCATTCCTACTCTCCTACTTTCTTTTCCCTCCGTCTAGTTAATTTAATCCAACCATAAATTCATCTACTATCTCTATGCTGATAACTAAGATTTGACTGTTCATGTCAGACAGGTCTCCCTCTGTCCCAATTTCAATCTTGGCCTGTCTCTGACAGCTGGATGTTTTATGTGCCTTCCAAGCCTACTCCCCTCCTTTTATGAGTCACTATGGACAACACAATCATCCTCCCAATCACTGGTCCAAAACCTATGCATTATCTTTGTTTCAGACATTTCTGAAAAACCAGGCTATATCTGAGTCTTGGTGATTCTTTCTGTATACTGTGTCTAAAATGAGGCTTCTCTTTTCCATCCTTACAGTTAAAACTCTAATCCAGGCTCTTCTCTTTTAGTCGTCTTTGGCCTTGACAAAGGCTATCTTGCTCTGCTCATTCATCTGGAGTAATGCTGCAAAGATCATTTTTCTGCCCGTTGTTTTGATCATGTCACCCATTTTTCTGCTTCTCTCTAATCTCCTTTTTTTCTTTCACCTCAAGCTACATCTTATGACTGTCAAGGTTTTACACACTTCTCATGTTACCTATTATCTCCTGTAAGTTATCAAAATGTCTCTGAACAGCCAATGCCATTCTTCATCAGCTGCTTGTTAAATATTCAATAGCAACTCTTGCTCTTTTTCCCATTTTGCACCTCCTTCTCAAGAGTCGTCTGTAAACCGACTGAAACAGCTCGATATCCTCCTTCAGATTAATCCTCTTTTGCTCTATGCTTATAAAACAATTCACAATGGTGAATGGCAGTTGTGTAGTGGCTGCTAACTAAGATGCTGAGTGATTGTTTTTGTTTCCTTGTCCGTGTATATTTACTGTTTTGTTCCTACTCTTTTACTTGGGTATAAGAGGCAAGGATTCTTTCTGCAAGTGCAGGGGGATCCTAAACCATGACTAAGACTAAAATGGTCTGATAATACAAGTAACAGGTTTTCAAAATTTTGATCAGTCCAAAATAAGAGCCAAATTGCATGAGTCGCTTGGGCTTCTTTCTGGATACCTGTGAGTGTGTGTGTTTTAACGGTTTAAACAAAACTCTAGAGCAACTTCCACTAAGTTTAACCTTTTTCTTAGGTAACAGTCGCAAAACTTTGAGGTCTTTCAGATGTTTTTAGTAGCCTGGTGTATGACAGTTTGAAGTAATTTCCTCAAGGCAAAATACTAAACAACAAAATCAAATACAGCAAAGGTAAGACATACTCACATCCCAGAATAAATAAATATTTTTCTACCCCAGTCTGAGACCCCTTGGGAGCTCTCTTATTAGCTACAAGTAGAGCTCAGGCTTGTCTTAATGTGGGATCTTTTTATTTGTTTGAGGGAAAAATCTTTTCTAAAGTGGGCCTCATTTTTGTTGTGCCATCTTACAACAAAAGCAATATGTAGAAACTAGAGGGGCACATTTGGGTCCTAAATAGCTGTGTGTACTAAACGTGTACGACTATTTAAGGCGCAGGGGTACACGCATTGTTCTGACTGACTTCTGGAAGACTCTAAAAGATAAAACAAGGTGAGTGGCACCAAGGGCTTACAAGCCATCTGAAGAGAGACTACACTAATCATTACAGTGCCCTATAACAAGAAAGATGCCTTAAAGCTTTTCATTATTATTTATTTTAAATGCCCAGACATGCTGTCTTCATTTCTTATCTCCTTGGGTTAGGTTAGGATTTCTCAACATCAAGCATTTATTTTTGAACATTCATATCTGCTCTTGATGTGATGCCTCTACACAAGCCTGGGCAACACACCTCTACCCAAAGTGTATTTTGGACACGGACTGATTTTTACAACACTAGCATCCAGATCCCAACATGTATTCTACGCTGCCTGCTTTCTTATTGATTGTGATGTTATCTTGGAAGGTAAACACTTGATAGGAAATTCTAGAGTTAACCTCGGAGTGGAAATGCATAAATGGATGTAAACTATTCTGTATTTTATTGCTTGCAACATGCACCCAAGAAAAGACGCACCTTGTTTTTGGGAAGGCAGAATGAAGAAAAAATTTTTTTTCCAGAAAATAAAGCGGGGACAGAACCTAATGTTTAGCTGACTTGCCCTCCCCTTCCTGATTTAACTAGCTACTGCTCAAGACTGGCCTCCGTAGTAGAGCTGTGGTTTTGAAAAAAAGTAAAGAGTCTCCATGACTGTGAAATAGGAAGAGAGAGACCAGGAACAGCTAACAAGGACCAAAACTGCCTTATGACAGGTTTATCTTGATTAGTAGACTAGCCATACCAAAAGAGAAGGATGATCATACATACCTGCTGAGTGAAGAACAATTAGCTGTTAAGTCAATTGACTCCCTTGGATACCTGAATAGTAATACCACTGCTGCTGCATTGTGAAGCAGGAATTAAAGAAGGCTGCTTCTCTTCCAGACAGAAAATTAACCTCCCTGTTTAAGATACCCCTCTCCTAATTTGAGGGGGAGGAGGGTGATTTATGAGGAAAAATGCTGTGGTTTACAAGTAAATATGGAATATATCAAATTCTTGGGTACCCAATATGAACTTGAAATTACTTACTGTTTGTTAATTCTTTATTTTCGCTGTACAAAACCACCTGACATCTGCATTTAAAACCTAGTTTCCTTGCTCCAGATTCTGAACAATTATGTTTGAATCCAAAGATCTCACTATAATTTCTTTTATGATATGAAGTATCTATAGATACTCTAGGACAAGTTTTTGTTATTAATAAAATGTTATATTTAAATTCAGTTTGACCTCTGTTCCCTCAGCTTGAACGTCGAAATTTTGTAAAATGGTGTTGATGTTTGAGCCATGAATCTTATTCTACAGTTTGGATGCAAGCCAGCGTTTTGGTTGCTTTACTAGTCACAGCATCATACTGCAGGCTCATGTTCATCTTGTGGTCAATGATGACCCCCAAGTCTTTCTTTTCCACTGCTAGCCAGCATAGCACTGCCAAGCCTATAAGGGTGCTGCAGGTTTTTCTTCCCAAGGTGGAGAACCTTGCATTTGTCGGTATTAAACACCATCAGGTTCTCATCCGCCCATTTGCTGAGCCTGTCCAGATCAGCCTGGATCATTCGCCTGTCTTCTGGCGTGGATGCTTTGCCCCAAAGTTTGGTGTCATTGGTGAACTTGGCCAGTCCGCTCCTGACTCCAATGTCCACATTAATAATGAAGATGTTGAACAATATGGGTCCAAGGACAGCCTTGAGGGACCCCACTGGTCACAGGACACCATGATGAGTGACTGCCATCAATTACTACCCTCTGGGTCTGACCACGGAGCCAATTTTCCAGCCAGCGTATCATGGTGGAGCCAAGGCCACAACTGGCCAGTTTCGCCAAGAGGTGATCATAAGATACCAGATGGAAGCCCTTTTTGAAGTCAAGATATATGACATCAATCTCTTCTCCCTTGTCTAGGTGATAGGTCACCTGGTCATAGAAGGAAATGAGGTTGGTCATGCAACAAACCTGTGCTGGCTATCCCTTAGGATGTTGGCATTGGTCAGTCCATTAAGGTTGGCCTCTTTAATAAACTTTTCTAAGACCTTCCCTGGGATGGATAGAAGTCAGGCTGATGGGCCTATAGTTAGTTGGATCCACTTTCCTCCCTTTCTTGAAGATAGGCACCACATTGGCCTTCTAGTCTTCAGGCACTACACTAGAGCACCAGGAGTTTTCAAAGATCCGTGCCAGGGGCTGGGCTACGATGCTCGCCAGCTCCTCGAGTACCCTGGGGTGTAGATTGTCAGGGCCGGCTGACTTGACGGAATCCAGCCTCTCAAGGTGTTCCTTCTCGAGGTCAGTATTTATGGAGGGTAGGTCCTGTGGTGGGCATGGGCGTCCGATCGGACTGATGAAAGACTGACACAAAGTACCCATTTAATAGGTTGGCTTTTTCCTGGGCATCAGTTGTCAGTTGCCCCATCTGGTTCAGCAGGGGTCCAATGTTGCCCTTGCTTTTCCTCTGGCTCCCCACATATCTGAAAAAGGACTTTTTATTGTCCTTGATGCTCAAAGCTAGTTGGAGTTCAGTTGCAGCCTTGGCTTTCCTGGTTTGCTCCCTGCAGGACCGGACCAGTGCAGAATAATCCTTCTTGGAGGTGAATCCCATCCTCCATCCTTTTGTAGGCCTTTCTTTTTAGCCTCAGGAGGTCTGCTAGGTCCCTGGAGAGCCAGGGGGGGCTGCTGTGTCCTCTTGCTGCCTTTCCTCTGAGATGGAATAGACTTAGCTTGTGCATTGAGGGTTGCTCCCTTGAGGAGCAACCACTCTTCTTGAACTCCAGCGGGCTTTAAACTAGGCTCATTGGGGGAAGGGGGAGATGAGGGTGGAGGATATATCAGACTGCCAGACCAAACAGCACCCACAACTACAGCCCAGCCCAGACTGATGAGGGAAGCAATCAAACAGGTAAGAGAGAGGGGCCAGGGTAACGCTGGGACTAGGGGGTCAGCACACACACCCACAGGAGGCCTCAAATGCCTCTACACAAATGCTCATAGTATGGGCAATAAGCAGGAGGAACTCACCGTCCTGCTGGTTGACACCAGCCCGGACATAGTGGGGATTACGGAAACGTGGTGGGATGAAACGCATGATTAGGCGGTCAATGTCAAGGGCTATAGGCTGTACAGGAGGGACAGGATAGGAAAGAGGGGTGAGGGCATGGCGCTCTATATTAAGGAGGAATACACATCCTCGTTAATAAGCAAGGAGCCAGGGGAGGGGCACTCTGAAGTGCTTTGGGTTAGAGTACAAGGCAGTTGAGAGGAAAGGGACTTAATGGTGGGAGTCTACTGCAGACCTCCCAACCAGGGAGAAGAGCTTGACCAGGGATTCTCGGGTCAGCTCACAGAGGTAGTGAAGGCTAGGGATGTGGTAGTCATGGGGGACCTGAACTTCCCGGACATCAGCTGGGAAGAGTAGTCAGCCAGGTCTGAACGCTCACGTAGGTTCTTGGCCAGAGTGCAGGACCTCCATCTAACCCAGGAGATGCACAGCCCCACCAGGGGGGATGCCTTGTTGGACCTAGTGCTGGCCACGGGTGATGACCTGGTGAGGGGGCTGCGAGTGCTCGACCACCTGGGCGACAGCGATCATCACCTGCTGGAATTCACCATCCAGCGCAAGGTGGCAAAGGCCTGCAGTAAGGCAGCAGCCCTGGATTTTAGGAGGGCAGACTTCAACGAGCTAAGAAGGATAGTTGGAGAAGCGCTGAGGTCCCGTGGGGGAGAGGAGCCAGGTGTCCAAGGAGAGTGGTCGCTCCTTAAGGAGACAATCCTCCAAGCCCAAAGGAAGGTAATCCCAACGAGGATCAAAGGGAGCAGGAGAGCACACAAGCCTCTGTGGCTCACCAAAAGAATCCAGGAAGGTCTCCTTGCTAAAAAGGAGGCTTATACCCAGTGGAAAGAAGGGGTCATCACCAGGGAGGGCTATTCTGTAGTTGCTCGGGGATGTAGGGGGGCAGTTAGGAAGGCCAAGGCAGAGATGGAACTGGGACTGGCTTCCCAGATTAAGGACAATAAGAAGTCTTTTTTTAAATACGTAGGGGGTAAAAAGAAGGTCCCAGGTAATGTGGGGCCCTTGCAGGATGACATGGGTAACGTGGTCGTCACACCAGATGGCAAAGCTAACATGTTTAACGATTTCTTTGCCTCCGTCTTCCTAAGTAGGGACCAGAACAGCCACCTCCCTGCTGGGCCCCCCTCGGGCCCTGGGGGAGGCACACCTGGGCCATGGGTTAGCGAGGATTTAGTTAGGGAGCTTCTGGAGGGGTTGGACATATTCAAGTCAGCCGGTCCGGATGATCTCCACCCTAGAGTTCTAAAGGAACTGGCCGAGGTCATTGCAAGTCCCCTGGCACGGCTTTATAAGCACTCGTGGTGCTCTGGTGAGGTACCGGAGGACTGGAAGAGGGCCCACGTGGTCCCCATCTTCAAAAAAAAGGCAGGAAGGAGGACCCGGGAAACTATAGGCCGGTTAGTCTCACCTCAATCCTAGGCAAGCTGTTCGAAAAAAATTATGCTGGCACACATCCAGGAGGGGCCAGCAGGAGACTGCATGCTTAGGGGCAACCAACATGGGTTCATCAGTGGTGGGTCCTGTCAGACCAACCTGGTGGCCTTTTACGGTCAGATCACCAGATCATTAGATGCAGGGGTAGCAGTGGATATAGTCTTCCTGGACTTCCGGAAGGCTTTTGACACTGTCTCTCACCCTGTTTTCATTAAGAAACTGGGGGGCTATGGTGTAGACACCCACAGAGTCAAATGGGTCACCAACTGGCTGGAGGGCCGCACCCAGAGGGTGGTAGTGGATGGGTCCTTCTCAACCTGGAAGGATGTGGGCAGTGGGGTTCCGCAGGGCTCGGTCCTTGGGCCCACACTGTTCAACAACTTCATCAGTGATTTGGACGAGGGGGTAAAAAGCACCCTGTTCAAATTTGCTGATGACACTAAGATGTGGGGGGATGTGGGAACATTGGAAGGATGCAACAGGCTACAATCAGACCTCGACAGGTTACAAGGGTGGGCGGATGAGAATAGGATGGGTTTCAACACAGACAAGTGCAAGGTGATGCACCTGGGGAGGAACAACCGGCACCACACTTACAGGTTGGGGAACTCCCCTCTTGTCAGCACGGAGGCAGAAAGGGATCTGGGAGTGATCATTGACTCCAAGATGAACATGGGCTGGCAGTGTGGAGAGGCAGTAAGGAAGGCCAACCGCACCTTGGCATGCATCCACAGATGCATCTCGAGCAGGTCCAAGGAGGTGATCCTTCTCCTCTATGCAGCATTGGTCAGGCCGCAGCTGGAGTACTGCGTCCAGTTCTGAGCGCCACACTTCAAGAGGGATGTTGACGGCTTCGAGAGGGTCCAGAGGAGGGCCACTCATATGAACAGGGGAGAACAGGGCAGGCCCTATGAGGACAGGCTGCGGGACCTGAACCTGTTCAGCCTCCAAAAGAGAAGGCTGAGGGGGGATCTTGTGGCCTGTTATAAATTAGTCAGGGGGGATCAGCAGGCATTGAGGGAGTCACTGTTTCCCCAAGCACTGCCAGGAGTGACCAGGAATAATGGGCACAAGCTGGCAGAGGGTAGGTTTAGGTTAGATATCAGGAGGCGCTACTTCACAGTCAGGGCGGCTAGGGTCTGGAACCAGCTTCCAAGAGAAGTGGTGCGGGCTCCTACCCTGGGGGTGTTTAAGAGAAGGTTAGATGAACATCTAGCTGGGGTCATTTGACCCCAGTACTCTTTCCTGCCATGGCAGGGGGTCGGACTAGATGAAACTATGAAACTCCTCTCTCGCTGGGTCATGGGCCCTTAGGTCCTCACTGACCAGCCTCCTGAGCTTGTCAAAGTCGGCTTTTCTGAAGTCAAGGACTTCTGTGTTGCTGACTGACTTGCTAGCTTTATGGCAGATGGTGAAGGTGATCAGCTCGTGGTCGCTGTCACCCAGCTTCCCGTCAATCACTAGGTAGCCAATATTAGGTCATCCCCAGTAGCCAGTACCAGGTCGAGCAGCACTTTGCCTCTTGTTGGCCCATACTCTTCTTGAGTCAGACAGAGGTCATCCACGCACAAGAGGAAGCTTTGCGACCGCTCGGAGTTTGCTGAGTGATCCTCCCATGAGATGTCCAGGTAATTGAAGTCACCCATGACAACCATGGTCCTGGAGCATGCAGCATCAGCCAGTTCCTGGCGAACTCCTGGTCACGCTCAGGACTTTGGGTGGGAGGTCTGTAGTAGACTTCCACTGTTGTGTCCCCTGTGTCATGTTCCCCACGGATTGTAACACAGAGGGTATCCAGTCATCCATCCTGGTCGCCAGTATGGTCACCAATATCAGCTTACAGGGACATGTAGCTTTCCTTAACATAGAGAGCTACACCCCTGCCTCTTTTATCTACACGATCCCTCCTGTACAGGGTACAGCCATCTATACTTGAGGTCCAGTCATGGGTGGAGTCCCACCAAATCTCCATTATCCCTATGATGTCATAATAATTTGCATTGAGCAGGAGGATGAGCTCCTCTTGCTTATTCCCGAAGCTCCTGGCATTTGTGTACAGGCAGGCAAGTGTCCCCTTGGGCTCTTGCCTTGCCCACAGATTGTACCAGGCATGGGGCAGGGGTGGGCTCCCTTAAGTGCCTTGGCCTGCTGGCTTTGCAAGGGTTGCTCAGCAGGCCAGCAGTGGCAGTATTCCCCCTGTCCCCCAACAGGCTTAGTTTAAAGCCCGGTGGAGCAGGTCAGCCAGTCTGGCTGAGAAGAGCCTCCTCCCCAGGGGAGAGAGGTGGAGGCCATCCCTTCCCAGCAGCTCACTACCTCTCTCACCAAGGAGTGGACTGTGGTCATGGAAGCCAAAGCCTTCCCGATGCCACCAGTGCTGCAATCTTGGTTGACTACATGGATCCTCCTCTCCCTCCTCAGCCCATAACCCGAGACTGGGAGGATTGACGAGAACACCACCTGTGCCCCCAGACCTTTTAGCTCCCAAATCGCTGTAGCGCCTCATGACCTGGCTGGGGGCACTCTGAGCTGTGTCATTGATGCCCACATGAATAAGGAGCATAGGATAGTGGTCTGTGGGCTGGAGGAGCTTAGAGATCTTCTCCACAATGTCCCAGATGCGGGACCCTGGGAAGCAGCAGACTTCACGGGCTAAGGGGTCGGGGCAGCAGATTGCCCCCTCAGTGCCCCTCAGGGTGGAGTCTCCCATAACAAACACCTTATGTTTTGTCTTGGGGAGAGTGGGGGCGGTAGCTGCAGTTGAGCCTGTGTTGCCTGCAGGAGCTGGCAACTCAGCAGGCTCTGCTGGAGCAGCAAGAGGTGTGTACCTGTTGCTAAGCTTCAGCAGGGAAGGGGCCTTGGTATGGGCCTTGGGGCCCTTGACCACCATGGTCCAACCCCTGGGCTGGACAGAGTGGGAGGTCCCCGACTCCTCCCATGTTCTGGAGGAAGACCGTGGTCTGCCCTCTGTCTCCTGGGGGAGAAGGGCCTGGCAGTAGGAGTCAATCTCCTGCTCACAGTCCTTGATGGCATGCAGTTTCTGGCCTGTGGCCCGGAGCTCCTCCACCTGGCATGCCAGAGACCCCAGTAGAGAGTAGACCCCACAAGGGGAGGTGTCCATGCTCCTGGGCCCCAGAGCCTGAAAAAGGGACAGGTGTGGAGCCCAGAACCATGGGCTCCATCTGGGTGGAGGCCTCTGAGGACCCTCGGGGTACGGCGCATGCCCATCTTTGTCATGCCACTAGTAGGCTGGCTGCGGCTGGGACCATCTACTCTGGTGGGCTCGCAGGCAGGCCCTTGGGCCCTCCCGTACACCCTCCTGGGCAAACTCCAGCACTAACTTGCATGCTGGGCCCAGGAGCATGCCTGTTTGCGCGGCCTGTTCATGAGGCTCTGGTCGTACATCTCCCCGGGGGGCTGGACAGAGTAAGAGCTGAGGGGGAGCATGACCATCCGCAGCCCACTACCAGCTGACTACTAGATCCCTCCTGACTGGCACATATGAATGGCACAAATTAGAATCATACCCAGGAGATTGCTGTGCTTGTAATAGATTTGACCCATGGTCTATAGAAAACAAAGGAAAGACTCCCCTTTATTTCAGCAGGCTTCAGGCCTTGCATTTTAGGGCATCTTTTCAGTTGGTATCCATGACTTTATTCAAGTGGCAACTGAGTATTTTGAAAATACCTAGAAGCCTGGTTTGATATTATTTCATTGTTTTGTAATTCCCTAACCTTTGCTTTGCTTAGAATATTGAAAATTCCCATGAGTCATATACGATCTCTGCTTCAAAAATTCAATTTCCCAGTTCCTTATGCTTTCCATATAGCTGATCATTTCTGTTTCTAGGCCGCTTAAAGCACTACCTCCTACTATTTCTATCAGCTGTTAAGATGGAAAGCCAGTACCTCTCCCTAGTCTCTACTGTGGATTCCTCTGAATAGCAGGCATTAAATTAATAGCATGCACTTTCACAGTGACAGTGTTAAACAAATCATCATAATTACCAACTGATTTCCTGTATCAAAGTCAGCAAACAAAGAGAAGAAAACACGTAAGCTTCAATTAAATAAAATAGTGGAGAACAATAGAGAAAAAACATATGTGCAACAGCTGGAATAGAATGCAGAGGAAGCCGCGCAAAGAATGGCTTTCTCCAAAATGCATCAAGGCAACAGCGATATCAAAAGCTAAGAACTGTTTGGTTTTTTTTTGTTTTTTTTTTACAGACACAAAAAGACAAGCTAATATTATGTTCTCATTACCAAGTAGCGGTACAAGCCTGAAAATAATTTCTGCTATGTTCCTAAAAATATCCAAGATAAGTAAATAAGCATCTGCTGATGTAACTTTAAAGAGAAGTGGACCTATTGACTTTAAGCATGCAAATTAGCTTGATATAAGTTAACACGTATACAAAGTACATTGATAAGTCAGGTCCTAAATTAATTGGATAGTCTGATTAACATAATGTAAATCAATATGATTCACATACTTTGGGAATGGAAAATAATGTATAAACACAATAATCACTTCCAGCCACTAGGGTGATTATTGTGTTTATACATAACTGTTTAAGTTTACGATGTTGTGATCACTATGTTTGTTAAGTGGCCATGTTCGCCAATCAGAAAAAGTTACACAGAGTTATGTAACAGTTACTAGGCAGACCGTAGTTGTTTTTCTGCCATCAATGTAAGAGATAAGTGGTAGCTAGAACTTTCCACAAGGCGGAGTCCAGCGTCAGTCAGTCAGTGCCATGGGCCTATCAAAAGGTGCCTCATGCAATCACACCACCGCACGTCACCTAAGCTATAAAAGGAGCCTGCACCTGATTGTCAGGGTCCTTTCTGCGTCTAACAGACTCGGAACGATTTATGGCAGATTATTACGGACACGGCTCAGCCTTCGGAGTGGCCAACCGAAGGAGGACGCAGAGCCCCGCCTGATCCCGGCGACCTGAAACCCCAGAAACTACTCACCAGCCAGGTTCATCGGTCTTGCGCACCATTAGGACGCGTGAGGCGTGGTGAGTTCTAGCCGCTGCACGGCTACGTTGATAGTCATTAATAAAAGCTACCAAGCCTGTTCACTGTTCTCCCACCTATTCGTGATCTGTAGTAAGCCCAACCAGGGAAAGATCCTGCAACATGGCGTCACGAACAGGATGGTCGGCTGCAGATCACGATAGGGATGACCAGTCACGGTGTCAGGTTTGTCCTTGGGCATCTGGCCATCAGACGACCAGAAGCTCTGATGAACTGTGGGGTCATTTACAGTTTCACCAGACCCCCAGCCACGTGGATAACGAGGGCACCCAGCCATTCTGTGTGTGGCATCAGTCTGACCCCCGCCGCCCCTGGGAAGTTCGCTTAATGGGCCGAGCATTAGGGTGTGTGCTGAGGGACTCGAATGTGTCATTCGCTGTCCCATCAAACCAAGATGTCCCTGATGATTGTGTAGCAGTAGCCAAAGAGCTTCCCTCGGGTGACCAGCAAGATACTGACCCCTTTCAGGATTGGGACGCTTTCACGAAAATGATAGTGGCTCTGACAGGCGAGAAGCGCTGTACAGAGGGGGTGAATCTTTCTCAGTTTGTTATCCCCAGCGGCGCAAGTCACCGGAGGTTACGGGGAGTCTTCACCGCTGTTGGGGCAATAAACGATAAGAAAAAGGGGAAGAAAGCGGAGTGCTTGCGTGCATGTTTAGAGGGTTTTGCAGCCACGCTTGGGAGCCTTAATGATTATGAAATGGCGCTGATCACCATCAGCCATGTGGCGGGAAGAAATGACTCTTCCTCTGGCGGCAGCCATGAGCACAACGTCTTTGAGCCATTACCCGCCACCTCAACGGCACTGCCTAATACTCCGCCCCCACCACCTTATCCGGAAGGGAAGGCGCTGCCTTCGGTGGTGACGCCACTTTACCCGCCCCTCCCTGACCCAGGGGGCAGGGCCCAAGCAACGCCTCCTACGGACACCACTCCACCAATGCCCAGCCCCTTGCCGATCCCTCCGCTCCAAGCCCAGCCTGTTGAGATAGTAAAGACTTGGCAAGACGGAGATGGGAATCTCAGTACTGAGTGGACCACCCGAGATTGCGACCACGGCGAGATGAACGAGCTTATTAACAGGACGGCAAGACAAGAAAATGAAACCCCAGCGCAGTGGCTCGGCCGATTAGTATTGGAATGTGGCCAAGAGACATTCAGCCAGCGAGAAGCCATCAGTCTTGTTACGCATGGAAGTTTCAGTTTGGGACTCCTTCCCAGTTTGACTGTCCTGGAAACTGACAACACGCCGTGGCCTATCTCCCTCTCAGCCTTGGTTGCCGGTGCAGTACATGAAAAGCCACACCAAGTCCACGAGGGAGCTCAACTCATTCCCGCCCCACATTCGCAGCCATTCGTCCCTCGCAGGAGCTGTTTATCTCTCCTTACCCAAGCAGCGGATCACAGCTTCATGCGTGCCTCTCACAACACCAGCATGTTCGAGTGGCAGCACTGAGAGTTCCCATGAACTCACCAATTCGGCAACAATGTCCACCCATGGTGGGGACCATCCTTTCCTCGGCGACTCCTTAACACAGTCACTGGAATCAGCGATGATGGCGGTCCAGAAATTACACGTCCTTCACATACACCAGTTGTTTGTCACGACCCGTGGCCACAGAGACATTGTAAGGATCCCCTTCAACTCGAGATCCCTCCAGTGATCCTTCAAGCTACGATTGATATTTACACTGATAACCCGGAGATGACGGAGGTCCAAACCAGCTCTCTTCATAATCAACCCCTCTCGTCACTGTACCGCTTTCAGCATTGGCGACGTCAACAGCAATGGTGTGGAAAACCAGAACTAGTGTGCGCGATAGAAGTCACCCCAGTAGTGACTGCTGCACATCACAAAGAGCAACGCCAAACACTGAACCCTACACAAGGGATCCCATGTTGTTACCCTGAGCATACACCTGAAGAGCGTGCCTGTTTCAGATTCCTGCTAAATCAAGCAGGCATAAAAAAGGAGGTCCTCAGAAATTTAGATGATGACACCCAGAAGCAACTGGCAACTCAATTGGGATTTCAGTTCCCACAAAAACCAAAAAAACGAGTAGGGGCGGACGCCGGCCATGAAAAGGAAGATGTCGCCAATGAACTGAGTTGAGAACCCTATCGTCTTCAGATCAAAATTTTGGTGAAGCTTCTTGCTTACCCATTAGCACTTGACAACTAGATCCCCGCCCCTATGCTACCATTCCCGTCATCTATCCCACCATGGGAGAACGAACTCCAGTGTGCTTTTTGCTGGACACTGGAGTGGAAATCACCATAATTGACTACACTGTCCCGAACCGACCCACAAACCACATCATTTATGTAGCCAGCATCAACACCACCACCACAGCTCCATTGGTTAAGGTACGTCTCGGTGACCCACCCATAGTCATCGAGGCTGTCTTAGGCAACCAATGACTCCTAGGAGTGCACGAGATATGTGTCTTAAACCTGAAAAGCAAGGTTTGCAGCGTTCTCCTGGTTCGCACCTCAGTGATGGGACTACTACCCCCATACATACCTCGACTCAAGAACCCTACAGTTTCCCCATGGAAATACGTTCCCATACAGACCAAGCTTCAGCTTATTCCATCGCTAATCACCCTCTTAGACCGCCTCACCGCCAAAGGGAAAATAGAACCAATACTTCATAGTCGCTTCATGTCCCCTGGCTGGGGAATACCGAAACCGAAGAACCCCACCGAAGCCCGCTTGGTGGTAGATTATCGCCAAACCAACAGGCATTCAGACCTCATTCAACTAGTACTAGTGAAGATGCTCCCAGATATCCAAGCCGACATTTCATAGATTTCATAGACATTAGGGCTGGAAGGGACTTTGGGAGATCATCGAGTCCAGCCCCCTGCCCAAAGGGCAGGAAGTCAGCTGGGGTCATAGGATCCCAGCAAGATAAGCATCCAATTTACTCTTGAAGGTGTTCAATGTAGGTGCTTGAACCACCTCCGCTGGCAGACTGTTCCAGACCTTGGGGGCTCGGACAGTAAAGAAATTCTTCCTTATGTCCAGCCTGAAACGGTCTTGCAGGAGTTTGTGACTGTTCGACCTCATCATCCCTTGGGGCGCTCTGGTGAACAAACGTTCCCCCAGATCCTGGTGGTCACCCCTGATAAACTTATAGGTGGCCATCAGATCACCCCTGAGCTTGCTCTTTTCCAGGCTAAAGAGCCCCATGGCTCTCAGCCTGTCATCGTAAGATCTGTTTTCCTGACCTCTGATCATGCGCGTGGCTCTCCTCTGGACTCTCTCAACTATGGCTCACGGAAGTTGGTCAGCATGTACCATTGATTTGTCCAACATGTTCTTTAGTCTCCCTCTTAATGACAAAGCTGGAATCTTATGTATGGGAGTACAAGGTCGAATTTACCGTTGGAACATTTGCCTTCAAGGGTATTCCAACTCACCTGCCTTAGCCACGCAAGCCATGAACAGCTCGTTGCGATGCTTTAAGCACCCCGACGATGAAGGCAGTACCCAGGTATTCAACTATGTTGATGACATCTTAGTGTTGGGAAGTAACCCCGGACACGTCAAGCTCACTGCCAATCAAGTAGTTGACCATTTACGCCTAGAAGGGTGGGAGGTCAACATTGCAAAGTCAAACCTTGAACCATCTGTCACGTGCACGTTTCTTGGAACAGAACACACACAAGGAGGCTGTGTAATGTCGCCCGCTTCTGTCCCAACTCCACCGTGGAATATCAGCTCAGATATGTCCCCTACACCAAAACAAGCTCAGCAGTTTTTGGGGCATATCAACTGGTTCCGGCATCATATCACACCTGAGCACTTACCTGCCTTGAGCACACTCCAGAGTCGCTTGCGTAAGAAAGTCGCCAAGCACAAGTCGTGGACACAACGCAACAACCATCGCATCCAAGCCCTGATTGATTCTGCTACTACTACCTCGCTAGTACCTTTTGGACCTACGACACCGCTTCAACTTACTGTTGGGTGGACACCCACTCACTTGTGGATCACAGCCCACACTGCCGACGGGAAGCTAGCAATTTTCCTCAACCGAGCCCTCCATAAAGAACAACATCGCTACGGTCACCTAGGCAAGCTATTGTTAGCTCTTCGCCTCCCACAGGAACACAACCTACACCATGGGAGTGGAACACTAGCCGCTCCCGGTGTCACGTTGCTCCCCATCATCGATCCCGAGCGGACTCTGAGCGACTTCCATGGAACAGCGGCAACATGGTATACTTTAGTCACAAGTGGTCAGTACGCTTGGGTAAATTGGATGTACCGTGACAGCACAACAGTCACCCTGAACCCCGAGCAACGTCGAGTGTTACACGGTACTTCCCTTCCCAGCAACTTCGCTAGCGACGGAACCTCCCGATTTGGAGGGGGGCATGCTTGGAAGTGCACCCTCTGCGGTAAGAGCTCCATAACATGGATTAACCCCCCGGCCAACCATTGGCTAATGCACCAACACCTACGAATGCCCAGGAGATGGAGCTAAGGGGAGCCAAAGCGGCATTGTCACACATCGCCAATGTTCACGACCAGACTCTTACCCCAGTTGTTTTGGTACTAGACTCACAATGGATTTGTAGCATGTTTACGGGCATGGCCGAACCCGAACAATACTCAGATGAATGGGACGATATCTTCACCATCATCGAGTGCATGCAATACCCGCCAATGGTTCATCATACCCGGTCTCATCAAAACGATACAGACCCACTCCAAACAGTGGTTGATGCAGACCTGTCTCTAGGCCCAATGCTAGCAGAGGAGTTCACTAGCATTCACACTGCTGAGCGCCAGATCGGTAGCACAGCGGACGCAGGAACATCCAGAAAACCCGTGGGCGATAAATATCTCAAGTGGTTACACGACATGTGGGGACACCCAAGAATACGAACCACCGTAAATTGATACTGCAGTATCGGAGGATGGAAATGCTCTGCTTGAAATGGCCTACCAGGCCCCCGAGACTGGGAACGCGTCACCAAAGCTTGTCAGCAATGCGCCCGGATTAAACCCCAAAACCACAAGTATCTCAAAGGAGCTTACAACTCCAACCAGTTCCAAACTGGAGCCTTCTGGCAGGCCGATTTTGCAGGACCTCTGCCGGGAGCCCGTCAATACCCTAAGGCACTGGTTGTCATCGATCTTGGATCCCGTATGATCGGTGTTATTCGAATGACCAAGACGGATGGACCCCGCTGTGTCCAGGCCTTCTTACAGCAGTTCTCGCGATGGCAGATACCCGCAGAAGTTCAGACTGACAGAGGACCCCCATTTAACAGTCGCTGCATTCAACAGTTCTTTACCACCCACAACGTCTGTCATCATATGCATTTGCCATATCATCCACATCGAACGGGGTTGTAGAGCGAACGATAGGCGAGCTAAAGCGTAAACTCCTCTTAACCCTCCAACGCACTGACTTCAAGGGCTGGGACTGCATATTATCTGAAGTCCTAATCAACTTAAATGCCGACAAAGCCCCTTGGGCCGCGTGTACCCTCCAAACTCGAAGAGGATGGCAGCCGAACTTTAAACCCCTGAGACCTTGTATGGGTTGCCTTTCCCACTCCAACGCCCACCAAATATCCACCTGTGTTCCCAGGCGAGATTATCGAAGCTACAGCCCTTGCCCATACTTACAAGCTTCACCTGGTTGATTCATCCGATGACCGCGAGCACTTAGTTTATCTCAATTGGTTAAAACTGCGTAGTGATTTATTGAACTAACATCTAATTATTTTACAGATCAAGTGAACTTCCGAGATGTTCGATTGACAAAATAAAAGAGCTGACACCGAACCTCTCCTTCGCCAGACCACCATGCCATTGCCACGAGACCGGTGGGTGTCACCCCTGTCATTTGCAGGATTATGGGAGAGGCTTGTGGGAAGGTCAAAAGAACCAATAGCAGCTGTACGCCCATCCCGCTGACAGCGAAAGCCTTGGCTAATTTTTCTGATTTACCTTTCACTATCAGCAGGTATTATTTTGATGTGTGTCTTACACCGCGGCATCACCGGACACACGAAGCGGACTCTCATTACATCCCCGTCGTCCATCGCAGACAACCTGTTTCTTTGTACCTTGCGAGAGTGGATGCTACTTACTGGGCACACATCAGGTTCAGTTTGTGGGCATACACCTACCTCCGCTGCAGACAGTCCCTTTAGCATAGCTGTCACCCCTGTTAATTACTCGGATTTATTTCTAAGTTTTGTACGTGTATCCCTCGGTAACGAAACCATTCGCTACCTAGCCTGCGACATGAGTTGTTCCATTCAATTTCTCACTTACACGTGGGAATGGAATGGCACATCCCCAATCAATTGTACTGTTCAAGGTATCCCACAGGATTGTTTCAATTTCACCCATGGACCACCTTGGGGGGCACCACACTCCATTGTGCCCAACCCCGACAACGTTACTCTCCCCATTCCCCCACTCCCTCAAACCGTTTTACGAACAGTGAAAATTGAATTTTCCACTCCAGGCACCCCGTGCTATTGGCCAGGATGTCATACCACCCTGTGCACTTTTAGAACCTCCATGGTGAGGAGGTCTTTTGAGGATGCTGAAGTATTTCACCTATTCCCCGTAAAAGCATTTATAACGATGGGCAGTCACTTTGGTCCACCTGCTCATCGCGCTGCATTCAAATTCATTACCAGATGCTTTAGCCCACATCTAAAACTGTTATTGGCCCTCTTTAACAGTAGACACCCCCCACCAATAGCACTAATCCCACCTCCCCACGATACTATGTTCTATTGTCAACAAGACGAAAACTCAACCCAAGCCGTTCTGTACAGTCACTTTCCCTATCATTTCAATGTGTGTTGTATTTTGGTCCAAGTTATGCTATGCCCCTATCAGTTTTCCAGTGTTACCCATTGGACCGCCCCGCTTACATTTCCCAACCATGTCCGGAGCACCCACAATGTGATCCCCAATGAACAAATTACAGGTGTCATGGGGGAGTCAAAATTCTTGTCTAATATGACTGAAACTGAGCACAGAAAGTTTACCACTGGGTGGACCCTGTATGGCATGTTTGTTACTGGAGCCTCCACCTCGGCATTGGCCATCCAGCAGCTGCAAACTCTGGAATTGCTAGCCAGATTGGCCAATAGTACGGCGGACGCTTTGGAGGTATTCAACCGGCAGTTGCAGGATACTTCTAAGGTTGCCTTCCAAAACTGCCTTGTGTTGGATTTCATGTTGGCCAAAGAAGGTGGGTTCTGAGCAGTGCTTAACCTCACTGCACCAGACGAGACCTGTTGTCTCGTTATCTACAATGCTTTGGAGCCCCTTTCTAGAGCCATCAATCAAATCTGAAAGGTAGCTGAGGATACGCGTACAATTGTCCAGACCCCCTTTAATTGGCTAGCTGAAACGTTCCAATCCGCATTTAACCTCCGGCTTTCACCATGGTTGGAAAATCTACTAACTCCCCTATTTACCATTCTAATTGTTGTATTGATAGCATCCTGTTGTGTTGGTTTGATCATTCATTGCATTCGTCGTCAAATTACCTCGGCTATGCAGGTCACCTACTATGAGTGCCTTCCTCAAACGAATAACACTTGCCCCAAAATACAAAGTGTACTGTAATATTGACTTGGCAGCCTAATCGACCCTTGGTTTTGTTGATTGAATTTATTCACTTAACTCATTACAGTTGGTATTACGCCGCACCATTCATTTGTTTATAACCTCCTTAGCAGAGATCAAACGTGTTAAGTCTGTTTTGGTATCTGTTGTAAGTTTTTGGCTCACATGGCCGGGGGGCATGTTGTGATTGCTTTGTTTGTTAAGTGGCCATGTTCGCCAATCAGAAAAAGTTACACAGAGTTATGTAACAGTTACTAGGCAGACCGTAGTTGTTTTTCTGCCATCAATGTAAGAGATAAGCGGCAGCTAGAACTTTCCATAAGGCGGAGTCCAGCGTCAGTCAGTCAGTGCCATGGGCACTGATTGAAAGGTGCCTCATGCAATCACACCACCACATGTCACCTAAGCTATAAAAGGAGCCTCCACTTGATCGTCAGGGTCCTTTCTGCATCCAACGGACTCGGAACAATTTACAGCAAACTATTACGGACACGGCTCAGCTTTCGGAGTGGCCAACCGAAGGAGGATGCAGAGACCCACCTGATCCCGGCGACCTGAAACCCCAGAAACTACTCACCAGCCAGGTTCATCGGTCTTGTGCACCATTAGGGCACATGAGGCGTGGTGAGTTC
Organism: Crocodylus siamensis; assembly: GCF_052110815.1. Classification (NCBI taxonomy): domain Eukaryota; kingdom Metazoa; phylum Chordata; order Crocodylia; family Crocodylidae; genus Crocodylus; species Crocodylus siamensis. The sequence goes on along the minus strand of NC_143400.1, from coordinate 64,357,881 downwards.
TAGCCGCTGTGCGGCTACGTTAATAGCCACTAATAAAAGCTACCAAGCCTGTTCACTGTTCTCCCACCTATTCGTGATCTGTAGTAAGCCTGACCAGGGAAAGATCCTGCAACACAACTAATAGTAAGATATTTAAAAAGAAGATATTATTGCCTTAGAAAAATGAAGACTATTATGGTTCAGCGTAGATCTTTAAAGGATGCAAATTTTTTTTAGGAAATCATTGAGATGTTTTCAGTTTCTACCTGAATTTCCAACACTTAAACAGGGCAAATAAATAAACTCTGTAACCCACTTACTCAAGCCACTAGAGTTGGTTACTCTATCAAAACAAAAAGTTCAGCTGTAATATAGTTGACTTAAGCTGTCCTAATAAGATAATCAAATTTAGCAAATGTAAATGAAAGGAGATTATTTGGATCTCTACTGAATTCTGTATATAGTAATTTATGGATACCTGGCTATGAAATTATTTCAAACGCATGTAATATGAAACAAATGTACAAAAACAAAGCAGTATGGAAAATCAGCTGCTAATAAAATAAGAACAAATGTTCTTTTTTATAGTTAAATTTTGCTAGAATAAGACTTAGAGTGCAAACATTGCTTGGGTATTATGAAAATGAACTTCATGTGATGTATTTATCGACAAAGAGATTCAAAACGCCATGTTATGTAGAGCTTTACTGATTGCCTTATTTAAAAATTATCTTTTAAATTTCTGTGTTCTTAAAAGTAATTATTGGAAAGACTGCTTCAATGCTGACAGCTAGTTTTGGATACAATGGTGTTTTCTTTTTAGTTTAATTATTATCATTTTTAATCTATTGCTGAGCCATTGTATAAACACAAAAATGAAAGAAACCAAACAAAAAGGAAAAAAAATTATAAGAAATTACAGACTGCTACAGACAGATCAAGTGTGTGTGTGTGGGCAGGGGCAGTTATAAATAATTAATAAGATATTGGTTGCCATTAGATGATTGCTGGGGTGCTGGTATCACTGCCTAACCCTTATACTCTTTTTCTGTAGGCATCATCGGAAGAGAGAGTTTTAGGAGAGATTTGAAGGTAAGGTATAATGAGGTAGATGTTTATGGACTGGGACAGCACAGGAAAAAAACATGAAAGTGCCTGTTTGAAGAGTTATCAAAAAACTTGTGGTGCTTTGCATAACTGGTGGACTGGAGGTGGGAGTTTAATTGTGCTTTTGATATAATGGAGAGGTAAGAGCCAACAGGGAGGAGTGCAAAGACAGGAATGCAAACCATCCTGCTAAAATGGTCTTTTTGCATTCTCACCAGATACGTTTGGTGTTCACATTTATCAAAGATCATATTTATCAAAGCCAGAGAAAAAGATGCATCAGTTTTCTAATGAACTTATAATTGCCAAGACCTGACCTGCATTTAATGAGTAGAAACTCATGAGTTTCAATACGAGTGGAAATGATCAATTTCATGATAGGCACTGGAAACCAGGGCGGTTTTAAAAGGTGAAGGTAAAAGCACAGACCCACCTGAAGCCAATGGCAAATCTCCCATTGACTTCAATGCTGCAGTTATATCACTATTTCAATGTTAAAAAAATATGTTAATCCATTGCCCACCAAATATAATATGCTAGCATCCTAGGCATACTGCAGGATGCATTTTCTCTCATATTTGGAGCTGGGATACAGTGAGGCTTTGAGACTTTAGGGATTTTATCCATACTTGATATTATATGGGTCTGACTGCTCTTTTGGGTCTTGTTGCATAGAATCATAGGGCTAGAAGGGACCCTGAAGGATCATCAGGTCCAGCCCCCTGCATGAGCAGGACAGACATCTGGGGTCAGATGACCCCAGCCAGGTGACCATCCAGTCTTCTTCTGAAGACCTCTAGGGTAGATGATTGCACCACCTCTGCAGGGAGCTTGTTCCATAGTCTAGACACCCTGACTGAAGAAGTTTTTCCTAATGTTCAGCATGAAACTGTCTTCCAGGAGTTTGTGATTGTTGTTTCTAGTTTTCCCCCAGGGTGCCCCAGTGAACAGTTGCTCACCGAGACCCTGATGTATGCCTCTGATATACCGGTAAACTGCAATCGGGTCCCCCCTCAGCCTTCTTTTCTCTAGCCTGAAGAGTCCGAGATCCCCCAGCCTCTCCTCGCACGGCTTGCCATGCAAGTCCCTGATCATGTGGGGCGCCCTTCTCTGGCCCCTCTTGAGCTTTAGCACGTCCTTGTTGATGCGCAAGGCCCAGAACTGGATCCAGCTCTGGCCACACCAATGTTGAGTAAAGTGGGAGAGTCACTACTTTGGATTTACTGGAGATGCATTGATTGATGCATGCCAGAATTTTATTGGCCCTAGTGGCTACTGCATTGCATTGCTGGCTTATATTTATGCTGGGGTCTATTGTTACCCCCCAGATCCTTTTCATTTGTAGTGCTGGTCAGGTTAGAGTTGCCCAGCCTGTAGGTGTGCTGGGGGTTCTTCCTTCCCAGATGCAGCACTTTGCATTTCTGTACACTGAGCCTCATCTGCTTCTGTTCTGCCCAACATGCCAGCCTGTCTAGGTCTGCTTGTATCTGCAGGTGTGTCCACGCAACCCCATATCTTGGTGTCATCTGTGAACTTGGCCAATAGGCTTTTTTCACCCTCTCATTCAGGTCATTGATGAAGATGTTGAACAGCACGGGGCCAGTACTGACCCTTGAGGTACGCCGCAGCCCACATCTTGCCAGGATGACACTGATCCATTCATTTGGACTCTCTGTGTCCTACCTCGCAACCAGTTTCACACCCACTTGATGGTCCCACAGTTGAGCCCATTATCTTCCAGTTTTCTGATCAATATCTTGTGGGATACTAGGTCAGAGCCTTTTGTGGAAGTTGAGGTATATGACGTTAACTGCTTTTCTCTCGTCCAGGTGATGAGTCACCTAACCACAGAAAGAAATGAGGTTGGTCAGACGAGACCTGTCAGCGATGAAGCCATGCTGGCTGTAATTCAGTATCATGCCTTCTGCAAGTTTGTCACATATAGTCTCTTTGATGAATGTTTGTAGGATTTTCCCTGGACTAGAAGTTAAGTTAATCGCCCTGTAGTTTCCCGGGTCCTCATGTGTCCCCTTTTTTGAAGATGGGCACAACATTGGCCCTTTTCCAGTCCTCTGGGATTTCCCCACGACTTTTGGAAGACCTTTACCAGGGGCTCTGTGATTACTTTGGCAACGCTTGTAGCACTCTTGGGTGGAGTTCATCCAGTCCTGATTATTTGTATACATGTCATTTCTTTAATTGATTGTATACCAGTTCTATGGCAATGGTGGGAATGGTGTCAATCCTGCCCTGCTCATTCTGTGTCCTACCTGGCATGTCGTTCCCCTTGGTCTTGTGAAAGACCGAGGCAAAATAGTCGTTTAGGAGTTCTGTTTTTTCCTGAGTGGTAGTGACCAGATATCCTGAGGCATTAAGCAGCGGCACCACACTCCTATTAGTTTTCCTTTTACTCTCTATGTAGCTAAAGGGAGGACTTCTTGTTCTCCTTGATTCTTGTAGCTAGTCTTAGTTGGGTTTCTGCCCTAGCTCGCTTAATCTGGTTTCTACAAGTGTGGGCCATTGTCAAATAGTCTTCCTTAGAGGCTGTCTCAGGCTTCCACTATTTGTATACCTCTTTCTTTTTCTGTAGGAGGGCTTCAACTTCCCTGCATAGCCAAGGGTGTTTTGTTTTGTTTGGGTTTTTTTACCCTTCTGCTACTTTTTCTCTGTAGGGGAATGGATTTTCTCTGAGCTTAAGGAACGACCATTCGTCTCATGCTCTATTTACCTGTGGTCCAGGGCATTCTCTACTAGTGACTTGAGCTCATTAAAATTTGTGTTTTTGAAGTCTAAGACTTCAGGATTGGTATCCGTTTTATCCTCCCAGGAGATGTCTGGGTAGTTGAAGTCACCCATGACAACCATATCCTGTGCGCGCACAGCCTCCGTTAGTTCATGGGTGAACACTAGATCAAGTTCCTCCCCTTTGTTAGGCGACCTGTAGTATACACCTACAGTCAGGTCTCTCTCACTGTGCCTCCCCCGGAGCTTGACCCAGAGGGTTTCATGATGTTCTTTGGGGCTGACATCAGCCTGTAGGGAGGTGTACTGCTCCTTCATATAGAGGGCAGCACCCCTACCTCTCTTCCCTACCTGATCCCTTCTGTGAAGAACATAGCCCTTTAAGACTATGCTCCAGTCATGAGAGGAGTCCCACCAGGTCTCTGTGATCCCTACTAGGTTATAGTACCCAGTGGAAAGCAGGAGGATTAGGTCCTCCTGCTTATTCCCCATGCTGCTGGCATTGGTGTACCAGGCATCTAAATCCTCTTATTGAAGTCACTAGCTGGCTGTCGTGTTGAAGGGGAGCTGTTTTCTCAGCTCCTGTAAGAGTGGTTTGCTTGATTTCATTGTCAATGGAGCTTTCTTGTATATTGGTTCCCAGGTAGGCTCCGGTTAGCATTTCCCCATCCCCCTGTGATCTTAGTTTAAAGTCCTATCTAAGAAACCGGCCATCCTGGCCAAGAAAAGGGACTTACCTTTCTGCATGAGGTAGATAATGTTTCTTTCCAGGAGCCCTCTGTCCTTAAAGTGGGTGTAGACATGAAGGCCACTGTGGTATATTTTGCAAACAATACTACCTCCATCCTCTCTTCCCAGCCAGAATAACTGCCTGGACAAACAGCGGGGAATAAGGCAATCTACATCAGTTGTGGCCAACCTTTTTGATGGGTGTGTCCCAAATAAGCCCTGCACCCAGGGTTTGAATTACAGGGAAGCTTGTGGGGCCTGAGGCCCCCACATAAGAGACAAGAGCCCCCCTGGCAGCCAAGCAGAAACTGCTGTTTAGTGCTGGGGGGAAGCAGCCCCTCTCTGTCATTGCTGTCAGGTACTTTTGGCTACAGCCACCCAGAGCCCATGCCTGGGCTGCTTTGTGGCTTCTCTCTGCTGCCACTGCTGCTGTCACCACCTTCCCCCTCTTAAGAGTCAAAGTGCAATTCAAACCCTGTCTGCACCCTTCCTGGGTGCTACTCTGATCCCCCTTTCTCTGTACTGCTCTGCTTTCTGCTGCTTAGCTGTGTCCCCTGGCTGATCTGCTGATCTGATTTCTGCTTCCTGCCCTATCTACTGCTCAGCTGCCTGTTCCCTCCCTGATCTTCTGCATGCCACACAGAGGCTGCCCACTCTACTTACAGCACGCATGCCATCTCTTGGCCACCTGATCTATATAAAGGGGAGAAGTAAATTTGTTGTTTCCAATTAGGGTAATAAGGAAGCAGGGAAGAAGTCTAAATTTTTTTTTTAATATTTAATTTTTTTTAACAAGGATGAAAGATAATTACTGTCAATTGGCCTTAAAATGTTAGTATATTTCTTGAGCAGTCTCAGTACCATATATATGCATTGTAAGAATTTGTCAGCTTCTGCAGGAGCATCAGAAAAACTTCCAACTGTTGGTTTGAGCAAAGTCTCAGAGGAGGCTCTCTGTGAAACTGTAGATAGAGATATTTATAACTCCTGAATCCAGTTTGGTATCCACATGTTGATTTTGCATTTAGTACATGGAGATCTTAAATTTGGTAGGGAGTAGACACCACATGACAAATCGAAAAAGCACAAGAAAAACACAGCTGAACAAGACATTAAACCAAGTGATATAAGAAGACAGACCCTAACATCATTACTGGCATTAAAGGCAAGGGTGACAAATCACCTGTTCCATTTACTGTTAACTGAAGCCCTGAACAGATGGAGGCTTAAGAAGCTTACAAGTAATAAACTGTTTATATATGAAGCCCCCAAACTCCTATTTCTACAGTTTTATACCCTCATCAGGCACAAGCTTGACAGAGAAGGGTGGGTCAGGCTGAATAGACTGATATCTCACTATGGATGCTTCAAAATAACACTTCACAAGATTAACATCTTGGACACTCCCCTGTATGAATGCAGTGTCCAATAAACAGCACAGCACTTACTTGAAAACTGCAATCTTTACAAATGCCCATATGGGGCAGATGGAGTCCATACATTGAGCAGTAACACCAGACAGCGGCTCACAGATTTGAAATGTGATGTCTGACACCAAACAAACGACAATGACCAGTAGAGAGCGGGGAGAAAGAGGCAGGGACTACCCCCACATCAGGCAAACCCTGGCTGGGGTCTGGGGCCAGGAAGGGGAATTAAAACCTACTTCCCCCAAGTCCAGAGCTGCCATTCCCTGCAAAACTTACCGGAAGTTACTGCTGGCTGCCACTGTGAACTACACATCACAAGTGGAGTGCCCAAGGGGTCAGTCCTGGGACTGGTTTTTGTTCAATATCTTCATTAACAATCTGGAAGATGGGATGAACTGCACCCTCAGCAAGTTTGTGGATTACACCAAGCTGGGGGGAGTAGTAGATGCACTGGAGAGTCGGGCTAAGATTCAGAGTAACCTAGGCAAATTGGAGGGTTGGGCCAAAATAAATCTCATGACGTTCAACAAGGACAAGTGCAAAATCCTGCATTTAGGCTGGAAGAATGCCATGTACAACTATAGCCCATGGACTGACTGTCTAAGCAGTAGCTCTGCAAAAAAAAAGCACCTGGGGGTTACAGTGGACATTAAGATGGATATGAGTTAGCAGTGTGTCCTTGTCGCCAAGAAGGCTAACAAGATACTGGGCTGCATTAGCGGGAGCATTGGGCCCCGCACTATAGAAAGGATGTGGACAAGTTGGAGAGAGTCCAGTGGAGAGCAATGAAAATGGTTCAGGGGCTGGGGCATATGGGGAAACTTACACACATGCAGGGAGACTCCTTTGATGCACTGTAAATCCAGTGCATTGGAGCAGACTTGATTAATCCAGTCTGCTGGAGTGCAGAAATTGATGTTCCTGCAGCCTCCAGAGTCGTATGTATCAGTGTTCCCATGCTGAAAAATGGCAGTGGGGTGCTTTTAACTAAAGCTTGTCGAATGAGCTTTAGTTCAAAGTACCCTGCCATCACTTTTTCAGTGTAGGGATGCTGATGCATGTGATGCTTGGGCGCTTTAATTAGTGTGGCTCGGTTATTAAAGCACCTTCCCCCCCTTCTCCCACAGCACATCTATAAACACTCATGGCTTATGGGGAAAGGCTGAGGGAACTGGATTTACTTAGTCTGGAGAAGAGAAGACCGAGAGGATTTAATAGCAGCCTTTAACAACCTGAAGGATGGTTCCAAATAGGATGCAGCTAGACCGTTCTCAGTGATGGCAGATGACAGAACAAGGAGGAATGGTCTCAAGTTGTACCAGGGGAAGTTTAAGTTGGATATTAGGAAAACCTTTTGCACTGGGAGGGTGGTAAAGCACTTGAACAGGTTACCTGGAGAGGTGGTGGAATCTCTGTCTTTGGGGGTTTTTAAGGCTCGTCTTGACAAAGCCCTGGTTGGAATGATCTAGTTGGGGCTGGTCCTGCTTTGAACAGGGGGTTGGATTAGATGACCTCCTGAGGTCCCTTACAACCCTAACTTCTATGATTTTATGATTCTGCTGTATAGTTTTAGTCTGCATGTTATGATTCTACTGAGTAGTGTCATCTACATCGTTTCCATGAGGACATTTAGTGAGGTAAAGCACATTTTGAGAGAGGCACATGTAGGATCCATGGATTCTTATGAGTTTGTTGTTGGGCATATTAATAGTTGCAAACCTGTCAACCTCCACTCTTACATCTATTGTTAAGGCATGGCTGTGTGCCATTTTATGTCTGTTAATCTGTGAAGAATTTGCTTCTGATCATGGAGTGGGCAAGGTTAGGGGGTTGTTTGAAAGGCAGGAGTGGGGAGCTAGGAATATTTCTCCAAAGGTCTGATCTATTTTAAATATAGGCTGTAACTATATTTAACTTATCAGTTAATGTGTAGGGTGGCAGGTGAGCACCAAAACAGGGTGTGTCACAGGGGATTTTCTTTTTGTATTGTAGAAACAATGTTTTGGGTCGCTCTATTTCTCTTGCCTTGTATAAAGTCAGATTTCAGCTTGGTAAGGTAGGTGTTGCACATATTCTTTTTGGAGCAGATGAAGTGGTATCTGAGGGCCTGGCTGTAGATTACAGCTTTTTTGGTACATTTGGGATAGAAGTATGGTAAACTGGATTTTTTTGTATATAGTAGTTTGTAGGGTGCTATCCTGAATACAGATTGTAGTATCTAGCAAGCTGATGTTAGTGTAGTATATAGTGTAATAATATTCCAGAGACAATTTGATATTTCCTAGAGGACCAGCACAGCTTTGTCACTCCAACATTAACAGAACTATTTAAGAATTTATGTTTTTATTAAAGATCCTAACAAAGGTGAGTGAAAGTCCATGTCTTCAGCCTTTTCAGCTGGCCAGCATTGGACGTCTATTACTTTATCTGAAATATTCTGAATAAAACTAGAATGCTTATTCTTTTTGTTTGGACCCAGAAAGCATAATGTGATTATCTAGGTAGATAGCCAACTATGAGAATCATTATGGATTACATAAATATACTCATATTTTTAGTTCTAACCAGTACTGCTGGCATGATAGTTATTGGAAGCACTGCATTTTCTTTTGCTTGAAAACAGTTAAGCGGTTACAAGATTATATACCACAATTAAGGAAGGACCCCACTGGGAATCTTTACTTAACAGTTATTTAGTTAATCAACCATTCTTGTACTTAACCACCTAGTCAGGTCTTCATACTAGAAGAACACTTGGATGAAAATAGAAAGACTAAATGATGTAGAACGTCAAGGAATAATTATGATGGCATATTTAACATTTTATTGCATTTAAAGTCTTCTCACAGTTATAGAAGATAATGTCATAATGAAAATTCTAATTTGTTCAAGATAATACACTTACTGAAGTACAGCAAAAGATTAACAGAAACTATCTACTTTAATATTTTAATAAAAGAAATAAAGAATTGGAGGGAAGAACAACTGCAAAACTTCCATGGTGCAATATTTAATAAAAATATTTAAAAATACCAAAGTATGAAATACTGTAACTAGATAGGGCAGGGTTGGGCAATTATTTCAGCTGGTGGGCCATGTAATGAGTTTTGGTGAGCTGTTGAGGGCTGCGCACAATCTTTCAGAAGATATCATTTTCACAAATTATAGATAAAAAAACCAAATTATACTAAAATATCTTATAGTAGATATTTGATTTTTTTTTTCATTTCATTTAAAAAATCATGTTTTGTTCTGGCTTATTTTGAGTAGTGTATATAGACACAATTGCATAATAGCTCTAGACACAATTGCATAATAGCTCAATATAAAGTCTTACCCTTGTATATTGAGGGGCTGGGAGGGTTGGTGATGGTGGGGGTATTGCTAGGCCCCAGGAGCCATCTGGATGGGGTGGGAGGCAGAGGGCATGTGCAGCAAACTTGCCCAGATAGTGCTGTACATGTGTAAGGAGATTCCTCCCTCCCTCATCTGGCTCATGGCTATACTCATGGTATTTCTCCCCTGCCTGCTCCTGCCCAGGGCAGCCATGCTGCACTCCCACCTGCATCCATCCTGCACCTGCTGATGGCACCCACCTGGCCCCAGCCATGGCCAGCATGCACAGGGTGGCTGCTGCAGCTGCCTGGGTACTTCTCAGTGTCCCTGCACCCCCAGTGGCTTCTCCTCCTGCCCTTGTTCCACTGCAGCAGGTGAGGGGAAAGTTGCAGCTGGGAGGCTCCTGCCCCAGTGTGTAGGGTTTCAGCTCCAACTACCAGCCACCTTTTTCTTCTTCAGCTACCTGCAGGTGGCTGCTCATAATGCCAGGTAGCCGTGCTGGGGCAGGAGCCTTCTGGCTGCAGCCCCGCCCCCCACTCCCCAAACAGCACAGCAGGGACAAGAGGAGGAGCCACTGGAGGTGGTGGGGGATGGGGGCTGAGCTGAGCAGTATCTGACAGCTGCATCAGCAGCAGAAGTAGTCCTGCTGGGAATCTGTGTACTGGCTTGGGGTAGGGCCAGGGGTGATGCCATCAGCAGATGCAGGGTAGGTGCAGGTGGGAGTGCAGTACAAGCTGCCCTGGGTGAGAGTGGGTGGGGCTTAACCCCCTACAGAGTGCTGTGGGGACAGCTGCAGGGCAGATGCAATCAACTGGTGGGCTGAATCTGACCCATAGGCCATATTTTGCCCACCCCTGAGATGGGGAATAATTGTGAGGATGGAAAAGAAATATTTGATTATATCCAAAATAGTAAATCTAGAAAAAAAATAATAACCTGAGGAAAATAATGAGACTGCTGGACTGTGAGGTGATAAAGGAATGATGAAGTACACAGTAAAGATGTTGTAGCTTTCACCATCGAAAATGCTGAGGCAATATCTACCTAAGACCTATTGTATTCAGAAAAAAAAATAAAGCAATGTTAGAGACTGAAGTGTCAGAAAAAGGGAGTATTGGAACAAAGAATACATTAAAGAGAAACAGATGGTATTCATTCCAGAAACTTGAATGCAATTAAAAATGAAGTGGCTGAGCTGTTAACAAAAATGTGCAACCTCTCAGCAGAAACTTTTCTGTTATACTGGGGTGGGGTACAAATGTTGAATGCAAATGCTAACAGACATTAGGATGATCTTGGGAATTACAGACCTTGGAGAATTAATGTAGTACTAGAACAATTTGTGAAACAGGGACAAACTAGAGTGGCTGGATAAAAGAAATCAAAATGCAGGAACAAATGGTCATTTTTATACATAGCAAAAGGTTAACAGTAAGTGGTTCTGAGTTAGGACTGATTCCTGTATTGATAATTCAAAATTTGTGGCAGCTATCAAACTTCCTGGATCATGGTGTATGCATGAGGGCCACCCAGACCTTTGATGCATATGCCTGGGTAGGAATTTTCAGAGGAGTGGAGGCTGCCCAGACCTTTCATCCTCCCTTTAGGACACTGAGACAGAATCCAAAGATTCTGTGCCTCCATGGCTGTAGTTGTAGAAGTGTCTGGGAATCAAACCCAGGTCTCCCTATTGAAAATAAAGACAAAGATGACTATGAAGAAATTCAGAAGGACCTTGCAAAACTAGGTGAGCAGGCAGCATAGTGGTAGAAGAAATTCACTAATAATAATTACAAGGTAATGTACCTTGTAAGGAATAATTTGATTACACTTATACATTCTGGGGCTATTATTTTGTTGCCCGTTGTCATAGCTCTTTTGAAATCAGGAGAAGTACAGTACCTCAGGACTTCCCCCTTTAAAATAATCACTAACTCCAATTCCCTTGGCATCATTGGGAAGGATCTAGGCTTTCCATTTCCCATGGAAAATGGAGAAAAATGTGGATTTCACCCTGTACCTGAGAAAAGATGGATTTTTCATTTTAACGGAGAAACCTGTGGATATTGCACTTTTGCAAAGAGCTCTCTGTAGGCTGGCAGAGTTCCAGCCTACTAGGGGCTGGGGGGAGTGGGAAAAGGGTGGTCAGGTGGGGGGTGCCATGTGCATGTATATATACATGGGAGCCAGACAGCCTGGGGAGCAGCTCTTGTAGGTAAGTCTATGGGGGGAGGGGAGGAGGGAGATGGAGGCCCCCATAGGGAGGGAGGGAGTTGGGCAGGACTGGGGCTGGGACTGCTGCCCAGCCAGGGGATGCATGGGGTTTGGGGCCAGAATGTGCAGCTGCAGGGCCCCAGTGGGGAGCAGGATAGGGCTACGGGCAGCTCATCTAGGGGGCTGGTTCCCTGCCACTGTATGCACTCCCAGGGAGGAAAGGGGGACCTGTACCCCCAGATCTGTGTGTGAGGCAGGGGCAGGTGCAGTGCAACCCAGCATGGCAGAGCAGGGCCATGTGGGGAGGCTTGTGCCACTGCTGATGAGTCCCTTGGTCACCCCATGGCAGTGAGGGACACAACCTCGTGCTGCTGCCCCTGCTGGTGCTGTGCTGGCAGGGAACGCTTTGCCAGGGCAATGCGGAGTTTGCAATGGTGGCAGAAGCAGCCCAGCTAGGCTATAGAGGCCCTGGGGGAAGGCAGCAGGGTGGGGAGTCTGAGCCCACAGCAGGCAGCCTACCTGCATGCCCTCCCCTGCCCCGCACACAATCTGGGGGGCATGGGTCCCCTCTGCTCCCCCAGGGGTGTTCACAATGGTGGGGAGTCAGCCTCACCCCCCTGTCCCCAAGCCCACAGTGGGCAGGCAGCAGGGGAGGAGAGCCAGACTGAGCTCTGCTCCACTGCAGCAGCTGCTGTTTCCTACAGGTGGCAGCAAGGGCTCGGACACTTTTGCAGGGGGCAGGGGACTGCAGACCTGGGTCCCTGGCTCCATAGCCCTGGCAGCTGGGGGCCATCTCTGGCAGGTGTGGGGGGGTGAGGGCTGGGGAGCTGTGGGAGGGGTGAGGGGCACCAGCAGGGCTGTGGGTGGGGGGCAAGGGGCACCAGCAGGGCCAGGGGACTGTGTGGGTGAGTGTGGGATACCACTGGGGCTGGGGTGCCAGCAGGGATGTTAGGGGGTGAGAGGTACTGGCAGGGTCAGGGCTGGGGGGCTGTGGCTTTGAAGTGAGGGGCCTGGACCTGCATTTTGTGAGCTAAGGGGGTAGGGAGAGCTCTGATTTTTCCATGATAAAAAACTCCAAATCAAATACCAAAATTTATAGGTATTTAGATTTTATTTTATTATAGTAATTGAGGCCCTGCTGGCTTCCAAATTGCTTTAAAATGGTATATATATCAAGAAACCATTGTGTTCAACTGATACCTATATACATCTCTATCTCTCTCTATATAGTGGATTTTCCTTTTTGATCACAGATTTTGGAGTTTTAATCAGAATTTGTGATTTTTTTTTTTTTTATCAGAGAATTTGTGATTTTTTTTTTTTTTGTCAGGGAAAATCGGGATCCCTGGTCATTGGATACATACTAGTGTTATATTTAGATTGACCTAACTAATGTCAGGTCTGTCTAAATGCCTGAGGGTGCAGGCATTCACAGGGCTTAAATTGACTCCAAAATGGCATGCCTGATCTAAAAAGAGTTCAATTCAATTCAATTTATTAAGAATTCTGGCTAAATGCTATGTTCTCAAAGACACCACAACACACACATGACCATAATATAAATGAGTTTGAACAAAATAACCAAACTACAAATACTATACTAAAAATAGAGCCCAACAACATAAAAACATTATTCATATAAATATGGTAGTAAATCAAGACATGAATCTATAATATTGTTATATATAGATCTAGAATTGAGACAATAAAATCAAATCTAATATTAGAATGTATCACTCAAACAGTAATAAAGGATATTTAACTCGAATCACCTCAGTCTTATAAGTAAAAATTTCAGGACAGTTTACTAAATTTGGATCTGTTTGCTTTAAAAGCTGGATTCATTTCTCTCTGTTTGAAAAATGTATCAATTTCTGCAAGAATGGTATTATATAGGTGGTTCTTACGTCATTATATAAAGAACATTCTAAAACATAGTGGATAATATCTTCCAAAACTCTTAGACTGGGCAACATCTTTTAGCCGTTGGCATGGAAAATCTATGTCCAGCCAGAACAGCTGTGGGCATCTGTTCAGTCCTGAGTCTAGTCAAAGAGGATTGCCATTTATTATTGAGATCCAACTGTAAATACCTTTCTCCCCCCCTCCCCCTAATCTAATTTCCAAAGAATATAAAGGGGCAACACGAGTAGCCCTAGCCACTGCAAAATCATTCTGCCTGGCAATGTCTTATATTCTGTGGAAAACCTGAACCTTTTCTATGGGGCGGAAAGATCTTTCATTATCTTTGAGATGGGATACTATCTCAAAGGACAAAAGTACAGGAAAGAAAAGCTAACCAGGGTGATTGGAGAGGAGGGAATTATTAATATCTTTTATGCACCATAATTTAAGCAGACAAGATGGTAAAACAGGCAGGATTTTAAATCAAATTCCCACCATTCTAATAATAATTCTAATAATAATAATATTAGTTAAAATAGAATCCATTCCCATCTCTAATCTCAAAAAAGATGTAGGAGTTGTGGGAGGAAGAGTCCTAAGAAACGTGTTCTGAGGTATGGCTACATCATACTTACTAGCGGCATAACCCCATACTTCAGCGCCATATAAGTTCTGAGAGCTTTATATGCTGATATAGGAGCTCAGACTGATCGTCCTGCTGTGGCTTCCTAAAATGTCTTTATAGCCACAGCTGATTGGGCTGCCTTAGTTTTAACTGATTGAATATGATGTTTCCATGATGGAGAAGCTGTGAATAACACACCCAAATACCTACAGGTTTTGCCAACTTCAAATCTAGTTCCCCCCCCCGCCATATTCCATGGATATTTCATCAAACAACTTCCCAAATACATTGGTTTGGATTTATCATAATTTATCTAAGTTATTTTGTCCACAAAGATGCTCAAAAGTTCTAATTGCTTTCTGTAATCCAATAGCAGTACTTGACAGTATAACAGTGTCATCTGTGTATATTAAAATAGGGATCAGGGTTGCTAATAGTTTTGGGGGATGAAAATGTACATCCTGAATATTTCCAATAGTGTTATTCATGTAAAGGTTAAATAACAAAGGGGCCAAAATACATCCTTGTCTAACCCCTTTTTGTATGTGATTTTTTTTTTCTGTAAGTTCACCCTTTCAAGCCCCTCCTAACTTGGGCCCATGTATGTTTATAATATTCTATCAGCAAATGCAAAAGAGAAGGGTCAATCCCATAATTTATCAATTTCTCCCAAAGTTTACTTCTATGTACACTGTCAAAAGCTTTTGACAAGTCTACAAATGCAATATACAGTGCTGATTTGTGCATTTGTGTATACTTATTTCTCAAAAATTTAAGAATAAATATGTTATCAATAGCAGAATATCCATCCCTAAATCCAGTCTGATGTTCATGTAATGTTTTCCCTTTTTACTCATGCTATGAGATGATATAACAAATGGCACCCAAAATTTTTAGCTGAAACATCTATCAAACTTATAGGGCAATAAGATTCTGGCTTATTTTTTAAACCTTTTTTGAAAATTGGTACAATAATCTAAAATGTTCACCTCGGGAGGTGACTTTAGACCGAGTTGGGTTAATTTGATCTAAAATGTATTAACCTGGTCTAGTGAAGACTTGCACGTGTTCACAGCACAGCTTGGGGGCTGGGAAAGCTCAGCAATTTGCCCCAGCCCTGCTACCACCATCTGGCCCATTTTTAGGTTAAGATGTATTAAAGTAAGCTGCTAAACCCAAACCAGGTCCTGCGAACACTTATTCATACCCATTATAAACTACTCAATAAAAATGTTTTCTCAATGCAAATTTGCAGCTAAACAAGCAGAAAAGTTCAGACATAAAAAGGGTGAGAGAGATGGTAAGAAAATAATACTGGAAATATCATTCCATTATAGAAATTAGTAGTACATCACTATTTAAACTCTTTAAATAAGGGAAACGGGAAAGACTGGAATGATTTAAACTGGAGAAGAGAGAAAGTAAAGAAATACAGTTTACTATCCAATAAATTATAAAGGTATGGTAAACCTGTTACTTTTTCTAACCCAAGCCCATTCAAAATTGAAAGGGAACAAATCTGAAACTCATAAAAAGATTTTTCACACATTACATGATTAACCTGTAGAAATTACTCACTATTGTCAGTATATCACTGAGGGAAAGAGCTTATTAGACATAAAAAGTATAATTAAGTATTGCATGAAAATATCTGCAACCATATTAAGTTAAAATTTTAACTAAGCACTTGTGCATCAGGAAATATTTCCAGATGTTAGTAATTTCCTCTATAGATTTGATACTCTATAGTTGCTTACTGTGAAGTTTGTTGTTCCTCCATTTGAGGCATCTCACACCAGACACTGAAAGAAACAGGAGATTAGGTTAGAAGTGTTATTGATCTAATCTGATAAAACAGGGGTGTTAAAGATAGGGTTTATGAACCAAATCTGGCCTGTGGAGCCCTATTAGTGGTGCTGTCTGTGGCACATGCAGACCTGGATCTGTTGCTTTCTGCTGGACTCTCTCCATCTTGTTTGCATCATTTCTGTAATGGTGGGCCCAGAACTGGACTCCAGATGTGGCCTCACCAGTGCTGTATAGGGGGGAATAATCACTTCCCTTGATCTGCTGGCAACACACCTACTAATGCAGCCCAGAATGCCGTTAGCCTTCTTGGCAACAAGGGCATATATTCAGCTTACTGTCCACTGTTATCTCAGGGTTCTTTTCTGCAGAGCTGCTGCTTAGTGTGCGAGTCCCCAGCCTGTAGTGGTGCATGGGATGTTTTGCCCTAAGTGCAGAACTTTGCACTTGTCAATAATGAATCATATGAGATTTCTTTTGGTCCAATTTTCCAATTTGTTGAGGTCTCTCTGAATTGTAGCCCTACCCTCCAGCATGTCTACTACTCCCCCCAGCTTAGTGGAATTGGCAAACTTGATGAGTGCATCCCATCTTCCAGGTCACTGATGTAGATATTGAACAAAACTGGCCCTGGGACTAACCACTGGGGCACTCTACTTGATACTGGCTGCCAACTAGACATTGAGCCATTGACTACTATCCTCTGAGCCCAACCATCCAGCCAATCTTCTGTCCACCATCCAACCCCATACTTCCTTATCTTGCTTGTGAGAATGTTGTGGGAGATTGTATCAAAAGCCTTGCTAAAGTCAAGGTATATCACATCCATTCATCTTCCCACATCTACAGGGCCAGTCATCTCATCATACAAGGCAATCAGGTTGGTCAGGCATGACTTGCCCTTGGTGAATTCATGCTGACTGTTTCTGATCACCTTCTCCAAATGCTTAGAAAAGTATTCTTTGAGGACTTTCTCCGTGATTTTTCTAGGGACTGAGGTGAAGCTGAATGGTCAGTTTGCAGTTTCCTGGATCCTCCTTCTTCCTTTTCTTTAATATGGGCACTATATTTACCCTTTTCCAATCATCTGGGACCTCTCCTGATCTCTGAGTTTTCAAAGATGGTGGCCAGTGGCTCTGCAATCACATCAGCCAACTCCATTTTCAGCATCTTTGGGTGCATCATGTCTGGCCCCATGGATCTGTATATGTCCAGCTTTTCTAAATAGTCCCTAACCTGTTCTTTTGCTACTGTTGGCTGCTCACCTTCTCCCCAAATTGAGCTGCCATGTGCTGTAGTCTGGGAGTTCACCTTGCCTGTGAAGACTGAAGTGAAAAAGGCATTGAGTACTAAAGCCTTTTCTGCATCCTCTGTCATTAGGTTGCCTCCCCCATTTGCTAGCTGCAACTCCAGTTTCGCTTTGGCCTTCCTGATTTTGTCCATGCATGTCCAAACAATAGTCTTATACTCCTCCCTAGTTTGTCCAAGTTTCCACTTCTTTTAAGCTTCCTTTTTGTGTTTTAGCTCACGAAAGAGTTCCCTGCTAAGTTAAGCTAGTCTTCTGCCATAGTTGCTAGTCTTCCTGCACCCTCAATTTTTGGGGTTTTTGGGGTGGTTTTTTTAGTTTTTTAAAGTACAGCCAACTCTCCTGAACTCCTTGCCTCCTTAATTTGCTGTATTATGTATGAAATGCAACAAATTAGGAAAAAATACTCAAAATATGTTGTTTCTTTGGTCCTGTTGTTAGAATTAAATGTATATCTCTTTCATATTCATAAAAAATTGGCCTTCTCAAACATCCTGACAGTGCATTTAATGCTTCACTGAAAGTCATCGCTACATCTGTACTGATGTTTATGTGAGTGAACATTTCCACACCTGAGTTAGTTTTTTTAGCTAGAGTTAAAAAGTATGCATTGCTATGAAATAAGAGCTCTGTTAAGAGAAGCAACTCATCAGCATTGACAATCTGTCACAGTCGAGGAAGTTTGTCTTCCCTGATTGTCTTATTTGTGGGGCCGAAGATGGCTGACAAGACCAATCCAGAATCGAAGGGTTCTGTTGCAACTCAGGTATTGATTCAAGGCAGGGTGGATGGCTCTGGATTCCTGATTTGGTCCACGATGCACTATTTCTGCTGCTCCGGCTTTTACATGTCCTGTTGTTGTGAGATTTCAAAGTACTGAGCTTCTTGAAGTAGTCTACTTCCATTTGGGGCAGTCTTGGGTGATAGTGTCCCATGAGTTGATGTTAATGTTGCATTTTTTTTTCCAAGTTGTCCTTGAGGATGTTCTTGAAGTGCTTTCTCTGTCCTCTTTTTGAGTGTATGCCTTGATTGAGCTGGCAGAGTAAAACTTGCTTTGGGAGTCTGGAGTCAGACATCCAGATGATGTGGATGGCCCAGCAAAGTTGATGTCAAATGATCTCTGCCTTGATGCCTGTGGTGTTTGCTTGTGAGAGGACACTAATGTTGGTGTGTTTGACTTCTCACTGGATTTGAAAAACCTTCTGTAGGAAGCATTGATGGTACTTCTCCATCAATTTGAGGTGTCTCCTGTACATTGACCATGTCTCAGCTGCATACAGTAAGGTGTAGGGATCATGTTTACTTGACAAATCATGAGCGTGGTTTTGGATCTGATGTTTTGCAGTCTTTGAATATCTGATTCCTCAGTCATCTGAAGGCTGCACTTGCACATTTGAGGTGATACTGGATATCTTTGACAATGTCAGCCTTCTCAAGAGAGGACTTCTGAGGTATGGGAAATACTCCATGTTCTGCAGAGTCTCACCATAAATCTGAACTACCAGAACTTGGGGACTGCTCATTAAGAGCTTGTTGATGGAGGATCTCAGTCTTCTCAAAGTTAAGTGTCAGTCCTGTTTTCTTGTATGCCTCAGCAAAGATGTGGATCATTGGTTGAAGGTCTGCTTTGGAGTCAGCACAGACTACAGCACCATCAGCATACTGGAGCTGAATGCTTGAGTTCAGGGTAGTCTTGGCTTTGACTCAGTCAGCTGAGATTCAATAGATTACCATACATTTGGTAGTTTAGCTCTACTCTGACTCAAAGTTTGTTCGTGGTCACATGTAGCACTGCAGTAGAGAACATCAAGAAGGATGTTGGAGCTATGATGCAGCCTTGCTTAACTTCCATCTTAACCTCAAAGGGATCTGTGATATATCCATTACTTAGAACCACTGCTCGCATACTGTAATGTTGCACGTGAAGAATGGTGAGACATTTAATCTGGTCCAGATGCTTCATCATTCTTCATCTGCTTGATGAATTTCCTCAATTTGCCAAGAGTTGGAGGGATTCCAAGATTGTCTGTGACTGGGTGTCGCAGGATGGAACTGAAAACATTCTCATCAACAACAGTCTTAATTAAGACTGTCTTCAAAATGCTCCTTCCATTGATGGGGACCCCATTTCCTTGATCAGTCCACCATCCTTAACTTGCAAGGGGGTTAGTCTCTCAGTGTTCAGACCATAATGGATTTGGTGGCACTAAATAAACCATGCATATTGTGAATGCCAGCAAGATGTTGAATCTCCTTCACCTTGTCCTCCCACCATCTGTTCTTTATATTGGGGGTCCTCCTTTTGAACTCTGCCTTGGTTTGTTGGTGATTCAATTTCCTTTGTTTGGAGTTGGTGTCATTTGGCCAAGCACAAAAGGCCTTTGGTTGTGGTCGACTAACTCTTGGACCTCCCAGTCATTATCATCAAACCAGTCTTGATGTTTCCTCTTAGTGAATTCAAGTGTTTCTTTGCAAACACTGATAATGGCAGACTTGAAGTCACCCCAGATGCTGCTGACATTCTCCCATTGTTGTTGATTGGAATTCACCCATTTTTCATTGAGTCCTTTGACACTGACCTTCATCAGCATTGCTTCTGCTGCAGCCATCATTGGGAGCTAGTTGGAGTGACATAACCAAGGGGATGAGTTGGTGATCGGTCCAGCAATCATCAGATTCTACCATAGCTCTAGTGATGTGGACATCTTTGCAATCTTAGGCACCATTCCTGACATTCAAGCCTCTTCTGACTCTGGCACTGAAATTGCCAAACAGAGTAAGTCAGTGTCACTCCAGAATACCAGAGAGGACTTGGTCAAGGTTGGTAAAGAACTCCTCTTTGGTTTCATTGGTGGTGTCAAGAGTTGGGGCATACATACTTCTGACAGTGGTATACTGGCTCCCTACCAACTGAAGACAGAGAACCATGAGGCACTCATTAAGCTCAACAGGGAACTTGAATAGGTTTATAAATTCATTTTTAATGGTAAAGCCAACTCTGTGAAGTCAGTGTTCTCCTTCCTGTTTACCCTTCCAGAAAAGGGTATAGCTGCTTCCTTGTTCTTTGAGTTGCATGTCTCCTGCTCTTGCTTAGTGTAGTAATGTCAGTGTTGTGTCACCCGAGTTCTCAAGCTATGACTGCAGTATGGTACTCTGGGCATTCACTATTAGGATTATCCATGAGAGTCCTGATGTTTCAGGTCCTGAAAATGATTGCATATCTTTGTTGATTTTGCCTGCTATAAAGGTGATTCCACTGGATGCAGATATTCAGTCAGGAAAAGGGTGGGTGGGTAAACTGTTTAGGGCACCTTTTCTAGCCCCCTGCTCAGGTGGGGTGAGCAGAGAGGATCTAAGTTACAGCTGCTGAATCACACTCTTGCCAATCCAAGTGCTAGGTGACCTTGTAACTGCCACCTTCATGCCAGTTCATGACTAGGAGCTTCCACAGCTCTCAGTCTTGCTCCCATTGCCACTAGGTGGTCACCAAAGGACTTGAAAAGGTGTGCTAAAGCCATTTTCATGGCAGACATCTGTGCATGATTTCTTTTACCATGGAGAGAATGGTGCACATCAGCTTTGATTCAACAACAAGGAGGCCAAGATAATTGGAAATCTTATTCTGCTCAAGCCTTCATCCACCTTCACAGTCATTGAGATTCTAACATCATCTTCTGCATACTTTACCACTGAAGACTTGTAGATCCATGGCTGGAGGCTGGATAGGTTTATGATAGTAGACCCATGGCTGGGGGTTGGATAGGCTTACCAGATCACAGCACCATCAGAGGATATGTTTGGCTTTTCAGGAGGAAGCACATTGCCACCACATCCTGGTGGTGCTGTTGCTGCAGGCTGCAACTGCTTATTCATCAGAGTTAATCCTGATTGTTTCACAACTAGTCTTTCCTGAAGGTCATTCCACTGTCCACCATCTGTGGACATACTGGGTAGCAGTACAGCTCTGCCACCAGTGAGAAACAAATAATAGACAACCAAAATATAAAAGGAAGGATAGCTTGATTAGTAGACCATCAAGACCATTAAAAAAGGAGAGAGGGTGTAGAGGGGACCCAAGGTGAGTGGCCATGCCAGGTTGGGGCCCAAGTGCTGCATGCTCAATGGGTATCCTGCTCCCCTATTTTCATATCTTATCTACCACAACTTGGTGCAACTGCAAAGGTGTCAGGCGGTGTTACCCAATTGTACAGGGTTCACTAAGATGGGTGTCGGTTACAATGTCTAAGAGTCTTCTGTGGGGCTCTACCTTCCCTATACCCCACCTATTTCCCCTTGGGTATTCTTGTTGTTTCTTGGAATAGATGCCTGGCCCTGCTAGGCAGAAGGGTCCATGACAGATGAAAACCACACCACCTGGGGTCAGCATGCATTGTACAGGACTTGGCTGGATCCCTGCTACAGGATCATTAACACCTGTGGAATGAAGAGTTTAGAAGTAATCAGGTAGATTATAATGAACCATTTAGTCAACTGAGTTGTTCATAGCTGCCTGATAGAAATGCTGTTACCACTGTCAGACAGTTAGCTTTAAACTTTGGGTGGACCAGAAATCAGAGGGGTGCAACAGCACCATTGCACGCCTTTGGATTGACCCCTGTGTGGGCCTAGTCTGGCCTGTGGACCAGTCCTGCGCTGCTCATCCAGGCCACAGGCCCTGATGAATTTTGTTGTTTGTCCTTTGAATTCAAAGACGACCATGACATCACTGGTTCATTTGGTTTCTGTGAGTACATGAGTGGCTCATCAGGCCAATTTGTGCTTTGAACAGTCTGTGGCATGCTGAGCAAGAGATGCCACTTTGGGTTGCTTGATCAATAGCGGACATGTTGCTGTTGAGAGATGTATGCTGTTTGCACTTCTGCTCTGCCTCAGCAGTTCTCCTCCAGTCATAGACTGTAGTTTCAGTATGGATGAAGCTTCACCAGGTGGAATGATCATGAGCAAAATCTTCCCAAGACTTTGGGTCAATGCCACAACATTTCAAGGATGACTTGCGGGAATCCTTGAAATATTTCTTCTGGTCTCCCTCAGAGTACTTTCCCTCTTAGTTCACCATAGAAGATCTTCTTTGGCAGTCACTCATCTGGCATCCTGGTAACATGACCAATCCATCTCATCTGTGATTTCATCAACAGAGTATGGATGCTTGGAATGTCTGCCTATGTAAGAACCTCAGTGTCTGGGACTTTGTTTTGCCATCTTATCCTCATCCGATTTCTTCAAACAGCTCATGTAAAAGTGGTTCAGTTTCATAGCATGGTGTCTGTGCACTGTCCAGGTTTTGCATACATACATCAAAATTGCTAACACAGTGGCTTTGTAGAGTGTCAGTTGTGTTTGTTGACTGATGCCTCTGCACTCCCACACATTTGCACATAGTCTGCTGAAGGCCATGCTTGCTTTGGCAATTCTGGCATTGCTCTAATCATCGATGTGAACTGCAAATGACAATGTCTGGACCACGGGTATAGAGGGCTATACCCTGTACAGGAGGGATCGTGTTGACAAAAGGGGCGGGGGTGTAGCTCTCTATGTGAAGGAAAGCTACATGTCCCTGCAAGCTGATGTTGGCGACCGGCATGGACAGTTAGAGACCCCCTGGGTAAAAATTCATGGGAAAAACGGCACAGGGGACACAACGGTGGGAGTCTACTACAGACCTCCCACTCAAAGTCCTGAGCTTGACCAGGAGTTCGCCCGGGAACTGACTGAGGCCGCTTGCCCCAGGACCTTGGTTGTCACGGGTGACTTCAATTACCCGGACATCTCGTGGGAAGATCACTCAGAAAAATCTGAGCGGTCGCAAAGCTTTCTCTCGTGCGTGGATGACCTCTACCTGACTCAAGAAGTCTATGGGCCAACGAGAGGCAAAGCGCTGCTTGACCTGGTACTGGCTACGGGGGACGACCTAATCGGTGACCTAGTGATCGATGGGAAGCTGGGTGACAGCAACCACGAGGTGATCACCTTCACCATCCGCCGTAAAGCTGGCAAGTCAGTCAGCAACACAGAAGTCCTTGACTTCAGAAAAGCCGACTTTGACGAGCTCAAGAGGCTTGTCGGTCAGGCCCTTAGGGACCATGACCCCAGGGAGATGGGAGTTCAAGAAGAGTGGTTGCTTCTCAAGGAAGCGATCCTCAATGCACAAGCTAAATCTATTCCAACATGGAGGAAAGGCAGCAAGAAGGCACAGCAGCCTTCCTGGCTCTCTAGGGACCTAGCGGACCTCCTGCGGCTAAAAAGGAAAGCCTACAAAGGGTGGAGGATGGGATTCACCTCCAAGGAGGATTATTCTGCGCTGGTCTGGTCCTGCAAGGAGCAAACCAGGAAAGCCAAGGCTGCAACTGAACTCCAACTAGCTTCAAGCATCAAGGACAACAAAAAGTCCTTTTTCAGATATGTGGGGAGCCAGAAGAAAAGCAAGGGCAACGTTGGACCCCTGCTAAACCAGATGGGGCAACTGACAACTGATGCCCAGGAAAAAGCCAGCCTATTAAATAGGTACTCTGCATCAGTCTTTCATCAGTCCCATGGGACGCCCATGCCTGCTATGGGACGGGGAGATCTGGGTGATGGGGATCCCCTACCCTCCATAAATGCTGACCTCGTGAAGGAACACCTTGAGAAGTTGGATACCTTCAAGCCAGCCGGCCCTGACAATCTGCACCCCACGGTACTCAAGGAGCTGGCGAGCGTCATAGCCCAGCCCCTGGCACAGATCTTTGAAAACTCCTGGCGCTCTGGTGTAGTGCCCGAAGACTGGAAGAAGGCCAATGTGGTGCCGATCTTCAAGAAAGGGAAGAGAGTGGATCCGGCTAACTACAGGCCCATTAGCCTGACTTCTATCCTGGGGAAGATCTTAGAAAAGTTTATTAAGGAGGCCATCCTTGAGGGACTGGCCCAGGCTAACATCCTAAGGGATAGCCAGCACGGGTTTGTTGCGGGTAGGTCTTGTTTGACCAATCTCATTTCCTTCTATGACCAGGTGACCTATCACCTGGACAAGGGAGAAGAGATTTGATGTCATATATCTTGACTTCAGAAAAGCCTTTGATCTGGTATCCCATGATCACCTCTTGGCCAAACTGGCCAGTTGTGGCCTTGGCTCCACCACGATCCGCTGGCTGGGAAACTGGGTCTGTGGTCGGACCCAGAGGGTTGTAATTGATGGCAGTCACTCATTGTGGTGCCCTGTGACCAGTGGGGTCCCTCAAGGCTCTGTCCTGGGACCCATCCTGTTCAACATCTTCATTAATGATGTGGACATTGGAGTCAGGAGTGGACTGGCCAAGTTCGCCGATGACACCAAACTTTGGGGCAAAGCATCCACGCCAGAAGATAGGCGGGTGATCCAAGCTGACCTGGACAAGCTCAGCAAATGGGCAGATGAGAACCTCATGGTGTTTAACACGAAAAAATGCAAGGTTCTCCACCTTGGGAGGAAAAACCTGCAGCATCCTGATAGGCTTGGCAGTGCTACGTTGGATAGCACTACAGAAAAAAGAGACCTGGGGGTCATCATTGACCACAAGATGAACATGAGCCTGCAATGCGATGCTGCGGCTAGTAAAGCGACCAAAACGCTGGCTTGCATCCATAGATGCTTCTTGAGCAAATCCCGGGACGTCATTCTCCCCTTGTACTCGGCCTTGGTGAGGCCGCAGCTGGAGTACTGCGTCCAGTTTTGGGGTCCACAATTCAAAAAGGATGTGGAGAAGCTTGAGAGAGTCCAGAGGAGAGTCACGTGCATGATCAGAGGTCAGGAAAACAGATCTTACGATGACAGGCTGAGAGCCATAGGACTCTTTAGCCTGGAAAAGCGTAGGCTCAGGGGTGATCTGATGGCCACCTGTAAGTTTATCAGGGGTGACCACCAGGATCTGGGGGAACGTTTGTTCACCAGAGCGCCCCAAGGGATGACAAGGTTGAACGGTCACAAACTCCTGCAAGACCGTTTCAGGCTGGACATAAGGAAGAATTTTTTTACTGTCCGAGCCCCCAAGGTCTGGAACAGTCTGCCAGCGGAGGTGGTTCAAGCACCTACATCGAACACCTTCAAGAGTAAATTGGATGCTTATCTTGCTGGGATCCTATGACCCCAGCTGACTTCCTGCCCTTTGGGCAGGGGGCTGGACTTGATGATTTCCCGAGTTCCCTTCCAGCCCTAATGTCTATGAAATCTATGAAATGTCCTGCGAAGATAGGTGAAGAGTAATCAACCAAATTTTGTCATGATTTGCCAAGAACACCGTGTCTATGGTTCCCTGATTTTTCCTGAAGCCACACTGATTCTCAGGCAGGAGCCCTTGTTCAATGGGTTGCACAAGACTATTCAGCAGTATTCTGGTGAGGCTTTTGCCAGCTATTGACAGCAAGGAGATGTCTCTATGCTTACTGTAGGATTGTCTATTGGTTTTCCACTTGTACGAGTGGATGCTGGATGCATCTTTGTACTCCTGGGGTATAATTCCTTGGGTCCACATTGACTGGAAGAATTCAATCAATTCCAGAGCCATGTGCAAGCCTCTTGCCTTGTAGACCTCTGCTGGTATAGCATCTGCCCCAGGTACTTTGCCATTTGACAACAGTTTAGCTATGTTAATATCCCTTGATCAACCTAGGGCAGTTGATCAATTGCCTCCTCACCAGAGATCCTGGTTTTCTCTGATTTAAAAAAAAAATCCCCAATTTTTGGATTAAAAACAGTAACCCAGAATCCACATTTTTCTGTAATTAAAATATTAGTGGTATTTTATTTTAATCATGGGGAAAAAGTGATGTTGGGTTACTTTTTTTTAAATCCAAAAATTGGGGATTTTTTTTTTTTAAATCAGAGAAAACCAGGATCCCTGCTCCTTGCTGACTGATGATTGTTGACTGAGGATGTTGTTAAAGTGTTCTGCCCATCTTTGCAGTATCTTTCCTTTGTCAATGAACAGTATGGTGCTATCAGCACTTAGTACTGCAGATGTTCCTGATGACCGTGGCTGATAAATTATCCTCAGAGCATCATAGCAGTTCTTCATATCATTCCTGTATGCATAGGACTGAATCTCGTCTGCCTTGTTGCTCACCCACGAGTTCTGCATCTCTCTGAGTTTAAGTTAAACAATCTTCTTGATGTTGTTGAAGGCTGCCTTCTTAGATTTTGAAGTGCTGTCTTCTAAACAGGCCTTATGGAGCTGATGTTTCTCATTTAGTAGTCTCCCTGTGTCAATATCACTTTCATTAAACTAATATTGATGTTTATGTGTGGTGGGACTGAGGGTGCTGGATGCAGCCAAGTATACAGAGTCTGTGAAGGAGGTCCAATTTTCCTTGATGTTGGAGTTTACATCAATTGTTACTAGTTGGCTATGCAGTTCTTCAACAAATGCCTGTTTCAATGTGAAGACATTGAGGTGTTTTGGGTGTTATTTTTGCCTTGCGGTCATCTACAATGATGTATCTGGATATTCAACTTGGAGGCTTTGAGCCTGTGGTCAGTCCATTGTTCTGCACTTCCCATGGCCTGAGGGCCCTGAGAGAACCATTGATTCTTGTAGAAAATTTGTGGCACATGTATGGGTAAAGTATTGTTTTCACAGAATATTCATGGAGCTACCGCTGATCTTGGCAAATGGGTCCCAGTAGTTTCATGAATATTCTGTGAAAAATGATGCTTTACTGGTGCATGTGTGGCAGGCACCATAAGCAATGGGGGAAAATATTATTGGGGGGGGGTGCTGAGCCCTGCCTGATCCCTCCCGTGGGGCTGTTGCGGGGCCAGCATGTGCTGCAGTGGAGGAGCAGCTATACATTGCTGCTGTTGCTGGTCACCACAAAAAGTTTTGAGAGGCTAAGCCCTGTTAGGCCTGGCCTTCCACTGCCTATGGCAGGCATACACACACTGCCTTCCCCACTGAGAGTCCCCATGCCCTGGCCCTCCAAACCCCGCTCCCCCCTGCTCCCTATACATGCATCCTGGCATGCCCCCAGCAGCCCCTTGCAGGCTGGAAGGCTGCAAAAGCCTGGGTTTCCCCTTGCAGGCTGGAATGCTGCCAGCCTGCAAAGGGAAACCTGTGTTTTCGCATTTTTTTTTTTTTCTGGCACAGGCTCATGACCCTTAACAATTGCGGTGTGGGGCTAATTTCACAGTATCCACGCAGTTCACAAAATCACAATTTTCTCAGGGCCCTAGTCATGACTTCCGCATGAGTTGCATTTAAGTGAGGGAAAATCACTCTGTCTCATCTAGGCCTGTCTGAATCCAGTGGCATGACAGTGTCGAGATATCTGGAGGCATATCTGGATGCAGTGGATGGCTGTTAGGTCCTGCTGCACCTGAACTGATGGCCTACACTGTCCACACAGCTCTTAATGTCTGCCTTCACAGCCGGGGAGATAAGCATATCTTCTCAGCTGCCTGATCCACCAGAGAAAACTTCCCAGAGGGAGCCAGGTGTAGCTGTTCACTCTGGTCTACAGTCTGGCTCTGCCCTTATTTTTATTTTAGGGTCAGCTCTTCTAGCCATTCTCTGCCAAGGCGTAATCTGCAAGGCAGCAGGAGCTGGGGTATTAGAGCACCCCAGACTTGCCCTTTTCTGGGGTTTGGCCCTGGTGGCACTTTCGAGGGGCTGCTCTACCATGAGCAGCTACCATAGTGACCTCAAGCCACAGTAGGGTGCAGTTTTCGGTCATATCCAGGACACCAAACAGATGAATTTGACACCCTTATGATAAAGCAATCCTTATGTTTCAATGAATTGTGTTGATAAAGAAACTTTGGTAGACAATGTACATATTAAAAACATAACCTTAGAGAATAGTACACTGCTGTACCAGAAATCCTGGTGTAAAGTAATAGAGAAAAATTTGGATATACATATTACTGTAAGGGATTCTACAGCTACAGCTGTGGTTCTCAACCTTTTTGGACTTGAAGCACTCCTTATCTGACCAAGACACCCCTCCGTAACTTTTCTGAATTGAATGGTATACAATGTAAAAAAAACTAGTTTATTACAGTTGCATCTCTTTGCAGACAGCGAGAGTGAGGCAGTGCCCAGGCAGGGACAAGCCTGAGCCTGCATTTATCTCCTCATACCTTGCAATACCCTTTAAAAGATCTTGAGGCACCCTAGGGTGCTCCAGCTGCTTAAGAAACCTAGTATTTGCTCCAGCACCCTGGCTGAGATACAGTATTTAAAATACTCTTGTATTTGCATGCTGGTACTATCTGGCCTTATTACTTTGGGGGTTGGACTTGATGACTATTGTGGTTCCCTCCAAACCCTATGATCCTGTGATTTCCCAAAGATTTCACAAGAGCACTAGTGTAGATGGAAGGATTACAGACAGTACCCAAAAACACTGCTCTCAGGACAAAGTGATAGGATAACTACAGAGGGGAATACATGATATTGTACTTTTTAGTAGTAGTATTACTAGTATTATCATGGTACTTAAACATATCAGATGGACTAGGACCCAGCATTATTTGTGACATTCATTGGAATGGAAAGACCAATTTAAGTGAATAAGAAAATGTGCAAGCAGGACCAGCAGAGGGAGATAGTGACATTACCTATGCCACACATTTACAGTGTAGTAGAAATAAGAATAAAAGAAAGTTGCGAAGTACCAAAGGAAATAAACTGATATTGTTTTTCTAAGACAGTGGTACTCAACCTTTCTGGCTCTAGCCTGAACGGGTAGTGCCTGATCCCTTGCGGGGGTGGGGAGGTGCTGCATCTGGCTGGAGGGGCAGCCTAGCCCTGATCCAGCTGTGTGGTGAATAGGGGTTTGATCCAGTCCCACCCTGGCCTCTTGGCAGGAAGGGGCATGGCCTGACTCCACAGAAGGAAGGAGGCAGGGCTCAGCCCCAACCTGGCCAGGGGAAGGGAAGAGGGCATAAGCTGGCTTCATGAGGGGAGATAGCAGAACCAGGTGCCAAACCATTTGCACAGGGGAGGCAGCGTGATCTTGCCCCAACCTGGCTGGGTGGAAGAGGGGGAGGGTTGCGGCCCAGCTCTGCCCTGCCCCACCGGCTTTGGCAATGGGGAGGGGTGGCACTGCTCCCCCTGCTCCCTTGCCACCAAACATCCCAACATGTGGGGATCCCCGTGGTCCAGATTCCTAGGCTCACTCATGCATTTGGCTGCTGGGCCAGCGGTTGAACCCCCTCTCGGCACTAGAAGTTATAAATCCCATATCCGGGCCATGTTTCCAGTCCTGTTTAAGGTAAGCTTCCCTTGTAGGCATCTCTATTCCTGCCATCCTTGTCAGGGGATTGAGAAGTGCCAAGCGTTAGAAGACGTCTACGAGAAAACTGGGGCGGCTGGTCGCGGCACAGCCGGGGGCTGGGGTGAGGCCTGGGTTACAGCTGCCTCTGCGGCCAATGGGGGAGGGGGAAATGCCACAAGGGTAGAGGGCGGATCCCCTCCAGCCGCCCTTGCGGTCTGATGCAGTGGTCTGGGGCTCAAAAGCGGGTGCCGTCCATCCATCTTTTAGTTTATAAAGGTGCATTTCTAGCCTGCCGTCCAGTTCCGGTGGGGGCTGCCTCTCGCCCTGTGCCACGGAGCGGGGGCTTCCTTCTCCCCAGACCAGCGGGGAGGACGAAGGAAGCGGCGGGGGGGTGTGAACGCAGCCCCGTCCCTTCCGCGGTCCCCGGCGCCCTGTGAGGGCGGGGGCTGGAGCAGCCCGCCGGGCCGAGCAGAGCCGAGCCGAGCCGGGCTGGGGGCGCCCCCGGCGGCAGCCGAGCGAGGTGGTGGCCGCGGCAGCGGCAGCGGCCCCGCCCCAGGCCCCGCCCGCGCGTTGCCGGGGACCCGGAGGCAGGAGGAGGCGAGGAGCCGCTGCTGCCTTCGCCTTGCCGGTGCCCGCAGCGCAGCGGATCCGACCCGACCCGGCCGCCGCCGCCATGCCCCGCGCCGCGCCGCTGCTGCTGCTGCTGCTCAGCCTGGCGCAGCGCCGCGCCTGCCTGCCCGGCCCCGGCCCCGGCCCCGAGCCCGACCCGTGCCGCAGCCAGCCCTGCCGCAACAACGGCACCTGCTCGCCCGCGCCCGCCCGCGCCGCTGCGCCCCGCCGCGCCCCGGCCCTGGCCCAGCCGCCCGCCGCCGCCTACAGCTGCGCCTGCCCCGCCGGCGTCTCCGGCGCCTCCTGTCAGGTAAGGGCGCCCGGCATCTGCCTCCCCCTGCCTGCAGCCCCGACCGCCCTCGGTCTCCGCCGCCGCGCCCCAGCCTCCGCCGCCATCGGCGTTTTGAGGAGCCCGCGACGTTCGTAGCGCCCCGCTCGGGCGGCTCCTTAGGTAGGGCTGAAATGCCGGACAGCGCCCAGATCCCCGCTAAGGAGCCGGCCGCTGCTCCCGCACAAGTTTCGGTCGCCGCCCTTGGGTTGGGGCCGTGAAGGTGTCCGTGCTGCAGGGGCCTGTCAGGCCGGGGCGGGGGAGAAGGGTGGGAGTCCTACCCCCATCCCCACCTGCCCCCCTCCGAGCACCTCTCTCCTTCTTTCTGAAGAGAAGGATTTGTTTCATGTGCCTTCAAACCACAAAGATGTGCTTCCTGGGAGGATTGGCATCCCCAAGGACAACACGCGCTTATTTTTCTAAGACCAGTTTTGCGTTTGTAATGGCTCTTTTGTTTTGGTTTTTTGCATGTCTATAGAGAGCAAAGTATGTTTCTTCATCTTTGTAGATCCATGGCTATATGGAGACCTACAGAGCTATGCAGCGTTATAAAGCTGTGACCATAGCTTTTTCAGAGCTATGCATCTATATAGATATAGATGAAGAAATACACTTTTTTTTCCCTGTCAAGGAAAGCTATAGCTTTGCTATTTTTTGCGGGGTGTGTGTGTATATTTACACATATCTAATACATGCCTATTTTGTGATGTGTATGTATATATGTGGACATCTATATGGGCATAATACAGACCACAAAATAGCTATGGCTTTCCTTGATAGGAAAAAGAAAAAGTGTATTTTTTCACAGAGAGAGCAGAAGTGTATTCCTTCATAAAACATGAATGCCATGGGTAAGTATTCAGTTCCAAACACTGTATGGATGATGTTGAAAGCGCACGCACTTTAGAAAGAAGTATGGCTGTGCTCATCTCAAAATGTCCCACTTGCTTTCTTTTAAGGATGAAAACTGAAATATTAGCACTAATGAGTTTCTGCAAAATCAGAGATTAAAATGGATTAAACAGAATGTCTTACGGGTAATTTTAGCAGTCTTGCTAAAGAGTTATTGTGTTCACTACTTTAGAAGAGAGAGAGGCAACAATATTTATGCTTCTGTCTGTTGCTATTTTGCTTTTGTGTCTGAAGTCCATGTCTGAAAGTGAAAATAGCTCTCTCTAATGCTTAGTAAACTGTAACAGTAGGAGGTGTTGCTTCTGGGGCTTTGAGAGGAGAGAGGAATTATTTTTTTTTATCTGAGAGGATCAACATTAAGTTCACAACTGTTTATACTTATTAGACAATTCATAGATTCTGGGACTATTGTTAATTTTATTTTGTATTTTTGACTTCTATTTTAACCAGTTGAACAATATTTATTACAAGGGATGCTTTATAAACGGAACGACAAGAAATTCAACCCTGTCTATCATGACTGAAGATGAAAGTATAGGTTATTGTGAAAAGTGAAGAACATGTTCTTTTTCATTGCAACTAGTTAAAGGACAAATAAAGAAAGAAAAAAACCCAGTAGAATATTATATGCATCCACATTAAAGATTATTTTTTATTTTATCAAAAGGAAAAATATTTTTTAGGATTTATTCAAATTAGAAAAAAATATGAATTCTTGACAGATAACTTCTGCATGAGCAAACTTTCTTTTTTTATCAGTTAAAAATGCTTGCAAGGTGAGAAAAAATATATGTTCTGTCAGATGAACTTTTTAGACTCGGAGAAAGTCAAAGGAATTTTAATTCCAGAAAGGTACATGAGATGGCTGAGTACTTGGATATAAAGTTTCAGTCTCAGGCAATGGTTTCTCAAATTACTTCTGAAGGACATAATTAAACAATTATATTTTGGGGAAGGAAATCTGAGAGGGAAAACATGAAGAGAAAAGGATCCCTGTTCTGTTGAAATAACTTGTCTTTAGTTATGTGAAAACTGTAATTTTGCAATGCTGGAATTTGTTGTAGAGCTGGAATTCTTTGAAAACAATATAGCTGAATGTAGTTCTGTTTTATTATACACAATACTTCCTGGTATAAAGAGTAAGAGAAGAATCACTTGATTCTGTTGTTATTTTCATGCACAGAGGTGTGGGGTCAGGGGAAGAGGCCCTGCTAACTGCATCTAGAGAGCAGCTTACTGCAGTGAGCACTCATTTCTGCATGTACTGGAGGGGGACTGATAACCTGGTCACAGCTGGAAGTTACCCAGAACATCCTCTGCAAAGTGCTAGCTGTAACCATTTTTGATGTACTTCCCAGTGCTAGTGTTGGTAAGGGGAAAGTGGCAAAGAAGAAAATTGACACTTAAGATATTTTTAAAATCTGCAGCTTTTCTGTCACCAAGTGCAATCTTTCACTTGCTTTTTTTTGGTCTTGAACCATTTTTATCATGTGATGTGGCAGTTGCTGTGGTAACTAGTTTTTATTGAGTAGAAGAAGAAAAAAATATATGCTTTGTTGATGCCTACAATGAGATTACTTATGGGCAGTTTTAATACATGTTGTTTTTTACACACCAGGTTTCTAATTTGCATTCTTTCTTTGCACATTCAACAGCATATTGGTTTTTCTTAAACTCCATACCTTTTCAGGGCTGTGAATATTTTAGATAAGTTAACATAATAAGAAAGGCAGTTTGTATAGAAGAGAAATATTTTTGTAATTTCACAACTCATATTTCTGAACAAGTTAATTTTAGGCTTTTGCTTTTGGTAAAAAGCATGAATGGTTTGCCTAAGATTGTGCAAATATTTATATTGGTAAAAGGCATGAATGGTTTGCCTAAGATTGTGGAAATATTTATATTGGATCCAGTTGCCCTAAAATTGTTTGAAACAATTTGCCCAATTTCTTAGCTTTATTCTGAGAAAAAATGGTTGAAATTTCAATGCTTGAAAATTGAACCTAACAAACTACAGGCAACATGTTTAAAATCTAAAATCCAAGCAGTTTTTTAATGCAATGAAGTATTGCCTGTCCTCTTTTTTTAGCTGGAAAGTCATTTGGCTTTACTAAATAAACTTCAGGACAAGAAACCCCCCCCAGTTAAACAGGAATGAAGCTTTCATAAGAGCTAGATGTTTTCCTTTATTTAAAAAATAGTAAGAAACTGAATCGGTCAAGTAGTTTTCTTATATACATCAATTTCTGTAAAGTCCTACTGACAGTTTAATGGAGAGAATTTTCTCACATAGAAACATGTTACTATTAATACTTCTCGTGCAACACTGTCAGAAACTTTTTACTTCTGAATTTTGTTTTTTTGTTTGAAAATAATTTATTTCCCTTCCATTTAATTCTTCTCCAATAGTAATTTATCCCATCCCCATCCCTTTTCTGTGCTTCTCAACCAGTTTTTAAATTTTTTTTATCTCCTTGTTTCATAAATATCTTCAATAATATAAGCATAGCCAGAGAACAAGTTCTGTCTTTGGCATACATAACTGAGAGCTGTCATCACTTGAGTTTTTCCCCCCCTTGGGTTTGTTGTTGTTGTTTCACACAATGCACTTCAGTTATCTTGGCCTCAAGTTACCCATATCTGAAATGGACATAATACCTAGCATGGATGGTGATGGTCTAAAAACCGAAGCGACTTGGGAGACTGTGATAAAAGATAGAATTTTTTACACTAGTTTTTATGTCAGCCAAAAGGTCTGTTAGTCCTGGTAACAGTTTCCTGTGTTCATTGTATTTACTAGGTTTTTTGATATCTGCAACAGATACTGCTTTCTAAATCCTGTATAACTGTGACTGTGGCAATTTTATAGCAAATGGTATATATGGAAAGTCATATCCTGTATTTGGGAGGGAGAATCTACTAAAAGATTTAAAACCAGTATATACATCCAGGTAGACATGTGCTTTCTAGTTCTGCTGTTAAAAATGCTTTGTCTAAGCTAGGTGAGACTTTTTTCTTTGATCATGTTAAAGCATCTGGAGAAAATTGTGTTTTTTAAGATTTAAAATTTCATAGACTCTTGGAAATTAACTGTGGTAAAGACCCAGAGGACCATGTTTCCCAGGTCTCTGCCACATCAGGATTTTATCCAGATTTTAAAGTCCCAGATAATATGGTTTCTGTCATTCCCTTTGGGACACTTGTCCTCTCGTTGCCATTTTTTCCTAATATTCAACCCAAATGTACTTTTGCTTGATTATGTCCCATATAACTCCTGTTATTTGTGCTCCTGTCTTCTTTCGATGGTCATGCTTATCAAACATGTAGAGAGAGTTTTATTTCCTGCCAGCAAACTAGGCATATATTCAGCTCTTTAGCTCTTCTCCTTTTCTTCATATGCCAGTTCCTTCGTTCTAGTTATATTTTTATTTTTAGTTATTTGCATTTCTTCTATTCCAGTTCTCAGTGTCTATTTGTTATGGACTTCTTATTCCTCAACGTAAAAATCAAGTTCAGTCTACTCAGTCTAACTGGGGCTACACAGAAAATCACAGAATCATAGGGAAGTAGGGCTGGAATGGACCCCCAGAGATCATCTGGTCCAGCCTCCTGCCTGAGACGGGATCATCCCTATCCAAAACATCCTGTACAAATCTATTGTCTAACCTCTTAGCAAAACTATGCAGCCTAACCCAACATGGGACATAACACCTTAACCTGCCACAGGTAAAGCTAAGGGGATCACAATGGCCAATATGCTGCTGTAAAAGGTAGTTAATATATATTAAAGGTATCCCAGGAAGAGGGCCACACCACTTACTACAGAGGAAGGCAACTGCCCCCACAGTCCCAACCAGTCTGGTCATGGGGTAAAATTCCTTCCTGACCCCAAATATGGCAATTGGTCTGACCCTCAGCAGAGGGGCAAGACCCACTAGCCAGGAACCTTTGGCTTAAGTCCCAGCAACAGCATGGGTGTATCCCAGCCCTGGCTGCAGCCAGCTAATGTCTTTCTCTTCCATGTTATGTCAGCAATGCAAAATTGCATAAGTTCAGGTCTTGAGATGTCCTTCAGGCTATTCTTACTGTCAGAAGATTCAAGGTGTACTGTATCTGCACATCAGAGTTTGAAGTATTCTTTTTTCTCTGGTTTCTCTTGGTACTACAAGTTGGTGACATCCCTTCAAACAAAGGTCTTGAGCGTTTATTAGGTCTGAATTTACAATGGGCTCACTGCTGTAAAGGGGAAAATATTTGTGCCATTCCAATATTTTTAACCTTTAGCTTTTTAGGCAGTCTATTAATGCAGGCAGGGTAGAGATGCACCTTTATAGACTAAATTGGAGGTATATAAGCTTTGGTGAGCCCAGGTTTATCAGATGCTGTGAAAGGGCATGCAAATAACAGGCTTGTATTCAGTTCATTCTTTGTAGTTGATAAAGATGGGGAAGGGAGGGCAACGGGGATGGGGGCAACAGGGGAAGCAGTGCTGGGAGAGGCAAATAAGTAATAAACCTATAGAGACAAAGGGACTACAAAAAGGTGATCCAGGTATTGGGATAAGAATCTGTAGTCACTATTTAGATCATACTTAACACAGTCTAGTCTGTGAATGATTTCTTGTTCCACAGTTTTATGTTCAGGTTCATAGGATCATTGGAAAGTAGAGCTGGAAGCGACCTCACAACGTCATCTAGTTCAGTCCCCTGTTCAAGGCAGGATCATCCCTGACTAAACCATCTCAGCCAAGTGTCTGTTTAATCTGAACTTGAAAACTTCAAAGGATGGAGGTTCCATGATTTTTATAGGTCGGGGTGCTCCCCTAGGCTAAATGCAGCCTGTGGAGCTATTGCATCTGGCCTGTGGGGCTCCCCATGGGTCAGGAAATTTGATGGTGGGGGAGCAGTGGCCATTAATACAGCCCTCCCCACCCCTAAATCCCCAAGGCCTAAACTCTGCGTGGCTGGTTGGGGCAGGCCAGGTTGTGACCCCCTTCCCCTACAAGCTGGACCATCCCCCTCACTTCTGGGTTAAGGCTGGGCTTTGCCCCCTTTCTTCTCTGTAGGGCAGGTTGGGGCCTGCCTCCCATTGGGGCTGGGATGTGCTGCCTTTACCCCCCCTCGCAGAGCCAGGCCACATCCCTTTCCCTCTCCACAGGGCTGGGGCAAGCTCCTTTCTCTTGCAGGCTGCCTTGGGGCTGACTTGCCTCCCCGCCCTCTTCCATGTGGCCATATAGTGTCTGCTGTGCCTGTCCAGGTGCTGTATCAGGAACACCAGCTGGATCTGGTCCATGGATGGACTGGGTACTGCCAGTCTGACCCATCAGGCAAAAAAGTTGAGCACTACTGCTTTAGTTAGCTTGTTCCAATGCTTCACTACTTTCATAGTTAGAAAGTTCCTCCTAATCTCTAACCAAAATTTCCCCTGCTGGAGCTTGAGGCCATTGATTCTAGTCCTCCCTCTATGGCCATGGACTCTATACACAACCTTCAGGTATTTGAAGACTATTATCAAAACCCGCTTCAGTCTTTTCTTTTCTAGACTGAATAGCCTTAGCTCTTTCAGACTTTCCTCATAAGTTGTGCTTTTCAGCAACAAATCATTGTTGTTGCTCTGCACTGGTCTTGTTACAAACTGTCCACATCTTCCTTGAAGTGTGAAGCCCAAAACAGGATACGTTACTCCAGGTGAGGCCTCATCAGTTTTAGGAAGAATTGTTTCTCTTGTTTTGCAAGTTGTTTTTTGAAGTATTATGTTCAAGAACAGGTATTTGAGGTCAGTGATAGAATGTTAAAGGAGGTTGAAGTGTCCTGCCATAGACTTGCATGTCTTTCCAGACCTAGTGTCAGATCAGTATTCATTCATTCTTACATAGAGGGATGGCTCCGTCGTGCCAACGTAGACAGCAGAGAGGCTCTCTGAGCAGCTGATGATGTATATGATGCTGGTAGAGGTGCAGATGAATGACCCCTGGATATTATCATTCATGTTGTTTGGTCCAGCGATGGTGTGGTCTGTATTGGTGAGGGAGCACACCTTGCATCCTGGTCCTTTAAACAAGGCCTGGTGCCTTGGTGAAAATAGGAGTTAGGTAGTTTGTTGTTTGAGATATGAGGTTTGAGGTTGGGGGGCTGCCTGTAAGTTTTGAACTGTCACGTTTGTTTCCATGCAGCTGGTCCATCTATTATATTCTTAATCTATGAATAAGAGTAAATTGAAGGTGCCCCCTAATCACATGATATGGTTGCAAGAGTATTTGTATTTCCTTGAGCTTGGCATGGGTTCCTAGCATCTTTTATCTTCTGGTGAAGAACACCATATAAACTTACATGACTCTCAGAAAGCCAGATTATAAGCATTAGCATTAACTTCCATGTTTTAAAGGGGTTTTTACCTCCATAGAGCTGATATTTTGTTTTCCCTTGACAGCAACAGGATTAAACCACTGTGTGTGTGTGTGTGTGTGTGTGTGTGTGTGTGTGTGTGGTTTGTACTGTCCCAAGAGTTGCTGAACAGTTTTTCAGCAGCTTAAGGCAAGAATTTTTGGGGGGTGATTATCTTTTATTTGACCAGCTGCATGGTTAGAATAAAGTTAGACAAGCTTTTGGATGCAAGACATTTTTCATCTCAAGAAGGGTAGATATGCACCT
Organism: Crocodylus siamensis; assembly: GCF_052110815.1. Classification (NCBI taxonomy): domain Eukaryota; kingdom Metazoa; phylum Chordata; order Crocodylia; family Crocodylidae; genus Crocodylus; species Crocodylus siamensis. Next base: position 64,319,957 of record NC_143400.1, on the reverse strand, counting down.
TTTATAAATGAAGTAAATAATATGTATATAGATATAGCACAAGCTGTCATGAACCAAAGTTCAGTTTATCAGAAGCAGTGAAAGGGCATGCAGAAAGCAGGAGAGAGAAATTAGAATACAGAAGACAAGGGAGGGGGAAGAGAGACAGCAGTCTGCTTAATTCAGCTAAACTGTTTGATAGTGTAGGCCACCATTTTAAAAAAACACTAATTTGATCTGTCACCCAGTTTATGGCTAGTTGGTTTGAATACTGTAGTGGAAAGGCTACAGTTTTATTGGTCTCTGGGTTTCAGTTTCAGATCACTTTGTTTGTAATGACTTTGTTGGCATAACTTGTGACCTTTTCATGGTGATGCATATAACTTTTACTATTTTTTTTAATGACAAGTAACAAGTGTGTTTCTTGAGGAACTAGTGTGGCCATTATTGGTATACACACTGATAAAGAAAGAAACTTAAGAGGTTTTTAAAAAAAAAGATTTTCAAGTGCATCATCTGTTCAGCTCCCTGAGAAATGTGGAGATCTCTGACTAGTTGGACTGATGTAGTTCTGCACTATCAAGGAGGGTGGAAATTGTAATATGAGGAACAGTTCCATGAAGTAAAATAATGAGAAAAATATTCCTCCACACCACTTTTTTAGGTTTTTTTCCCCCCTGTTATAGTACCCATAGGGGTTCCTTGGAGCTATAGTAGGAACTTTGTTTTCAGTCGAAAATTTAGTTTTTTTTCAAGTTGATATTGTCCATTGAAGCATTTTATATAAAATCACCACATGCGAAATAGGTCTGCAACTTAGCACCTCCAAATGCTGTGCAATAAAGTATTGTATGGGGATGTCTCCTTGAGATATAATTGAATTGTTCTAAATTCCTTTTGAGGAAAATTGAACTGTTGTGAAACTAAAGAACTAAATGTGATGTCTTCACTCCAGTGGGTATTAAGGTAAATCTGAAAACTTATTTTCCATTAAGTAGTATGAACTTTTGTTTTCTCTGTTGCAGCCTATTCACATGATCCATCAAATCTGTTCAAAACAGTTTCTTGTATAATATTCAGGTCATTATACTATTCTTGGCTTCCAGGTGCTGGCTTATGTTTCTGTGATTAAAGATGATGAAGAAATGTATTGAATTCTGAGGTAATTGAAGAATAGTAGAAGACACAAAAAAAATCCAAGCATTTAAATGTAATTGCTTCTCACAATTTTCTATTTTTACCTGCTTCAATATGAGATGGTCAGCTCATTTCTCTGTTTGTACAAATGATTTCTGATGATCTAAAAACTGATATTGTTTTACTTCCCTTTCAAAATTTTAGTACTTAACTTCATGTTATTTATTATTTGTATTACATGGGGTTCTTTAGATGCTATAGTAATGGGAGTAGTACAAAAACAAACCACAAATGTGGTCCTTGCTCCAAAGAGTTTGCAGTCTCCTGTTTCTTATCCAACAGATGGACACACATGAAGAAATAGAAAAAGGAGATAATATTTTTCGGAATGACAGACAGTGGTCTCTGTGCACTAAAACTTTATAGCTTGGTTTAACATTACACGTTCAAAGTATATTCGGGTATTGTCTAATTGTGTCTGACAGTGTTATAGAATCTTTCACATGGAATTGATTAAACAAAAAGAGTATGAACAATCAGATTCTGGCTTTAGGAGTAATATTCCACATTGACAGCTGCACTTTGGTGTAGGAAACCAGGTGCTTCGGTGAAAGGGGTGAGGAACTCCACAGTAAGTAGATGTAGGATAAGCTGCCCTAGGAGAACATGTTACCAATCCTTAGTAGTTAAAGACTGACAAACACCTTGAAGAATTAATTTTAATAGCCATTTTAATTTTGCATCTTCCATCTTTGTTTCATTGATTGCCCCCCACCCCTTATTTTGAAACAGGGAAAATGACTGCTTCTAACACATCTTTTCTGTGCTTTTCATTATTTTCTATATTCAGTAATGTCCACTTTCTAAAATAAGCATTTTCACTATGTTCGTGTAAGAGTCTTTTCAAGCTCCTGATCACTTTTTTTCTCTTCTAATATCCTTTCTGAGTTGCAGTGACCAGCATGGACAATAATATTCCAGGTCGGGGAATATAATTTCATTATACTAATTTTGGTATTATTTTCTGTTCCATTCTTTATGCATGCTAATTGTTTTTTGTTGCTCTTTTACTTTGGCTGCACAATGAACTGAGGTCTAAGTTGAACTGGCATCAGTGATACCCAGATTTCTTTTCTGTGATTTGATACAGTTAAATTAGAACATGGTAGCTTATTGGAGGCCTCCAAAAAAAATTTTTTTTTTTTCACCAATGGAGAAATTTGAGGGGAGAGACAGTTTAGTTATGAATCCTACCTATTATAACTTAATCCTCCATTGTCTGCTAATTCTTTGCTTTATAAAAGTGAAAATAACTTCATTCAGTTTTCTTTTCCCTTAGCTTATATTATGCAGATGTCAGATTGTATTATGCAGATATAATGTAAAAACTGAAAAAGTACATTCTGACAGGAAACTCATATTTTGTAACTCCTTACCATGATCAAGATTAACTATCAATGATAACTTTATTTGAAGAATTATTTTATACTCTTATTGAGCAAGCTATTTCCTGATAGGACTGTAGCACTGAAAATACAAAACATATCAAAATGTGTATTAAAAGAAGTAATGCCTCCTTTGAAACAAAGTTATTTTAATCTGTTTCTTCTGCATGTCAGTGGAAGCTTTTATCCAGAAACATTCAAGTGCCTAAATGATGCACCTATAACTGATCTCTTCATAAAGTACTTAGCCTCGTGTACATAGCAGCAGGTGTATCTGGCCCATATTTTTCTTCAGCTTTGACTCCTGCTAGCAGATATCTTTTTGAAGTAAAAGATCATAAGATTGTAATTCTTTTAGTCCTGTGAATCAAGGTCTAATGGTGAAAGTTAAAGATTTAGGAGCTGAGAGATCTGGGTTCTTTTCTTGGTTTTGCCATTGACCTTTTGTACGAAGCCAGACACCAGTCATTTTTCTTTCTTTTGTGGGGATAATATCCTTTTAATGGTGTTTGGAAGGTTAGTTCTTTAATGTTTGTTAATGGGTCTAAAAAACAATGTATAGAAAACATTTGTCTAGTTTCTGAATGGTCTGTCAGTGACTTGTGCCAGGATTAACATGGAGTAAAGTTAACATGGAGTAAAGTTCATCAAGACCAATCAAACATGACATCCAGACTTCTTTTAGAGCAGGGGTATCAAAGATATGGCTCAGCCCACAGAGTGTTATCATCTGGCATATTGTGCCACAGGTGGCATGAGGGGCCAGGTCTGGGATGTATGCTTCATGCAATGCCCACATCAGACTTGCCTTGTGCGTTGGATCTACTCCATGGGCCTGATCTGGCCCACAGATCTGCCACATGACAGTCATCCAATCTGTGGACAGGTCCTATGCCACTCATCCGGCTCACTGAGCTGGATGAGTTTGACACCCCTTTTGTAGAGGAAATAATGTTACTTTGTCTTCAGTTTCTTCATAATAGTATAAAAACAGTAGTAAAATTGTTTTTACATTTCTTGGAAACTCTAATACTTTAAAAATGTTGAATGCTTTGTTTTCTCCAGATAGTCTTATTTAAGCTTTAATTTTCATATTTACTCTCTTTTTAGTCTGTCTCACATAACAACACATAGCCGCCCTGATGTTTTATTTAATGCAGCTTTATTTGGGATATTTAGACTATTGAAAAACCATGTTACATAAATCTCTGGCAGTGATTTCATAGATTTCATAGACATTAGGGCTGGAAGGGACCTCAGAAGATTTTCAAGTCCAGCCCCCTGCCCTAATGCAGAAAGTCAGCTGGGGTCATAGGATCCCAGCAAGATAAGCATCCAATTTACTCTTGAAGGTGTTCAATGTAGGTAGTTGAAGAGCACCTACATTTCTAGAGCCTTAACAGGTTTCTGTACAATTCTGTACTTTCATGACTCTCTAAATGAGAGAACTATCTGTATAGTGGTAAACTATTGTTATTATAACCTTCCCTTTGAGACTTTTTAATGTATATCTAATAGTAACTGTTTCTATTCCCTTTCTCTCCCTCTCTCTTTTAAGAATGACGTTTCTTTTCTTCTCCCTCAACCTTTTATTTTTTTCTCCGTTCTGCAGCTCTTACCTGTTTGCATTTTCCTGACTTTCACCTGTTTTCTGACCAGATACTACTATATTTGAGGATTTTTTTTTTTTTTAAGTTTTAGCATATCTGTTTCTTAGGGCCTGGGCACATGACACGCTTAAACTGATGTAATCTGTGTTCACATCAGCCTAAACTAGCCCTACAGATGTGCAATTTACTGGACTCTGATACAGGCAACCCCCACTTAATGCTGTTTCACTTAGCACTATTTTGCTATAACACTCATTTTAAATTTGATACCTGATTTCACTTAGTGCTCAGCAAGTTTTGTTATAACGCTCGTGGTTGCCATCTTGGGTCATTAAAAACAATGGCAGTCACCATCTTGGGTTGTCAAATACTTTTGGTTTTGCTTAACACTCATTTTGCTTAACAATCAGTTTTTCAGGAACCAATTAAGAGCACTAAGTGGGGGTTGCCTGTATTGAATTATCACAGGAAAAGAATCAATAAAAAATACACCTTATAGCTTACTCTTGTATAGGTTTTGCAAATCCACAGTTAGGCTGGGATAGCTGTTGGCTCAGTGTGTTTAGTAGTGAGGCACTGTAATGGCACCTACTGTAGCAGCAGCTACCCTAGGATAAATGATTGTTACTCTGCTCTGACTCTAGTGTAATTTAGATTAGGATGCAAAACCCATGTAAATTACTTTGCTGTTAATGTGTCATGTATCCAGCCTGGCAGACAGTCTTCACATACTTTTGAGTTTTCGTAACCGAGATGTTTCTCAGCTGAAACCTTAAAGCAGCAGCTAGCTTAGCTACTTGTTTAATGAGTCATTATTCAACAGTATTGTAAATTATTTTTCTTATACTAGTTTAGGAAGTTGATAACTGTTTTCTTACTTAATTGAAATGCTTAGGATTCCTGATTATTTGAGTACCTGATTTTAGAATGATTTTAAAATCGCACATTTATATCCTTTATTGCAGTTATTGTTTTGTTTTTCATGTTTTCCCCATAATCTATACCTATAAAATAACAACTATATGAGAGTATTGAGAAACTTGCTAGTGGTGTTTCAGTCATTTAAGCCTTTGTCATTTAAAGGAGTTTAAGACAATGGCTAGTAGCTTTTAAATTTAATTTAGCTTTGTAATGTTTTTTTTCACTGGAAGTATGTACAATACGTTAGTGATCAGTAGTGTAAAGAGGTTTATAGTGATGAATATGATAAGTCTAAGAGAATTGTCTTTGGCCATGAAAATTTCGTTATGCTGAGGTAAGGGCAATGAATTATAATGATTTCAAAGGCTCTGCTATATCCATTATATAGGTTACAAGAGGAACCTAATTGCTAGATTGACTGATAAGACTGTCAAGTACTTTCAGGAATAAGATGCCCATCAAGGGGAAAAATAAAGCAGGATTATCTTTCTGAAGGATTCCTTTCGCAATAAGAAAGCTAATTTTCTGTGTAGATTACCATGTCTTAGTTCTTTCAATTGGAAAATTCAGCCATGTCTACACCTAACAAAGATGAAATTCCGTATTGACATGTGCACGCTGGGAAGAGTAATTTGAGCCACTCTTGCATATTTGAAATAAATTGTAATGACTTGGGAGAAAGAGCCATGTGTCTTTGTGTCAGCTTGTTGCAAAACCTCTTGTGTTGTGCTCAAAATCAAACAATGTTAGGAAGTATAAATAATGGCATTGAAGACTATATAGTGCTTAAAATCTAATACTATAGTATGAGTTACTAAAATACCACCCTCTGAAATTCACTTCAGGCTATCAGAAATAGAAACACTGGAAGTAAAAGGGGTCCAAGAAATTAAATTTCAGAGCTAAAGTCAACTATTGATTGACTGGGCTAGGGAATATATTGTCATACTGACTGTTTTTTCCCATAATTTTCAGTCACCGGCTTTCTTACATTTTCGAAACCATTTGGTAATAGTTTGTGTCAGAGAAAGGTCAGTGAAATATTTGGCCCACTAAGTTGGTCTATTATGTAGGTCAGTTCTTACACTTCTGATGTTTTCATAGATGAAGTTACCCAATTGCATATTCTTTTTCACATTCTCAGAAGACATAATTCTAAGGCATGGAGTAATAATGGTGTGTACTCTAAATTGAGAAAGTCTGTAAAGTTGGATGCAGATTTCTTTTTTATTTAAAATATATTAGGTATGCAGTGAGATTTTCTACTAAGTGAGCTGGATCATGGTTTGGAAAGCTGTTACCAAAAGAGATTATGTTCCAGATGTTACACTCAGTAATGTAAGACATTGCATTTTGTTTTCAAAATGTGCAATATACAATGTAGGTATACGATGTATATAGTATACATTGATTTTTTTTTTGTTTTCATAATAGCTGTATCCAGATATTACCAATAGTTTGGTAAGGCTCCCATTTATTTTTCTTTAGATCTGCCGGTATACCAACATTTGTTAACTGTCTAGGTTAGTGGCGCTGACGAGCTACCTGGCGGGCTACATGGGCAGTGCCTGGTCCCACCACAGGTTGGATCATTGTTCCGAGCTAACACCTGGGACCAGTGTGACAGGCACCATCTAGCCACATGGAGGGGGCAGAGAGCAGTCTGGCCTGAGCCCAGCCCCGCATGGGAGGAAAGCGGTTTCACCCAGCCCTGTGGTGGGGAATGGGATATGGCTTGACTCTGTCGGGGGAAGGAACCATGGTGTGGCTCTAGCCTGGCCCCACAACAGTAGGGGGGTGCATCCTAGGTCCAATCAGGTGTGTGGGGCTTGGAGTTTGGGAATTTGGCAGTGGGGAGGGTGGCTATATTAATGGACACCACTCCCCCATCACTAAATTTTCTTGATCGAATGGGTAGCTTCATGGGTCAGATGAGATGGTTCCATGGGCTGCATTTGGCCTGCAGGCTGGAGGTTGAACACCCTGGTCTAGGTTCATGCACTAATCCTTGAAACCTATTTTGAGAAATGACCCTAATTTTGAGACAAGGCCTGGAGCTCCACTGGGCTCTTTCTGGTATGTGTGTGTGGGGCAGGGTTGGGTGGGGCTGTGCTGGGCTGAGCACTGGTGCTGGGAGAGGGGGTTAGGGGGCTACAGCAAATTTTGGGGGGGCTGCAGCCCCCCTCAGCCTGCCCTGCCCCATGTATATCTGGGGGCAACCCCCCGTGCCCTCCCAGGATGCATGCGAAAGTCGCCCTCCCTGTGCCCCCTGGACAAGCTGCAGCTTAGTCCTGCGCCCCACCCCGGCTCGGCAGCCCCAGCCCCACTTCCTCCTTCATTGTAGGGGCCTTGATCTGCCCTCCCATGCTCCTTTCCTCCCCCCTCCCCTTCCACCACAACAGGCTTACCAGCTGCATGCGGCTCTTCGAGCTGTAGGTCTGTGTATTGGAAATGGGATCGGTATCAGCCGATGTGCCTCCTTAAAAATTGGCTATCGGTATTGACGTCCAAAGTCTCTGTCAGTGCACCCCTAATACTGGCACCTTAAGATTGTAATGTTTTGTTTTCTGGTGTTAGCTGTCATTATGTAACATCATGTTACACCAGATAGGGTTGTGATCTTGGAAACCTCATGCAAATATCCAAAGTAGTTTCAAGAAACTAGTTGTGAGGATTGCTGACATTAGATCAGACTCTTCATCTTGCATTTTTAATCATGCAGTGTGCTGCATAGTGACAGTTGCTTATGAGAGTTGCAGAAAATGGTGCTGAGTCCTGTGCTGTGGGAAATTAATGTGTTTTATTGAAGAAAGGCCAAATTAGACTTAATATATTAAACTGCCATGGGAGTTTAGCTGTAACATTTGGCTAATTGGTTTCTGGGTTAGTGCAGTACAAATATTTAAAAATCTATTAAGGTGATAGCAAAGGGGGAATTGGTTAGGTGTTAAGTGAAAATTTGAAAGGTCAAAGAGTATCTAATTTCTTCAGGGTTGCTGGTAATTCCATTTATGTTTTTTCTGACAGGAGACATTAAAATCAAACAAAGCCTTTTTTGGATTTAATTCTTCTTTTTGGACAGAGGAATCCAGAACTGGTTATTACAATCATCTTCTGCATGCTGGGCATCTTGAGATTTCATGTAGTTTCCTAAATATGAGTGGATATTATTACCAGATTGCTCCATTTGTTCACCTCAGAACAGTATTCAGAGTCCATTGTACAAAACAAATCCATCCATCAGTTTCTACTAAGACTATCATAAATTTAATTTGAGAGTTTAAAATACATTTATTGTTAGTGGCTGAATAACTTAATTACATTTTATGCTTATTGTGTAAGTGGCAGGCAGAAAACAAGTGCAAGGTATCTTAGTTCTGCGTGGTTTGTGTGTGATCCACCTTGTGGTCAGCAGTAGATGGTGAAATTTATGATTTCCAGTTCATAGTAAATTCTTATATTTTAAATTATGGTTTTGTTCTTACTTGGCTTGTGCTGCTATTCTTAGAGCCTCTGGGCTGCCTGAGATGGAAATATATGTGGAACACAGATAGAGCTAAGGAAGGAGTTGGCAGTGTTTCAGGAGCAGTAGCCAAAATAATCTAACTTGATCTTAGGTGAACCAGCTCTTCTGAACCAGTGGCTGCCATTGCTACTTCCCCACCCCCCACACCACTGCCTGGCTGTGGCCTTGGCTTTGTGGGCCAGAGAACATTTCTCTGTTGGCTGGATCTGGCTTATGGGCTATAAATTGCCAAGCAGTGATCTACGGCTTTCACTACAGGTGGCTTGGAAGGCCTGAATGCATTTTGGTAGATCAGAATCTCCCAAGCTTCTGGGACTACCAGGCTTTGTGACAGCGAGTGTGGGAGCCTGAAGAACCCTGGCTTGAGTCTCTTTTTTCAGAGTCTCCAAGCTGTCTTGTAGAGTCCTGTTTAGAACCATGGCTTTCAAGCTCTTAGTTAAACAGCAGGGGCTTACGAGCTTGTACTCCCCAGCAACTCATAGGAAAGCGGACAGGTTTCTGTTGGAAACCTGGCTGGGATTCAGTAAGAACTCTCAAATTAGAGAGGTTTCTGCAAAACAAACCAATAAATCAACATTTTCTTAAATTATATTCTATTTGAAATATCTATGAGCAGCTCTACTTAGCACACTAGATTCGTATCTAAAGAGAGAAGGTGGTTGTATATTTATTTGGAATTTAATATTGGAACTACCCGAGGTAGGGCTATCCAACTTCAGATTAGCTGAGAACCACACACTGCACAGGTTGTGAGCCCCAGGCTGCATGTGATGGAGACTGCATGGGCACCCTGGAACTCTTAACATGTGAGCAATGTGAACACCCACTGGCATTGCCACCATAGTGTGAGAAGTATAGCCTCCCTTGCCTTTCCCTTCTTGTTCTTTCACTTCCCCTCCCCAGCTGCCACCACTGTGTGTGTTCCTCCTTCCAGCAGTGCCATGCAAGAAGAAGAAATGCCCCCTAACACATTGACAATCACCCTCTCATCACCATGTGAGCAATATTCCCCTCCCTTCCCCAGTGCTGCCACATAATCCCCCTACCTCCCTCTCCCCCACTTCATGCTGAAGGAGCATCCCTCTGCTACCACCATGCAGGTGATCCCTCCTCTTGCTGCCATGTGAGTAGCATCTGTCCCCTGCCCAAGCCCTCACACTGGCAACAAGCTCACTGGGCCTTCCACTGTGCTACTGTACCTCTGAGACTCTGGCTGTCACAGCCAGGCAGAAGCCTGGGAGTAACACATTAACTCCTTGCAAGCTGAAGGTGGCCCATGGTCTACCAGTTGGACAGCCCTGGCCTAATATTCCTTGGGAAAATGTAAGAGTGCAGATTGTAAAATATTGATCTTTTTTCTGATTGTTTTCAGCTGACAACCTGAAATAACAAGTTAATACGATCTTTTGTTGCAGCCACACTTTTGTGCATTTGTGATGCAACAAAGAGGATGGATTTCTATTTGCTTTTGCTGTGTGCCACCATAAAAATTTTTATGTCTGCACAAAGGCAATATCTGTTTGCAGTCTGAAAGTGATTCTTTTGTTTCATAGACATCAGGGCTGGAAGGGATCTTGGGAGATCATCGAGTCCAGGCCCCTGCCCGAAGGGCAGGAAGTCAGCTGGGGTCATAGGATCCCAGCAAAATAAGCATCCAATTTACTCTTGAAGGTGTTCAATGTAGGTGCTTGAACCACCTCTGCTGGCAGACTGTTCCAGACCTTGGGGGCTCAGACAGTAAAGAAATTCTTCCTTATGTCCAGCCTGAAACGGTCTTGCAGGAGTTTGTGACCGTTCGATCTAGTCATCCCTTGAGGCGCTCTGGTGAACAAACGTTCCCCCAGATCCTGGTGGTCACCCCTGATAAACTTACAGGTGGCCATCAGATCACCCCTGAGCCTACGCTTTTCCAGGCTAAAGAGTCCTATGGCTCTCAGCCTGTCATCGTAAGATCTGTTTTCCTGACCTCTGATCATGCACGTGACTCTCCTCTGGACTCTCTCAAGCTTCTCCACATCCTTTTTGAATTGTGGACCCCAAAACTGGACGCAGTACTCCAGCTGCGGCCTCACCAAGGCCGAGTACAAGGGGAGAATGACGTCCCGGGATTTGCTCAAGAAGCATCTATGGATGCAAGCCAGCGTTTTGGTCGCTTTATTAGCCGCAGCATCGCATTGCAGGCTCATATTCATCTTGTGGTCAATGATGACCCCCAGGTCTCTTTTTTCTGTAGTGCTATCCAACGTAGCACTGCCAAGCCTATCAGGATGCTGCAGGTTTTTCCTCCCAAGGTGGAGAACCTTGCATTTTTTCGTGTTAAACACCATGAGGTTCTCATCTGCCCATTTGCTGAGCTTGTCCAGGTCAGCTTGGATCACCCGCCTATCTTCTGGCGTGGATGCTTTGCCCCAAAGTTTGGTGTCATCGGCGAACTTGGCCAGTCCACTCCTGACTCCAATGTCCACATCATTAATGAAGATGTTGAACAGGATGGGTCCCAGGACAGAGCCTTGAGGGACCCCACTGGTCACAGGGCACCACGATGAGTGACTGCCATCAATCACAATCCTCTGGGTCCGACCACGGAGCCAATTTCCCAGCCAGCGGATTGTGGTGGAGTCAAAGCCACAACTGGTCAGTTTGGCCAAGAGGTGATCATGGGATACCAGATCAAAGGCTTTTTTGAAGTCAAGATATATGACATCAATCTCTTCTCCCTTGTCCAGGTGATAGGTTACCTGGTCATAGAAGGAAATGAGATTGGTCAAACAAGACCTACCCGCAACAAACCCGTGCTGGCTATCCCTTAGAATGTTAGCCTGGGCCAGTCCCTCAAGGATGGCCTCCTTAATAAGCTTTTCTAAGATCTTCCCCAGGATAGAAGTCAGGCTAATGGGCCTGTAGTTAGCCGGATCCACTCTCCTCCCTTTCTTGAAGATCGGCACCACATTGGCCTTCTTCCAGTCTTCGGGCACTACACCAGAGCACCAGGAGTTTTCAAAGATCCGTGCCAGGGGCTGGGCTATGACGCTCGCCAGCTCCTTGAGTACCCTGGGGTGCAGATTGTCAGGGCCGGCTGGCTTGAAGGTATCCAGCTTCTCAAGGTGTTCCTTCACGAGGTCAGCATTTATGGAGGGTAGGGGATCCCCGTCACCCGGATCTCCCTGTCCCATAGCAGGCATGGGCGTCCCATGGGACTGATGCAGAGTACCTATTTAATAGGTTGGGTTTTTCCTGGCCGTCAGTTGTCAGTTGCCCCATCTGGTTTAGCAGGGGTCCAACGTTGCCCTTGCTTTTCTTCCGGCTCCCCACATATCTGAAAAAGGACTTTTTGTTGTCCTTGATGCTTGAAGCTAGTTGGAGTTCAGTTGCAGCCTTGGCTTTCCTGGTTTGCTCCTTGCAGGACTGGACCAGCGCAGAATAATCCTCCTTGGAGGTGAATCCCATCCTCCATCCTTTGTAGGCTTTCCTTTTTAGCCACAGGAGGTCCGCTAGGTCCCTAGAGAGCCAGGAAGGCTGCTGTGCCTTCTTGCTGCCTTTCCTCCGTGTTGGAATAGATTTAGCTTGTGCATTGAGGATCGCTTCCTTGAGAAGCAACCACTCTTCTTGAACTTCCATCTCCCTGGGGTCATGGTCCCTAAGGGCCTGACCGACAAGCCTCTTGAACTTGTCAAAGTCGGCTTTTCTGAAGTCAAGGACTTCTGTGTTGCTGACTGACTTGCCAGCTTTACGGCGGATGGTGAAGGTGATCACCTCGTGGTTGCTGTCACCCAGCTTCCCATCAATCACTAGGTCACCGATTAGGTCGTCCCCCATAGCCAGTACCAGGTCGAGCGGCGCTTTGCCTCTCGTTGGCCCATAGACTTCTTGAGTCAGGTAGAGGTCATCCACGCATGAGAGAAAGCTTTGCGACCGCTCGGATTTTTCTGAGTGATCTTCCCACGAGATGTCCGGGTAATTGAAGTCACCCATGACAACCAAGGTCCTGGGGCAAGCGGCCTCAGTCAGTTCCTGGGCGAACTCTTGGTCAAGCTCAGGACTTTGAGTGGGAGGTCTGTAGTAGACTCCCACCGTTGTGTCCCCTGTGCCATATTCCCCACGAATTTTTACCCAGAGGGTCTCTAGCTGTCCATGCTGGTTGCCAACATCAGCTTGCAGAGACATGTAGCTTTGCTTCACATAGAGAGCTATACCCCCGCCCCTTTTGTCAACACGATCCCTCCTGTATAGGGTATAGCCCTCTATACTCGTGGTCCAGTCATGGGTGGAGTCCCAGCAGGTCTCTGTTATCCCAATGATGTCATAATTCTTTGCACTGAGCAGGCGGACGAGCTCCTCCTGCTTGTTGCGCAGGCTCCTGGCATTAGTGTACAGGCAGGCAAGTGTCCCTTTGGGGGCTCTTGCCTTGCCCACTGATTGTGCCAGGGCGGGGGCAGGAGTGGGCTCCCTTAAGTGCCTTGGTCTGCTGGCTTTGCAAGGGTTGCTCAGCAGGCCAGCAGTGGCAGTATTCCCCCTGTCCCCCAACAGGCTTAGTTTAAAGCCCGGTGGAGCAGGTCAGCCAGTCTGGCTGAGAAGAGCCTCCTCCCCAGGGGAGAGAGGTGGAGGCCATCCCTTCCCAGCAGCTCACTACCTCTCTCACCAAGGAGTGGACTGTGGTCATGGAAGCCAAAGCCTTCCCGATGCCACCAGTGCTGCAATCTTGGTTGACTACATGGATCCTCCTCAGCCCATAGCCCGAGACTGGGAGGATTGACGAAAACACCACCTGAGCTCCCAGACCCCTAAGTCCCGCTCCCAAATCCCTGTAGTGCCTCATGACCTGGCTGGGGGTGCTCCGAGCCCTGTCATTGGTGCCCACGTGAATAAGGAGCATGGGATAGTGGTCTGTGGGCCGGAGGAGCTGTGGGATGCTCTCCGCAATGTCTCAGATGCAGGCCCCCGGGAAGCAGCAGACTTCCCGGGATAAGGGGTCGGGGCGGCAGATTGCCCCCTCAGTCCCCCGCAGGATGGAGTCTCTCACAAGAAACACCTTTCATTTTGTCTTGGGGAGAGTGTGGGCAGTAGCTGTGGTTGAGCCTGGGTTGCCTGCAGGAGCTGGCAACTGAGCAGGCTCTGCTGGGGCTGCAAGAGGTGCGAACCTGTTGCTAAGCTCCGGTGAGGGAGGGGCCTTGGTGCAGCGGGCCTTAGGGCCCTTGACCACCTTGGTCCATGCCCCTGACTGGGCAGAGCGGGAGGTCCCAGAGTCCTCCTTAGTCCTGGAGGGAGACGGTGCTCTACCCTGCGGCTCCCGGGGGAGAAGGGCCTGGCAGTAGGAGTCTATCTCCTGATCGCAGTCCCTGATGGCACGCAGTCTCTGGACTGTGGCCTGGAGCTCCTCCAGCTGGCGCACCAGAGACCCCAGTAGGGAGCAGACCCCGCAAGGGGAGGTGGCCATGCTCCCAGGCCCCAGAGCCTGAAAAAGGGACAGGCAGCCCCCGCAGCCAAGAGCCAGGGGCTCCATCTGCGTGGAGCCTGGAACCATGGGCTCCATCTGGGTGGCCGTTTCTGAGGTGCCCAATGTGGGGGCTGCAGAGCCCGAGGGGACCCTCGGGGTGCGGCGCGTGCCCATCCATGTCATGCCTCTGGTAGGCTGGCTACGGCTGGGGCTGACTACTCTGTGGGGTTTGCAGGCAGGGTCTGGTGCCCTCCCACACCCTCCCCTGTGCAAACTCTGCGCTAACTCAAGCGCCTGTTTACGCAGCCTGTTCGCGTGGCTCCAGTCGTGTGGCTCCCTGGGGGGCTGGGCCAAGTAGGGGCCTGGGTGGGGGCTTGACCTGGCCTGGCTCCACGCAGCTGCCTCCTCCCAGGGAGCGAGGAGTTAACCCCTTCCCACCACAAGCCCGCTTACCTCCGGCTGTGCTGGGGGCCAGCAGGGGGCTCTGCGGCTGCTGAGGGGGTGTCTGGGGGGCTTCGGAGGAGTGGGGGCGCAGCGGGCTTCACCCGCATGTCTCTCACCGCTCCGGAGCCTAACTGAGCTTTTTTTCCCCGTTTGGCGAGCCCTTTTAAACTGCACGCATACGCAGTGGGCCTGCTCTCGGGGAAAGCTGGTTTCTCAGGCCAGAGGGGCCCTGCCTGGGATTTGGGGGGCCCTGCCCTAAAGGAGGGGGACTGGTGAGTACCCCACTCCTCTTCTCTCTCCCTGGGGGGCTGGGCCAAGTAGGGGCCTGGGCGGGGGCTTGGCCCGGTCTGGCTCCACACAGCCGCCTCCTCCCAGGGAGCAAGGAGTTAACCCCTTCCCACCACGAGCCCGCCTACCTCCAGCTGTGCTGGGGGTCAGCAGGGGGCTCTGCGGCTGCTGAGGGGGTGTCTGGGGGGCTTCGGGGGAGTGGGGTGCAGCGGGCTTCACCCGCACATCTCTCACTGCTCCGGAGCCTAACTGAGCTTTGTTAACAGATTCAGAGTGTTACCAGAATTAGAATAAGTGTCACTGAACATCCAGTCGCAGCTATGTTAAGATAGAGCATATTCCTATTCAACTTTTATAATTTAAGATTTTCATTTCAGTAATTTTATTGACCTTTCTGCATGCTGTCCCTATGCTAGAACAAGTTCAGTCTCTCATTATGTTAAGGTCTTTACTGTACTTCTAATTTAAAACAATTTATCTAATTTTCAACTACTGACTTCCTCTCCAGTGTTCCACTCCTCTTTGTTTTGCTTTCTTAACTCAATTTATAAACCAAAAATTGGTCCCCACAAGTTTGATGTACACTGTTGTGTCAGTTATATTAGGACATTTTTTTTTTCATGTTAATGACAGCTATGTTACATGAGATGAAACAAAAATGAACGGGCTGCTTCAGTGCAGAGACCATGACTTGGGTGTAGGCTCTGGAGGGAAGGACAGAAGTTAAATTATTGATTGAATTAGAGAAATCCATAATAGATACCTTCTAGCATCTGCTACTGATACTATGCCAGAATGAGGAAATTGGTAGATTCTTGTTTAATTACGAAGCCCTTAGGGCAAAGTTCTGGGACTTGGTTCGAAAGGGACTTTAGTTTGACATTCAAACTACATTTTCAGAAAGGTGTCACAAATGCTATCTTGGGAACTGAGATTGGGTACCAAACTGATCCTCATATGTCAGGTGTTCTCTGGGTAGGGGGCTGGACCCAATGATCTTGTGAAGTCCCTTCCAGTGCTAATATCTCTGAAATCTATAAAGGGAGGTCATTACCTCAAGGTGTATTAGGAAGACCACCTCCCAAGCTCTGTTCTTTCTTAATATATCTATTTTTCCATCAAAGCGTGTTAGGCAAATGAGGAAGAACACTGAGATTAAATGCCAGGGAGTGACTGCAACCCTGCAGTACCAGCGCACTTTAACCCCTGGATATGAGTTTGATCTGGATTCAGATCTGAGAAAAGTGGCTGTATTGAGTAACAAGCTTGCCACATTTTAGGATTGATATTGCAGCTCTTTCAGAAACTTGGCTTTCAGGCACAGGCTTCATCATGGAGAATGACTACTCCATTTACTGGCATGGCAAACCTGAAGGAGTGAGGAGAGAGCATGCTTAGGTTTTACTATAAAAAATTAACTTATATCATCATGTGAAGCTCTGATTGCAGTGTCCATGACAGATGGAGTTAGACTACAGAAGGGATTCATCACCCTCGTCGGTGTCTATGCTCCAACTCTGCAAGCTAATGATGAGAAGTTCAGCTTCTAACAACAGCTAGAAGAGCTGATTGTCAGGATTCCATGGAAGGAACCCATTCTAGTATTTGGAGACTTCAATGCAAGAGTTGGATCTTATGCTAAAATCTGGCTTGGGATTCTGGGTAGGTATGGCATTGGATGTATGAATGAAAATGGTCAGAGAGTCCTTGAGTTCGGTGCCTGTCAAGGTTTACTAGTGACCAACCCCCTCTTTACTGGTAACTTAAGAAGAGCATCATGGAGACACCCATGGTCCAAGCACTCTGGCATCAGCAGGACTTGGTATTGACAAGACACGTACACTTGAAAGACATTTTATATACACAATCCTTTCAAAGTGAAAATTGTGAACACAGACCACTTCTTTGTCTGCTGCAGAGTGAAATTTTAAGCGAAGAAGATCCACCACAATAAACCTGCCGGACAACCTCATATTGATTTGAGCCAAATCAGTGATCCTGTCAAGAAATGAGCTTTTCAGTGAATAAGTAGCAAAGTGAGCCGGAACAAATGGAACTGTCACATCAGATAGCATGGTAAGTCCTAAAGACAAGTATGTACAATGTGGCAATCAAGAGTTTTGGAAAGAGTATTAAGAAAAACATTGACCAGTTTGTAAACTATTTGAAGGTACTGCTGCCACTCACTGTGAGCGAAAAAAGGACTGTCCTAATCATCTATCAAGTCTACTTCCCACTACTGATTTGCTCAACAACCTAAGAGAAGCTCATAAGGCTGTTCAATCAGCTTCCAGGAAGGTGTGCTCAAGAATTTTGCCTATGTCTCTGTGACAGCATCCAACAAGCAGCTGACACAAGTGAAACAGTAGATTGTTGTATGGGGGCATTAGAAAGGCCATTAGGCCAACAAAGTACAAGATAGCTCTGTTGAAAGACCTGGATGGTAATATCATAACTGATAAAAGAGAAACAACTGGAGAGGCAGATTAGAGCACTATGGAATGATATAATTGAGGGAGTCAAGAAGACAACTCCAAATGAGTGCACATCCAGTATGTGGTACTGCAGACCTGTCTGTGGTGCAACAAGCGTCACATGCAAGCATTCACCATGCTGCTAAGATTGCAGCATGCTGTCGGGGGGAGGTGAGAAAAGTGCAGAAAGAAGCATATCCTACTGCACATGGCTTTTGTAGATTTAACAAAAGTCTTTGACATGGTTAGTCTGTCAGGGCTTTACACTGTTCTGAAGAAGCTTGTTGTCCACCTGTACTGCTAAACCTTGTGAAATCCTTACATAATGGCATGAAGGCAACTGTAATGTATGAAAACCAAGAGTCTGACTCATTCAACATGAACAGCAATGGAGTAAAGCGGCTGTGTACTGCTTCCACATTGTTTAACATTTACTTCTCATTCCTGCTTCAACACGTGTTCTTTGATGTTCGAGAGGGTGTCTATCTCAGCACTAGACGTTCTGGAGGACTGTTTAACATTGCAAAGTTCAGAGCTAAGATGAAAGTGAAGGAGATCATCATAAGGACCTGTTGTTTGCAGATGATGCAGCCCTTGTGGCTCACAGTGTTGATGCCCTGCAACATCTCATTACCAAGTTCTCTGACTCATGCAAAATCTTTGGGCTAGCAATAAGCTTGAAGAAGACTGTTATCATGCACCAAGGCTCTTCAGAACCAGTTCCAGATATCACCCTAGATGGGTGCTGAGTCTGTGAGGGCCCAAGCATGTTGTTGACCTGAAATTTTTCTACCTTGATCTCTACTGTTACCAGCAATGTAGATCTTGATGCTGAGCCAATTTTCTAGTAGAATATGATCCTGATGCTAAAAAGCCAGGAACTTTAGTATTTTGCAAGACAGAGCCTGGAACAATTAAAAACCGTTATCTAAAGTGAAAATCTGTATTTATGAGACAAGTTTTATCCACTCTTCTATATGGCTCAGAAACATGGATGACCTATGCCAATTAGATCAAAAGACTAAACAGCTTTCATATCAGATGCCTGTAAAATTCTTTGAATAAGATGGCAAGACAGGGTGACAAATGTGGAAGTGTTAAATTGTGCTGGTATGTCATTCATGGGAATGTTGACTAGTAAGAAAAGACTCAGGTGGCTTGGCCATGTCAAGTAAATGTTGGATCACAGGATCCTGAAGAATATGCTGTACTCTGAAGCTTGCAAAGGGTGTAGAAAGAGAGGCAGACCACTGTGCAGATTTTGGGATGCTTGCACAAGATGACTTAGCATCCTTTGGAATCTCTGTGATGATTGGGAAAGGAGTGCAGAATGCCACTCTGGTTGGTGGAATCAGCTTGCAGATGGAGCAAGGTGCTGAGGCAGACTGGATCAAGTTTTGTGATGACCGGTATCAGAGGAGGAAAGAATCTGCTGCTTGGATTCAGAGCATTGCTAGTGCATGAGTCTGCCCTACCTGTGGGCAGGACTGTCACTATGTGTGGTACAACAGCCATCAAAGAACTCATTGGCACATACACCATGCTCCATAATGAATGATGGTGTCAATTGAAAATGGGTGTATGGCTGCAGTCTCATCATACTTAGTACAGTACCTTACCACAGTGTTGCAACGGTTCAAGTAGATGTAATTTTACCCAGCAACTAAAGCTGGATAGCAGTGTCATTGACGAGTGACAAGAAATAACATCTGTTTGATTCTCCTGTTGCTGCTGAGTCATCTGCTGTCCTCATCTGTGAGTGATAAACAGAAGTTACAAATTGTTTGTCTTCTGAATTTTCACACACAGACTTGGCTTTGCTTTGGAGTAAGTTGTTTTTCCCATTTTTTCATACTTAAAACATAGAAGATTCTCCATGACCTAGGTATCAGAAAAAACATAGCTGACCAACTGGTGGGCTGTATGTGGCTCATGAGGGGTTAACAGGTGATCTGTGGGTTCCTGCTTGGCCATGGCTTCCCCCTGTGGCTCCAGTCACCTGGGCAGGGGCTCTGGGCTCCCCACATCTCTTCTACCTGAAGAGCCATAGTAGGGTTGCCCATGAGGTGTGCAGGAGGGCCACTTCTGTTATGTACAGCCCTGGGCTCTGTTACTCATGGGGCATGTGACTCCCTCACTGTTCAGAAGTTGGACAGCCCTAATGGTAAATCAAGACAGAGGAGTCTAGGTATTAGTTTTGCAAAGATATTTAAATTCCTGATTAGCATGTTTGCTTCCATTGCTTCCAAAGGATTATTCCTGATTGGCAGGGGGGAGGTGCTCTTACAGGTACATGTTGTGTTTGAACCTTCTGACAAACATAACACTCTGTAGAAATTGGAAATCTTTCAGTCACAGAATGGTGCTGAATCCCAGCTTGGGAAAACTTCTGTTATACATTGCTTGATGTTCTGCTTCCTTTGAAAACAGTATCTTTCTAACTATGTCTGTGTTTATTCAGTTAGTCCACTATCTTGTATTGTGATTTTGGTAACTTCTACAGCTCCCCAGATGCTTTCTGGATCTTTGAAACAGGTTGAAAATATACATATACAAGCCTATTCTTTTCCTTTTTTAATTTTGAGATCTCCTTTCTCTTGCCTTCCTTCTCAACCTAAGTTAGAAATAGTCTTTTCCTATACCCTTTCATTTCTAATTCTACAGTCATGGCATATATGCAAAATCATGTTCATATTCTCTTTAGTCTTTCTCAGAGGTGTTAAACCAGTATTGTTGTTTCTCCAAGCATAGTTGGGAGCTTCTATCTATTTCCTTTGCCATTTAATATGTTAGAAATTGTTATGTAATATACCTCCATGGTTCAGCAATGTTTTCTGTGAGAGTTAGCTTCAAAGACAATGAGTTTTTTTTTATTGGACTCTGAATTGTCATCAGACACACAATGACAAAAAAAAGTAACAGGATTGGAGTTACTTAGCCATATCATATTGAAGAGACTTCAAGTAAACTAGCATAAAATTGTTGGGGGCTCATGTCCCACTCATACTCCACTGAATTCGTATCTGGTTGTAATTCCATCTTGGTACCATGTGGTGTTCAGTAGACAGTCACATTATGTAATTTTAATGCTGTAGAATAAGACATGAAGAAACATCACCACTGGAAGGAACTCTAGTAGTAACATAATGAAACAATACTTTCTTCTTCAGTGGCTTCTGGGCAGTCCCATTAATGGCATTTAGTGCTTTTAGCATTTAGGAGTGGAACAGTAGAAAAGATGTTTGCCTAGAGGGTACAGTAGCATCCTTAGCCACAGCATCTTGCCATTTAGGTATGTCACAGGATATACCTAGGTATATCATAGAATCATAGGAAAGTAGGGCTGGAAGTCAGCCTGCTAGAGACTCAAGGAAGGATCATCCCTCCTAACCGAGTGCCTAGCTAACCTACTCTTGAAAATTTATAGGGAAGAAGATTCTACAACTTTTCTAGGTAGCCTGTTTCAGTGCTTCACCACTCGTAGTCAGAGAGGAATGTCATATTTAATGACGTGATATATAAAAAGTGTGTCATATGACATATAAGGAAATGCATCCCTTGGACCACCTCCATTCTTTTACCAACACTATTTTTATCTTACAAGGCTTGTTTAGTTTGGTTTTTTTTTTAATATTTAGGTATAATTATTTTTTAGCAAAAGATTTGTTTGGGCCATTGACATTGGGACTTCAGGCAGTTGAAAGGACTCATGACTAATATAACAATCTTTTCAGAGACAGAGCCACAGATCTGGTATCATAAATGCCTGTGAGAATTGCATGCATCATTTCTTGTGAACAAGTGGCTATGGTTTTACTCCTTGAATGAGGTAAGACAGGCAGTTGCAAGCATATTTGGCTTTGGTGAACTTTAGTTGTACCTGGACTCTTCTGATGCACCTGCTGGAGGTTCCAGGTCTGTTTATATTTTGAGATCTATAAAGAGGTTGGAGATGCACCTAGCTGCCTTTCTTTTGGTGTCTTCCTCAGTGTCAGACTCAGAATTTACCTTGTCAAGACGGGCAGTATTCTCCCCATTACACGTATGTGCTTCCTCTGAGATTCCTTGCCTATGCCAGGATAACTTCCATCTTTTTTCTCCTTGGCTCGAGACTGATACCAGTATTTCTGATTTCATTGATTTTTTTCTCCCCCTTGTATTGGTAACTGCTGCCAGACGTTCCCTGTTGCTACTTGACAGTATTTGCCCTACCTCCAGTCTTGAGTGTCTCAGAGGAACATGGCTTTTCTTTAAAGCCAGCCATCCAGAGAGTCACGTCTCTTGCTAAGGACTCTGCTGTGGCATAGAAAGATACTAAGCTGTCTTTAGAGAGCGCTCTTCGGTTACTTACATTCAGGAGTCTACAAAGGCTCTCCTGTCCCAGTACATTGTCATCATTAGCATCAGTGTTAACTAGGGGTGCACCGATAGAGATTTTTGGAGCTGATACCGAAAGCCAATATTTAAGGAGGTATATTGTCTGATACCAATCCCATTTCTGATACAGCTGCCTCTAGCTGGTAAGTCCAGTGTGGTGGGAGGGGAGGGGAGGGAAGAGGCATGGCGGGGTGTGGCAGACCAACGCCCCCTGCAGTGAGGGTGGGGGCAGAGGCAGGCGCTGCCCAGGTTGGGTGGGTGGGGGCCAGAGCTTGCTAAGAAGAATTTTTCCAATTATTTGAGTTGGCTCAATGCCCTGCCTCCACCCATGTGCCAGGAAGAGCCGGGGCTGCATTGGGTGGCTGGCAGTGGTGGTGCTGGGAACAGAGCAGTGGTGAAATTTGGGGTGGATGCAGCATCCTCTCAGTGCTGCTGGCACCCACTATGAGCCCAGCCCCTGGCAAGAAAAGCCCTACATAGCCCTGGCTGCAGCATGCTCTGCCCCACCCTGTGCAGATACAGGGGGCACATGCCCTCCACCCCATGCCCACCTGGGGTGCAAGCACCAGCAGGAGCTGCCTTCTCCCCACCCCCCACAATGAGCTCCACCCCCTGCCCCGCCTCATCAGTGCCTGCCCCTCCCCCCTCCATCACCACAGGGGGTGTTGATCTGCCCCCCATTCCTCTTACCTCCCCCTTCTCCTTCCACCACACCGGACCTACCAGCTGGAGGCAGTTCTCCACACTGTCAGCAGTGCTCTTCACTGCCTGAGTGCCACGCTGGGGCTGCGTGCACCATGGGCATTTATTGGCCAGATTATCAGCCCCATCAGGCTGATATGTGATACAGCCGGTTTTCTTTGTATCAGTACTGATCTGATATCGGACAGATGTATTGGTGCATCTTTAGTTTTAACACGGGTGCTGATACTCCTCTTAGCCCAAGAGGCAATTTTATGCATATAAGGAGTTTTTTGGTACTTGTTGCCGCCAAGCCTTGATCAGTTGCTCTCGTGTAGCTCTCACTCGAGTAATTGGTGTTAAATGCCTCACGGGTTCGTGTCTCTGCCTGAGCTGGTGTTTTCCACCCAAGTCTTCAACCCCATGCTCGCCTGCCATGATTTGTTGGACCTCAGTGTCTGGGGTCGTTCATTGGGGTCGTTCTCCCGGCACTCACTCACAGGGCTCCGCCACCCCTACAACCTGGCCTCACACCTCTTGTGGAGCAGTGTCCGAATGGCCGACGCCTTTCTCCTGGGACCCCTTAAGACACAGCCACCCCAGAGGGCTCCGGCACTGTCTACCTAACTTAAGGACCCGCTTCCCTCTGATATCCCTGGAGCCTGGGAAGACAACTCAAAGAAGAAAAAAAAATGCTCCAACACAATCCCTGGGCTCACTGCCCCTTTAACTTCCCTTCTACCCCTCTTGGGTCTCTAAGGGGGAACGGCATGCCTTATCCCTTAGTTTGTCTGGTTCCCTGCCTACTCCAAGGTACCTCCAGGTCCGGCAGCAATATCTGCCCCGACGGCAACCCTTCCGGGGTTTCCCCGTAGTCCTCCTCTCCTGGGTCAGACTTCTTCAGGTGTCCCACCATCCCTGCACTCCCACCTGCAGTTCACTCTGTCTCCCCGGGGCGTTCCAATGCCGCCTTCAGATGATGTTCCTGGTATCCCTTTGTCGTCCCGTCTGAGGCGCTGTTGAGGTGATCCTCCTCTTCCTGCTTGCACTCGTCCCAGCTGGTCCTGCTTCCCTGTTCCGTGGACAGGGATGCCTCTGCTGTTGGGGGTCAGCCATGGCTCTGCTCCCTGATTCCCCCGCCGGTTCCGCAGCATGCACCACCATTTTTATCTTTGCTGGCTGGCGTTCGGTGCTGACATCACCGGCCGGCCGCAGCTGGATAAACAGGTGGCTGACGAGCCATGCGGGCTCTGCCTTCTGCCCCTCGTGCTGCGCTCCGAGCTGCCGGTAAGTGTTCATCCTTACGGCGTGTCCTGGGACAATACTGAAACTACTCTAGGCATAGCTTTGTTTGAGAGTACCTGTGTTCTAGTCCAGTGGGCACCAGTCTATTTGGCAGGCATGCCACAAAACCTCACATCATCTCTGAGTATCACTTTGTCCCCTTCGCCTGCTCAGTCTTCTACTCTGCTTTCTGTTTCCTACCCTGTAACTCTTGTCTGGTCTGCTGCTCTGCTTTCTACTCCCTGCCCTATCTGCTGCTGTACTGCCTCTCCCCTCTCCAGTCTGTCGCATGTCACACAGAGGCTGTCCATCCTACTTGTGCATTCTTTTTCTCATGCCCTTGTAATTGACATGATGTTTTTCCAGAGTCATGCACAAGCAACGGCTGTTTCCCTTGCTGCAGGAAGGTGCTCTTTCATACAGGTTTCACCAAGTAGTCGGCAAATGAGCAGGTGCTCCATGGTCTGCACGTCCCTGCACTTGCATATGTTCATGTCACTAGAGTAGCCCCATTTGATCGTGTTTGTTTTTGATTTTCCAGTTTGCATGTGCAGATGGTTCAGGCATCCCCATAGTGACCAGTCTATATCAGTCCCTCTGGGAAGGTCCTCCTGGGGTTCAAGGTCTATTTCAGGGCATCTGATTGCACATAATCTTTCCTTCCATACCTGAGCCCTGTTTGCTGTTGTGTCCAAGGATGCAACTTTGGTCACACAACTGTTTTGTGCTTTAAGCCATTTGGTTGCTTCTGTGTGACCATAGAGTGGATGTATGGGCTCTTCCATCTGCTGTGATCTTTCTTTTTGGCTTGCTACCTTTTTTCTGATATCAGGTGGTGCAGTGCCAGCCAGTACATACACATTATCCTTTGGTATTGGCTTTACACATCCTTTTATTACACGATAGCTGTTGTTTAGAAATAGGTCCAATTTCTTGGCATGAACTGATTGTTCCCATACTGGACATGCATACTCTGCAGTGGAGTAACACAAGGCAATAGCAGTGGTTTGTAATGTAGCTGGGTTCACTCCCTACTTTTAGGTGACCAACTTTCAAAGTATATTGTTGAGTGCTGACTTTCCCTTTTGTCTTCTGTATGTATGTTTGGAAGATAAGTATTCAGTTCAATGTAACCCCAAGTACAGAGGGGTTGAGGTGATTAGTTAATGGGATTTCATCCCAAGTGATGTTTAATTTCTGCAGGTTCATGGCCCCTGTTCTAGTCTGTGCAGATATGCTCAATATAGTCACTTGTGCAAGTACTAATACTGCACTTCTGCCTGTACTTGTCAGTTCTCTGATTGGCACAGCACTCACCTGGAAGAAATTGGAAAGTTGCCTGTTGAGGATGATACCACAGATACTTGCCCTGAGGTCCTGATATGGGTTTGGTCTACTTCTTGCAGAGGAATACAAACAATTCCAGTAGCTAATTGGGAGATGGTTGCAGGTCTTGCAAGAGAAAGGACTCAAAGGTTGTTAATCTGAATCACAGTAAATGACTCAGCAATTGATTTATCTGACCGTCTTTTGATCCTGTAGTGGCAGAGAAAAAATTAGGTCATGGACATTCTGCAACTAGGACCACCTGTCTGAACAAAGAAGAGTTAATAACTGCTTGCATTTTCCCTGCCTGTATTAAAGAGCTAGCTGGCAGGATAAACCCTATACTCTCAGAAAGGATCCTGTAGCCAATTCCACGCTGGTCTCTGAAGCTGAAGAACTTTTCAAATGAGATGCAATATACCCATCTGCTCAATTTGCTTGGAAGGAGTTATAGAACTGATGTAGATTTCTACATAACAATAATTGCAAGTAGTTGCATGGTGTCTTAATGGGATTCTGTTAACTCTGCCTAAATATCTTGTCCATATTGTTTCCTTTGCCATGTAGGCAACTCCTGGGACCTTGACTCTATTATTTCTGCCTTCCACATGTGCAACCTAGTCAGGGAACCTGAGGTATGCAATGTTATTACAATATACAAACATTTAAATTGAAGTTATTATGATAAAGGCTATAGTCACAACCTGTGAGGGAGGATTGTTTATATAAATTCAGCTCAATACTTCATTCTAGGATGACGGCACTTGAACAGTTCATGTAGATGCATCTTTTTTACATAGTTCAACAAGCTCAGTGCTGGTGGCACTGAATCCTATAATGTGAATGCACAGAGGCAGTTCTTGAAGGACCACAGTTACTATTGAGTAACTTCTTTTTGTGACTTGCTTCATCATTCCATATTGCTGACTGCATGAAATTATATTTTGTGTGTATAATCAGAGATTTTTACTCCTCCTTGGCCTCTGCGTAGAAAGGGGTGGAGAAGGGTGGTGTCTTGTGCTGTTCTACAGCACCAGGGAGAAAAGGTAACAAACTAGCTTGGAGAGGAGGGAAGATACATTTGAGCCTGCTTACATTAAGCAAGAAGTGACACCGAAGGTGCTGCTACCATGCTTTGTCATTTACCTTGGCTTTTGATGTTCATATGATGGCCAGATTAGTGCACTCTGTATAGTACATAGACAGGTCAGGTTCTTTGGGTAAATCCATTATCTTTTATTAGTCCAACTCAAATTCTTGGAAAAATTCTTCTTAGGAAGCTTTCATGCACAAATACCCTTCATCAGGCTGAGGCATCTATGGTGTGACCTGTAGTTTTTTGTTATGGAATGTCAATGGAAATATATTTTTAAATTGTTCATTAAATGTAAGTGATGCATGTTGAGGCATACTTGGTACCAAATGGAAAATAGCAGTGTGTGATCTCTTACACACTGCAAGATGGATGAAAATTGATGGTTTAAAAAATAGACATTAAAAAAATAAGTTAAATACATTTTACTTTTTAAGAATAACAATTTGAAATCATAACAATTGTTGTTAATAGATTCATAGATTATAAGGGGCTGGAAGGGACCTTGTAAGATCATAGTGTTCACTTCAGCCCCTTTGCAATAGGCAGGAAAGACAACTGGGGTCAGGTGACCCCAGCAAGGTGATTGTAGAGTCTCTTCCTGAAGATTTCCAGGGTATGTGATTTGGACCACCTCTGGAGGGAGTGTATTCCACAGTCTGGACTCCCTAACTCTGAAGAAGTTTTCCCTGGTGTTAAGCCTGAAATGGTCTTCCAGGAGTTTGTGGCCATTACTCCTGTTTTTTCCCAAGGGTGCCCTAGTGAACAGTTGTTCACCAAGCCCTTGATATAGCCCTGATATAGTGGTAAGCTGCTACCAAATCCCCTCTCAGCCTTCCCTTTTTTAGGTTGAAGAGATCCAAGTCCCTCAGCCTTTCATCATATGGCTTGCCTTGCAAGTCTCTGATCATACAGGTGGCCCTTCTCTGAACTCTCTCAAGCTTTTCCATGTCCTTGTTGAAGTGTGGTGTCCAGAACTAGATGCAGTACTCCAGCTGTGGTCTCACCAGTGCTAAGTAAACCAGAAGAATCACTTCCTTGGTTTTGCTTGAGATGCATGCCAGAGTATTGTTTGCCCTGATGGCTACAGAATTGCACTGGCAGTTCATTTTCTTACTATGGTCTATTATTACCCCTAGGTCCCTTTCAGTCATGATGCTAGTCAGTTTTGCACCATTGAGCCTGTAAGTATGTTGGGGATTGTTTGTCCCCAGATGGAGCACTTTATACTTCTCAATGTTGAACTTCATCTGGTTCCGATCTACCCAACTTGCCAGTTTGATGCCAGTTTAAAGTTTAATGCCTAAACTTGCTGTAATACATTTAAAATTATTTAAGTAAACATGAAATATTGATAAGCCCTCTTCTACTGAATGCTGCCTTTATAATTACATGCAGAATAAAGGAGATGATGTGTATAATGCTGAAGTTTACCATGCTTTGCATTAAATATTTGTACCATTTTCAGTTTTTACAATGGAATACATGTGAATATTCACATTTTTTCCAGATATGCCGTAAATAATTTATGTTTTTCTTTTGCAAAAAGCTATTTTCTTACCTACTTTTGGTTTTAGTTTAGTTAGCAGGTGCTGAGAGAATATTTATTTGAACTAGGTCCTTCATATTCAGGGGCAAGGGAACTGTAAAACGCAGGACATGTTTTTCCTTTCCAAATCTGTGAATAAAGAATAGGTAGGAAATCATGAGATGTACTTATTCTAAAAGACTTAATTCAGTAGGATTTAGGTAACTAACTAAATAAGTACTTTTGACAATCTCCATAGGAACCTAATTACACCTTTAGGCAAAAACATACCTGGATGGGAAGAAACAATCCATAAATTCACTTCTAATATATCCTATCTTAATGGATCCATTTTAAATGCAACATTTATTTTGATAACCATTTTTCTACTATCTAGCACATCCTTGGTCTTTCCATATAATTAATTAAAACTGTGTTTAAATTTTTTTTAAAGTTCTAATTAAAAGTTTGTATGGTATGAATTGAAGGTATGGCATGTCTGGGGTTGTTCAAGGGATGGGGCCCTGGGACAGCCCCAGATCACCTCCTACTTTTTACTTGCTGGTGCAGAGGGAGCCTGGGATCCACTTACAACAGCAAGTAGTAATGGCGCAATTGGGATCTGATCCCTGACCTCCAGATTGTGCCTCCAGCCATGCATGTGTGGCATGGCAGGAGGTATAGCTGTTGGGATCAGGGACCATGGTACCTTTAAATGTGTGGTATGCCAGGGCCTTAACACAACATCATGGCAGTATGTCAAAGTGCCATCTTTAGAATGCTGGTAGTTTAGTTTTTATGTGGATTCAGTCCTTTGTCTGAGTCATAAGACTTGGCGAAGGTATCAGTTGTGATGCTGCTGTCTAATGCTTGTTTCACATGGGACACAAGTCACTGTCTGACTTCCAAAACCAGTGCTTGAGAGGTGAAAGTTCCTCATGTTGGCTACAATTTGAGCCATCTAGTTCATTCTTGATATAAATTTATTATCATTTGAAAGTTCTGTTCATCTAGCTCAGTGGTTCGCAACCTTTTTAGATGCAAGGCACTTAGAAAATGCCAGCTCTTAGTTTTCATTCATTTTTTGACTACAGAAAAAATAATAGAGCACTTCTTATATTGCAAAGAACTCAGAAGAACTAGAGCAGGTCACAATGTTTTTAACACCCATTGTGGATTCCAATTTAAAATCTCTGGGCTTACCTTGTGAATCATTTTTACACTGTTAATGTACAAATATTGTGTGGCACCCTGTGGCACACCTGAAAGGATCTCAAAGCACCTTAGGGTGCTGCAGCCCCCTGGTTTAGAATCACTGTTCTGGTTTAAAATTGCCATAAGGAGTGGTGTTATAGCATAGATGTTTAGTAGTTCATGAATCTTAATGAGAAATCTGTTTAATAGAAATTGATCACCTTAATCTAAAATAAATATACTATCCATTTATGTTTGTATAGGATACATAACTTAGAAACAAAATACTACTTTTGTTGCTAGAAATAGATCAATTTAGCAATAAAATGTAATTAAAACAATTGGGTCTCCATACAATTCCCTCTTTGAATTATTTTTTCCAGCACTTGACAAATGAATAGCAGACATTTCACATTCCTGCCTTGCATATGTTTCTTTGGGGAGTTTGCTTGTATTAGCTAGCTGCATGGTTGAATGCTTTTTTGATTATTTAGCAGACAAAGGAACTTTTTCAGTTGTGGCTCAGCATTTGGGAGTTACTAATAACCATTCTGGTAATCTAGAAATCCCTAAAGCGAATGTACTTTGCTGTCTTAAAATATAACTACAAATTCATTTCATGTTAGTACTCTGCAAAGTGTAAATGTGGTATGTTGTTTTTATGGTCATCTAACATTGCATTCTAAAATTGAAGTAGCTCTTGCTCGAATTACAATAAGTAACTTGTAAGTGCTTGTTTATT
This sequence comes from Crocodylus siamensis, assembly GCF_052110815.1. Taxonomy (NCBI): domain Eukaryota; kingdom Metazoa; phylum Chordata; order Crocodylia; family Crocodylidae; genus Crocodylus; species Crocodylus siamensis. The sequence continues at coordinate 64,290,474 of NC_143400.1, read as the reverse complement.
TAGTAAAGGTAGGGACTGCATCAATCAGCTTTAAAAATATGGCTTTATTGCAATATAAGGAAGTCTCTCTTTTACCCTAATGATTTGATGCATCTCTAGTAAACTAACACTAAAGAACAAGTTAAAAAGGAGTTAAATAGTGATATCAACTTGCAGCTTTGTGTATAGTCTGTTGTTGGATCTGTTGAAAAAACTAAGAACTTGGAACCTGATTCTGTAAGACTTCCCTGAGAGAAACCCATTGTATTCCTTAAAAATAATTTATGCAGACAGCTTCCAGGACTTAATGTTTGGTTAGACATTAATTCTTTCCCAAATGCATATAATGTGAAAAGCTCCAGTCATTCTTTGGACTTGCCTTTCTTATGCACCTTGGCTAGGCTCAGGTCCTTGATGCTTTGTTTTCTGGTATGAACTAAAACTGTTATCAGCAAGATTTTTGGGTGATACCAGTAACAAATTAATTTGGGGATTCTATCTTTCACCTCATCAGAAAAAGAAAGCCTTGGCAAAAAATTCATTGAGGATAGGAAGACTTCATTTATCATCTCTTATCTGGAAAGAACAGCAGTGCTAATAGTACTAAAAATTCTCAAAATATTATGCAGTAAAATGTGAAGTACATTATCATAGGGTGTACTTTTGTCCTTCATTCTATTCATTTGGTTGGTTGCTAAGCTACTGAAGGGCAGAGTCCTCTAACCTTGTAGTGGTATTATTATTACAGCTACTAACCCAAGAGAATTGGAAAATCAACAGAGATAAAAATACATCTCAGAATGTAATAATTCAGTGATTACCAAAGTGTTGCAGTCTAGATAATATTATTTTCTTAAAACAGACAGAGTCTTATTTTTCAAGGTCCTTTGGCCCCTTTCATTTTAGTCATATACAGCATTTTAAATTTTATTTTGCTATTCCTTGTGAGTTAAGATGAACAAAGAAAATAAATTCACATAAGCTCTTATCTTAAAAACCAGCCAATTGCTTGTCAAGAATGACGGCGGGGGGGGGGGGGGTGAGGGGAGCAGGTGGGGATAGAGCCCTAGCTCCTCCCCCCCATCTGGGCCCGTTCCCCCTTCCCTCATGCTGCTTGGGATCTGGGTCCACTCCCCCCCTCCCCACCACAGTGGTAGGGGGAAGGGAGGAGTGGGCCCAGGCCCAATGTGGGGGAGGACCAGACCTGAGGGTGGGGAGAAGCTGGGTCACTGCAGCGCAAGGGGGCAAGGGGGAGCAGCAGGCCCAGGCTGACCCAGTGGCGGTGGGGGGATGGGAGGAGCAGGCTCGGGGCCAGTGCAGGGAAGGAGGCTTGCTCCTCCCTTACCCCCACAGCTGCTGTGTTGGGCCAGCCGAGCTGGGCCTACTGTCCCCCCCGACCCTGCACTGCCACAGCAGGCCAGCTTTTCTTCCAGCTCAGGATCATTTCTCCACCCCCACCGTTGGGTCTGCTCAGGGACGGGAGGAGCAGACTCAGGGCTGATGCAGGGGCAGGGGGTGGGGCAGGTTGGGGCCTGGGTCTGAGGGGGGGAGACCTGCTCCTTCCCTCCCACAGCCTCTGTTGCAGCTGTGTTGAGGCAGTTGGGCTGGGCCCATTGTTTTCCCCGACTTTGGCCTGCTCCCCCCTCCTGCCCTCCTGGCCCCTGCATTGGGTCCAGGCCCACTCCTGCCCCCAAATTACCTGCAGGGAGCAGGGCAGGGTGAGGGGTGAGGCCAGCTGTACCCCCAGCTGTGCTGGCTTTGCCCCCCCCCCCCCATCCCCTGTGTCCCCACCTTCATGGTAGTGGTCTGCCTTCTGTCAGAACACTTGTTTGCGCTTTGATGGGCTGTTTGTTAGCCGACCAGAGCATGAATAAAGTGTTATGGACAGACAGACGCATTTAGGATTTTACAATATTAGAATGAAGCTGAAAAGTCTGTCTAAAATTGGGGAATTCAGATGAAAAATAATTTTACATGCTTGTATGGTTGTTTTAGGAAGAAGAAAGGAAGGTGGTTTTGAATAGTGGTTCTCAGCCAGAGGAGTTATAAAAAGTTATAAAAAGGGTCACAAATGTCGCTCCCATTTGATACTGCTAAATGGGAGGGGGTCCTGTGTAGATTCCACCTATATGGGAGAAAAGGAAAAGATAGAGATTCACTTTCTTTTTCTGACAAGAAAAAAATTATTTTAGGTTAGAAATGAAGTCTTGCACTTTTCTTTGAATTTTTCTCAATCTAGCTACAGTTGCACTTCTCTCTCTCTCTCCATATATATTACTTATTTTATAAACATGCCTTCTATTTCTAGCAAAGAAGGGAGAGATGAATTAACAAGGGGACAAAAATAACTCCCCACACAAGAGATCCATTTATTCAGACCAATTATGCTTTAATTACTACTACTCTGCTAACACAGTGGATAATATTAGTACAGGAGACCCTTGTCATTTGCGGGGGATATGTTCTAGAGACCCCTGTGAATGGGGAAATCTGTGAATACTGTACCGATAATAGGATAGGATAAACAGGCTGGAGACAGTAATTCCAATAAAATGCTAACTGGCGTTTTATTCCCTGCTGCACGGGGAGAGAGCATGGGTTGGCGCAGCACACCACACCTCAAATATTCAAAACTGCAAATCCACAAATAGCGAGGGTTTCCTGTAAAGTTAGGTGAAGAATAAATTTAAAAAAATTGTACTGACATTTTAAAAACTAGAAAAGCATTGACTTGTACCTGCAAAAGTCCATCCATGCTTCAGCATTTGTTGAGGCAGTGCATGCATTTTGCAAAAAGCTGCATAATTAAGCTCTGATGCAAATTACCCAAACTTAAATATTTCCTTAATTTGGTCCTTTAGGAGATATAACTGTTTGTAGGCACAAGTCACTCTTGAGCTTCTAAGAACGTGATATTTGAACATTTTAAACTAATTTCCACAAAGTATTGATTTTTTAAAAATACCGTATTAATCCTCCAGTCTATTTTAATTGCACAATAAAGATCTGATACTTCCAGTATAATTTTTCTGTGTTAAGTTTTCCCCTAAATACAGGAGAAACCATCAACTTCCTCAGTAAACCTTGCTATGCTGCTGAAATATTTAAATGACATACTTAAATGACATATTTGACTGCAAAATTATTTTGGGAAATCACAGTTAGTGTTCATATTTTAATAACATATATATTGTATGTGTATGAACACACAGAAGAAACAGCTACGGTTAAAGGATGTAACCAGGAATGTAGATGATGCAATTTTATTCCCTGCTTTGTTTTAAGCAGTTTGTGTGACATTTTACTTGGTCACTAAGGTTTTCAGTGTTTCTCTCCGTAGTTGTAAAATAACTCAAACTTTAGGAAATGCTTTGTTTTATAGAAATATTGTGAGATTTAATTTACTTGTCAGGTGACTTGATTGTTGACTAAAAATGTAGGCAAGTATAGAAGATGGTAATTGCTGACAATTAAACATGTTGATAGAAAAATAGTTATTAATAGCACCTATTATTACTGTTATTAGGCATGCAAGTGATGATGGGGAGCATAATATCCGTTGGAATTAGATATCAAATACTGTATGTAAACTAAGTTTTGAAATGCATTAAGGAGCTGATTATTATTTGTGCTGAATACAAATATCAGTTTAAATTACCATAGTTGCTAATTTTTAAGCTATAGAAAATCAAATCTATCTACAATTGTAAGCCAGACTCTTTTATAAAATTAAACTATCATGCAGTGCAATGCACTTTAGTGACTGATACTAGGTTAATGATACATGTTTCATTAATGAAATGGTTGTGTGAAAAACTTAAACTAAGATTTGGAATACAGTTACAGTGTAGATTAAATCTACTGAGCAGAACAGAAAAATAATGAAATACCTACTATGTTTGTCACTATTTTCTGCCTTTTCTGCATCCTCTGTCTCAAGGTTGCTTCCCCCATTCAGCAAGGGACCCACACTTTCCCTGATCCTCCTCTTCCTACTGGCATAAGTGTAGAAACCCTTCTTGTTATCCTTCTGGGTTTTGGGACATATTTGACATAGCCCTTTCCTCTGAACAGTTAGTTCTAGGCCTGTGTGAATACAGAAGTATTCAATTTGGATTTGGTCGATTCGGAGGACAGTAATTTGATTCAGAGATTTGGATTACTGTCCTGAATTGATTCGGCTGAATTGGCTCTGGAAGATTTGGCGCTGATTCAGAGAGATTCAGTGTTTTGGATTGGCCAGGGAGAGACAGGCACAGCCGGGTGGCTGCAGGTTCTCCCACTGCTGCTCCGGTTGTGCCTGCCTCTCCGTAGGTGGGGCAAGCTGCAGGAGAAGCCTGCCAGCCACATGGCAGCTGTCCCATGGTGCAGTTGCAGTGCAGCACAGCGCAGCTCAGTATGGCACTTTGTGCTGTCTGGGAGCTGGGGCCACTGGGGCTGAGTGCTTCTGGGGTCTAGGTGACACATGGAGCTGCCTCATCTCCCAGAAAGTGCGTGGTACCCTGCCAAGCCACACCAACATCAGCGCTAGGAGTGGGGGCTCTGCCCTGTTGCCACCTGCCAGCCAGCGGGGTAGCACAGGATGCAGGTGCAGCAGCGCTGGGAGTGGGGGCTATGCCCTGCTGCTGTTTGCCTCCTTCTGCCTGGAGTGAGCCACACCTGCATCCTGCCCCCCTGCCCCTCCCCTGCCCTGGCTGGGCAAGTGGCAGCAGGGCAGAGCCCCCGCTCCTAGTGCTGCTGCACCTGCATCCTGTGCCCACCCTGCCCCAGCTGGGCAGCTTGTCCTGGCCCCAGCCCCAGCCCCAATCCTTCCCAACCCCAACAGATTTACCAGCTGGAGGCAACTGTCAGTTGCCTGTTTAGTCTATGGCTGAATCTCTGAATTGGCTGAATCTTTTCCGAATCTTTTTCTGAATCGGGCCAAATCTCCTCTGAATCCAATCAGCTACTGAAGCTTTACACAGCCCTAGTTAGTTCAGTTGTGTTACTTTACTTAATCCCTTTTCTCCTTCTTCATCCCTTGTAACTTTTCTTTGTTCCTTTCCCTCTTGAACTTTTCTGTCAAGCTTCCTTCTGATGTGACAGCTTGATGCTAGTGTACCTGATGCCTTTGAACCTATTCCCTGCCTTTATTGTCCTTATCTCATAGACAGGAAAATTGATACAGTAATTTGTTTTTAAAGATCTTTTTATCTATAATTTAGAAGACTGGGTTACTTCTTTGATGACGCAGTGGATAAAATTGGATTAGAAAGATTGCCCAGGAAACCTTAGTTCTGGTATTTCTTAAAGTTTGAGTTCCTGAATTTGCAACTTTACTTATAAGAACATTTTCTATATGTATTGATTTACAGTGAAAAAATGGGAAAGGGAACAAATAGTGAAGGAAAACATAAAAGCAGAAAAAAGGAAAGCTGCAAGAGAAGGGGGAGAAAGTGGAAGTTTATAAAATGAGAGTAAAGCATAGAAAAATAAGAAAGGAAGTGACATATATTTAGGTAATTTATTTTGACATTTTTTTGGTGCTACATGTTGTAGTGATGACAGTGTAGTTTGTGGTAGGCATTTCATCAGCTGCTTAGTCTTGAGTACAGTGATGGGAAATGTAGCTATGTTATTGAGGGTATGTGGATCAGATTTACAATTCTTTTGCCAGGAGGAGGGATTCCTAGAATCCTTTTTTCTCATCTCCTCTTACTCACTTCTATTGAAAAATTCTGCTGTGGGCATCCTCATGCTGGAGTGCTGGATTCAGTTTTTTCTCCTCAATACCTCATGTATACACCAGATACGGTCTCTACCATTCTCATGGTGCTCCAGGTTATCACTGTTGTTCTGCAGGTGTTATATGCCCAGCTCCTGGACACGTGTCACAACTAACGTGAGAAATAAGACTGAGCTTTGTGTTCTCTCTGCATAGGTTCTCTTCTGTCCTTGTTGTAAGACTGATGAGTGAGTTGTTAAATTTGTATGTACTTCAACTGCTAGGTAAGTATCTAGGTATCTAGGTCAACTACTAGGCAAGTATCTAGGGCACATATTAGATAGAAGCAGCCACACATGATAGCACAGACTTTTTTTTTAAATATTAATTTGGAGTTTTTAGAGTGCTGTAGTTTCAGAAGTACTGAAGTTGATATCACTGGGGCCAGGTTTCAGTAAGCCCAAGAGTTTGTCCCATGACTATCATCAAAATATTAGAATAGATAGTCAGAAAAACTGTAGTTAATTCAGCCTGCTATCTATTGGCTAATGACCCTTCTTTTTACCATTTTTCAGCCTGCTGTATTCTTTTCCTTCTCTTCCTCTGAAAAGTAGCCTCACCACAGTATGACCTAGTTTTAAACTGGAGCAAATGTAATTGTTAGTGGATTTAAAATCAAGCAAATTTTTAAAAAGACAGATGTATAAGTTCCTCAAAAGGATGGGGACAAAGAGGACTTCCAAGCCAGGGGAAATGGAAGGATGAAAGAGGCTTTATACCTGCCTGATTCTGCACTCCGAGGCAGGTGAACTGATGCTTGGTGTAACAAGAAATTCTGGAAGACAGCTTAAATTGCAGCAGCTTGCCACTGGCTGCATATGGGCAATAGTGCTCCCATGAGTCTTGGTAGTACTATTTTCTTCCAAGTCTGACACCATCACTAGATACCAGAGTTCAAGAGGGGAGTCTCTAAAAGGCAGCCTGTAACTGTTTTCAGGGGTGGATCCAAGATGGGTTCTGGAAGTAAGTAAGAACCCACTCATCCCATAGGCAGCTGTAGTGGGGCAGGAGGAGCTCTGGAGCCCCTTGGAGTGTGTGTGTGTGGGGAGGGCGGGGGGAAGGATGCTCAGACCTTCTGCCAGAAATACAGGTCACTGCTTCTGCACCTCTGATTTTGAAATCCTGGATCTGCCCATGGCTATTTTATTTAGTTTCTATGCTAGGAGAATCTTTTGAAGATGAATCCAAATATTTTGGAAACTTTGGATTACTATGATTCTTTTTATGGAAGCCAGTGTTAAAATGGGCAAATTAACGAGCCTGTCACTTGGCCTTGTGGTATTTCTTGCTAAAGTAGCCTTATTGCCTATATATTTATTTTGGTTAGTTCTTGCATGGCAAGACCCCTGATTCTTGTTCAAGTGGTTTAAATCTGGAATTAGATAATATATTATGGAGATCAGTCTCTAATTTATTTTGGTTAGTGGGTTATGAAACTCAACACAAATTATTTAAAGTAGGGTAGAATGACAGTTATTTTTAATAGTAGCTTGAACAAATGGCTAATAAAAACATGCTAAAATAGAAAGCAGTTATGATTTCAGGGATTTCATAGACATTAGGGCTGGAAGGGACCTTGAAAGATCATCCCCCAGGGGCAGGAAGTCAACTGGGGTCATAGGATCCGAGCAAGGAAAACATCCAGGTTTCTCTTGAAGGCATTCGAAGTAGGTGCTTGAACCACCTCCTGCGGCAGGCTATTCCAGACCTTGGGGGCTCAAGACAGTAAAGAAGTTTTTCCTTATGTCCAGCCTGAAACGGTCTTGCAGGAGTTTATAACTGTCTGATCTTGTCATCCCTTAGGGCATTCTGGTAACCAAACATTCCCCCAGATCCTGGTGAATACTCCTTACAAACTTATAGGTGGCCATCAGATCACCCCTGAGCCTGCACTTTTCCAGGGAGTCCCATAGCTCTCAGCTTCTTGTCATAAGGTTTGTTTTCCTGACCTCTGATCATGTGCGTGGCTTTCCTCTGCACTCTCTCAAGCTTCCCCACATCCTTTTTGAATTGTGGAGCCCAAACCTGAATGTAGTACTCCAGCTGCAGCCTCACCAAGGCCGAGTATAATGGGAGAATGATGTCCCAGGATCTGCTTGAGAAACATGTCTGGATGCAAGCCACGGTTTTGCTCATTTTACTAGGTGCAGCATCGCATTGGTGGCTCATATTCATCTTGTGGTCAATCCTGGCCCCCAAGTCCCTCTTGTTCATAGTACTAGCCAGTGTAGCACTGCCGAGTCTATAAGCATGCTGCAGGTTTTTCCTTCCAGGGTGGAGAACCTTGCATTTTTCAGTGTTAAACACCATCAGGTTCTTGTCTGCCCATTTCCTGAGTCTGTCAAGGTTGGCCTGGATTACCCCCCTGTCCTTGGGTGTGGATGCTTTATTCCAAAGTTTAGTATCATTGGCGAACTTGGCTAGTCCACTTCTGACTCCAGTGTCCACATCATTAATGAAGAGGTTGAACAATATAGGTCCAAGGACAGAGCCTTGAGGGACCCCACTGATTACAGGGAACCATGACAATTGACTTCCATCAACCACCACCCTCTGGGTCCAACCATGGAGCCAATTTCCCAGCCAGAGGATCATGGTGGACCTGAGGCTGCAGTTAGGCAATTTTGCCAAGAGGTGATCATGGGATACCAGATTGAAGGCTTTTTTGAAGTCAAGATATATGACATCAATCTCTTCCCCCTTGTCCAGGTGATAGGTCACCTGGTCATAAAAGGAAATGAGATTGGTCAAGGACAATCTACCTGCAAAAAACCCGTGCTGGCTATCCCTCAGGGTAATGCCACTGGCCAGTCCGTTAAGAATGGCCTCTTTGATAATCTTTTCTAAGACCTTCCCCGGGATAGAGGTCAGGCTGATGGGCCTGTAGTTTGCTGGATCCACTTTCCTCCCTTTCTTGAAGATAGGCACCACATTAGCCTTCTTTCGGTCATTGGGCACTTCACCAGAGCGCCAGGAGCTCTCGAAGATCCATGCCAGGGGCTGAGCTGTGATGCAAGCCAGCTCCTCAAGTACTCTGGGATGTAAATTGTCAGGGCCGGCTGACTTTAAGGTGTTCAGCCTCTCAAGGTGTTCCTTCACCAGGTCAGCATTAATGGAGTGCAAGGAACCACCCTTACTCAGGCGTCCCTGTCCTGTAATGGGCAGGGGCATCCTATGGGACTTGTGAAAGATGGATGCAAAGTACCCATTTAGTAAGTTGACTTTTTCCTGAGCGTCAGTCATAGTTCTCCCAGGTTTAGCGGGGGTTCAGTGTTGCCTTTGTTTTTCCTCTGGCTCCCCACATAGCTAAAGAAGGACTTTTTATTGTCCTTGATTCTTGTAGCCAGTTGGAGTTTTGTCCCAGCCTTGGCTTTCCTGATTCATTCCCTGCAGGTCCGGACCAGTGCAGTATATTCCTCCTTGGAGGTGGATCCTGTCCTCCATCCTTTGTAGCTTTGTCTTTTTTTAGACACAGGAGGTCCGATAGTTCCTTGTTGAGCCAGGGGGGCTGTTGTGCCCTCTTGCTGCCTTTCCTCCAAGATGGAATAGCATTAGCTTGTGCATCTAGGATTGCTCCCTTGACGAGTAACCACTCTTCCTGGACTCCCCTCCCCATGGGGTTGTGGTCCCTTAGGGCCTCACCAACAAATCTCCTGAGCTTGTCAAAGTCAACTTTCCTGAAGTTGAGGACCTCTGTACTGCTGACTGACTTGACAGCTTTTCGGCAGATGGTGAAGGTTATCAACTTGTAGTCGCTATCATCCAGCTTCCCTTCGATGGTTAGGTCACTGATTAGGTTGTCCCCAGTTGCCAGTATCAGGTCGAGCAGCACTTTGCCTCTTGTTGAGCTGTAGATTTTTTGAGTCAGATAGAGCTCATTCACGCACATGAGGAAGCTTTGCGACCATTCGGATTTGGCCAAGTGCTCTTCCCACGAGATGCCTGAGTAGTTGAAGTCTCCCATGACAACCATGGACTGGGAGTGTGCAGCCTGAGCCAATTCTCTGGCAAACTCCTGGTCAACCTCTTGATTCTGGGAGGGAGGTCTATAGTAGACTTCCACCATTGTATCCCCTGTGCCGTGTTCCCCATGGATTTTAACCCAGAGGGTGTCTAGTCATCCACCCTGGGTGCTGATGTCGGCTTGTAGGGACACGTAGCTCTTCTTGACAGAGAGAGCTACTCCTCCACCACTTTTGTCCACTCAATCCCTCCTGTACAGGGTATACCCGTCTATACCCATGGTCCAGTCATGGGTGGAGTCCCACCACATCTCTGTTATCCCTGTGACATCATAGTTGTTTGTGTTGAGCAGGAGGACAAGTTCCTCCTGTTTATTTCCCAAGCTCCTAGCATTGGTGTACAGGCAGGCAAGTGTCCCCTTGGGGGGCCCTTGCCTTGTCCACAGCTCGCCCTTGGGCTGGTGCAGGGGTGGCCTCCCATAAGTGCCTTGGCCTGCTGGCTTTGCAAGGGTTGCTCAGCAAGCCAGCAGTGGTGGTAGTCCCCCCCATCTTCTGATGGGCTTAGTTTAAAGCCTGATGGAGCAGGTCAGCCAGTCTGGCTGAGAAGAGCCTGCTCCCCAGCGGTGAGAGGTGGAGGCCATCCTTTCCCAGCAGCTTGCTGCTTCTCTCACCATATAGCGGACTGTGGTCATGGAAGCCAAAGCCTTCCCGTATACTTTCAGTGTAATAGCTTTGTTAGCTAAGCATCATTACAAAGTAAAAAATATTTGTTTTTACATATTATTTAAAGATACTGTCATAAAAGTATACTTCTGTTTGCAGAAAGCATGCTGATTCCGTGTAGCTCCTTATTTTTCTGAATTTGGACAATTGTTCAACCAGATTTGATCTGGGGCACTTGTACATGTGACGCCATTACCATGAACATGTGATGAAAAGGTCACTTTGTGTGGCTTAATGGTGTCATGCTGTACACATGCAAGAGTTTTGAGGTTTTAAAATGAGTTAGCATTGTTAAAAACTAAACTACATCCTCATGTGGTTTAGTTTGCAACATTGTAAATTGCAATGATGCAGCTATCAGCTTGCCCCCTGGCCATGGAAAAGGTGGGTAGGCGCCACAGAAAAAAAGGATTGGGCCCCTTGCCGTTTTTGCCTTCAGTAGGCTTCTGCAGCTGGCAGGACATCTAGGGCTGCCTAGGAATGGGCTGGCTTACCCCTGGGGCAGTGCAGGAAGGCAGCAGGAGGACAGCAGGAGGGCAGTGGGGATAGTGCATGGGATGCTGGAAGCCCAGACAGTCTGCTAGCTGGCTGGATGCTGCCTTCTCTGGCCACCAGCAAACCCAGCTGCCTTCTGCTGCCTCTCTTCACTGCCCCAGGGGCAAGCTTTTTTTTTTTTTTTTTTTTCTGTTTTTTTGCACCGGTCCTGGAAGCACTGCAATACCAGGTCAATGCATGGAGTGGATGGAGCACGCTCCGGTTCCACCACCCAATACCAAAAAGAATCTGCTCAATATAGACCTCCTATGGAGGACATATCAGAGACAAGTACCATGGGGAGCTCGCCGCCTACGTGGTCACGCTGCTTCCCCTGCCAGGCTGAGTGTGCTTGCAACTGAAGAAGGCAGTGGGGACAGTGCATGGGGTGCTGGAAGCCTGGGCAGGCTCACAGAAGCATTGAATCAGGTGCCACTGAGCTGGGGCAGCAGTCAGCCAGCTAGCAACTGGCCCAGGCAGCCCCACGCCCTGTGCAATGTTCCTGCCACCAGCAAACCCAGCCACTCTCCTGCTGCCCTCCCATGGTGCTCCAGGGGTGTAACAATACGTATGGATCTCAGAGGCAAAACCAGCAGCAGCAGAAAGGAGGAGTCTGAAGGAGGAACAGGACATGAGGGGGAAGAGACAGGAAGAGGAGGAGAGTTAGGGAGTCTGGGGCAGAACAGCAGGCCATGTAACAGCTCTGTAAGAAACTGCTATAATAAAGACACTGTTTATGTTAAGTAGGGAGTTGTTCCTTGATTACCCACACTGTGTCACATGAAACAAGGGGCAAGACAGCCCATTTTTGGGTGGCTCCAGCTGTCCTGTCAGCCACAAGAGCCTGCTAAAGGCAGAAGTTGCATGGGCCCAATCCTTCCCCCCCCTCCCGCCAGCAGAGCCTGCCCAGCTCAGAGGGAGCACCTGGCCAGATCCAACTTTTCGCTGAGCCCGGCCGCTGAAAGCCCACTGGGTGCTGCTCTCTAGGCAGGGTTGGGAACAGTTGGATCAAGCTGCATGCTGCCTTTGAGCTGTAGCAGCACCCAGCCTGCTAGCAGCTTAGCCGCGGGCACCACATCCATGGAAGGAAGGACCGCAGCCCCCTGCAGCTCAGGGGCTGATCAGCCTGCCGGCAGCTTGCCCCCCCCCCAGCCATGGCTAGGCTCTAGCTCTGACAAAAAAAAAAAAAAGAGGGGGGGATCAGGCCCCTTGCTGCAACGTGAAGGAAAAATTGAAATGGTGGGTTTCAATTAAAAACCCGCTGTTTCAATTTATGGGGCATAGATTAAAACCCTGAGGATTAAACCCCCGTCACGTGTACAGGCACCCTTGACTTGCTTATTTGTTAAGTCACTTAAGCTTTGTCTTTTCCTCTTTAAAAAATAATTGTCACTCTTAGTGCCTTGCAATTTAAGAAGTGCCAAGAGACATGAAATGAGTAATAATATACAAACCATAATGAGCTACTTGTAGAAGCAGTCCCACTAAATTTACTTTTTTCCTGGAAACACTTGACTTAAAATCTATATTTCAATGTTATTCAGGATGGTGAATCTTGGAGCTGTATTACTATTCATGTTGACAGTCACTTCCCTAATCTTTTGCAGTTTGCATGATAAATGCATCATTTTTCTGTTCTTTGGTCTCAGTTTAGCATTTTTGATGTGCATTGATCAAGCTTAATATGCTTTAATATCATTTCCACAGTTGACAGTATCAGCCAAATATGACTGAATGAAGCAGTAAGGTTAATGGGACAATAATTCTTTTTATAGGTTTAGCAAGTTATTTGACTTTGATTCTGTTAGTAATTTTACTGCTTAAATTATATCTGCTTTTCATAACTTAAATCTTATTTTCCCATTTGAACCATGTAAAAAGTAAACCATTTTACCTGCTGTAGAGAAATATGGATGATGATAACTTGTGTAAATTTAAAATGATCTTCCTAGAGTGTTAAACCACTTTTTGGGTGATGTGCTTTTTTCTTCTTCAAAATGAATGATACTACAAATAGGAATCATTAGGTAATGAAGCCTCAAGTCAACATATTTCAGTGTATTGAGCTGATATAAGCAAACATATACTGTGTAGAAATTTTATCTGTTGAACTATTCAGCAAAGTATAGGTAGTGGTCATTTTGTAGTCTAGTAGTTTACATAAATAAATAAAAAATAAAACTCGGTGTCCCAGTACTGAATAACATCCAATCTAGACCTACCCATGATTATTATTTTTTTTTTTACAACTACAATTTCCCTCAAATATCAACTCATTCTGTTTTTATCAAAATCCTGTTTTATTTGCCTTGGGGGATGCTCATCCTTGCAAGGAGAAGAAGAATGCACTCCTTCTGACCTAGCAAGAGAAGGGATATATGAGATGATCTTTATTTCATAGATTATAGTGTATTAGCTCAAATATAGGATGAGGTTCCCACCCTCCCAAATCAACATGGGGGAGAAAGCCCCTTGTCTTACATGGACGTACAAGGAAATCTCACTAAATATAAATATGTTATCTATCTTTGAACTGCTGCTAAATGCAAATGCAGCATGTGCTCAGTAATGGAAACCAACTATGAAGTTGATTAACTGAAGCCAACATGGAGCATCCCTATAAAAACACTAATATATATATATATGTCGGGTATCACTGTCCCCTGTGGACCTGACAGACACTGCCTAGGATGTTATCAGCTATAATTGGGGATCTTACATGCATGTGTATGTGTGTGTATATGTGTATATGTGTGTATATATATATGTATGTGTATATGTGTATATGTGTGTATATATATATGTGTATATGTGTATATATACATATATGTGTATATATACATGTATATAAAATAGAGAGAGAGAGAAATATATTTTTGCAATTATATATAAATTTTTTTTTTTTTTTGCAAAAATATTTTTCTATATATATAGGTAGATGTGTGTATATATACTCTACCCTACCAGTCTTTAAAACACATCTCATACCCATTACAGTACACACACCTGGCACAGATGGCCTATATTGGGCAAACATTAGTGCAACCTGTCTAAATAAGACATATGGTAGGGCTTATTGAGTGCAGTCCCCATCAGTACTGACTCTTTTTAAAGTCATGATGAGCCATTACATTCAATATATATTTACTGCCTTTTCATTCCCAAAGCTGAGCTGCACTTTTCTTTCCTATCTCCAGCAGTCTTGCAGGTTCCCCTGCGTACCTTCCCCTGTCTTCTCCCCCCACCTCCCACCTCCTCCCTGCTGATTGGTGGAGGGGCCCTGCTTGCAGCCCACTCCTGATTAGCAGGGAAGTGAAAACTGTGGTTTTAAACTTGGCTCTGTTTTTGTCTCCCCGCTGGTCAGCAGTAAGCGATGGGGTTGCTGGGGCCCCTCAGCCAATCATCACTGGGGAGGCAAAAACAGAGCCAAGTTTAAAATTGTGGTTTTTGCTTCTCTGCTGATCGGGTGCAAAGTTTAAGTGGGGACCCTCCATCAATCAGCAGCAGGGTGGGTGGGGGGGAGGGGAGTGACGCAAGGGGGAAAGTGCAAGATTAAAGGAGCCTCAGCATAGCCCACTTTTGCCATGAATCCAGTAGGTCCTGACCAGTGAACTATATGGTAAACCATGAGCCCCTTGGCTTTAAACTACAGGCAGTCCTCGAGTTACAATGTTTCATGTTTACAATGTTCATAAATTGACACCCTGTTTCAACTTTATGACATCAGTTTTGACTTATAACACTTGATCCGATGCAATGCCACACCATTGAACAAGTTTGCTGCAGTGCTTATCTCCCTGGAGAGAATCTGTCCAAACTTCCTCAGACACTTTCTTTAAGAAAGCAGACAAGACTCCAGAAAAATGTGCAGCCAAGACTCCTGAGAAGACTCCAGTCAAGAACCCTTCAAAAAGTCCAACAAAAAGCCTTTCAAAAAGTCCAGCAAAGTCACCTCAAAGAAGTCCTTCCAAATCAATATGATTGCTATTTACAATATAAATACATTAATGTAGCTATATTAGTCATATATATTTGATCAAGTACAAAATTCTGGGGTATTTTTGGTGAAAATAGGGTATCGGGCCTTGGTTCAGGAACTAATCCCCCATTTATAACATTGTTTCTTATGAGAAAATTGGTTCCAAGTTACAATGTTTCGACTTAAGATGCAGTTTTCAGGAACCAATTGTGTCATAAGCCCGAGGACTGCCTGCAATATCATATATAATTTTACTCTAAGTAGGTGCTAAAGTGTTACTTATAAGTGTATTTATGGAGTATCTGTGCTAAAACTTGAAGCAGTTCCAAAAAAGGTAAAATGCATCATTTCTGGGTGAACTAATTCTATGGGTACTTGTTGCTGGTAGGTGTTACAAGGCTTTAGCACCTTTCTGGTTGGTGCCTTGTTCCCTAGTGACGTCAGGGTGAAACCAGGCTCTGGTGCCACCTAGATGGTTCGGGCACTGCTCCTACTCACCTGCCATGTCTTGAATGTTGGTTGATGGGGAAGCAGTTCCCTGTCAGTAGCCCCAAAGGGGTCTTGACCCTAGTCTTCTCTTCGTGGGGCTCCAAACCTCCCCTTTACCTCATCCTTACCACATCCATGTCCTGGGAAAACACTGCTCCCTGTAGTCTTCCCTGGGATAATCTCACCTCATCCATGTTACCTGCCTTGACCTGGGTCGGGTCTTTCTGGCCGTCAATCCCTCCCAAGTCGATCCCTTGTCTTTGGACTGGCTTAACTGACAACTTAACTGAAAAGGTGTTTGGCGTCTGCCAACGGGCACCTGGAATTCTGTCTTCCAGGACCGCCTTAGCCCCCTGGGTTGGGAATTCGTCTGTCTCTTCCCTCCTAGCAGGCATAGGGGCAGGCCACCTCCCCATATAATTTTTCCCAGGGCCCAGCTGACTCAGAGTTAATCACTCCTGGTCCCACCACCTGGTGGTACTTGCCACCACCACCACATGGGGCTCTGATGCAGCCGCCTCCTGCTTCTCCCTCTTCACCAGTCTGCCTGAGGAGGTTAGCCATTTCTCCTTGCCCCTCCCCACCATGGTACCTGAAGTCTCCGATGCAGCTGTGGCTCCACTCTTGAGCATGGTGGGGAATTGTTTTTCCCCACTGAGGCTCCCCGGCAACCCTCTGCTTCCAGGGGTTGGGCTCCCTGTTCCTTTTGCCGGGATTCTCCAGCAGATGCTCAGCTTCCCCTCCCTGTGCTGGGGGCCGATGCTGTCTGGCTCCACAGCCAGTGTCTCCCGCTTGGCATTACACTCCTCTCTCCCCAGCCAGCTGACTGCCTCTCCAGCTGCTCTTTGAGCAGCCCGTGCTTCTCCAAAGCCCCGTCCCCGGGGCTTGCCAATTTGCAGGCTTAGGCAGCTCCAGAACTGCCGGCCCTGCATCAGCATTTCTCCACAGCTGCTGCTCATCTTCATCCCTCTGGTGAGTACACTTGTTGGGCAGGGTCTTAGGATGTGTTGGGGGGGGGGGGGGCTTTTGTGTCCCCTCTCACAGTACTATATGCAAATTGCTATGGCTATGTTTATTTCAGGGTCCATTTATTCAAATATGTACCTCACTTATATGTGCTCAGGGAGAGCACCGTCTGACAGTAGAGGGGGAAGGGGCTGCAGACAGAAGAAATTTTGGAGAGGGAGCAGAGGGCCAGGGTTCTGCCTGATTCCTCAGATTTATTTTCCCTGCTGTAGCAGTGGAGGTTGACAAATTTGACACAAACCTCCAATAATTAGATTCTATACCTGGAAAATTTATATCATATTTATAATTTTTCCATATATAGAATCTAATTATTGGGGGTCATTTTATAATCTGGGTAGTCTTATATTCAGGTAATAAGTACTGCTACTCTATTCACCACAGTGTAACAGTTCTAGTGGCATGTTTTGAAGTCTACATGATTTAAAATTGCAGACATTTTCATATTCTTCAATTTTACTGTAATTTTTAGCCATTGCAGCAGAGTCCAATTTTAGACCAGGGAAAAGTAGTCTGTTATAGTGAGAAAAAAAGCTTAAGGGAATTATGAAAATAAGAGAATTGTGGAAGAGCATTGAGAGTCACATCAGCCATTTTTGAAATTCAGACAGGCTCTGATATTTGTCAGATATTCCTGAGGAAGAAAGAGCTATTTCTCTAAATGCTGGCAAGAATTGGTAATTTGAAAAATACTCCCAGAAAGGTGATTACGTTTAATAGATATGGTAGTACAAGTACTTTTGCTATTCAAAAAATGGTGGACTTTTTATTAATCACTGTAAAAAGTTTTGAAGGCATACTGTAAAAAATGGAGAGCTAAAAAGTGCAGAGCAAAATCTCAGTCACATTTAATCTTAAGGAAAGTCCTTGGGGGGGAAAAATAGGCTCTAGCTGGTTTTGATTAGGGAAATTGTTAAAATAGGTCTAAAATGATCAGCTATGTTTGAATATAAATGCTTTAGAAACTTTTTAATGTTTTGGTGCCATGTTAATGACTCTTTACAGACAGCTTTAGGTTTCTTTTTTCTTTTGTCAAAGTATAAGGGTAGTAACGGGAGAGATTTAGTATAAAATTGTCAAGAATATTTTCAGTCTCCAGTTTTAACATTTTCCTTGCATGCAGAGTTATTTTATTTGTAATAAATTAATTCTGTGTGCTCTTCAATTTTAAATGATGGAACTTCCCCCCCTTTAATTCACATTGGTGGGGGGACCTAGTTTATGAGTATAGATAAATGAGTATTTTTTTTAAAAGTTTCTAGTTACAAAAAAAATCCAGCTGAATTTAAGGAATATTGTTACATCATATTAAGGCATTTCTCACATGTATTTTGATCCATGAGCGATATGCTTAAAACGTCTCCAAACTTATGTTTTTGTTGTTCATATGCTTGTGTTGTGCATGGCATGTGGAAACTCTTTGGGTAGGAGCAGTAGGTGAAATCCTGGCTGTACTGAAGGTAATGACTGCAAGGAATGTCACCTCCTTTTTTACTCATCTGTAAAATACCTAGCATGTTGGTGCTGTCCAAATCACATTTTAGGATTGCAGCAGCAAAAGTTAATTAAAATAAATTCAAGAGCACGTATTTAGAATAGTAATAAACAATTCTGAGTACCTGGGTAAGAAGGTAAGGTAGCTTTGACAGTATAGAAATCAGTGCAGGAAAGGACCAAAGAGGATTTTATAGATTTCATAGACATTAGGGCTGGAAGGGACCTCGGGAGATCATCGAGTCCAGCCCCCTGCCCAAAGGGCAGGAAGTCAGCTGGGGTCATAGGATCCCAGCAAGATAAGCATCCAATGTACTCTTGAAGGTGTTCAATGTAGGTGCTTGAACCACCTCTGCTGGCAGACTGTTCCAGACCTTGGGGGCTCGGACAGTAAAGAAATTCTTCCTTATGTCCAGCCTGAAACGGTCTTGCAGGAGTTTGTGACCGTTCGACCTAGTCATCCCTTGGGGCGCTCTGGTGAACAAACGTTCCCCCAGATTCTGGTGGTCACCCTTGATAAACTTATAGGTGGCCATCAGATCTGCCAGACCCTTGGGAGCTGCAGGGAACAGGACAACCCTGGGTGAGGATCGCCCTCCTGGAGAGATAAGTAAACTGGGATGGGGGGAATGACATGGAGGGTTGTCTCTGTAGAAACCCAAGCTGGGATCCTGGGGAAAGAGAACCACATGAGCCACAACCGGCATAACCCAGCTGAGTGAAGGGAGATAAGGAGAGAGAAAGAAAGCGAGCCAGCTTCAGGGTAGAGAAGGAAATGAGAAAGAAACTGAGGCAGCTGATTTCAGGGAAGGGTTAACCTGCACTGCTGGGCAGAGGACCTGAGCAGAGGCCTGGAGGCTAGGGCAGAGCATACCCGGAAGGAGGGAGAAAGACTTTGAGGGACTTACTGATTAACATAAGTCTCTAAAGTAAGAACCAAGTTGAGAGCCATGGCTAAGTGGTTTTTTTGTGGGTTTAATTCTGTCCTACGGGAGTTGAATCCTAAGGAGGGAACACAAAAAGGAGAAAATCCTACCCTGGAGATTTGAGTTATAGTTAAGAAAGAAATAGGACCAAATTCCCAAAGAGGGGACAACTGGGAAAGCTGGGGTCAAGGGATGATGACCTGAATAGGAATATCTCCAAGGTGTGGTGATCAGCGGTCCTGAGTGCTGGTGCTAGATGGCAAGCTCAGACGAACAGGCGGGGGCTAGCGGGGCAGAGACGGTACTGATGCATAGTGGTTGCAACGTAGTTTTATTACTTACGCTTGTAGGGAGCGTAGGTTTCAGATGTAAACTTTTAGTTGCTTAGAACGATTGAACCCTAAGTTGAAAACAACAACTAACTGAACTAACAAAGTTAAAACAGAACAGAACGGAGCAATCAGAGTAGAACGGAGTGGAACGACAGCTGATGGAAACGAGTTGACTGGTCACGAAATCACGAGCATGCAGGGACGGGGGTACTCCAGGAACAGAGGTGGCAGAGAGACAGGGTTCACAGGTGGCCAGCCTGTGAACTAGCTCAAGGTAACTCAGAGCTGGTCTCTGTTCTCTGATTTTCCTGAGCTGGTCTCAGCGGGTCTCTGCCTGGGCGGAAACTGTGTTGGCTTAAATACTTTTGAAATAGCCAATCAAACGACACTTTCAGTGGAATATTTTAGTTGGTTATGTCATGGCTATAAGCTCTGCCCAACACCCACAGAACAGAGTGACCATTCAGCTGAGAGGAAAGGGGCAGAGTAATGGTGAGGTTAGAGCCCTGCAGAAGATCCTTTTGGTGGCCAGACGGACAGCCCAGCCAGAACCTCCATCCTCCTAAATGTATTTTCCATCAAAGCATGGCAGGCGAGTGTGGGGGCTATATACAGTGCAGTCCCAGTAACTCGATGTGGCTCCTAAGTGAGAGACTATGACTCACTTACACATCTGTTTGATAATAGCAGATAAGACGAATGCAAGCAAAGCATCTACTTCTTTACCAGTCCTAAGGTTTCATAGGGAGATGGTACATCTGGTTAATATGCAAGTGTCATCTTGTAGTTCTTGCTTGAAGGCTGTCAGCAGTCTTGGAGGTTGGGGACTAATGCCCATCCCTCCCAAAAGGGTAGGTGAGATGGGCTGGTGGTGCTCCCTCTGCCCATGGTGGCCTCTGAAACCCCTCCTTTTGTATTCTTTTTCTCCTGATGACTCTATTTTTGGGTACCATTGATTTGTCTTCCTATAGTTATCTTGCTTTCCACATTCCTCCCTGCCAGCTTAATCCCGTGTTTCCCTAAACCCATCACATGAATACATCTTAATTTGGTCATTTGCTGGTACTTTGATTTGTGCATCTTTAGTCTCCTAATTTGGTCATTCTACCAAAACTGGAGATTTCTTGCCAAGTTACAGCTGGTCATTGTGACCTGATGCTAAGTTTCCATGCTTCTGTCTTGTTAAGTGTTTTAAGGGAACACTGTGCCTGTTTTGATGCTACAGTTTTCAGTTTCCCAGGATGTATGTTCCTGTTTGCCTGCTAACTTTGCACACAGTGATGAGAACGTGATTCTTCACCACAAAGAGACTTTAGAAACCAATTAACTCCTGCCAGCCCCATAACCATTATTCTAATGCGGTATTTACTCTACCTACAAGCCAATTTCTAAAAGAAAATTTCTAAATATCATTTTCAAGACATCAAGTATCATCAGGTTGTCAGGTATTGCCTTCACTTGCAGGCCTGTAAGACACTGCCTGCCTTCCGACTTGAGAGAGATGAATTCTAATTAGAGTTCTACACATCCATGCTTTCACCTGCCATGACCTGGTGTTTAAAGGAGTTGGTTCAATACCTGGATATGTAGTTCAAGTAGTCATCCCATGAGGTCCTATGTTCCTGAGGGATCCTCCATCCCTACACCCTCGCCTGTTCCACAGGTCTCTGATTGGCCACTTGGTCCTTCCCTGTGGCCTCCATCCCAAGAAGAAAAAAACAAAAAAACAAAAACCAAGCACTCCTGGCTTGGATTATTTTTCCAGCTCCTTTTAGCAGAAAACAAACAAAAATTACATTCATGAGGTCAGTCCCTCTTTTCTTCCACCACCGTCTCTATGGTGGCTCTCCACAAGCCTCTTATTGGGGTCGTCATGGTTCCCCTCATCACATTAGGTCCATTTGTGACAAAATTTTTCTTGTGCTCCTTTTAGGGACTTTAAGGTACCAATTTTCTAGAGTGCCCCTCTATCAGAGACTTTAGGGTACCTGTCTCTGCCCGGCTTTGCTGGCTCTCCCCCCCCCCCAACAAGCAGTTTCAAGTACAGCCAGGTCAACAGTCCTCTCTCTAAGTGCTGTCTGGGGAGCTTGCTCACTGGAGGAGTCTCCTACCGGCTGTCCACGTTGCTGTCAGTGTTCTCTGCAGCATAGCTCGGCGCACTCCTCCTTCCGGTTCCATGCTCCCCCATCTTGCCTGTTCCGGGCTCTTCTTTATACCAGAGTTGGAGTTCCCAGCCTCTCCTCTCCAGAAACACCTGGATAAGGAGGGTTTCTGCTGGGTCCTCTGAGGCTGTGGGTCTGAGGCGACTGACCCTATGTTTAGCCCTTGTGCTTTTGAGCCCTGTGACTCTCTCTCTTTCTCACACAGGTGAATAATGAACAAAAACATTTCTTCAAATGGTCAGTTTATGACTGGAAGGCTGTTATCTTCAAGGCTGCTTGTTGCACTGGTAGCTTTGTATTTAAGTCGTAGGAGGAACATGGGTTTTACATTCTATTTCTATGGCTTAACCCCCTTTTTCAGTCTCTCAGACCCTGATTCACCTGTCAGTTGCACTGGTTTATAAATTGGGAACAGTTCTGTGGAAGTAAAGGAATTATACTTGGGTTGGAGAGGAAACTTGAGCCATGAGAATTATTCATAGGTGACCTTGACTAATCACCTTTGGTTAGAAGAATTGCTGTGACAGGCTGAAAAGGGATATGAGGTAGGGTAATCTTGAGGATTTTTCTCTCCAGCAAAAATTTGTGATAAAATAATATTAACTTAATGTTAATATATTAATTATAAAATGTAGCGAAACATTTAAAAACATATAAAATGGACACTTCCCCATGCAACATCTCTAGACTGCTGTTATTTAGTAACCACTCACTAGAAATTAAATAGGGAAATATTGTTTAATTATGTTCATTTTATGCCATAATAAAGTATGGTATGAATCACGTAAACATTTTTTAATTCTGGCCTGATGCAGGAAACCTCTTTTTACTTTTGAAATATGACTCTTTTTGTTTCTTGAACCACTGATTTTTTTTTTTTTTTTTTTTTTGTGTCCTAGAAGAATTTTTCTTGGTTTATCAGTGATAATTCTTGAGCTATTAAGCTCCAAATATAGAATACCCACAAGAGAATTTCAAACCAACACTTTAAGAGCCTGATCCTGTTCCGCCAATTAGGTACTTGTGTGTGATCCTTTCTACCCTGCTCAAGTCACTGAACATATTTAATGTCAATTTAAAAGAGAAATAAGTCTTCCTCCTGCTTGCCACTTTTTGTGACTTAATCTTAGGGCCAGGAGGATGGAATATTACAAAAGTAGGTGTATAAACAGTTTTACAGAGACTCTGTAAACACGTCTACTTCATTTGTAGCAAGATGTAAAAGTAGCAGGTTGTGACTCATTTTACTTTTTGAGTGCCAGATTTTGGAAAGGGAGAGGCTCTTTTTTTGTCTGTGTAGTTGCTTACTTTCTGTAGAGGTCTGCAGTTTGGACTGATCCTTTATTCCTTATACTGTTTTGATGACCTACACTTGTCATGGAGACAGTTTGTGGTATCAAAGTGACTTACTGTCCAAAAAATACCTGTTGTTGCAATGGCAGAGAAGGAGGGTCTAAATAGATACAGAATTTTAGGAAATTTATGCTTTGGAGTTTGTCAATTTGTGTTTGCCATTAATTCCTTGTTTTCTGCTTCATCCAACAAGTTATCAGAAGAATCATGGTAATCTTTATTTTAGGTACAACTGTTTCAGTGGCCATGGGCAGACCTTTCATTCCTTAGTTCATTCTTTGGATAAGCTTTAGTTAATGTCCTCTGTCAGTCCAAAGCTAGACTCTACATGTTTCTATATTAATGTAAACTCTTGTGTCTCTGTCTCCCTCTACCTCTCTACCACCATATAAACAACAGCCAAATTAGACTGTAATGAATGAATAGGAACAAAGTGGATTTCTTTAACTGTGAAAGGAACTTGTCTCTATTGAATGGTTAGGCTATTGAATGGTTTTGGATATGTAAAGACCATGTGTTTTACAAAAGCCTGCGACTGTTACCTTACCTTAATGATTATTTTAAAATGTATGGAAACAATTCATATAGGTATAAAATAGTACAGCATAGAGGTGCTTCCTGCAGAATATCTGGAAAGGTAATTTGTATTTAAAACTTGACTTTTTTGCTACATGATTTGGTTAATGGAAGCAACTTTGGGAGAAGCAGAATGTTCACACTCATTACAAATCACCCAGAAAGTGCTGAAGTCAGACATTTTAAAAGAGATCCATTGGGGTCAGCATAATAACTTACTGTGGTAACACCTGGCAAGGCTAAAACATTTTCAAAACTGCAAAGTTTAGACTTCTTGAATTTGCCTCATCTGTCACTGAAAGAGCAAGATCAGCACTGGCTTGAAATTTTGCAGAAAATTACTGCCTGTCTTTTGTCATGGACATAGAACATGAGTTCATCAAATGCAGTTTCAGCAGCACAGAAAATGGATGTTGGGCATGTTTCATATAAAGTGAATGACTATAAGCACAGGGAAAGCCATTGCTAAGGGGGCAGCATTTAGAGAAGCATCATAAAACTGACAGGTGTTGGGAAGACATTCAACCATCTCAGGTTTACTACAAGAAAAAATGAAAGATAAGAGCAGGTGCAGTAAAAAACAAAATACTTGAATAGCTGCAGAGGAGGCTGGAGCAACTCATAGAGTCAGTCACAAAATGGACAGTGTGAGGCTGTAGCTCATTGATTTTCTTGCATTTTAAAGGCCAGCTTCTCCTCCAAATTTGTTAGCGTTTGCTGCCAAAAACTTGTAGGCATAAGCTATGCTTCACCCTTTGGCTTGACTCAGGGCACTGACAGAAGTGACGTTTTGTCGTGCAATTAGCCACTGAAAGTGCTCTACAGCTGTGTGCCAACAGAAGCGTACAGTAGCAGAGCACTTTAAGATGTGCCCAATAGCATGACAAAAGAACTCTCATTACATGAGGGTTAAGATGAAGGCACTCCAAAATGGAGCACCATCATTAATTTTGGTTAGCATGTACTGAGAGCAGGGCTGGGCTGAAGCAGCCCATCCCCATGCCCAGTGTGGTCTTCAGGATGGGAAAGAGGGAAAGGAGGGGAGGGAGTTCTGTCTGGGGTTTGGCCTGCCTATGCTGGAGAGTGAGGTTGGGCAAACCTCAGAATGGACCTCCCTTCCCGCCTTCTCCCCCTTTCATCCTGAGACAGCACTGAAGCTGGGAGAGTGGGGTGAGGGCAGGGATAGGGGAAGAGGCTGCAGACATACAGCTTCTCTTGCTGATTTGGCTCCAGGTGGCGCTTGATCCCCACCCTCCTAACCCAACAGTGAACATCTGTTGGGTTGGAAGGGTCAGTCTAGCTCATGGTGCTTTCTGTGAAGTGCTGTGAGTTAGACCGGGGAGCTGCACATCTGTCAGCGCCTATAGGTTTGCCAGCAAAGGTTCCCATGTGGCAACAATGATGCTGGTACCAAACAATCCTTTTGTCTGTCTATCTTGTCCCATTTGGGGCCCTTTTGTGGAAATAAACTGGAGCTCTCTGAAGTAAAGTGTGCTGGTATAACTGTTAGCATAGCTATACTGGCAGGCCTATAAATATACACAAAATCACTTGTAAAAGGTGAATCTAGACTAAACAATTCAGTGCTTATCAAGCAGCAATACCAGTTGATGCCAGCAAGAGATGATAATTTATAACCTCTCTGAAAGTAAGAAATTTGGGTTTGATAGGCTCGGATCATATTGTAAGAAAAGCAGATGTTTTGTATTTTAAGGCATATTTGCCCCAGTTTTGTCATGCTCTGCTTTCATTTGCAGAAGATAAAAATCTGAATTTCTTTCTGGGTTTTTCTGCTTTTTTGTGCATCTAACTACTTTTGCTAGATTCTCAGAAGGGATGTTACCAACAAGAGTAACTGTATCTCTGTTTATTTAATGGAAGACCTAGTATAGAATTATCTCTGCTTAATGGGAAAAATATTTTTGGATATATAAATATATATTTCCAAAAACATGAACTGATGAAATAATGATGTTTATAGCAAACAATAAATGTGAAGACTTCATGTACTGTGTGGTAGGAGGTAATGGGAAGAACTGATGGAATGCATGTATAATTAAACAGACAGCTTGTTTTAATTTTGTTATCAATAGCCATTATATGATTTATAGGACAATTAATTTGAGATCCAGAATTCAGAAGAAAGCAAAGGGAAAAAAGTATTATCAAATCACAGCAATATCCATGGTAAGGTAAAGTGGATGAAGCTGGCAACCTACTTGTTCTTTGACCAGGTATGACTTGTATTTGTGGAGTTCTGAGATTAAGTTGGTGGCTAGTTGTGAGCGACAAATTGTGTGATCATCACTGGCAGCTGTCAGTCTTGAGGGACTATGGAGATAGTGACTTCGGTGGGTTATCCAGTCCCACCACAGCTTCTTGAGCGGCCAAGTCTGATGCATGACAAGCAGAACCTCCAGCAAGTTTCACATACAGACTTGGTTGGATTTGTGCTGGCATGCCAAGTACTGTTCTGTTTGCCTGCCAATGGGCAAAAAGACATTTCTTCTCTGTTTCAGCACTGACCTTCTCGATTTGCTTCATGCTGGCTTTCCACTTGCAGCAGTCTGAAGTGATTGATTCCCAGCATTGGCCATTGGTGCTTAGCTTGCAAAGGTTTTTCTTGAAGACATCAACAAAACTGAGTTTGGACTGTCCAAGTTGATGTTGGCCAGTGGCCAGCTGATTGTAGAGTATGTCCTTGGGGATTTGACCATCACTCGTGTGATTCTTGTGTCTTAACCAATGGAGGTGTCTCTGTTTTAGGAGCATAAACATAGTGGGTATCTTGGCCTATTCCAGAACAGTGAAGTTAGAGATTTTGTCATGCCATGTTATGCCCAGGATATGGTGGAGACATCAGAGATGGAAACTGTTCAGTTTTCTTTCTTCCTTGGCATAAGGAGTCCATGTTTTGCTGCTTTAGATGGGCATCTTTGTTAGTAGAGTGAGCACCCATTTTTTTAAACTGTCTTTTGAAGTTTTAGCTACGGCATTGCTTGCCTTCCTGATATGTGTTAATTTCAGCTTTCAAGCCAAGGTTTTGTGAGATGGTAGAACCCAAGTAAGTGATTTTTTTTTTACAACCACTTCCAGGCTTTCATAATTTATTCTAACCAAATAACGTCAGCTGTGGTGAAAGAGTATTTCCCAATGGCAAAGCTGATAACCATAGCCACTGCCTTGTGGATTGCCTTGGGAGAGGTGAAGGCTGAGGGAGTAAACCCTGAAAGAAAATTCAGAGAGGAGCCCCTTATGTGGTTAGGTAATTATTTAGTCTTCTTTCCAGCAGCTCTTACAACTTTGCTGGCCCCACATCGTGTTGGTTCTGCCTTTCTAGTAGACAAGTCAGCAAAGTCGAAAGGGTGATTCTGATACTTGAGCAACTCTTGATAATCTAGCAAATGCCCAGGCTTTTGCACCCTGGAGGGGTTACTCCAGCTTTGTCAGTGTGTTGAAACAAATAGGAGTCAACAGTTACCAGTTATAAGGCATAGATCCAGGCACCAGGGGTCCTCTCTGCTGATGGGAGAGGTCATTGCACCTTACTGGAAAACTATTTTAGTGGCCTATTGTCATTTGTGTTTTGTTTCTTAGAAATGAGGTCTCCATAAAATAGCACTGTTTTTCCTACACAGAAGGAATTTTTCTACAGCACTTTATAGTCTTAATTATCATTAGTAATAACAAGTGGTGACTAATGCAAGTAGCTACAAGTTGTATTTGTTTGATTAAAAATGTCTAACTATTTTGTAAAGAAAATCACCCTAAAATAATCTTATTTTAGTGCAGTGCCAGCTCTGTTAGTTAAGAATAAGAAACCATTCTTTTTTAAACGATGACTGTAAGTACTTTAAGAATTTAATACTTACTCAGATTACCTTGATATTTGGTCTGTCTCATGGAGGTGGAGGTAATTTGAGCAAGGGTTTCTAGAGAGATGGTCCTCCAACCTCCCCTCCCCCTTAGGATTTCTTAAATGAGACGTATTGTTTTTGGGTGCACACCTAACCGTGCTCCAAATGGTCTCAGTCACTTGACAGTTCATCCGAGCTAGTATATGGCATATATTGTCCTTCTGTAGAAGCAGTGTTAAAGGTTGTTTGAGAAAATGCTCAAAATCTACAGATTGGTATGTGCAAGTTAGATTTGAGCCTAATGGATTACATATAGAGTAACTAAGAAGGCACTACTATTTACATGAGCACAGTGTGTGCATCTAGATGAGCATCGCATGTGTTGCACATGCAGGTGTTCCCCATGCTGCTGATTTGCAGCACAGGGTTTTTTGGGTTTTTTTTGGACACCAGGGGATCCTGGTGTCAAAAAAACCCACACCTAAAAAAAGCAGGATGGTACATGTGGCAGCAGCATGCACTGTCTGAAACTGGAGCCTGACTGGCTGGAGTCGCACTCCAGCTGCTGTCCAGGCTCTTTGCTGCCAGATGGCTGTAGTCCCTGGAGGGCCTCAGGACCCCAGGTGAGGCTGCTGGTACCACTCTAGGTGCTGGCCTGAGCTTTCCCTACCCCATCTGGGACAACGTGCTGTGTGCCAGAGCGTGTATGCACAGGCATTCCCTGGGAACAAGTAGCACCAGCACATATCATATTCCTGCACCCAGTGATTCAAAGGGATGTGGTATAACTCTTGAACCTGACCTGCTTGCATCCAGTGTCAGTTTGAATCTTACCTGTGCCAAGAATCCAAGAAATCTCTTAGGTATGCTGCTAAAATGTGCTGTGTCAGTGTGTTTTTTAATTTGGGCAAAGGTAGTCTAAGTATAGCAGGTAATGAAGAGGAAGCTCAAACTGTTTTTTAAAAGAAGAAAATAAATTATATTCAGGAATATAGATCTGGAGGGGGCCTCCTGGGCCACACACAGTCCAGTTCTCTGCATTCACAGAAAATCACTAAGGAATTACCAAAGTTGCCACTTATAAACCTCACACACTGCTATAAGGTAAAATACTCAAAACACTATATAGCCTAGGTAAAAGTGGGGGAAGAGGCTAGAGGTAAGGGCACTGGCAGTGTCCTGCTGCTACAACAATAGGGAAGTAGTTGGCTAATGTATACTCAGCAATACTGCAGGAACTACAGCCAGGAGATCCCAATGCCAGTCTTGTCTTAAAGAATAACCACAGGCTCAGTTCAGTGGCAAAGGTGTGGCTAGGTCTGTAGTCTACAAGGCATGGCCCTAACATCCTTGTGATCTGACAGACATGGTGTTAATGCATGTATAACTGTGACAAGGTATTGGCACAACACGATGTAGGCTCCCCTAGGCCAATACAAAATTCCTATGATTTTTAATTCTCCCTTTATACAGTGATTAAAAACAAATTACATATTACATTCCACCGATATCTTGAGCTGTCCTGTATTATGGGCTTGTTCCACATCCTGATCTGCATGTTTCCATTCCAGTCTTACTGTGGTACTGAACTATTCGAAACTTGTACAGCCATCTCCCCCTCCTGTCTCTCAACAGAAGTGTGCATCTGGCCCATATTTCACGTTTGGTTTCTGTAAGGAGTTTATGCATCAGTCGGGTTCACTGTCCAGGTCTGTTCTGGACAGTGCTATAGCAAAGCCTTTGTGTGAACAGTATATATATTAATTAATGCTCCAATGAGGCCTACAGGAAGTACCCAGTGAAATGAGCAGGAGACAGGTTTACAACAAATAAGAGGAAGTATTTTTTCTACATAGTACACAGTTATCTTGGGGAACTGATTGCCACAGGAGGTTGTAAAGGCAGATAGTATAGCCAGATTCAACAAGGGATTAAACAAAGACAATAAGACAGGTCCATTGAGTGTTATCAAATGGAGCAGTATCCTCTAACATCCATAAATTTATGCTTGTGGATGCTTTAGTAGAGGGGCAGGCAGTTATTTTGTGTGGAAGGCCTCCTACTGAGTTTTGGTAAGCCACTGAGGGCTGAATGACAGGCAGCCGGGACAGATGAATATTTATTCTCCTAATTTTTTAGGGGGCCCATGGGCCAGATAGAATGGCCAGGCAGGCTGCATGTGGCCTGTGGGCTGCATTTTGTCCACCCCTGCATTAGTATGAGGGAGAGTATGACAGGGGATGGATCACTCTAGACATGCCCTGTTCATCTGCTCTCCCTCTAAAGCATCTATTACTGCCACTGCAAGAGACCATTGGACCGACTAAGTATGGCACTCCGTATGTTTTTATTTGTCATTTAGTAGGATCCTGTGTAGAAGAGCAAGGTCCTCTACCTAGGAATTTCTGTATTCAATTTCTGTTGTTTGTCAATAATCATTTAACTCTATTTCATGACAAGTGTAAATTGAAAACAAACACAGGACTTTTTGGTCCCCTGATGCTTCTCTGGCATGCTTGGATATTTTAATGTAGAGCTTAAGAGAATACAGTATCTTTCTTATTCTTGGTCCCAGTAATCCTTATTCTGATCCTCCTTTCCTATAGTAGACATATGGAAGCTTAGCCTAATGTTTTAGAATATGGGTTTACATATACTGCAGGGGTAGCCAACTTTTTTTGACCAGAGTGCCAAAAAATGCCACAAGGCCTACCTTGGAAGGTGCTGGAGTGCCGGCATTCCAGAAAAACAATGAGGGCAAGGGATACGTGGCAGGATGCCCAGCCCTGCTGCCCTGTACCCCCCAGCCCTGCTACCCCTGCCCCCTAGCCTGGGCTTTGTGGCTGTCAGCAGCTACCCTGGGACAGCCCAGGCTGGGAGCCACAGTCTGGCCTGGGAGCAGCCCAGGCTCCTGGCTGGCAGCAGCTACCTAGACTTGGGGCCGGCTGCAGCCAGGAGGCTCCAAACAGCTGTGCTGGGCTCCAGGCTCCGACATCAGCTCCGTACAGGCATGTGCAGGCATGCCTTGGAGCGGGTGGTGAGAGGAAAAGCCTGAGGCAGCGCAGCCCCAGTCTTTCCCCGTTCCCAGCACAGAGGTAATAGCAGGGCTCTGGAGCCTGACACAACTGTTTCTGGCCTGTCTGGGCTCTGGGCAGCTGCAGCAAACAGTGGGCAGGCTGCGAACAGCTGTGCCGGGCTCCACAGCTCTGGTATTAGCTCCCGCTGGCAGTGACTGCACAGGCACCTCGGGGTGAGCTGCACTGCCCTGCTTTGAGGTGCACACGCAGTCACTGCCAGCACAGAGTTGATGCCGGAGCTGTGAAGCCTGGCACAGCTGTTTGCAGCCTGCCTGCTGCTTGCTGCAGCTGCCCAGAGCCCAGGCTGGCTAAAAACAGCTGCACTGGGCTTCAGAGTTCAGTCACCAGCTCTGGGCAGGGAGTGGGGAGAGACCAGGGCTGCACTGCCTCAGGCCCCTCCCCCACTGCCTGCTCTGCGGTGCATGTGCACACGCTGGTACAGAGCTGATGCCAGAGCCCAGAGCCTGGTGCCCAGCACAGCTGGTCTGGGCTCTGGGTAGCTGTTATCAGCCAGGAGCCCAGGCTGCTCCCGGCAGGAAGCTGGGATGCTGCAAGCCCTGCTGGGAGCAGCCTGGGCTCTGTCACTGGCCGCAGCTACCCAGAACCGGGGCTGGCTGTGGCATGCCGAGCAAAAAGGCCTTGCATGCCATGCTCAGCACGCGTGCCGGGGGTTGTTGACCCCAATATACTGTTTCTTCCTTACCAGTATAAACTTGTATTGGGACACCAAATGAAAAATTACACATCTTTTCTCAAGGATAGTATTTATTTTAGATCTTAGGTGAAATGATTATGCCTTTTCTCTGCAGAGGTATCCACAAGCGTGTTTTAATGTGCATTGCTTACATGGGGGTTTTATTCATGAGACTTGCATAATGTACCTCCATCAACCTCAACATGTCTTCATTTGTTTATAACTTTATGTGGAGCCTTAAATCAGTAATCTTGTAATCATACATCATGATAGCATCTCTTCTTTCATGATCCCATGTTCTTTTTTTTCTTCCAGGACCCTTGCCTCATTCAGTGCATAAAATGGATGGTGCTTAATTGGAAAGGAGTTATTCAGTTATCTTGTTTCCTCCTCCTTGTTCTGTATCTGGCCCCATGCCTTATACTGAATAGCATTCAAACCCGGCTAAGGCAGAATTGTTAATTTCCTCATGAACTCTTCCATGGCACTCATTACTGGTTTATTTGAGTGCTTCATAAATGTTAATTGTTTTATTTTCAGAACAGCCTTGAAGGTGAGATGGTGGTAGTATTCCCACTTTACCAATGAGGAACTGAAACAGAAAGAGAGAAAGGTCAAAAGCAATTTTAAGTGTTTAACCTGAGATGCTCATGACCTAATTTTTCAAATCCTACTTTATGAATATGTTTAAAGCAGAGCTCCCATTGCATTCAGTTGCAGCGAAGAGTGGTGAGTGTCTGTGCATATCATTGCTGTGTCTTAAGTTATGCATGCAAAAATGAAGGAGATGTAATTAGTGAATTTCCTTGGAAAGCTGGGGTTAAATGTCTTGCCTAGCATCATAGAGGGATTCTGTGGCAGAGGCAAGGATAGGAACTGTGTTCTGGGGCAGCTTTCAGCAAAGGCATAGCTAATTCATTGAGCACCTATAGCTTCTGAGGCTGCTACTGTAGCAGTTTGAGCCAGCTGCTACCAGTCAGGACAGGACCACCCCTGGTGTACTTCCTGGTGTCCTGTTCACCCAACCCAAGCTCTAGGGACATGGCTGTGCTCCTCCATAGGGTGGTGTTATAACACTCCCCTCCCTTCACTCCTTTCCCCCCTCACCAATACATTGTTGGGCAGGGGGTTGCACCTGCCTGGTTCCAGTGGCCATCTTGGGTGGGGAGGGGCAGCTGTACTGGCACCTCCGTAAGTCAGTGTCTGGGGCCAGGGTGCTGCTTGCCCTGGTTTAGTTATTCACTTTCAGCAGCCTTAACCTTTGGCTAGACTTTCTCTGATGTCCTGCCTCATTCTCTATACCTGTTTCATCTTTTATACTAAATAAGTGTTTCATTAGTTATGAGTTATTGTCAGGTCCAGAGTCTTCATTGAAGGAGTTGGGGGTCCAGTGGGGAAAAAAATAATTGCAATTTTTAGGGTTGTTTTTTCTTTTTTAAGTATAGCATGCACTTGTGTATGGGTGCTTAATGAAGAAAACAATGAGAAAATGGCTTAGTTTACAGCTTAGAAAGCTTAACTACTAGGTTTGCTCCTTCTTGACTGCAACCTGTGTCCTATGTTCTTACTTCCATTATCCAACATTCCAACTGGGTTAACAAGTCACTTACCTTATCAAGTCACCATAACCCAATTATATATTTTCCCAGCAGGCTCAGAAGTTGCTAGTAGGGGTGAGGTCATTTAGGCATTGTTGGCTTACATTCCTTTGTTGATCAGGAGGGTTGATATTTGACTGGATCAGTGCAGAGGAAAGGCAACTTGGGGGCTTCTTTTTTTCCTGGCCTTGCAGTTCCTGGGTGTGGTTGCCATTTGTATCAATTTTCTTTGACCCATGTTCCCAGGAGTTTGTTTTTAGGAGCATTTTTTGTTTCTCACTGCCAGAATTTCACTGCTCTGGTTTTGGTCAACACTCTTTCAAGGAGCAAAAGAAAGATCTTACTTACAAAACAATTTGGCTGTTAACACTTTTTAGACTTTTTTCATCCTCCATGAAACATGCAGGAGATTTGTCATGGAAAACATTTCCATAATGTTAATAGTGTTTATTAAAGCATAAGCTTCCGTAACCTCAAGCTTACTTCATCAGATGCTGCGAAAGAACAAGCATAAGCAGTATATAATATGCCAATATATTTATGACAGACTTTGAAGTCCATTCCTCTGCAGCTGCCCTCTAGAGAAATTTCACCAGGACTTCAATAACTTCCACCGCTCAGTCTAACTCCACCCAGTAGAGTCATTTTCTGGAC
This sequence comes from Crocodylus siamensis, assembly GCF_052110815.1. Taxonomy (NCBI): domain Eukaryota; kingdom Metazoa; phylum Chordata; order Crocodylia; family Crocodylidae; genus Crocodylus; species Crocodylus siamensis. The sequence continues at coordinate 64,257,295 of NC_143400.1, read as the reverse complement.
ACTACAGTGAAGGTTTGAAATGACCCCATTGTCACCACATTGTATTGGAAACCAACCAACCAGAGCTACCTTCATGCATCCAGCTTTCACCCTGAGCACACCATTAGATCCACTGTGTACATCGAGGTTTTGTTACAACTGTATCTTCTTTGATTCTACAGATTGAGATGAATACCATAAGGATCTGGGGCAGGGATTCCTACAATTACAAAACAATACTAAAACTGAACTATGTAACGTTCTATAAAACATTAGCTTGAGTGTTTGGCTGTCTACAGATGTGCTCATTTGCGTTCTAATTGGAATGCAAAGAATTCACCACACAGTTGCGTGTATTAAGCATGCCCTTTGTTTCAAAATGACTGTGAAGGTGCTTTAAGTAAGCCTCATTAATGAGCTTTAGTTAAAGCACCCCTGTGGCCATTGTGAAACACGGTGGGGAGGGGCTTAATAATACACATGCTGAGCTGTTTTAATTAGAGCAGCTGCCCAAGTACCGCTCTAATTAAAATGTCCCCCTCCCCACCTCCAAGCATATGTATAGGCAGCCTTAGTGATTAAAATAAACATTGCTCACAAAAAATGCAGTATTAAAATCGGAATGATCATTTTCCTCCAACTAGCAACCTGAAATTTTGTAAGATAAGTATGTTTTTAATGGAGAAACAAATATATGAAAAAACAGAACCCTGAACTTGGTATTTTGTAGAGATGAGAGAAATGATTAGTTAATTTTTTATAACATGGGGTGTGTAAGCAGCATTTATAATGTAGCATTTTAAGGTATATGCCTTTGAAGTAAAAAACATGTCATGCATCTGGTTTTGGCTGTAGTTTGATTTTTTTTATGCTGTTGCTATCTATTGCTTTGTTCTAAAAGATTAAAAATAGTGAAAATAAATGGGACTTGATGTTTATTCCCGCTCCATCTTGTTTTCTTAAATATGTGATGCATCAAGAATGGATCAGATTAACTACTGGCAATTGGGATGTGTGTCTTAAACAAAAACTGTGGGGAGCTGACTACCCAGTCATATGGGAAATGATTTACCTAGCCCTTCTATTCAAGCTGGGTGTGCAACCTGTAGCACCAGCTGAGGGTCTGATCCTGTTGGAGACTAACTGCCTGGCCCCTCTTCACAAGTAGGGTGGCTTGATTAGGCAGTGCCCAAGTGGTTCAACTCGCCAGCAGCCCCTTTTGAGTCAGCTAAGGGCCATTTCTGCTTTAGCCAAACTCTCTGGCCCCTCTTCTTGAGCTGAGTGGGCAGCCAGCAGCACCTGCTCCATTATGCAGCTAGGGAGTTAACAGAGCAGCCACGGGTTTTTCCTGTGCCCCTGTTGCATCTGCCTGCATTTACCCTGCAAAAATACTTATTCAGATTTAGATCCACAAATTAGGAATGTGTATTGCAGTAGAAAGTTTTAGCCGAGCATGGTGGATCTATGAAACTAAATGCAGATACTGACCCCTAAACAGAAGACACATCCTTTTTTAGTATGGAACACCTCATCCTGTGTTCACATGCACTCTGTCAAAACATTTTTTCCCTTGGTAAATATAAGCAATTTGCTGTAAAGTGCTCCTGGAGTGACCACCTGGTGATTTGGATGTGTGTGTGGATAGGACAGGTTAGGAGGATGAAAGCATCAGTTATTAAGGTTTCGAATCTTGTTTGTTTCTGTGTAGTATAACTCAAAATTTTTACCAAGCACTGTTTTCAAAGCCCTTGAAAGAATACCAGCAGGGGAGATTGTGAGAGACCCATCCCAAAATATTTAATAGCTGGGTGGTCCCTGGTTTGATTGGGTTGAAAAGCAACTCCATGCACGTGGAGGTGGGAGAGTTTTTGGTTGTGTACAGTGTGCTACTTTTCTCCACAAGACTATTAGTTGGCAGAATCGAAAGCGTTTAGTTAATGCTTGTGTGTTCAAATGATATTAATTAATATTTTGTTCTATTCCCATGATAAATGCTGTGAGTATGGAATTATTGGATTCTATTTCAGGTTCTAAATGGAGTCCTTTTATCCCTTCTAGCTGATCCTTAGTCTCCTAGCCCTTCCCCTGTCTTCATGTTCCAATCTCGGGTTTTTTCTTGCACACAACCAGCTCTCTGAATGGAAAACAAATCTTAGATTGTTTTAGGTAGTGCAGATAAAATGATTATGTAACAATGTGTATGTACCAATAATTGGAATTTCAGTGGCAATGAGGAAATAATATATACCATATTTACCCAAATCCAAGACAGCTTTGAAATTAAGATGATACCCTCAAGAATTGCCTTCTATATATAAACAATTTATAAATTTGATGTAATATGATAAATTTGATATAATTTTTCAGGTATAGAATCAAATTAATGGAGGGTTGTCTTACATCAGTCCCTCCCCCGCTAAAGTGGGGAAAAGCAGCAGCAGGGGTTTGGGTGGCTGGGGGGATTCAGTATCCACTTTGCCCTTGGCCCCTCACTTCTTCCTCCTGCAGCCTCTGTCCCCAACCTGCTGCCCACAGAAGTGGGGGCAGGTGGCTGCTGAGGCTCTGACACCAGCACCGAGCTTGGGCTTTTGGGTCAGAATCAGACCTGTAGCAGCCTCTGGGCTCCTAGCCCCTTCTTCCAGCTTGTACTCAAATCCAAGATAAGGGTTTCCCCTTTACCCCACCCCCCGTCCCCCTACTAAATGGGCTGTTTACCTCCTTCCCAAACTGTGCTGCCAGGAGCATTAGACTGAGATCTGACTTTCCCTGTGAAAACTGAGGTAAAAAAGGCATTCAGTACATCAGCCTTTTTGCATCATTTGTCACTAGGTTGCCTCCCACATTTATTAAGGGACCCATACTTTGCTTGACCTTCTTCTTGCTGACATACTTGTATAAACCCTTCTTGTTATCCTTCACATTCATTCAACTAGCTGCAACTCCAGTTGTGCTTTGGCCTTCCTAGTTTTGTCCCTGCATGCTGGAGCAATTCTTTTGTACTCCTCCCTAATAATTTGTCCAAGTTTCCACTTTTAAAGATTCCTTTTTGTGTTTTAGCTCATTGAAGAGTTCCCTATGAAGCCAAGCTTATCTTCTGCCATACTTTCTAGTTTTTTTTTCTCATTTGAGAGAGTTCATTTCTGAACCCTTAGTAATGTTTCTTTAAAATATAGCCAGCTCTCCTGGACTCCTTTCCCCCTCCGATGGGCCTCTCAGGGCATCCTGCCCAGCAGTTCCGTAAAAGAGTCAAAGTCTGCTTTGCTGAACTCCAGGTGCTTCGTCTTCTGGCCTCCTTCCTTCTTCAGGTCCTGAACTCCATTATCTTGTGTCTGCTGCTGCCCAAGTTGCCATCTTCTACTCTGTTTTCCACCAATTCTTCCTTGTTTATGAGTAGTAGGTCCAAAAAAGTACGGTGCCTAGTTGGCTTCTCCAATGCTAGTCCCAGGAAGTTGTCCCCAACACTCTCAAAAAACTTCTGGGATTGCCTGTGCCACTGGTGAATTGCCCTCCTAGCAGATGTCAGGGTGATTGAAGACCTCCAAGAGAACCAGGGCGTGTGACTGGGGAAACTTTTGCTAGCTGTTTGAAGGAAGCCTCATCTGTGTCATCCTCCTGGTCTGGTGGTCTACAACAATTCATCACCTTTGTTGCTCTCTGTGGCAGAGCACCTTTGGGGTGCTTGCCACTTGAGGGCTTTCACAGACTCTGAGGGGAGCCTGCTTTGGAGGAGCAGCAGGGGAACTATTTTAAGGGGGAAGGTGTGTGGCAGGGCACTGTTGGTCTCTGCCACTTTAAGAGTGGAGCCAAGCAGCCAGCAGGAGCTTGATTGCAGCCGTCATTTTAGATCTCTGGCTGCCTGTATAAGCAGAGCAGTTCGCTGCTGGCAGGCCAAGACAGTAACATCACCTGGCTGCAAGAGTATTAGTTGAACATCCTGAAGGTAAGGGCAGGAGCTGTAGGGGATGGTTTGGAGGTTCCTGGGCATGGCCTAAAACTGCGCCCTGATGGAAGTAGGTGCCCTGGTGGGGCTCTCAGTGGTGTGGGAGCCCCCAGGAAATGCCAGGCCAGTTACCACCACAGTGAAAGGCGGGTAGGGGTGCCTTAACCCCAGCCCTCACCTTTGGGTGGGTCATCTATCATCAGAGGTAGTTGGGCCCAGGCATGGCTGCGGCCACCTGAGCCCTGTAGAGTGCAAGACCCTGAGGAGTGAGAGAAGGTTGGAGCCACCTGAGCCCAGGGAGGGTGTAAGACCCAGAACGGGCCAGGCACAGCCACAGCCACCTGAACCCTACTGGGGAAGGAATCCCTGTAGCCCCAGTGAAGGGAAAACCAGAGAGTTGGGAGCCCAGTATGGTCTGAGTGTACAAAGGCAGGCACCGACAGTTGCCCTGGCAAGGGGCTAGGGCAAGCTTAGACCCAGTCGGGTAATTGGCTGGCCGCTATGCTAGTGAGGGTCATGGGAGAGGCCCAAAAGAAGGTATGTCTGCCATCCAAGGTATGACCTAGCTAAAGCCTATGGCCTAAGGGGCCTGCTCCAAGAGGGAGCAAGGCAGTACAAGTTGTCAATGCATGAAAGAGACCCAGTGAGAGGGGGTGGAATGAGAGGCCCTTGTGAGAGGAGGGCAGTATGAATGTGTGTGTATCTGAAGCCTGACAATGAGGCCTAAGCTTGGTCCATTCCCACTTTGCCTGACTTCCAGTTCTTCCTGCTTGTTTCTTAGGCTCCGTGTATTTGTTTATAGACACCTGAGGTAATTACCTGATTGCCTTACTTTGTCAAAAAAACAGGATGGCCTCCCCTGTTGCCTGCTTCTGCTTGTGCTTCCTTTAGGTCACCCACTTTCCCATTTACCTCAGGACTTTGGTCTCCATCTTCTGGTGAACCTAATTTAAAGCTCTCCGCACTAGGTTAGCAAGTGTGCCTGTGAAGATGTTCTGTCGTCTTCTTTGTCAAGAGTTTCTCTTGTATATTAAATGAAATATGACTTTAATATGTTCTTATTTCTATTGTTTTCCTAACAGCGTGGAGACCACATGCTGATTCAGAGTCTCTCTTGCCTCCCTTCCTATTCACACTGTAATCAGCTGTTTGTATCTTATGGTACAATGTACGTGAGTCTACCTTCAGCTCTCTACATAGACTTGAAAAGTATTTAGGCTGTGTTACATCATTAGTTTTAATGTGCTAAAATGTGTGATATCTATAAGTTTGACAATAATTTGTGCATAGATTGTATGCAATACACGGAACCAGAATAGTAGAAAATTAGAGCTAGAAGGGACTCTGGAGGTCATGTAGTCCAGCTCCCATCTTTAGGTAGGATCATGCCTGCTGAAACTGTCCTAAGAAGTGTTTTTCTAACTTGCTTTTAAAAACAATAAAAAACAGTTTGGCTATATATGCAGAGAAGGCAAGTTAAAAGTATTTTAAAATACAAAAATAACTCATGCTTAGATGTTTATTTGATCAAATATATGCACAATAAAGAAACATTCCATATCTAAATAAAAAATGGAATTAAGAATTAGTCTTGTACAGGGTTCAGACAGCAAATGTATTTTTGGGCATAATTTTGCTGGTGTAGTTTTTCAGCAAGATGGGAAGTTTGGGGAAAATTTGGTCCATGGCTTCTTTTTTTCAAAATTACATTTAGTTGGTGTATAAATTCTGTCATCTCACATTTGCAAGATTAGTACATTTCAATAACATAATATTTTTGTATCCAGATATTTTTATACAAACCTGAAATTTATTTGTAATTTGGTATACAGTGGGTAGCAAACTTTTTTTCTGGGGAGAGAAATGTGTGAATTTAACTATTAAGGAAAGAGAGGAGGGGAGTCTCAGTGGTAGGATGAATAGAAGAGAAGTTGTATAATGCGCTGCAGTGGGAAGTGCAGTTTGTCCTATGCGTGAAATGGACATTTCAAACTTCAGTATCAAATTACAGAAACTTTTCTTCATGAGTGATGGTTCCATAATTACAAAGATACTCATAATCAGGGATCCTGGTTTTCTCTGAAGGGAAAAAGGTGCAAGGGTGCACTGTTTTCTCTGAAGGGTGGTGCAAGGTACACTGTGGCTAGTCGTCCTCAGAGAATGCCTACACCACTTGTACCTTGCCGCACAGCAAAGCACCCTGGGGGCAGTAGGGGTATTTAAGATTTGGGTTTACTTTTTATTTAACCAAAAATTGGGGACTTTTTTTAAATCAGAGAAAACTGGGATCCCTACTCATAGTGTATTCTGAAAATAAGTATATTGAAAATAATTTAATTTAACTTATTACTACAGCAAAAGTTCTGTTAACCCGCATGTTATAAGCTGGCACACTGGCTTGTAAGATAAAGTGAAACTGGAGGTGCCCACTGTGGCACTTTAAGTTTTTCTGAGCCCCCATGGCCTGGGGTCATAACAGGTTGTGTGGGGGCTGGCTCCCTGTCCCGCGGGGCCTGCACTGCCCACTGTGGGAGGGGCAGTGATGTGGCGGGAGGGGTGGCGATGCTGTAGGAGGAGCGGCGGGATGCCCCAGACACAGTGGGAGAAGTGGCAGCCCAGGCCACTCAGTTAAGTGGCATATTTTGTTATCCGGCATCCCCCATTCCTGGTGGATGTCAGATAACAGAACTTTTACTGTATTTGCCCTTTAAAAAAAATTACACTCTTGTCCTAATTTGGGGGAAAGCAGTGCTTGAGCAATACTTGGCTTGCTTTCTAAGAAACGCACTGTCCTTGAGATGCGTCTCTCCTGTCTTCCTCTGAAAAGATAAAGGGGGAGAACTTACAAAACTTTTCATGAGGAGTGTGTAGCTATGGACCCTGCAAAGACTTGTGCATTTGATTAGTTTTACATATATGGGTACTTTTATTGACTTGTAGAAATGTTCATGTAAACATGTAATGCACAGGTGTAAATGCTGTTATAAAATGTGTGAGGGTCATTATAGGAGAGGTCCTAAGTCATGAAACATTGAAACACAGCTTATTTAGAATTCACTTGAGGCTGCTTTTATCTCTTCTTGAGCATGCAGTTTACTGGGTTTGTCTGGCTATACAGAAAGGCTGGGCCCACTAAATTAGAACTTTAGCAAATCATTTTTAATTAGAGAAAACAGTCTGTCTTGTGTGTTTGTGGGAGATGTGGGAACAGCTTCTGGGATTTATTGAAAGCATTTGCTGCAAGAAGTAACAAAACAACATATCAAGAAAAGAGAGAAGCTGAAGTGAAAGTTCACAACTGTTTCAGCTATTTCTCTGTATGCTTATAGTGTTAATTTCATGGTAGGTGAAACAGTAATGAGAATATTGAACACGGTGGACTTTTGCTTTCCCAGGGACAGCTAACGGCAGCGCAAGGTGCACCATTACTAGTTGTCCCCAGAAAATGTCTATGCCACTTGTGCTCTGGCGTGTGGCAAGTTACCCTGGGGGCAGTAGGGGAGGCTGGGGCCAGCACCTGGCTGACCCCAGTAGCTTTACCTGGGGTCTTGGGAGTCTCCCAGGTCTTTCATAGCAATGATTCTGCTGGAGGAGCCTGGCTGGCAGCTGCAGTGTGGCTCTGGGTGGCCCAGTTCTGCTTTTGAGCGGTGTGTGCTGCCCATGTGTGCACTGTTCTGTTTTTTTTTCTCCATGGTTTGTTTTTGTTTTTGTTCTTGTTTTACTCCTGGATATCCAGGGGTCAAAAAAATGCTCTTGCACTGCGAAGGACACCTGGATGTCTGGTATCTGGTGCTGCAGACATGTTGCACCATAGACATGCTGGATTATTCGAGTTTGGTGGAGCATGGAAATAAACATGCTCCAGCAGACTCTGGTGTCATGTGTATTAGTGTCCCTGTGCTGAAAAATGGCAGCAGCACACTTTCAACTAAAGCTTATTTGATGAGCTTTAGATCAAAGATCCTAGCTGCCATTTTTTTCAGTATGGAAGGTACTGATAAATGTGATGCTTGGGCACTTTTAATTAAAAATGGTCACTAACTAAAGCACCTCCTGGAGCACAGGTAGGTATAAAAAAGCCCAGGGGGTCTCTGCTGTTCTGAGACGTCCAAGGAATGAAAGAAGCTAAAAGTCTGACAGGAGGTCAGTAAGATGTAAATGGGTGGAAATTAGAAAAATAATAGGTAGAGGAGAGAGAGGAGAGGGTGAACGAGGGGGAAATAAAGCCAAAAGTAAGCAAGAGAGACTCCTGTAGTTAAGTTCTCTAAGGTAGAAGGGAGGCAGTTTGTGAAAAAATAAATAACTGGAAATTAACAAGACAAAGCATAGAGGAGGGGAGGGGTTGAAGGGGGTGGGTGGGAAGTATAAATGGTAAGGTCAGGCAGGTACCTGGTGAATCAGATGTCAGGCAGGCTGTAATGTGTCATAAACCCAATATCTATATTGAGTCCATGATTTTTTTTGTATCTAGTAGATTTGTGAATTGAAGTTCATAGGCTCATCTATGAAAGGTGTTTTGTAAGTTCCATTTGAGGATTAGAACTGAGAGATCAGAGAGGTAGTGATTGTCTTGTGAGAAGTTTGCATCCACAGGTCATTGGATATTTTGTCTTTGATGGATTTTCATTGTGGTGTGCAGAATATACATGGGGAATACATGTGTTCCAAGGAACTGGGATCATGGTATAATTGAGTACCAGTGAGTTGGAAACTTGATCTAGACTCTGCAGAGGTCTATAAAAAGATTTCCACTGATTTCAGTGGGCTTTAGCCAAGGCTCTAGATGCTAAGAGCATTGCTCTCATCTAGCTAAGTATGTTTGTCAAGTTAAAGCAAGTTTAAACCTTTTCTCTAGTGTAGTCCAGTCCAAGTTTTGGGACCTCATCTGTATCACTCAGTTTATATTTTGCTTATGAACATCAGCTCCTGTCCCTTGGTTTGCTCTTTTTATTACTTAACTATCAAGTATAGCCCAAATGCCTTTGGGCGTGCTATAGCTAGTAATTATGCCTGATTGTAAGTGTTGCCAGGATAGAGCTGTTTGTCACCTAGTATGCAATTGTGTGGTTTTAACAGGCCAGGAAATATCTACAATAGATATAAAATACCTTAAGAAAATTTTGCTATCTTACTCCTAAGTAGAAGAGGGAGTTATTACACTGGAACAACATGTTTGTTATTTATTACATTGGACTTTCCTATCTCTGACAATTTGGCTTGTGCCTAGAAAAGGTACTGAGCTATGGTCTTCTACCTGGCAAGGGATAAAAATGTAATACCCATTTAGACATGTTTCTTTCATAAGCAGAGCAGACTAAATAGATGGAAGAGAGTCAACAATGTGTAGTGTTTGTTTGCATTTAAAATGCATTTCTCCAGCAGGACAGTTGGTGTTTTGTTCTCAAGATCACTGCAATTTGAAATCTAATAAAATTTGGAAACAAAGTCCAGTAATATAACCCCAGTTATAATGTAGCATGGTGTATGAATGTTGCCCTGTGATTATATTTCTAATGTCAACTTAGACATGCATTTTAATGTTCAGTTATGTTTAGCTGATTGTACAGTGTGACGAAAAAATACAGTTGGTTCTAAAACTATGAAAAGTTATTGTACAGTAGTGGCTCCCAACCCTTTTAAAGACTTGAGGCACCCCTTCAAACACTTTCTGAATTAGTGGCACCTCATTTCAAAAACATTTACGTTATTGCCCCTGCACAAACGTGCATAGTTCTCTTCCTTTGTATGTGCACATACACATTGTCACAGGGCACTGAAGTGCCTGCTCCTTTAAGAGTAGAAACTGCCTAGGTAGAGGGCCCTAGGAGCCAGGCAGAAACCCCACAAATGTAGGTTACTATAGCAGGAGGCTAGTAAGGGAATTAGCCTGCATCTGCACCCAGTCAGCTGACCGGAAGAAGGCAGGGCGCTGTGTACATATAAACTCCAGTCCAGAGGCCAGCGGGGGTTAGTTTTCTGGCAGCAGCCAGGGGAAGGAGCCTGCAGAGAAAAATTGCCCAGAGATGCTGTGGCTGCCTGATATGCTGCATTTAGGGCTAATGGGGCTCCAGGAGCAAACCAGGTACCCTGGCCTACAAGGCACTTAAGGTTGGTGGGGGGGGGTTGACTTTTTAAAAGGAACAGAGGACAACCTGAACTAGTTGTATTATGTTATAGCCCAGGGGGCCATATTTTGGTTGCTGTTTATAAACCAGTGGACCAGACTGAGGCTATTGGGGAGGAGGAGGCCTCATTGGGGACACAGTACTGTGTGGAGAGCCCAGTGCTAGTGTGGGCGCAGAGACAGGGCTGTGGAGAGGCTGAGCTACATCAAGGCCTCAGAGGGACAATGTTTAAATACCATCTGTGAGGCTTGGGGTGTGGTAAAGGGGTGGTTTTGGAGCCACGCATCTAGCCCATCAGGCTGAGGGTGTCTCATGAGGCATCCATGTTGAACGGGACCCAAAAGGGGTGCAAGAACCCACAGGGTTCAGTGTGGTCCATCAGGACTGTATCCAAACACAAACTCGAGGGCAGCCTCCCAATTTATTATAATTACCAGGAAGACATGGCAGGTGAGGAAAAGGGTGGCCATTGGGCAAAATTGGCACGGTCATGGAGCCCTAGGGGTATCACTGCCATCCCTGGGGACCTCATCCCTTGACAAAGTGGTGCATTAGCTGGGAAATCAGGCCATGCGCGGGAAAGAAACCCCTGTCCCTGAGAAGAGCAATGAACCTTTGGACTAGGTTATAGACCAAGAGCAATTTTATAGTAAGGCAGCAGCACCACAGCTTTGGAGGAAGAGCTGAAGAAGGGAAATACCACTGCCAGAGACCATACCAGGGGAAGCCTTTAGGTCCTGGCCAGAAAAGAAGTAAGGCCAGGAGTTAGTTATAGCTGAGGGAGAGACCATGGAAGGTCTGAAACAAGAGAACTTCACCTGGCTATTGTGGGTGGATGAGTTAGAGGAAAAAGCAGCCTGGTTAGAATGGGAGTTAGGAATGGTGAAATCCCAGAAGGAGCAAACTGAGGCAGAGGTCGCTGCTTTACAGCTGTGGGTACAGTCTGGCAAGAAAGAAGGAGGGTCTGAAGAAATTAGCTGTGAAGGCTGAGAGGACTCGAGCACTTTCGTTATAAGTTACAATGCAAAAAAGGGTAGTTGGGTAAGGTTTTCAAGAAAAAGTCTTCATGCCTTATCAAGATTCAAATCCTGATTGAGATCACAAGTGAAAATGAGTTTGCTAATCTTTTTAGTTCCTACTGGGTAATAACATTTTAGAGTAATTTGTTATGAAATATGATGTATCTGTTCCAGAAAAGGCCAGTACAAAAATAGTAGGGGAGGTGCAGAGCAAAAGAGAAGTACATTCCAGAGCAGCTGCCTGCATTATTCTTGTCTTTGGACAGGATAATTAGGCCCCTGGCACATGTTCATTTAATGGGGTAATGCTGATCCCAGCAATCACATCTCTTGCCATGCCATATATGCCTAACAGGAAGTGCAATTTTGTGATGGGGGATAATATTGCAATCAAGCCATTGCTTCTTGCCACTGGAGGGGGATCTTGGGTTTATGATGTGCTAGGGATTAACTAATAAGTTGACCTGGGGCTGACAGTTGTCCAATTGTTGGGTCCTACCGTAGGACCTCACTGGGTCTCCAACTGGTTCTGATGCAGTTCTGGAGCCAACAATCAACTGTTTGTCGGCACCAGCCTTGGGACTCAAACTGGCCACTGTAGGGTTTGGGGCTGGTGTTGACAATCAGCTGACTGTTGACCTCAGATCCAGACTGCATTAGGATCAGTTCAAGCTGGCAGCTCTGGCTGGTGCAGGAGATCAGAGGCTCCTGGTGAGGGGAGCCAAATAGTTTCTTCTGCTGTGGACTTCAGACACCACCAGGAACCTCCAATTTCCTGCTTCCAGCAGATTATCCAGAGTTTCTGGGTGTGGGGCTTAAAGTTCTCAGCAGGGGAAGCCCTTCAGCACCCTTCTCCCCTGCTTACCTCAACTGATTGTCAGGCTCGCCACTTGTTAAATATAAGGTGCCATACATATCAAACATAAAAATGTTATACGTTATATATGGCATATTTTTATGGCTCGTTTCGCCATTTTATGGAGCCTGAAATTGGGTGTATTTATAGCACCCTTGCCATTTATGCCACAATTAACATGTTAATTGCGGCATAAATATAACGTGTAGAGGGGGCTTTAGTCTCTCACTTTTGTGAATACTTCATTAAACTACATTCTACCTAAAACATTGATCTGTAAGACAAGACACTTTTCAGGTTCTTTACTTCACTGTTGCATAAGTTGGGTCAGTAGCGCTGGCCAGATCTGGGTTCAGATATAGCCTGATTAGCTGGATCAGTGGTTCTCAACCCTTTTAGACTCAAGGCATCCCTGAATAGATCTCAGGTACCTCTCAGAAAATGCTAGTTCTTAGTGTTCACTTGCTTTTTGACTGCAAAAAATAATAGAGTAATGTTTCTGCTGCAAATTGCTCAGAAGGACTACAGCAAGGCTGAAAGTTTTTAACACCTTGGATTGTTTTTATTTTGAAATTTCTGGATTTATCTTCTGAATCTTATTTGAACCCCTAACAGTATTAATGTTGTGTGGTACCAGGTGGTATGATACCTTGGTAGAGACTTATTGAGCTTAGATAGTTTATAAGAAATGTAGTGACTATCCCTATTTTATTTGATCTTCTCCCCACTTTTTTTTTTTTTAGGTTAGCTGGTTGAAAACAGCTTTAACTTTAAATTCTATGCAAACTTAACTGACTTGCTTTTTAATGCATTTATTTTGTTTGATTCGTTAGGCAAGTGTCGGTACTTTAATTTGAAACTGTTTTATATTTGAACAAGGAGGAGCTGTAGTCAGAAGAGTTGTATGCTATTTCCCTCCATCTGCCCCTCAGAAGCATGTATCTTGGAAGTCCTATGTTTCCTTTACCCAAACTTTGGGTCCCTACACCTAACCTTATACCAAACATAGCAGTAGAAAATACTGTAGGAAAAGTTTGTGGGGAGGGATTGAGACATAATATACATACTTCCCATCTTCAAAAGCAAGGAAATGCAGACTTCAGTCACCTAACAGCATATATGCTCTCTCTTTTCCTTCACTTAGAGGTATGCTATTGTAATACATCACAGCTCATGTACTGCGTACTATAACCATAGTACCTGCAGTCCATAGGAAAGTCACTAGAGTTGACAGAAAATGCTGCAATCCAAGCCTCTAACAATTTCCACTGTGACCTCATATACAAGATGAACAAGAAAGGTGACATAAGGGAATGCTGAAGAACTCCACTTAAGAGAGCTGGAGAGTAAGCAGTTGCCCATTTAGCAAATCCAATCTCAACTCTTGGACAAGGAAGAACCAGAACCACCAGTGATCAGTCCTGGCTGGCCCACCACAAATTGGGCAACAGCATCTGATAATTATTGGTATTAAAGACAGCTAAAATAATCTGTATGGATAGATAATAGGGGTGTGTGAACTGGGCCCTATTTGATTTGGATTCGGCCCAAATCGGGGACAGTGATTTGATTCATTGATTCGGATCTGTCCCTTATTCAATTCGGCCGAATCCAAATCTGAAGATTTGATGCCTATTTGGAGAATCAGCAATTCGGACATAGACACAACTTTAAAAGTTTTTTCTACATACCTTGAGGTAGCAGGTGCAGCTTGTGATTGCTGCTATGCTGGGACAGGTGGAGTGTCCCAAAGGAGTGCGGTGGAGCCCTCCATGTGGTTGGCGGTGAACCTGGAAGTGAACCCGAAGTGCTTCTGATCCACTTCCGGGTCTGCTGGGGAGCACACTGGATCCCTCCCCCCTCAGGCTGGGCAGTCAGCTGCAGGGGAGCCTGGGTGCTCCCCCCCAGACCCAGGAGGCACCAGTCACCGAGCTGAAAGGGTGCGGGGGGGGCCCATGCGCTCCCTGGAGGACCAGGAAGTGGACCGGAAGTGCTCCTGGTCCACTTCTTGGTTAGCTGCCGAGCAAGGTGGGGGGTCCCCAGCATCACAGCATTCATGAGCCACCTGCTACCTGGAGGTATTTAGTGAAAAACATTTAAAGCTGTGTCTATGTCCAAATATCTGATTCTTTCCAAATCTCTCCAAATTGATTCGGAGGGTTCTGATTTGATTCAGATTCAGCTGCCGAATCTCCGCCGAATTGAATTGGGGACCGAAGCTTTGCACAGCCCTAATAGATAATTGACTATCTATCCCCAGAGCTATACTGAGGAAAACAATAATGTCTCTTTGTGAGATCAGGCCTAAACCAAGGGTCAAGAAAATTAGGATCTTCTAGATAGCTATATAATTTCTTACCCAAAACAGAGAGTATTTGAGATCAAGCCTGGTGCCAAAAATTGGTGTCACCAGCACTGTGTTGTATCTAGAAATTGTTTCATCTGAGAGCTCCATAGTCTGCAAAACACACCATGAGTCAAAGCATATTGGTTATGGGGCATACCTGTAAGTTACCTTGCTAAGTGGTAATTAAATTCTTTCTTTGGGAGTCTTACAGAAAATCTTGTGGGTGGAACATTTGGGTAATATGGGATCAAAGAAAACAGACACTTATTTGTGAAGTGTGTTGAGTAAATAGAAAAAAATGATTTTGTTGAAAAATGCAACTACTGACTTCTTAAAAGGAAAATAAAATAGTATATGGTTTATAAAAAAGAAGAAACAAATAAAAGGATGATAGAGTATTTCTTATGTAGGTTAGTTAATATTTAGGGGGAAAATGCATGTAAATATAAAGTTAAGCAGTAGAGAATTTAAAAGGTATTTTTTTCTAACATGAACAGTAGTGGAGTCCTTTAATGTTTATCTTCTGGGTTAGGGTATTGGTGTTCTTGGATAATTTTTTCTCTGGGTAAATACTTCAAAATATTAATGTTATATTATGCATGGCATGAGTTATGTTGTATTCTTCATTTATATTAAGGTTTTTAGATTTTTGTTTTGTTTTGGATGCCATTAATCTTGCAGTGCACATGCTTCAAGGACATATGTCTCCAGGTGGACGTTAGGGAGATGTTACTAATTCTAGCAAATGTTTCATGCTGACTCACTTTTTAATATGTTAGAGTACTCTTATATAAAGTACTTGCAAGTACAGTTGCTTGATGATGCACTTTTCTATCCTTGCAATACAAAGGTAGTTCTTTGTACATAATAGTTCAGCCATAGACTTCCTCCTTCCATTTCTTTGTGCTCGTTATCTCTGCATTGCATCTCTTGTTGCTGAAAGACATGATTAAAAACAGTTTCTTAATCTTGTGATTAGTTTTTTATTTTAGAAAACAGGTTGATAAACCTGACTAATTTAATGTTTTCTTTCTTTCTTATGTTGCCATAACTTACTTTTATTTCTTTCAGTGAATATCTTAGCTTTTGTTTCTGTTTTAAAATAGATTAATTTTTACTCCTCTGTGGGTGCATCTGCACAAGACACTTTACTGCTAAGTAGTGTAGTTTACTGGGCAGTAAGCATTGCTAATCACAAGTAAATTTGCTACCTGCAAATGCAAATAAGAAATTTAGAAGCCTGACCTAAAGCAAATCGTGCGCCTCGTCAGCCAAACCCCAGGGGTGGGAGATTGCTTCCTGCCCCTGGGAGTTGCCTGCTGCCAGAGTGGCCTCTGCCACCAGAGCCCAGGCGGGAACTATGTCCCTCTGTCCTGGCAGCAAGGAGCTCCAAGCCCCCTGCTTCAAGATTGCAATCAGGGAGTGGGGGCTGGGACATCCTTATCTCCCAGCCTCTGCTTTGCCATCATGAATGGGGAGTGGAGGGCTGGGAGATCCTTATGTCCCAGTGCCAGCTCCACTGGCACAGGGCTGGTGCTGGGAGCTCCCTGATGGTTGGAGGTTGGGGAGCCTGTTTCCCTACCCAGCTCCATGGTTGCAGAGCTGAGCAGAGAGCAAGCTTTCCAGCCCCCATCCCACAATTGCAGAGCAGGGGCTGGGAACTGTCCTGTTCATGTGCAGATCCCAGGCCTGTGCCCCAACTCAGTGATTGAGGTGCAGGACTTGGAAAGAGCTGCAGGGGTGGGGCAAGTCCCAGCCCCCTGCTCTGATCCACCAGTGGGATATCTAGTAGCAAGCCCCTGGCTGGGTGAAGAATCCTTGCCCAGCTGAGGGCTTGCTGCTAGCTGCCCCACTGGTGGATTGGGGCAGGGGACTGTGACCTGCTCCTCCCCTTGCAGCTCTTTCCAAGCTCCCTGCCCCGATCAGGGAGCCAAGGCTGCAAAGCTCTCTGCTGCCAGGGCAGGGGGAAATGGTCTCTGCCCCAGGGACAGGGACCAAAGTCCCACCCCTGACCAGGAAATAACTGTCTCCTGGCCCAATGCTCTTAGCCAGCCCCTGGGCTAGCACTGAGGGGGAGCCTAGAGCTCTCCCTGGTGGTGGCAGAATCCCATTGCAGGGCCTTAGGAAGCAAGAGTATTTTATTGCCATTAGCAGCGTATCTTCTCCCGGTTCCTTACACTTCCCATTTTCAAAAAAGGGAGGAAGGAGGACCCAGGAAACTATAGGCCAGTTAGTCTTACCTCAATCCTGGGCAAGCTTTTTGAGAGAATTATTCTGGTGCATGTCTGCGAGGGGCCAGCAGGGGAGAGTATGTTTAGGGGCAACCAACACGGGTTCATTAGAGGTAGGTCCTGTCAGACTAACCTGGTGGCCTTCTATGACCAGGTCACAAAATCCTTGGATGCAGGTGTCATGGTGGACATAGTCTTTCTGGACTTTCAGAAGGCCTTCAACACCTGTCTCTCACCCCATTCTCATTAAAAAAAAATAGGAGACTGGCATTGATACCTACACAGTCAAATGGGTCACTAGTTGGCTGGAGGGCCACACCCGAGAGTGGTGGTGGATGGGTCTTACTCAGCCTGGAAGCATGTGTGCAGTGGGGTTCTGCAGTGCTCAGTCCTCGGGCCCGCACTGTTCAACATCTTCATCAGCGACTTGGACGAGGGGATAAAAAGCACCCTGTTCAAAATCACAGATGACACTAAGATGTGGGGAGAAGTGGGCACGCTAGAAGGGAGGAATAGGCTGCAATCAGACCTGGACAGGTTACAGAGGTGGGTGGTTGAGAACAGGATAGGTTTCAACACTGACAAGTGCAAGGCGCTGCACCTGGGAAGGAAGAACCAGCAGCATACCTACAGGCCGGGGAACTCCCTTCTCATCAGTGCAGAGGCAGAAAAGGATCTTGGAGTCATTATTGATGCCAAAATGAACATGGGCTGACAGTGTGGGGAAGCGGTCAGGAAGGCTAACCGTATCTTGTCATGCATCCACAGATGCATCTCAAGCAGGTCCAAGGAGGTGATCCTCCCCCTCTATGCAGCACTGGTCAGGCCACAGCTGGAGTACTGTGTCCAGTTCTGGGCGCTGCACTTCAGGAGGGATGTGGGCAACATGGAGAGGGTCCAGAGGAGGGGCCACTCGCATGATCGGGGACAGCAAGGCAGGCCCTATGAGGAGAGGCTATGGGACCTGAACCTGTTCAGCCTCCACAAGAGAAGGCTGAGGGGGGATCTAGTGGCCATTTACAAACTAGTCAGGGGGGCCCAGCAGGCATTGGGAGAGTCTCTGTTCCCCCGAGCACTACCAGAAGTGACTAGAAATAATGGTCATAAGCTGGCAGAGGGTAGATTCAGGCTAGGCATCAGAAGGCACTACTTCACCGTCAGGGCGGCTAGGATCTGGAATCAACTTCCAAGCAAAGTGGTGCTGGCTCCTACCCTGGGGGTTTTTAAAAGGGGGCTGGATGAACACCTTGCTGGGGTTGTTTGACCCCCGTACTCTTTCCTGCCATGGCAGGGGGTTGGACTTGGTGATCTGCTCAGGTCCCTTCCGACCCTACCAACTATGAAACTATGACAAACAAACAGATGTGCATTCCCCTTGCTGTGCCAAATATACCCAAAATGGTGGCAGTGAGAATAGGTAATATCACTTTGTGCTGCTTTTTTGCAGCAGATGTTTGCTTTGTGGCAGGAGTGTGCAGGCAGCCTGGAGCAGCCTGCACTCTCCAGCAGCCCTGGTCAGGTGCTCACAGGGCTTCAGGGGCCTGATCCTGTGTGCCCTAGGAACTGTGGGAGTGCCACCTGCATTTCTCATTTGCGGAGGCATGCCACTAAAAATCTCCCTGGGTGAACGCATTGTACTGCTGTGCCCCAACTTGGGGCATGCCTCTGCAAATGGGGAAACCTTGGATTCCCTGCTTTCACACCTGGGGCCAGGGATCCTGTGGACATGCCTCTGCAAGTGGAAAAACTCTTGTTTTCAGAGATGTACCCTGAGTGTTGTACCGGAGAACCTGATATGCCCAGAGTGCTGTCCCAGGGGTGGCAGTCCCATGTGGAACAACAGAGGATGTCTGTTTTTGCCAATGAAGCTGTTTAGTTTTGCTGGAGCACGTTCTGGCAAAACTGATCTACTTCATTTGGGGGTTTCTATTTATAGCCTTTATTTTGATCTAGTACTTCAGCCTCACAATTGGAATAGAAGACTTAAGTTAATTCTGACTTTAACTTTACTCCAATCTCCCACATGCCAGAAGGCAAACATGATACTTATGGGAAAAGGTTTCCTGGGGGTATCAGTTGTTATTTGTGCTCTGTTTTTTTTTAAGCTTTCAGAGTTTTCTGACTCTCAGTATCTTTACATAAAGGGAACATTAAACTTGAAGGTTGTCTAGCCATAGGAAGCAGAATACTTAAGAACACAGAGGAAACAATCTATGCATTAGTGGGTTTTTTTTCCTTCTTTTTAGCCATGGTCATTTTCATCCTTTTCATTGCTCATTATCTTCTATGAATTTTTTTAAGTTGAACTAATTAATAGGGAGTAAATGTTTAAGGCAGAGGAGGGAAATAGGGACAGATCAGGAAATTTCAACAGTTTAATCTGATTTGGCAGACAGGTTTACATTTCCATCTGCTTTTCTGTGAGTAGAGCACTGAAGATTTTTCCTGCCTTTGGCACTTTCTAGCCACAGGGGGGAAGGATTGTTATGTACATCATCTTCAGATATTGTGTAACCTGACCCAGTAAGATGCATATGATGTACCACAGCAGGAATTTAATGAAACCTTCCTCTGCAAGAAGCTTTCCACAAAGTGGACATAAAACTCAAATGCTCTTAAATTGCTATAGTTGTTTACTAGCATTCTCTTCTGCTTTTTTCAGAGTTTATTTTCCATATACTCTTCCAAACCCTAATGCTTTGCTAGACGAGATAAATACGCAGGGCAATTTTTTGTAATTTTTGTAAATGTTTGTCAGAAGATGCTGCTTCATCAGGTGACACAGATACAGGGTGTGCAGTTTGAATGTATCCCTGTAGTTCCATGGGGTCCAAAGGAGTTGGTATTACAGGATACATTGTACTGGTTTGCTATTTGTGATTGCAGTGCTTTTCTGTTTAAACAAACAGTTTGTCACTGTTTTATTTCATTGAAGCTATAATAGGAAACATTGCATTTTTTAAAAATTTGTAGCAGGCAAGAAATCAGTGATTTATAGCTAAGAAAATAAATTACTGGTATGTCTGTGTGGCAGCACACAAAAGCCAAGCATAGAGAAATCCGTACATAAAACTGAGAGGCCGTAGATCGCGAGTCCTAGATTTTGTCACCTATTTCAAATGATTTCTGTGGAATTCTTCTCTGAGGATGTGGGGGAATCCCTTCAAACATTTCTAGGTGCTCCAGAGAAGTCTGGAGTATCTAGACAGTGGGGTTGGCCCTATGGATATGTCTACACTGCAGTGGCATTATGTCCTGGGATGCCTCCAAGCATGCTTTATTCACCCACTCCTACTTGCACACTCTAAGCCTGAAAGTTTGGTGCAGAGGGTGCTCTGGACTTGCCTCCTGGCATCACACTCAAGATTTCCAAGGTAATTAAATAAAACACCTGGCTATCTCATGCATCTGCTGATTTCTGCTCTTGCACAGTAGGATGGTTTGAAAGGGAACTTGAATCCTACATTGTGGACTTCTGGGAGGGGATGCTAATTTACACACATACGTGCATATCTTTTTTTCTTGCATTGTCATTGTAGGTTAGATGTTCAGCTGAATTCTTTGAGCCTCTTTGTCCTGACCTTGAATGCTGTCATTTTAGAAAAAAACAGTTTGCTATATACAGCTGAACTTTTCTCGCATGTCAAGAATTAAAGTGTTCCTCTGATACTGTTTAATCCACAATAAATGTAATTGTGTAAAGTAAATGTAATGTTAGTAAATTTGAAAAAATACAGTTGACTGGATTTTGGAATACCTGATAATAAAGACTTGATATTGACTTGGATTTGTCCAGAGAATGTTCTCAAAATGTGGGATACTTGTTAGCTTATTCTTCCAGTATAAAGGGAAAAAAGTGAATGAAAATATTAAAAAATCAAATTTTATCATCTATAATATTAAAAAACAAACAAACTTTCAAAAATAAGTGTTTTATGTTTGCTGGTTTCCCAGATAGATTTATGCAGCCATGCTTTGATTTGTCAATTAAACAGAAAATTTCTTCAGGCATTTTTTGCTGCTTCACTGAAGTAAAGAAGATGTTCTATGCCCATTTATTACATTCACGGGCAGTTTCATTACTCTGAATATTCAAAACTCAGAAGTGGAATGGCAAGTTGGAAACCATCCAGTATGCTCTTGGTTAGCAGTATTTTAAAGTTAAGATTGATGTCCTGCATTATCAGACAGAGATTGCTGTTTTCTACTAGATTTATTGATTTATCGTTATTGATGGTGGAGGGGGATAACTAAAAGAAAATTTGCTTCTAGAAACATGTTGCTTATTTTGTAGTTTTGGTATGATGCAGTTCTGTCATTAGTCTTGTAAATATTGATTTTTTTTTTTAACTGCTTATGTAGCTTTTGCTGAATACTTCATAACCAGGGATCCTGGTTTTCCCTGATTAAAAAAAAAAAAAAAATTCTAATTCTCTGATTAAAACCCCCAAAACCTGTGATTTAAAATGAAAGCCCACTATACATATATATAAATAAAAAATAAAATGTAGGTAGCAGTTGAGCATAATGTTTTCTTAATATATTTACAATTTTAAAGCAGTTTGGAAGCCTACCAGTGCCTCAATCACTATAATAAAATAAATTCTAAATATCTAAAAATGTTGGCATTTGATTTTGGGTTTTTTTATCATGGAAAATAAGAGCTCTCCCGTGCTCCCTTAGCTCACAGAACACAGGTCCAGGCTCCTCACTCCCAAGCCATAGCACCTCAGCTCTGCTGGTTGCTCCTCACTCTCCCCACCACCTCACCCCAAAGCCCTGCGGGGGGCGGGGGGGCACAGCTGCTAGGGCTACAGGTCCAGGGACCTGGGTCTGCAGCCCCCTGCCCCTTGCAGAAGGCAGCAGCTGCTGCAGCAGAAATCCATAGGTTTCTCTGTTAAAATGAGAAATCCATTGTTTCCTTGGGTAATGGGGAAAATCCATGTTTTTCTCCAATTTCCATTGGAAACAGAGAATCTGGATCCCTCTCCATAATTCTGAAGTGGTCACCTTTATATATTAAATAAATTCTATGGTTATATTGGATGTTGGGATGCTGTCAGCTTGTTTTGTTTCCCTGGTTCCTGAGGTCTGCTCTGAATTGGACCTGCTACCTATGATACCTTTCTTTGTGGTTTAGTAATTTCTCTGTTCATTTTTCTGTCTTAGACATGGGACTATCATCAAGGAATGCAGAGAGAGAGAGAGAGGTATAAAAGATGTCGGTGACATCTCTGTACCTTCTGCATATTTCTACCATGCTGTGGGCATAATCAGATGGCTAATTCTGGCAGGTTTCCCTTGCTTTTGTGACACTGGAGATGTGGAGTGGAATCGGACAAAGAATCTGATCTCAAATCTGTATCTTGGGAGAATGGTGGTAGAAAGCTTTTCTCAATATGGGTTTAGAGTGGCTGCATAAAATCTTTCAGATCAATGATATTATTATAGGAAGCATAAGTAAAGTTACACTTCTATTTTAAGTTGACTGACACTTTCCATTACAAAACTATGTTTTCAGTTGCATATGACTCTTCCAAATATAAGCCATTCAGCCTGAAATTGTTCATGCTGGCTATCAGCCATAGCCTGAAGGTTTTGCAAAGGTTTCAGTTTAAGTGGTTCACTTGTCTCCAAGAATGAGGCAATGGATATGTGTGTATTTTTTTTTTTAAAAGCTCATACAGTATTATATTGAGAAGTGCCTATCCTTTTCATGCTTTGGACACTGACTTTCAGGGCAGCTAAACAGGTGCCCTGTTAGGAAGGAACCTGTGAAAATTTGCCCAGATTTGGCCAAGTTACAAGCCACATGTTTTGTCTGTGTTGAGGTTGATCTAGCCCTGCATCTCTGACTGTCCTGTACATTGCCATTCATCGCCACAGAGCAACTGAGTCAGCTATATCTCAGGGTCTCAGCAGGACTTTCCCTGCATTTGCTATGGCAGCTGCTTTTGTATCAAGGTTGGAGCTGAAAGCAGGGAGATTGACTCTCCCGGTGCTTTGAGTCTGCCTCATGCAGATGTTACAGGAGCAAAGAAGCTACTGGATTGGAACACATAATTGTGCAGAAGGGGGGGTGAGGACAGGAGCTGGATGTGGTAGTAGGTTAAAAGCAGGAATGAAGCATGTGGGAAGGAGGAAGTGGAGTGGGAAGATGGACAAAACCTAAGGTATACAGTGGATGATGCCTCTGAATCCTGCTGGGAAAAATGTTTCATAGTTTCTAGGGTCGGAAGAGACCTGAGTAGATCATCTAGTCTGACCCGCCCTGCCATGGCAGGAAGGAGTATTGGGTTCAAACGACCCCAGCAAAGTGTACCTCTAACCTCCTCTTAAGGACTCCCAGGGAAGGAGCCAGCAGCACTTCTCTTGGAAGTTGGTTCCAGATCCTAGCCGCCCTGACCGTGTCTTTATTCCCTTCTACTGGCATGCATATAGGAAATAACAGACTTCTACTTCTTTCAGTTACTCTGCTATCTCAAGAGGTAATTTGACTGTGCTCTGGAGCTAAGGATCCCAGTCCTGTTGAGGGCCCAGTTTGATGAAATTCAGTGAATACACTGATTTTTTTTTTTTAAAGTGTTTTTTAAACCCAAGCTAGCATTTAAATTACATTTAAATCAAACAAAAAATCTCCCATGTTGAAAGAATATTTAGATTCCAAAGTTAACTACCCACTGTTAGGAATGCTAGATGTAAGATTTCCTGTGCAACCTTTACTAGCCCTTTTGTGCATATGTATTATGATGATCTTTAATTGCATCATGCTATTTGGGTTCTCTACCCCAAGGACCCATGCTTCACTCAATGTATTGAACTGACTGGTCTCTGGGAATGAATCAGGGTTGTCAGATTTTAGGTTTCTCAATTTGGGCAGCCTATTTAGTTGGCACTCAAAAAAACTGACATTGATTCATTCATGTTTTTATTAATGTATATAAAGAACTGAGTTGCTGTCATAAAAGCACAAGAGAAGAACCCTTGGGGCAATTAATAATTCTGTGTTCAGTTCAGGGTTGGAATACTGTATAGCGCAAAAACTCATGAAGTCATGTTTTGAATGATGGCATGAAACGATATTAAATGTTTCCTATTCAGTTAGAACTGTTTGTGCACTGAACAAGGCAGGATGATGAGGAAGAAACTGTATGTGATCATGTAAATAAAGACTGTGTCTTAATGTTGATGCACTGGAGGGACCAAACTAAGGTTTCATGGACAGTTTTAGTTCTGACATTTGCTAGGGTTCGAGAACTTGTCTTTGCAACCCTACTACTCTTTTAAGAAAGATTTCTTAATGGTGGATATCTCCATGTGTACACACACCTGCTGCGTGAGCACCCAAGAGTGCCTAGCTGGACTTGTGGGTCAGTGCTGTGTTTTCATGACTTGATTCACTTTGATTTTTATCTGTGCATGTCCTGTAGAGGGAGATAAAGAGCATATACTTAAGCTTGAAGCATTTTATACCCCTGTTCTTCCACCTTCTTGTCTTCTTAAGGCCCCCTGTGACAGGAGTATTGCTACTGGATCCTTCCTATTGGTGACTCCGCCCTCCTGTTATGGGCCAACCGCCTGCTTACTCACCTGCCATGCCTTGATATTGATTGATTGAAGTAATTAGTGGGAGGCTGCCCACTGTACTCACCCCAGTGCCAGGGGGCTCTATCTGTGGCTCCTTTTCCTCCCTACAGCGCAGTCCAAGCCTTGCAGATGGTACCAATATGGTTTTGACCTGGGCCCTGCTGTGATTTGGCCTTCTCTCTGTGGCTTCTCACTGCCCCCCCTTGCTCTGAGGCTTCTCGCTGCCCCCTCTTGCTCTGGGGCTGGGGTCATTGCACTTCAAAGCCTTTGCCCTCTCTGGTGCCAGGGTCCCCATGCTACCATGGAGCCTCTATGAGGCCTCCTCCAACCCCTAATAGCCTAACCCAGTCCTCCAGTCAAAACATCGAACACAGAAACATAAAGCCCCCGGGCTATAACATAAAAAGCTAAACCGTCCGGCCAAACAACATTCAATCCCTACTGGGAAATACTCCAACCCATAGCAGCAATCAGGGGATGTTCATGCAGTTGGGCTTCTCCCCTCTGTCTGCACTGGCCAAGCTCCCCCTCCGTTGGCCATCAGAGGGGAACTGCCCTCTTGGCCTCACGCCTGGGGCTTAAGAAGGGCCAGGCCCTGCCTCTTCCTGTCAGCTGGCTCCTCAGTGGTTGTCCTAGCAACCAGCACCTGTGACTGGCTGCCCTGGTAACTGGCAGCTGAGCCTCCCCCTTCTTGCCACTAGGGGTCTCTCCCAAACTGTTTCTGCTCTCAGGGGCAGGGAACCGGAGTGCTCTGCGACACCCCCTCTACATGTTACAGGTATGGTACAATTAATTGGTTAATTGTGGAGTTACCTTAAGATCAGCTACATGTGCAAAGTAGCTATTGCACAATAAAAAGCTCAGACCAGCTGTAAAATAAGACCTCAAAAATATTTACTAACTTCACAGTACTCATCCTGCACAGTCTGCGGCAGCTCCCCTGCCCTGCTAGCCTGCCCCACACACCTGCTGGGAAGAGGCTTGAACTCCTAAGACACCATCACAGGGGCTGCTGCCATGTCAGGGTCCAGTCCCTCTTGTTGCTGCAGTGACAGGGGTGCGGACATGGCCAGAGGCTGGCTGGCATGGCTCTTTTAGGCGAAGGGGGCAAGGAGGAGGTTTATTTTCCTTCTCTCTCTGGCATCTGGAGAAGGAGGCAGAGAGGGGGCTTATTTTGCCTCTTGCCCTGCACAGGGAGCAATCAGCAGAGGTTGGGGCTAGCAGACCCTGGCTGCGGTCCCCCGGGGCAGAGGAGAGAATAAGCCTCCTCCCTGCTCCCTTTGCCTCAGGGGTCCCTCCTGGCCAGCATCTGGCCATGCCCCTGCTTCTGCCACTGCAGCAGCGAGGGGGAGTGCCAAGCAGACTGTGGCTCAGGTCTGTGCCGGTGGGACAGGGAGGTCGGAGTTAAATCCCCTCCTTGGCTAGTTCACTTGAAGCCACTGCGGGGCTGCCCACTGCCCCGCCCCCCCAACACAGCTTCCTTGCAGCTTGCTTCAGCACCCCCCCCACCTCAGCTTCTGGCCTGAGCCATTGCAGGCATGTGCTGGCATTTCCAGAGTCAAAAGTGAATGTCTATTCACTTGCAAATTGATTCAATCTATGCAGGTTAGACTAACCTGGAAACATTGAATCAATTCAGGCTCCAGCTTTTGGAATGTCTGTTCATAACCTGATTGTTCATGGTGGTAGGCAACAGCTCTAAGAAGTGAGCCAGAAATTAGCTTTGTCTAACAGGATTGTACTAAGCTGGTTCTCAGCTGGAACATTTGCAGATGAGGCAGCAGCTCATTTACAGTCCTTCTTGAAGACTTCCCTTTTTGTCATTGTTAAAGCTCTCTCTAGGTTCTCTTGGCTGTCTTTATATAGAGCAAATGGAAAACCCCAAAGAGATAATGAACAGAATGTGCATTAAATGACAAGGTGGTGCCACCACAGAGAATGCTGGTTGGAAGGCTGGTTAAAATATGATGAACTATAGCAGCATACAATGCTGCAAACACACTACAGTCAAATCTTAAAAGATACAAGATGCACTGACTGTCACAGAGAATGTAGTTTACATATCTGAATGTAATTTTTGCATAGGCCTTTTATTTGTAATCTAGATATATGAATATCCTTTCTGTCCTGGGAAGCTAGCTGCAACATCAAGGGCACCTTGCTGTGCATCTGTCTTAAGACTTTATACTGAAAAAATATTGAAAATTACATCTGTGCAGGCATATGCAATTCTAATTGGACTGAAATAAATCTTGTGATTTTTAGCTATGCTTTGTCAGCTAGGTTCTGCAACTGCTGACTGTACCAATATATACAATGAGTATATTATGAAACCTGACAGTCAGATGGTCGCTAATAGATGCAGAAACAGCCAAAAAACCAAATCACATTACATTCATTTTTTCTCTCGCTCAACTTTAACAGGATTAATGGAATTTTACAACAGACTGGGTAGTTGTCATTCTCTTTCCATTTTGTTTCATGCAACAGTTTCAGATAGTATTGTGAACTTTAAAGTTGTTTAAACATAAAAACTAACAGGTTACTTTAATTAATATTGATACCATTCAACTCTCATTTTTGAGGTTATAGATTTTATTTTATTTATTCTTTGTTAGCTTTCCAAAAATGTTTCGAAGATGACCTTAAACTCTGCTAGCTGCTTATTGTGAATTTTAATTTATTCTCCCTTGGGAAAGTTTTTTCTCCAGAGAGCTACTATTATTATACCAGAGTTGAAAGGTAGTGGGACATCACAGTAGTTGCAACCAGCACAAATAAAACAAGTTCACAAGTTCATGCCTTTACCTGTGTTTTTTGCAATTGCAAAATAAACTTTTTTTGCTTGACAGAAAGCATATACACAATGTAGGCCTTACTAACCCAAAGTTAAGTGCAACTGTCTTGGGAGAGATGCAGATACCTTGATTCTTACTTTGTCTGTTTTATTTCTATTAAGTCTCCTGGAAAAAAAGTAGTATTGTGGAATTATTAAACTACAAACAAGGCAAACTAGGGAGTGTTCTGGTAATTTCCCAGCCTAGCTGGTCTATGGTTTGCCATCTTTTTTTTTTTTAAAGATGGGCATTATATTTCTTCTCCAGTCCTTTTGGAGCTCACCTTTCACACAAGAGTTTGCAAATATTGCCTGTAGCACTAACATTTCTTTACCTAGTTCTTTCAGTTGCCTTTATGGGGCAACTTCGATCAGGCCCCACTGACTTTAATTAAAATTTTCCATGAGTTCCCTAGTGGGCACTGACCTAGATTCTTTTCCCTTCTTTGCTTACTTTAATTTTCTACTCATCTGGTTACAGTTAGTATGTGTGTGTGTGTTTTTGTGGGAAGACTGATGCAAAGTAGGCTTTATCTTTTATGCATCTTCCATTAATATCTCCCCTTTTCTGCCGAGTCCTAGAACACTAGAACCTTGTGACTTTAGACCTTTAAGTAGTTTGAAATCTGCCCTTTTGAAATCCACTGTCCTTGTTAGTTTACTGCTTTTTATGTCATGATCAGTTTCAAACTTCTGACAATCTTCATGCTCCAAACCAGTTCCTCCTCTTGGTCAGCACCAGGTCCCCATGTAGATTAGTCTCCTGCTTTTTATTCAGTGTTCTGAGACAAAAAATTGTCCTCTATATGTCATGACCTTTCTGGAAAATTTAAAGTTTGAAAGATTTTCTTCCCCCTGTTAACTCATCTATTTTAAATGTTCTTTTGACCTGCTTGAAGTATACCTCATCCACCACTACTTCTTAATTTTATACCTCCATTGTAACATCACCCTGTTTTGTTTCTTTCTTAATTTTTGCTTGCATATACTTAATTGACCTGGAGAAAGGAGGGGGAGACTTCGTATTTGCTTTGGGGACTTAAAAGAAAATTTCCTTGGCTGCTTTTCTTGTGGCATGGTCAACTGAAAGGGAAGGGCATCAGTACCACTGCACCCCCTGGATATGCCTCTGTCCATATGGTTATCGGGTCCAGTCCCCCTGCACTAGGCAGGAAAAGACATCTGGGTTCAAGTGACCCGAATGAGTTGACTGTCCAGTCTCCCTTTGAAGATCTCCAGGGTAGGTGACTGCACTACCACTGGAGGGAGTTTATTTCACAGTCTGGGCACCCTGACTGTTAAGGAGTTTTTTCTGGAATTGAGGCTGAAGTGACCTTCCAGGAGTTTGTATCCATTGCTTCTGATCTTCCCCAGGGGTGCTCTGGTGAACAGCTGTTCACCGAGTTCTTGATGTACTCCCCTGATGTAGTGGTAAGCCACTATCAAGTCCCGTCTCAGCCTTCTTTTCTGTAGGCTGAAGAGGCCCAAGTCTCTTAGCCTTTTATTGTATGGCTTATCTTACAAGTCCCTGAATATATGGGTGGCTCTTCTCTGGACCCGCTCAAGTTTTTCCATGTCCTTCTTGAAGTGCAGTGCCCAGAACTGGATGCAGTACTCCAGCTGTGGTCTCACCGGTACGGAGTATCACTTCCTTAATTTTGCATGAGATGCAATGGTTAATGCATGCTAGCATGTTGTTTGCCCTGCTGGCCACAGCATCGCAGTGCTGGCTCATGTTCATGTGATGGTTGATCACTACCCCTAGGTCCCTTTCGGCTGTGGTGCAAGTCAAATTGTCGCCACCAAGCCTATAGGTATGTTGGGGATTATTTGCCCCCAGATGGAGCACCTTATACTTCTGAGTGTTGAACTTCATCTGGTTCTGGTCTGCCCCACTCTCTAGCCTGTCCAGGCCTGCCTGTATCTGCAACCTATTTTTTGGCTTGACCACGCTTCCCCATTGTGATCATTTTGTGATGTTCTGGTTTTGTTTTTACACATAGATCTATTAAATCTGCATGCTGGGAGAACTGCAACCATTTAAAAGAAAAAGATTAGCATTCAAAACAATTTTGAGAAATTGGAGTAATGGTCTGAAATAAATAGGATGCAGTTTGATAAGGATACAAGGTTGTACTTCTGATGAAATTATATTTTATAGGTACTTTTTATAAGTATAATACAGTATTCTATATTTGTATTTTCCCCTTCATTGTGTTTGGTATTCTATCTATTGTATGTGCCATTGCATTTCACCTTTTATATTTTATGTTTTCAACCTTGTAACAAATGTATATTATTTTTAGAAGTAAGTTGTACTTTGTAACAATAATAGAAAGGGTGGGAATCAAACTACTGTCTCTCTGCATCAGGCTGATCTCTGTATGAAAAGGAATGAGTAAGTGATTGTGTAACAACAGTAGCTAGCTACAATAACGAGTTAATGAGGAAGGATTAACACCTAAGAAACCAAAGATTACAAGAGGAAAGGATCAATACTGAGCTGGGAGCTCCCTGAAACTTCATTGTTAAAGGAACAGAAGCCCTGGTTCGAGTTGAACAGCACCAGAGACTGGCTATTGGGACTGAATACCTCCCAATCAGCTGCTTTCAATGCCAAAGACTAAAATAATCAAAATCATCAATGGACACTTGGAACTTCATGTACCAATGGACATGACCCCAGGGGCTGACAGCTGACTGCCCAGGGGACATCCCACGAGGGTCAGGGACCCCTGGATTGGGCAAATCTGAAAATGGGAGAGCACGGAAGTCTGCCAGAGGAGGATAAGAGGCAGTGAAGAGTTACCCTTGGTGGCACCCTTTTGACCTGATCAGCACTCTACCTATCCAGCCAGAAGAACCAGCAGGTGACTCCCTTCTGGAAAAAAACACTGATTGGAGGAAACCTCAACTGGCTATCGTCCAGTGCTTAGGATAGATATACGCAACACTGGTGCTCTATTGCAGCAGCCACGTATGTGTGTATGTGCATGCATGTGGGCTTTTGAGATGGGACCCTTCATAATTTGAAGGTTTGCATTTATGGTTTTTGACCATCAATTTTGCACATAATGTTTAATAAACCAGAATTTTAAGGATCCTTGGAGTTGGTCATTTGTAGCCAACATGCTATGATTCATAAGATAAACCCATAAATTTCAAACAGGAATCCTTGTGTTAAAAACATCCTTATCTGTTATGTTCTTCCTGAGTTCTTAGCTACATAAAAATTGTACTGTTATTTTCTGTAAACAGAAACCAAGTGAAAATAAGAGCTGACATTTTCTGAGAGGTGCCTTGAAACTATTCAGGAGTGCCTTAAGTCTAAAAAGTTTGAGAACTACTGCTATATACTGATGGGTCTAACTTTGACAATCAGTGAAGATGTAATTATAACAGAGTTGCTGTATTGGTAACTAAGGCAATGGGTACAATTATAATAAAACAGTGTACAAAAATGCTTTGGATTTGATACTGGTTCCATTGTTTACTATTTTTTCTTCTATTTTCACCTAATGCATGATTTTTATGTGTAACAATATTAGATATTTTTGGCTTATGGAACACTTATTTCCCCTATGAAGTTGAGAAATTGCAGAGATATACTTCTGTATGTTACCTTTTAATAATGTGGAACATTTTATGGTCCAGATATGGCACATATTTGGAAAAATACAAATGAGGTAAGATGTTAGGCAAGCCTAAATTAGGGTGTTAGTGCTAGTGACAGAGTATGATAGCGACAGTAATAGAAAGTTTAGACAGGTCTCATTCATTGTATTATTAAATATTTATTTCATTTTCTGTAACTTTTTGCACACTGCTTTGAAAGATCATTTCAAGGGGTGTGGTTGCTTTTGAAAGATGAAAGTGTAGTGCTGCAAGCATAGAAGTTACTTAGCCCAACTTTAAGAGGTTGCAGCAGTTGTTCAAAATATAAAACAAAGATAATGTATAAAAAAAATAGTTGGAGAAAGTAAGAACTAGGGTTAAAACAAATTCTTAATAATATTTCAGAGCCTCAGGTAGTATAAATTGTCCTAGCTTTTGAAATGTCAGTGGTGTTACACAGTTAGGGATTTTGCGGTATGCCTTTTTGTACAATTCAGTTGCTATATTTCTTGAAATTGTCTGATATTTCCAAATAGGGACTGAAATGTTTTCAAGAGTAGGTACCATAGAGGTGATTGATAGAAAACAGAACAAAAAGGTATGTTTAAAGGATGGTGAGACGTTGTATGAAGAGAAGAAAGATGTTTCAGGTGCAGAGAGCAATGAGAGTACCAAGATAAGATGAGGCTCTTCTCCTGAGCCAAAGGGTAAGGCAGAAGAGTAGGCAAAAGTGCCAGTGGTGAGGTGAGGAACAATGGGTAATTAGAAACAATGTATTTTACAAAGTGTACATTGAAAGAACACTAGAGCAGGGGTGATATAACCTCCCCCTGGCATGGCCAGATCTGGGCCGAGCCATACCCCCTTTCTTCTGTGTGGCCTGGCTGCAACTGGACTGTGCCCCCTTCTCACCATGGGGCTGGACCACCCTCCCATGCCCCCTTCTCCTTCCCTTCTCCCCTCCCCTCCACGGGGCTGGGCCATGCCCCCTTCCCTCTGCCATAGTATGTTGGGGCAGAGCCAAGCCACCTCCTGCTGTGGGGCTGGATCAGGTCTGGGCCAAGCCCCTTTCTGCCATGGGGCTGGATTGAGGATGAGGTGCCCCCTTCTTTGTGGCCAGATGGAGCCCCCCTGGGTGGCTGTATCTGGCCCAAGGAGGGATTGGGCACTGCACAGCCATCTTGCTGGTCAAAAACTGTTGAGTACCACTGCACTAGGGAATTGAGGACTTTAAGATGGGTAGTTCTAGATTTTAAGAGAATTAGCAGGTACTGTTTTCAATTTGTCCAAGCATGTACTTTCTTTTTTTAAATGTTATGTAGCATGAGCCACGTTGCTGATGCTAGTTTAGTAGCAGTTACATTTACTCTGAGATGTGTTAAGCTTTAACCACCAGAGCAGCATATACTGCTGTAGGTGGAACGCCATGACTTGCATTCTAATAAGCCATCTGCTTCTTGCCAGGCAGACAGCTATGCTCTTACAACTTAACAGTTTTTCTGGTAGGAACAGGTTAATGTTTCCCAGAGCAGTTCTGTGACAGCTGATGGAGCAATAATGTTATCCAGACTCGGAGCTGTAGTCTGGGTTTGGGAAATATTTTTAAATGGTCTTTGCATTTAAAAAATTTGTTTCTTTTTTCTTATCTTTGTCCATCTGTTTCCCTTTGTATTGGTCTCTTCATTTTATTCACCTTTTATTCCCAGGGTGGGGGAGGTTCTGAAGGGAAGTAATTAATTTATATAAAACAAGAACTGTATTTCTCTATGGGCCACCTATTTAAAATCAATCTTTTGAGATTCAGAATGCACAGTAAACCGGGACTGTCCTGATGTGAGGTCCACTAGGTGGATTGGAAGGATACTGTGGGTGCATCTACACATGCGCTTTATTGTGGAGTTGCCCAGTTAACTCTGCAGTAAAGTATCACTGTCTCCACATGAGCTGGTATTAGGGCGGAGTAAACTAATTAACTCTGCCATAGGATATTATTGTTGGGGACATTACTGTCTTACGGTGGAGTAACTTGCTGAACTGAAACACATGTGCAGATGCTGACCGGGCGCATTAATTGCACCCAGTCAGCCCAGCCCACTGGGGGTCTGTGCCACCCAGCTCAAATTGCTGCTTACCTGGGTGCACATGTAGATGCTGCACTCGGGAGCAGTTGACTCCAGTGTGAACAGCTCTGGAGTTTATTTCTTCACATTAATTGTATGTCTAGATGCAACCTGTTTGTAGTAGAATAGTCTCCCAATGTCTTCTGTGCAGAGCTGATTGACATGCATAAAGATATCTAATTAACTAATCCCTATTTAAAATGGAAAGAAAGAAACCTAAAGCTTAATGTCTTGTTCTGTATTCAAACGGTTAGTTGCTTTCTTAAAGGGAAAAAAAAAGGATAACCTTTAAGTCATGTGGATATCAATAGACTTTCTCCTAAACTCAGTCCCTATTTTTTGCTATTTAGAAACATACGCTTGTATACATAATTAGCTAATCATATAGTTTAATATGCATGTATACAGATGATAAAGTTCTATACTTTATTTTGTTAGGAAATGGTCAGATTTTTTTTATTTATATATATTTCATAGTTTCATAGTTTCTAGGGTTGGAAGGGACCTGAGCAGATCATCTAGTCTGACCCCATGGCAGGAAAGAACACTGGGGTCAAACGACCCCAGCAAGATGTTCATCTAACCTCCTCTTAAAAAAACCCAGGGTAGAAGCCTGCACCACTTCTCTTGGAAGTTGTTTCCAGACCCTAGCTGCCCTGACCGTGAAATAGCACCTCCTGATATCTAACCTAAACCTGCCCTCTGCCAGCTGGTGACCGTTATTCCTGGTCACTCCTGGCGGTGCTCGGGGGAACAGGGACTCCCCCAATGCCTGCTGATCCCCCTGACTAGTTTATAACAGGCCACAAGATCCCCCCCTCAGCCTTCTCTTTTGGAGGCTGAACAGGTTCAGGTCCCGCAGCCTGTCCTCATAGGGCCTGCCCTGCTGCCCCCGATCATACGAGTGGCCCTCCTCTGGACCCTCTCCATGCTGTCGACATCCCTCTTGAAGTGTGGTGCCCAGAACTGGACGCAATACTCCAACTGAGGCCTGACCAGTGCCGCATAGAGGGGGAGGATCACCTCTCTGGACTTGCTCGAGATGCATCTGTGGATGCGTGACAAGGTATGGTTGGCCTTCCTAACTGCCTCCCCACACTGCCAGCCCATGTTCATCTTGGAGTCAATGATGGCCCCAAGATCCTTTTCCGCCTCTGTGCTGACAAGAGGGGAGTTCCCCAACCTGTAGGTATGGTGCTGGTTGTTCCTCCCGAGGTGTATCACCTTGCACTTGTCAGTGTTGAAACCCATCCTATTCTCATCCGCCCACCCTTGTAACCTGTCCAGGTCTGATTGTAGCCTGTTGCATCCTTCCAGTGTTCCCACGTCCCCCCACATCTTAGTGTCATCAGCAAATTTGAACAGGGTGCTTTTTACCCCCTTGTCCAAATCACTGATGAAGATGTTGAACAGTGCGGGCCCGAGGACAGAGCCCTGCGGAACCCCACTGCCCACGTCCTTCCAGGTTGAGAAGGACCCATCTACTGCCACCCTCTGGGTGCGGCCCTTCAGCCAGTTGGTGACCCATTTGACTGTGTGGGTGTCTACACCACAGCCCCCCAGTTTCTTAATGAGAACGGGGTGAGAGATAGTGTGAAAAGCCTTCCGGAAGTCCAGGAAGACTATATCCACTGCTACCCCTGCATCTAATGATCTGGTGATCTGATTGTAAAAGGCCACCAGGTTGGTCTGACAGGACCTGCCACTGATGAACCCATGTTGGTTGCCCCTAAGCATGCAGTCCCCTGCTGGCCCCTCATGGTTTCATATGGTTCATTTTTACTTCAGATTTGTGTCAAGCTTCTTTTGGATATAAATTTGAATTTAATTTCAAAATAAGAAGGCGTTATTTAAGTAATTTTTAAAAATCTGATGAAAACAGAAGAATATCATTTTTCATTTAAAAACTATTAAAATATATATTATCTATAGTCAGCAAATTGAACTGACTGGGTACCATGTCCCTCAGTATTTTACAGTTAATAGATCCTGGCTTCTCATAGCTTGTTTTTATTCATGTATAGTAAGCTATCTTTCTTCTTTCGACTCTTATTTGTCATCTTAACTTCTAGTGAACTGGGGCATGTATAGATGAAATAGGGGCCCTAAATTGAAGCAGTGAGTTTTAAAAACACCACTTCAATTTAGGGCTGATTAAACCCCTGTGTCGTGCACATACCCCACTGACTTACCTGACTCTCTGGCAGGGAGGGGAGGGTGAGCTGCTTGTGGGCGAAGTGGACCCTGGGCTGGGCGTGTGGGGGTGGTGCTTTCCTCCGTGGCAGTGGTGGTTCCCCCCACAGGCAGCACTCACCCACAGACACCTGGCTCAGGCGGTCCCAGGGGGCACCTCAGCCATGGAGGGAAGCACCAGGCCCCTGTACAGCTCAGGCAGGCTCCGGGTAGCGGGGAGGGGATCAGGCTAGCTGCTTTTCTTGGGTAGAGCCTGCTTTCCTGGGCTGCTATCAGATTGCAGGGCTTCCTGAAGAGCCGTGGAGATGAATGGAGCCTGGTGCTTTGTTTTGTGGCTGTAGGGGCAGCAAACTAAAACTCCTTCAAGGGGTTTTAGTTTGCTGTGCCTCAAGTCATTTTAAGGTGCATTATGCCACTGAATTTCCTGCAGCGGCTGGAATTAAGGCACAATATGCCACCGAGGCGTACAAACCAACACCATTAAAGTGGTGCAAAAGCATTTAGCCGGATTTTAAAGTGTTGTGCTCACACACCTCTCATTTCGTGTACAAACAGCCCTAGCTATTGAATTAAACTGAACTGAGTACACTGAAATGAAGTAAGTAATATCTTTGCACCTGCAGAGGAGAATACAACTGTCAAAATTGTAGTTTCAGGTGCCTAGCTAATAATTTCCCCTAAGCCCATTAATTTTACTTCCCTTCAAACTTCAGTAGCACACATTAATAACAACAATAATAATAGTTATATTGGCTTACTACAATATTTTATACTTATATTAATATATTTTATATTGTATGTATATTTTATATTTATATTAAGCTTACTATAACATATTTTAAAATTATTTAATGTCAAATTTTGATCTTTAAATTCAGAAGAACATTTTCTAGAATGACAGATGATGGCCTTAGTGAGCTAAATAATTAGACTAGCCCAAGATTCTTATGTATTGTTTGTTAACAATTCCTAGAAACTTTTTTTTTTCTGATGCTGCCCTTCTCCCTGCATTTCACATAAATTGGTATTTTGGCATAAACAGTAGACCTAAAAAAAGGGGCACACTTGAGTTCTTATGGCAAGATTCAGAAAATAAGTTTCCAC
Organism: Crocodylus siamensis; assembly: GCF_052110815.1. Taxonomy (NCBI): domain Eukaryota; kingdom Metazoa; phylum Chordata; order Crocodylia; family Crocodylidae; genus Crocodylus; species Crocodylus siamensis. The sequence goes on along the minus strand of NC_143400.1, from coordinate 64,221,343 downwards.
ATTCAAGACAGAAACATTGGTCATTATTTTTTCCCTTTTCATGCATCTGCCAGGACTTTCCAATCCTTATCTAGAATACAAAATAATGCACATGTATAGTGCTTTACAAGAACTAGTTAATTACTCCACAGAACACTCGCGTGGAGAATAAATTTTACTATCCTTATTTTTTTCATTTGCTGTTGGGTAACAGCATTTATCGTTCCTGAAGACGGTAATATTGATTTCTATGTATATTTTGATACTCATCAAAGAGATTGTATACTAGGTTTCCAAGATGTCAGCTTGTTGTCTGTCACAAGTATTAAACAGCCCAGCCTTAAAACTAGGCAATAGGATGAATTGCTTCTCTAACCCCACTATCCTTCTAAATGTAAATCTGGATCCAAGTTCACAAAAGGAGTATACCTCTGTAACTAGTAGTTTTTAAATGCTCTGAAATTTGGAAGAATAGATTCAAATCAAGATTTTAAATTTTCTGATTTGGAAATTCTCAAAACTGGGGGTTTGATTTCACTTTTTACACAGACTTGGATTTCTGGCCTGACTGTGTTTGAAACCATAGTATTTAAAAAAAGCTGCCTAACAGTGAAGAATACTTGACAGTATACTGGCTGATCCTATTCTTTGTTGAAATTTTTGGGTGTATATCATAAATATGGCTGGTTTTCGAAAAGACTTTTCTGCATATAGTGGGTGCATCTACATGTGCACTTTACTGTGTAGTGGACAATTTACTTTGCAGTGAAGCATTACAGTCTACACGTGTGGCAGTATTAGGGCATGGTAAGCTAATTAACTCTGCCAAAAGAGAGTACTGATGGGGACCACTACTATTTTAGAGCAGAGTAATTTACTATGCTAAAACACATGTGTAAATGCTGACTGCAGGTGTACATTGTGCCTGGTCAGCCCAGCCAGCCAGGAGCCTGCTCCATCCTGGCTCAAATTGTTGCTCTTCTGGGCACATGTGTCGATTCTCCCGCAGGAGCAGTTTACTCTGGCTTGAACTGCTCTGGAGTTTACTATGTCTTATTAATTGCACATGTAGATGCACCCATTGATGATGATGTTTAAAACTAGTGTTAGAGAAATAAATGTACATAATTTGGTTTCAAGAAAAATAAATATAGTGATAAGGAATCAATACAACTCTCTAACCATATAATAGCCATTCACAGAATCCTTGGCTAGAGCTAAACTTAGTGTAGATGCCTATAAAATGGCAAGAAATAGTAATAATGAGATACACTTCATAAGACTTTTGGATAAACCTGTGCTGAGGCTAGGGCTAGGATTCAGAAAGACTTAGACAGATTACAGGATTGGACCAAAAGAAATCTCATGAAGTTCAATAAGGACAAGTGCCAAGTCCTGCACTTAGGACAGAACAGTCCCATACGCCAGTACAGACTGGCAACTGACTGGTTAAGCAGCAGCTTTGCAGAAAAAGACCTGGTAGTTGCAGTGGACAGTGAGCTGAATCTGAACCAACACTACGCCCATTTTGAGAAGGCTACCACTGTACTGGCTTGCATAGTAGGACTGTTGCCAGCAGATCAAGGGAAGTGATTATTCCCCTCTGTTAGGCACTGGTGAAGCCACATCTGGAGTACTGTGTCTAGTTTTGGGCCCCTGACTATAGAAAGGATTTGGGCAAATTGGAGAGTCTAGCGGAGGGCAGTGAAAATGGCTAGAGGGAGGGTCACATGCCATATGAGGAAAGACTGAAGGAACTGGGCTTATTTAGTTTAGACAAGAGAACACTGAAGAGGGATTTAATAACAGCCCCTGAATGGTGGTTCCAAAGACAATGGAGCTAAAGTGTTCTCAGTGGTGGCAGATAACAGGCAAGGAGCAATAGTCTCAAGTTATAGCAAGGGATGTGTAGGTTACCTATTGAGAAAAAGTTCTCACAAAGAGGATAATAAAATACTGGAGCCAGCTACCCAGAGTGATTGTGGAATCTTTATCTATTGAGGTTTTTAAGACCTGGGTAGACAAAGCCTTTGTTTGGATGATACAGTTGGGGATGGTCTTGCTTTGAGCAGGCATTTGGACTAGATGACCTCCTGATATCCCTTCTAACCTTAATTTTCTATGATTCTAAGAAGAATACATATTTCTGCAAAACAATGATGTGCTGCTCATGCCATGTAATTTTTTAAGATCAGTTAAATGGTCATTCATTTATTATGCTTAAGAAGGTTCCAAACCACAAGAATGTGAAAGACCATGCTTTTGCATGTAAACAATCAGTTATTATTTATATAAATAAAAATAATAGTCTAAATAAAAAAATCATGTAATATAGTTGGTACAATTTTTCCTGTTCTCTCAAAATTCTTTTATGTTTGCCAAAATGAAAATGAGAAAGTGAAGCAGGTCATTTATCCTATTGGCTCCTGCAGGAGAATTTGCCCCCTTATGAATTCCTCATCCAGTTCTCCAAAGCAAAATTCAGTAAACAAACAAAATCCTTTATCCTCTTCCAGACATTAGGGCTAGAAACAGATATTGCTGAATGAAGTGGATCAGCTGTGCTGCAGTGTGTCCCAGCACAGCCAATCCACTTCACTCAGCAAAAACATGTTGCCTCTTGCCCTGTCTTTGGTGTGGGACAAGTGACTGTATGATCTGCCTGCTTTCCTCATCCAGGCAGATCTGGAGCATGGTTCTGGCTGAGTGGGGAAAGCAGGAAAGGACCATTATCTGCCCAGCCACACCTGGGGTAGGAATCTGGATGAGCAGGGAAGGATTTTCCCCACCCAGCCAAATCTGGGACACTGGTCTGGCTTGAACAGGGAAAGTGTGACAAAGGCAAAAGGTATCTGCTACAATTAAGCAGCAGTCTTTTGTTGCACCATTGATTTTCTTTTCATATGGCACAACAAAGGGTGTCAACTTCTATTTAATGGTGGTACAAATGAGACATCAAGCCATGTCTGTATATGCCCCAGGAAAACAGTCCCTTTTTCTGGCTCCAGCACAGCAGCCTGGCTTCTCTTTCCAGAAAGTTTTTCTTCACAGTGTGCTTCTTCCTTCCCATTGCTTTTTCTTCTACTTAGCCCCACAGCTGAGGTCTCTGAACAGGGTTGGCTGTTCCTCCATAAAGGGAGATCCCACCCTGTTAGCCAAAGTTTTTTTTGTTTAATCTTTTCTAACACTATTTCCCAATATTCCATATACCTCCATATACTAGTCCTTTGATGCCTGTTTCAGTGAAAAATACAACTAAATTTTGCAACGTCCTGAAGTACAGGTTTTGTAAGTTTTTGCAATACAGGTAATTTATTTTTTGCTGAATCAAGTCCTTAGTGATGTAAGATCTTCTTCATGTGGTAAATGCTAGTGGACTGCAAGCTATACTAATGAGCTGAGCTCTCCCTCGAGATACTGCTCAGGTATCTACACTAAATTAGTTAAAGTTAAGAGTGTACTAAGTTAATTTCTGATGACAGTACCTCCCTGCTTTGTGTCAGTATAGAGGAGGATCAGCATATCATGCTAAGAGGCCTGAGTGACACTGAGGACTAGAGAAATTGACTGCAGATTTATTACTTGGAAACAGCAGTAGAAAAGACGGACCTAGATGTCTTATCTACTTGCGGGATAGCTGAGCCACCAGCGTGGCATGACTAAATGGAAAATGAGATCATGGGAGGCATCAGGCAAATTGTTTCAAGTAAAATAGGGAAATATTAATGTTATGATAAAAGGTTCTATTGAGACCTCATCTGGAATACAGTGCATGGTTCTGGTCCCCTAAAATTATTTAGGGAAGATTAATTACAATTGGAACAGGATTATTAGGGGAGCAGAGAGCCTATTTATGATAGGGGACTAAAAGAGCAAAATCAAGGCTGAGAGACTATACAGTTGTATTCTGTAAATACAGTTGGGGTTAGGAGGGGAAAAAGTACTCAAGATAAAGGACAATGCTGACATAGGAAAAATGGGTATAAACTTGACATGAGTAAATTTAGGCTGGAAATTAGAAGAATGAATTTAGCACTAGAAAAAATCCCTGGGTCACTGAGTCCAGTCCTCTACCAGTACAGGCAAACACCCTATCATTCCATTTATTTATTTATCACTGCTTCATTTCTAATATGAGCAGTGGACGGCGGGGGAAAAGACTGACCAATTTTAAGATGGAGCTTGATAAACTTATGAATTGGTTATATGACACATCTTTCTGTGGCAGCATAGAGCTAGACTTCATGACCCAGGAGATCTTTCAGTCCTGTGTCCTTTTCTTCTGTTCCTAATTTTATCCTTGTCACACAAAGATAGATAGACCAGTCCTTTTTTGCCTTTGGAATGCACCAAATTGCATCTAATGGCAAATATTTTTGTAATATGTCCCCAGGAAGTTGCCATCAGGTCATCTTGGCAGAGTTGAAAATTTGAACATTATCTGTTTTCTTTACTACTCTGTTTATATAGGCCAGTATCATGACTGAAGTAGTGTTCAGTGACCTGGGGAAAGAGAGCCATATAATTATTCTTTATTCTTATTTAATCTTTTGAAATCACTGAGATTCCATCAAGACTTAATTTTGACATGAGCACATATTTTTGAATGCTAAATATATTGACGGGGAGGAGGAAAGGGAAATCTCATGTGATGGCATTTCTGAAATTCAGAAGCAAATCTTTCATATACAGTAACTGACCTATATTTTTTTTGTCTAGTTTGTTTCAGATCCTTGTGCCAGCAACCCATGTCACCATGGTAACTGCAGCAAAAGTGGAGAAGGCTATCTCTGTATTTGTGATGAAGATTATGAAGGAACAAACTGTGAACATTCATTTCACAGTCCTCCAGTCTCTGGATGGACAGAGTCACTGGCACCAAGACAGATCCAACCAGTTTCATCAACTTTGGAACCTGACATTATTTTACCACATTCAAGAGCGACTATGACATTACCTACATGGCAGCCAAAAGCAGGACAGAAAGTTGTAGATCTGAAATGGGATGAAATAAAGGTGAGAACACTCTGTTTAAGGGAGTCATACATAAAAGGCTGTTTTATCATTTGATATAGTTCTGTAGGTATATACGTTGGAGTACTAGGGAATAAGTTCTGCCCCAATCCACAAAATTACGAGCTAAAACATTAACACCTGCAAATGGTCATGGCTTAATTCTTTTCAAAATAGATGTAGAATTTTTAGATATAGTTTCTGGAAACTTTTTTGATATGTAGAAGACAATATCTTTTAGTTCTTTATTAATAAACGTGAGTATTAAAATAAATTAAAAAATCTAAACAAAAAACTCAAAAGAGTAAATTATACAGCATACCTTTTAGCATGATTTTCTTCCTTTGATTGGTAGTGATAGCCTTTTACATGTGTATAAAAAGAATCCCACATTATTTTGAAAACTGTAGCCCCATAATATTACTGAAATTAAGCTAACTCTGTGGTTGAACATAATTGCCTAGGTGACAAAAATGACACTCAGTACAATGTATGTCAGTAGTTGATGGCATGTGGAGTGGGAAGAACTTGATCAAGAACTGTGAAAAACGTGCGTTTAAATAATCTTTTGAAAAGTAGCTTGATTTTTAGTATTCATTTTTAATGGCCATTCAACATCTCTGTTTCTAATAAGATTAACCTCCAAGACAGTACATAGTGCCCTTCAAAGAAGATCTATCTGAAAGAATAAAGGCTGTGTGTTGAGATTTGAACTTGCAGTTCCAGAGTGTTTTTATTGTATGCTAAGGTAGTCACCGGTTACAATGTATAATTTTAAATTGTCATGTTTCTGAGTTCAGTTTTGTGAACCATCACTTGACTTTATGAGAGAGCATATATGAAGCTCCCTATGGAAACTTTGTATTTCTAGTCTCCAGCCTTGTAGCCTTTTAGGCTCATGGCATCTACGTTAATTGTGCCATGCCACACATTCAGCCAATTTATGGCTCCATAAAATGGCAAATCATCCACAAAGATAATCTACATAAAATGTGGAACATCTTTGCAGCTGGTTTGTATGGTACCATGCAATGAATGCATGGCATGCCCCATCATCCCAATGCTGACATTCAGCTGATTGTCAACTTTAGGACCTGGGCAGTCCCAGATTTGGAACCCATCAGGGGTTGCCCCAATACCAGTAATTGCTGATTGTTAGCATTAAACTGGAACAGCTTTAGTCTGGTGCCAGCAGTGGGGTACAGGTTGAGTGGGTTGCAAGGTTACTGGTGTGGGAAGCCCCTTGACTAGGACCCTTGCAAACTTTGTGCCCAGCCATTTTAAAACTACTTGGTGAACGTGTCTACTACTGCAATTAGTGCACCTGAATAAACCCTAACGCAGTTGTGCTGGAGTTTATTGCTCCCAAGTGCACTATTTGCATGTGTGCCTGAGACCATAGCACACTGAGATGGGGCAGAGCAGCCCTGGCTCTCAGGAGGCCCTAGGGGTCAGTCTGCTGGCCTGGGGCTGCTCTGACCCAGTTCAATGTGCTGCAGAGGAGCCAGCTGGGGTACAAGGGTGCTTCAGTGCAGGGCTACCCAGCAGGCAGTCCACACACTGAAGCACTCTTGTGCCCCCATCGACCAGGTCAGCATCTACATATGTGTTGTACTGGAGTAAATATTCCATTGTAGGATGGTACTTGTGTCTGGTAGTACTATCCTATGGCGCAGTTAATTAGTTAACTCTGTCATAATAGCATGGCACATGTAGACGGTCACATTTTACTGCAGAGCTAATTTGGCAACTCTGCAGTAAACATCTCATGTAGGTGTGCCCTGTATGTTTAAAATTCTGGGTTGCAGGAAGCCCCAGGCTCTCTGTGACCCAGACCATTGTTTCCTTGCCTTGAAGCTCCCAGGAGCCAGATGACCTTCAGTCTTGACTAATCAAGAGGCCATGCAATGCAATTTGGCTCTTTTGAACACAATTTAAAATAAACAGTTTTTCTGCTTTTAATTTTCTCTTGTTTTAAGTGTTTAAATTTTACAGGGCTAAGAACTGATACCCCCTCAGTGTGATTTGATACTAGCAGATGCTTTCAATTTGGCATAATACTGCTATTTTAAATCAGTCTCGTTATATATATCTATATGGGAAACAGTATTAAGTACAGCATTATATGTGCCTTCTAACACTAATGTCATAATAGATGCATAAAACATGTAATGCTGAGCCAAGTTTGAATGACTGAGAACCAGCATTTAAAATAATCAAGATTGCTGAAGGTGACTGGTAGTAAATTGTAAACAGTTATCATGCATCTTACAAAAATCTTATAATCCAATATCTGGCAATAAGACATTCAGAATTTGCTTTATATATGAACTCTAATGAGAGACTCTTACTGTGTTGCTGCTTTGTGCAGCAGTCCAGCCTCACTGGGGAATCTTGTATTCATTGCAGCACACCTTATCCTTTTTACTTGAATTTATAATGTTTCCCCCCCCAATCAACATGGGGGAAAAAAGCCCCTCGTCTTACATTCCCATATAAGGAAATCTCATTAAATGCATTGCCTGTCTTAGAACTGCTGCTAAAAGCAGTCTGTGCTCAGTAATGGAAACCAGATAGAAGCTAATTTAAATACAGCCAACATAACTATAAAGTACATGGCCCATATGGGGAAACATGCTGATGGAAACCTACCACTTTTTTTTTTGCAAAAAATTAAAATAAAATGGAGAAATATAGATGGATATCTATCTATCTATCTATCTAGATTGAATATTTTGCTATAGCTCTACCAACCTGTGGGTCACTTGATGGTCCAATACACACTTTTACACTTGCACCATTCTCATTCCCATTATAAAACTGCACCACACACCAACGTTCCTATGTGCCTGAGCACCCATTTGCCCATTTCTGTCACCTTTTAACCATAACAATTACATGGAGGCCACGTCAGTGCCCTCCCCACTTCCCCTTTCCCTTCTCCTCATTTCCCCACCAACTCGTCTGCCTATTTGTCCAGAACTTTCACTCATCATGTATTTGTCGTCATCAACAAATGTTGTCATCATTGTTGTTCTCATTGTCATCATCGCTGCTCTTTTCAGGGGACCTGCCTCTGAGCAGTCTATGCCAGTGCCCTGTCTTCCATGTGACATTTGCCGTCTCTCGTCTGTCGTCTTCTACCATTTTTCTGCAGTACCAGTACATCTCACTCAGTCCAATTTTGATTTAGCCCTTGACTGAGAGATTTGTTTGTCTGTTTATGAGCAGGTTGCTAGTGCTCCACAGGGCATTCCTGAAGCAGGAGATGAATTGGTCAAAGCGGGCTGTTGGGGTCGCTTGCTTCTTAGTCAAGTGCCCATACAGAACTGCCTCTCTGGTCAGGGTTATGAACTCCGTCACCACTAGAAGAAGTACATGTATTATCTTCCAAACCTCTCTAGCGTATAGGCAGTTCTGGAGGAGGTGGTTGATTGTTTGTGGCTCCCACTGGCAGGTTTGCCTGGGGCAGTTTGAGCCTCTGCTAATTCACTGTTTTTCCATGGCCATGCTAGGAGTGCCTGGTGGGCTACCTGCCAGTTCAAGTCTCTATGCTCCTTCTGCAGCTCCTTATGGAAGATTTGCTCCCACATGGCCAGGTGGTTGTTGCTGGGTAGTAGGTCCATAGGCAACATGATATCTCTTGCCTTTACTGTCTCTAGAATCTTACAGTGGTTCATCAGGGTTGCTGCGGCCTTGTCATGCAGTTTTTATTTGTCCTAGAAGTGCTTCAGGACCTCGTAGAACCATGGCAATGCCCTGGTCCATGGGCTTGCATTCGTTATTGTGTACACTGACCACTTTCGCAGTAGTGGATCTGTAAAACACTTTACGAAGTTAGCTGTTTTAGATTCTGTCCTTATTGCAACTTTGCAGATCTGGCTTATGTACTTGACCCAGAAGAACAGTGGGATGCCTGGCAGTACTCCGCCTCCAGACCATTTTGCTTTGTTCAGTGTGGCCCTTGCCACCTTCTCTCATCTGGAGTCCTGGAAGAAGATGCACATGGCTCTTTGGATTCTGCGAATGACTTGCTTTGAGGAGGGGAAGACTAGTGCAGTGTGTAGAGGCATTGGTAGTAACACTGTCTTTGTGAGTGCCCTGTGCCCCTCCCCTCCCCTCGCCTTCCCTCGCCTTCCCCCAGTTGACAGGCAGTGCAATTTCTATAGTATTAATCTGTTTGGCCTTGGTCTCAGTCTTTTCTCATGCTTTCTGTCTGGTCAGCTGTGGCTCAGGCTCCACCTTGAGGATCTTTACCCCACTGAAGTGGATGGAGACCCACAGGGCTGACAGGTTCCTGAGTAGGCAGTTGTTTTGCTCATGTTGAGCTTAGCCACTGTTGCTGCCCTGTATACGTGGGTGTGTTATAACACTCTTTAAATTGACCACTTGTCCCTGCATATGATATTGAGGTCATCCATGTAGGCCAGGACCCTTGTCTCTTCCTGGTTACTCCCAGGGATATCTACTCTGCTGATCCTGAGGTCCTGCCTGAGCCACTGTCATAGTAGTTTGAATTACACAGATGAACAGAATTGGGGATGGTGGGCAGCCCTGACAGATGCCTGACTCCACCACAGTTGGAGATGTCAGGCACTCATTTACCAGTACCTTGCTACTCTCATTAATGTATAGCATCTTTATCTAGGTGATGAAGGTTCAGGGGATTCTGATCTTTTCAGTTTCTCAAGCAGGAACCAATGGAACACTTGGTCATAGGCCCTCTCCAGGTCGAGGTTCAGCATGGCAGCATTCAGCCCCTCTCCAATTGGTAGCATGTGTTACAGCTACATCAGGGCTCCATGCGTCTGTCATCTTGGCACCACACACAATTGGTCCTCATGGATCACTGCACCTATAATGGACTTAAAGCTCTTGGCCAGGATTTTGGCCATTAGTTTTGTAGTCAAAGGTCATAAGCATTGTGGGATGCCAGTGTTCTGGGTTCTACTTCTCCCATTCTTGTAAAGAAGGGTTATGAGGCCTTTTTCCATTTCTTCTCTCAGGTGGCCTCCTGCATGGGTTCTCTACAGACCTCCAGCGGGTCTGGGCCCACCTGGTCCTAGAAAGCAATGTAGAACTCCTTGGCAGGCCATCGTCCCTGGGAGTCTTACTGTTCTTGAAGCTGTGGAGAGTTTTGTTGATCTTCTCCAGTGTCTATTCCTCTACCAGCTTCTGACCCTCATCCTCCCCGATGACCTAAGTGAGCTTCTGCAGGCATTTCAGCATAGCCTCTGAGTCCTCTGGTCATGCTGTGTAAAGCTCCCAGTCAAAGCCCACTGCTATCTCCAGTATCGCCTTATTTGACCAGTGCTCCATACCTACTCTGTCTGTCAGGCTCGTCATTGCTTCTTCTTGGTTTCCTTTATTTTGCTAGAATAAGCAGACCACTCCTCTGACCAAGGTTGGATGCCCTTGAGTTTTGCTTGCCCTCAGCCATATGGCTGCAGGAGCAAGCTAGGGAGGAATCTCTTATTTCTATAAAATGGGCGTAAATCCGAGATCTTCCATCTGGAAATGAAAGTGGGAGGTTAACTATATGTTACCTCTGTGGGTACTACCTCATGCCAGAAAAGTGCTTATCCCCTATCCCTAGGAAAACTGCCTTCCTGGTCATGGTGTTTCCTCTGCCAGGTAAATCACCACTTAAAAAAACCACACACACACACACACACACACTCTCTCTCTCTCTCTCTCTCTCTCTCTCTCTCTCTCTCTCTCTCTCTCTCTCTCTCTCTGAGTATCACTCCATACAGACAAAAAAACGATAACCCATTACAAAAACCGCACCCATATAAAGGCCTGCTGGACACGTTAAAATATCTGCACCACGCGCCACACACACAAACTCTGGTCTCTCAGACCAGGCAACCCCTTCCTTTTGTCCCCACCCCTCTTGTGGGATTGCAAACTCAGCTTACCTATTGTCCATGTTGCTGTCACTCCAGCTCCTGCTGGAGGATCCACTGCTGCTGTTGCTGTCCCTGTCCTCGGTTCCATTCATTTCTTCCTCTTCCTCCCCCTTCCCCTCTGGGAAGGGGGGTGGTGGTTTGAAAGATCCTGTGCCACATGCCTCTGTGCCAAGTGGCTTTGGCCATATCCTCTCCATCCTCCATCCTACTGATTTCTGGGAGTAGGTCTGGAGTTTGCTCAGACTCATTTTCACACAGCCTACCACCTGTGTGTCCATATGCCTGTGCCAACAGGAGGTTTCTGGCTTTCCGCAGGGCATTCCTGATGCAGGATGCAAACTGATTGAAACTGGCTGACAGGTTTCCCTGGTGTTTGGCGAGGTGCCTGTGCAGTGCTGCTTCTCTGGTTAGCTGGTTGACACCAGTTGCTACTTCGCAGAGCTGCTTTACCCTGTTTCATACCTCCTTGGCACAGGTGCAGAATCAGAGGAGGTGGTCAATTGTCTTGGTGGCTCCATAGTAGTTGGGCCATGGGTAGTTGGATCTCCCTAGCTGTCCCTCTTCATGCCTCTTGGCCTTCAATGGGAGGGCTCATTGGCTATCAGCCAGTTCAGGTCTCTGTGACTATTATGCAGGTCCTTGTGGTCGATGTGCTCCCACACGCCCTGGCACACGTCGCCTGGGAGCAGGTCTATGGGCGACATGATCTCTCTCAGCCTCACTGTCTCCTAGATCTTCTTGTGGTTGCTCATGGTCACAGGGCCTGCATTCTGCAGGCTGTACAAATTGTGGCGCTGGTTTAGGATCTTGTATAACCATGGCGAGCCCATGATCTACGGTTTGTGGTTGGTTGGGGTGAACACCCCCCAGTGTCTCAGGATGTGCCCTTCAAAATATGTCACCAGGCAGGAAGTTTTGGATTCTGTGCCCATTGCCAGCTTCCAGATCTGGCTTGCATACATGGCCCACAGGAACAGGAGGATGTCTGGCATGCCCCTGCTCCTGGCCCTCTTGTCCTTGTACAAGGTCTTTCTGGTGACCTTTTCCCATCTGGAGCCCCAGAATAACATACACACGGCCCTCTGGATCCTGTGCGTAACACGCTTGGAAGGGGGGAAAACCAGTGTGGTGTACAGAAGCACTGGTAACAACAACACCTTCACAAGTACACTGCACGTGTGTTGTTCCCCCCCCCCCCTTGGAAAGGGAGTGCATGTGCCATAGCCCCAGTCTCTACTTTACCTTTGCCTCTATCTTCTCCCACGCTGGCCTGCCACTCGGCTCAGGGTTGAAATCTATTCTGAGGATCCTGGCCCCCTCATGGGGGACAGAGACCCGCAGAGATTCCAGAACCCTGACCTTGCCTGCAGTAAGGCAGGTGCTCTTGTTCATGTTGAGCTTGGCCCCTGCTGCCACCTTGTATACCTGTGTGTGCCACAGGGCTCTCTCTACCAACCACTTGTTCTGGCATGGGAAGTTCAAGTCATTCATGTAGGCCAGGACCTTGGCCTCTTGGTTGCTGTTACCCAGGATGTGGACTCCGTGGATCCCTGAGTCTTGCCTCAGGTGCTGGGCCAGGGGCTCGATGGTGTAGACAAACAGGATCGGGGAGAGTGGTCAGCCCTGCCGGACCCCCAACTGCACCATGATCTGGGCACTCAGGAAGTTGTTGATCTGCACTTCACTGCTCACATCCATGTAGAGGGTCCTGATCCAGCTGACGAAGGTCAGGGGACTCTCATCTGCTCCAGCATCTGGAACAGGAACTGTTAAGACACTCTGTAGAAGTGTCATGCTCTACACTCTACAGACACTGTAGAGTACCTTCAGTGTAGGCCTTCTCCAGGTCCAGGTTTAGGACAGCAATGCTTATTACCAAAGTTTAAGTGCAGTCCAACTGAGTAAGATATATAGTAGTACCCCTTGCACTCAGCCCCCTCAGCACCAACTGTTTTTCAAGTCATGGTAAGCATACATTGCATACATTTTGACTTCTTCATGCCTACAGCTGAGCTGCACCTTTCTTTCCCATTTTCAATGATTCATCAGCCTTAAATGTTTGGCAAACATCACCAAATGGGACCCCACATAGTTTACCTATAATCTCTCTGATGACCCTTCTCTCAGCATGACGTATGTGATTAGTGTGGTCCCGCCTTCCACGAGGGGAAGCCTGACCAGGTCTTAGGCCTCATCTGCATATACATTTTTGCAGGATCTTAAGACTCATGACAAGAACGCTTGATTCCAGTCATGAGTGAGGGACTGATTACTACATGGATCCTTTGTGGCAGGTATTGGGAGTTCACATACACAAACTAAGCAGTGCTGAGCTGTGGGGCCACCATGACTTGAAATGCTGTTGAGTCTGGTGGGGCCAAGCCCAATGAACTGTATGGTAAATCATGAGCCCCTTTTGGTTTTAGACTAATATCACATGTAACTTGTAGTTTCTTTAGACTGCCTTTTGGCCTAAGATTGGGTGGTTTCTGGGGGCATTCAAATGCAAAGATCTCCAGGATTAAGTCTCCAAGTAGGGTGGCTGCCAACAGATTTGGTAGTATCTGAAGTCTCAGTGTGAGAGCCTGAGATGGGGCATGTTCACTGGTAGCAGTGCCAGACAGTTGTGTTTAGAACAATTGAGCCCTGCTTGCTCAATTGATATAGTTTTTGTTCACTTGCATTAATAGCATTTGTAGACATCCCCAGTGTGAACCAACTACTGCCATCTAAGGTCAAAAATCATCCCTACCAATAAGCTTCAAATGGGGTTTGATTTTGATATTGGAATGTTACAGAAAAAGTAGAAGACACAGCCTTTGTGTTAAGATTTGTAATTCCAGTCAGTTATACAAGAGCCTAGATGCATACTTTGTGGTTTTATATATCAGCTTTTAAGCATGTACAGACAATGAAACAAAGAGTAGTGCCCATGCAAACCAGTAAGACCCAATTCCAGCAAAGATTTATGAATTTAGTAGTCCTGACTTCAGTAGACCTGCTCAGAGCAAATAAATATAAACATATGCATAAGTTTTTTCAGGAATGGGAAATAAATGCCCAACAAGACATTTTTAGTTAAAAAGTTGAGTTTGTGGAAGCTTTACATTTTTTTATGGCATTTGCTAAAATTCAATGCAGAAAATATAAGAACTCTACAGTCATAAAGCACAATTCATAAGCAAGGTACTTCTTGGGCACTAGCACTAGTGAATCCACATTTTTAATTAAAAAAGGTTAAACAAAATAAAGCCTTATCAAGATTCATGAGAGAATAGTTGCCGTGAGTTTTTAATTTTGATTAGAAACCTATTTTGGTGAAAAAACATAATCTTCAGTGTAGGAGGAATCTTCAAATGAAATTAGAAAACCAACACTGTTCTGAGATTTCTACTCAATAGTAGGAAGTAGCTAAATCTAGATGTGTTGAAGCAAAACCTTTAAACTGTTTCCTCTGCTGTAGCACATAGCAGTAATTTATTGCTTCAAACTGAGTGCAAAACTCAAATTACAGTAATTTAAAATCTTGTTCAACAGGCTGCCTGGGAGTTTCTAAATGAATGTTTAAGTTGTAGCATTATCCAGTTAAAAATTAAAATCCATATACAAATCTAAATTTAAATCTCTCTAATTAAAATGGCAATTAGTTTAAAAGAATATTAAATTGTATTCATCATATATTTTAGTTCTTAAAGAAGCACCACTTTTAGGTGGATATGAGATTCTCTTTTAAGTGCATGTATATGGACGTATTCTGCTTGTAAGTGTGTGACACGTTAGGGTGAAATTACACATTACAATTAGACCATGTTAAGAGCACTTCAAACCGAAATGATCACACATTACGGGTTGTTAACACGTGTTAAGTGCCCTATTAAAATTATGCCATTTTGGGTGAAGATTGTCTCTGAGTTGTGCTACCTAGCTCAACTGGACTGATAGCATGGCAAAGAGTGGTTGGGGGTGGGGTGAGTGGGGAGAGAGGGAAAAGGGATGAAAGGGGGCAGGAGATCCAAGGGGAGAATGCATGGGGAAGAGTGGGGGGGCAGGATTGAGGGGGGAAGTGGGAAGGGGCAGGGGGAGGGGGGCAGGTGGGTTGGGAGCTGCCTCTGTCCCCCAAAGTGCCTTTCCCAGCCCCTGAATTGCTCCCTCCACACTTAGGTCAGTTCCCTGTCACTCCAGTAGTCCCCTCTGCCCCACATTGGGCCCTCTACCCCCAGATCACTTGCCTGCCACCCCAGTCAGTCCAAGTGCAGTGGAGGTGCTGGTGGAGGGTATGGGGTTCCCCCTCCCTGCTTTTGGAATTCCTCCAGACCAACCCTGCATACCCAGACTGAACCTCTGTTTAGTCTGGCAACTGAAGGAAGGGAGGGAGCCCAAGGAGCTGCTGGGTAGCTGCAGGGCCTGGTGGGGAATGGATTAGGTAGGTGTATGAAGCTGGCATGGGCTGCTTCTTATCTCCCCTTGCTGGTGCTGCCACTGCTATTTTTCATAGATTTATAGATTGTTAGGGGCCGGCAGGAACCTTGCAGATCATCAGGTCCAGCTGCTCCACTCTGGCAGGAAGGCAACTAGGGTGAGGTGACCCCAGCGAGGTGACTGTCTAGTCTTCTCTTAAAAACCTGCAGGGTAGGTGACTACACTACTGGAGGCAGTTTATTCCACAATCTGGACATCCTGACTGAAGGAGTTTTTCCTGGTATTAAGCCTAACATGGCCTTCCAGTGGTTTGTATCCATTGGTCCTGGTCTTCCGTGGGGGTGTGCTAGTGAACAGTTGTTCACCGAGCTCCTGATGCACTTCTCTGATATAGAGAAGCTACTATCAAGTCCCTTCTCAACCTTCTGTTCTTTAGGCTAAAGAGGCCCAGGTCCCTCAGCCTTTTCTCATATGGCTTGCCTTGCAAGTCCCTGATCATTTGGGGCTGATTGGGATGGTAGGGTGGGAGATGATCTGGGGATGGAGGGGCTGATTGGGGGTGTGCAGAGGAGACCCAAGAACCAATGGGAGGCAGCGGGGTGATTTGGGGGCAATCCAAGAGGTGTGGTGCCAGTTCTCCACCCCTGCCCCTCCAAACAATGTGGCTAGAGAGCAAGTGAATGGGTCAGGAACGGAGCAGACTTGCAGCCCCTAGCTACAACCCTGCTCACCAGCCTTCTAGCAGGACGTCGGAGCGTTGCACATTAGAGACAGTATTAAGTCATAACTTGTCTGATCACTAGCACTTGTTAACCTTCTGTAATGAGGTGCTCACCCCAGGGGAACGCCCCCCCGGTGGCCACTCTGCCCTTGCTTGGTCTGCCTTACTGGGGAGCTCTCCCCATTGCTTGCCCACCATGCCTTGATGTTATAGTCCTTTGAAGGAAGGGAGGCTGCCCCAGGGCTTTCCAAGCCTGGTCTCACACCCTACCCTCACAGGCTAATTGTGTGTTTAATCTGGGGCTAATCCGATGCTGGGCTACCTCAGGTCTTGATATCTTTGTCAGGACTTATTCTTCCCAGCCTTGGTCCCCTTTTTTCTCTTGGCTGGTCCCCCTAGCCTAGGCCCACTGTACTGGACCTGGTTTCTGTGTCTCAGCCCTTTCCTGGCCATCCTCAGGCAATAATCCTGCTTTGGCTCTTGTTAGGCCTCTGGCCCCACACTCTGCCTGGTTTTGGGTTCTGTGGCCCCACACTCTGCCTTGAGTCTGACCCCAGCAGGGCTCGAGGCAATTGTGTGCCCCAAAGCACACCAAAGCATGAATGCAATGTGCAAAAACTATCCCTTACAGTTCCAACCACAACCACCAGTGTAACTTAAAATGCAGCAAGCAACTGCTTAATACCAGCCTTCCCTTCTGGGCAGCCAAACACCAGCAAAAGGAAAACAGCATGCTACTGTTTAAAATGGAAAACCTTCCCCCCACATCAGAATAGATAAGCATCTATTCACAGAAGCTGTTACTCAGAGTGGGGGGAAAGTGGTCCCTCCCCCTCCCACTGGTGGCAGTTCACTGCTGCAACTACCTGGAGCCTGTGTGGGGCTGCCCTGCATCTATGTCCATCACCGCTGCCTCTAGGCTGCCCTGTGGGGCAGTGGTGGCAGCGCAGAGCGGACACAGGGCAGCCCAGTGTGGGCTCTGGGCGGCTGCAGCAGGGAACTGCCAGCAGCAGTAGGGGGAGGGGCCACTTACCCTCTGCTCTGAGCAACAGCTTCTGTGCCGCACCGCAGCTGCTGAGCCTCAGTGGGCAAGCGTAGGGTACATGGGATCGGGGCTGTGCCGTGCAAGTCTCCGCCGGTACTGTGGGACTGGGGCGGGTGGCAACAGCAGCAGGAAGGAAGCCACCTGCCACTTGGGCTGGCTAGAAAGGAAGTCAATTTTCAGAGCCACCCCATCCCACTGTGTGCCCAGGGGGCTGCAGGACACGCCACAGCTAGACTGTGTCTGTTGCAAAGGTAAGAAGTTATGTCCCAAGATGGAGACCAGGGGGTGGGGCACCTGTCAAGGGACAGGGCTACTTTGTGGCCCCCAACAGCTCGTCAAAACTTGTTAAGTGGCCCTCCAGCTGAAATAATTGCCTGCCTCTGATCTAGACCAATGAGTCTTAACTTTTTAGACACAAGTGACCCAGTATTAGACCCCTGAGAAAATGCCAGCTCTTAACTTTCACTGATTTTTGGATAATGGAAAAGTGCTAGAACAATTCTTCTGTTTTAAGGAACTCAGAAAGACCACAAAAGGTCAGAATGCTTTTGACATTATGGATTCCTGTTTGAAATCTCTGTGTTTAACTTGTGAACTGTGTAGGTGTCTATACATCTAACAGTTCTAATATTGTGCAGCCCCCTAAAAAGTGTCTTGTAGCACCCAGGGTGAGGTGTGTGTGCATGTGAACTTTTGTAAACACTATCAAAATTAAGCAAGTTCGCTGCATGGTGCTTTGTGATTAACTGTGATGACATAGCCTGGTATGCACTAGGGATTCACAGTTGGATCAACAGGCAAGGATGGGCATTGGATCATGAAATATGAATAAAAAGTGAATTGTTATGTGTTAATGTAGTATTAAGTTGGTAAGTGGGGGAATTTTTAGAAATGCTTCATGCCATTAAAGATCATGTCTATAAGCCTAAATAGAGATTTAGCAATTCTTTGATGTATAGTCCTCCCTTTCAAATCATTAAATGCAAATATTCTTCGTGTTCTAGAGTAATATAGTGCCATGAAAGTAGCATCTTAATGTTTCAGATTTTCATGTATACTTCCACACCTCCTGAAATGCACCTCAGCTCCTTTTAATTGTGATATCCAGGCAGGATAATATTTGTGCAATGTGTATTCTTTTGTTTTTGCAGGGGGCCCAAGAAATGGAAACACAGCCTCCCAATTTCATAGGAAAAGTAAGGCTGGAAGGGCTCTCCGAAGGTCATCTAGTCCAACTTCCTATTCAAGGCAGGATCATCCCTGTCTAAATGATCCTACACAAGTGCTTGTTTAACCTATTCCTAAATGCTACACAAACAACCCTGTGGCACAATGACAAAGCACATCACTCAAGCACACCCTAACCTATCATGGGTAAAACAAATTCACTGTGAATGTTCCACCACTGCAACATTAAATATGCTTGATGGATCCAAGAAAAAGGGCCAAAGGAAGGCACAACCCCTCTTAGTCTGTACCAATTCCTTGGTGGTTTCATATGGTACCCATCAAAGCCCAGAAGCGTGGGAAAAAGCAATGCCCTCCACTGTTTTGCACCCTGTGAAGAACAAACAACTCCATGCATTGCATCCCTTTTTTGTCATCCTTTCTCCTCCTTAAATTTATCTCAGACCCTTTAATCTTCTTTTGTAACTAAGTTGGTTGTGGAGCTCTGCTTTGTTATCCTGTTGCTGAGCATTGTCCTCTTTGATATCCACCTTCTCTGGGCTGCAGAGCACTTTCAGGATCTTCCAGCATGATTTCTTTTTGCTTTCTTCCTAAGCAGATTCCCCTCAGGTAAAAGAGGGAGTTTTGATGATCTTTTGATCTCCTTCTTGCTCCCCTTTCTCATTCTTTAAGGGATTCTAGGGGTAAATCCATCCTCCCATCAACTTCGTTTTCTCTTTTTAGCAGATATGTGGTGGGCCTGGAGAAACAGAAATGTAATTTCTGGATTATTATGTCCCTGTTGAAAAAAGAGTTTGATTTCAATCCAGATTGATTGTACTCATTTTGTATGTGTTAGTCTACTGGTAAATAGTCTTGATGGCAGATATGGACATATAACTGTTCTAAATCCTGTAGAACATATTGAAAAGCTTATTTCTGTGATGATTGAAGAGCTTGTAAGCAGTTCCTTCGGGGCTTTGGCTGGTAAAGATTTTATATTTCTAGTGGTGACTAAAATACCTGTATCATTGGTGTTGTAGCAGTTAGCATTTTTAGGAGTTTCCTTGTTGGTTTAAGGGCTATGTGCTGTCTGAATGCTACAGAGATATTTTAGGAAAATGTGGTTTTATTGCAGTTATATGAATTGAAGGAGGTAAAACAAGTGTGTCTTTCTTTTATTGCTGTGGAATTGGACAATATAGGTCATAGAAATTTCAATGTCTGCATTTTTTTGGAGGACATGTAGTACAATATGTGGCTTCTATCTAAAGTCCTTGAATTCAGCTCTTTTCCTGCTGCCCCCTTTTCACTAGCTTCTGAGCTCTTTCAGCTCCTTTTCTAGATGTTCTTCATGTTCTGGTTGAGTTTTCTCTAGTTAATGAAATACATTGGTCTTGTATGCCTTTATTCTCAGGTCTTTAAGTTTAGTAAAACATTTCAGAACATAGACTTGACTGAAACCTTTTATACATCCCTGTTGCTGGAGTAAAGTTCTCTCTGTAATGCCTTCTCTATTCTGGATGCCAAATTGTCTTGCTCATATTTGGCTAAGGATATGCTGCTTCTGACACCATTTCATTTCTTATCAGTGCTAGAAGGATGCTGCTGCTCCTTGTGCTTTTGTCTGATTTAAGTCGAAGGACTTAAATAGAAAAGTGTTGATTTTCTGCCATTATTAAATCCTGCTTTACTTCAGGATCCTACTGTTTTAGATGATAATTATATCAGATCAATCAGGCAGGGCTCTGGCGTTGAAGCACAACTGGAGTTCCTAGTTAGACTTGCATTAACAAGCCCCTGCTCTCTAAATACAATTGTTTAAGCTTTGCACATTGTCTCCTAGCTCCTTCAGTTAGCATTGAAATGCTTGGATTTATGTGGCCTTTCCTAAAAATTTTTAATTGTAGTGAGTATTTCTGTTTGGTTTAATGTTCATTTTGCCATCTCCAGCTTTTTATTTCTGGGCTGTCCTTCTGTAGTCACATTTTCAGTTCTTTTTTCTTTCCCCCATACCTCCAAATTAATTTTAATGTTTGTTCTTTTATTATAGCACAAAACAGAATGATACATTTTACTCAGTTATCTAACTTATTTCATTCTCCCTTATGTTGGGGCACTATAAAGTAATCACAGAATCCTAGAAAATTAGGGTTGGAAGGGATGACCTCAGGCAGTCATCTAGTCCAACCCCCTGCTCAAAGCAGAACCAGCCCCAACTAGTTTGTTCCAGCCAGGGCTTTGTCAAGCCAGACCTTAAAAACTTCCAAGGATGGAGATTCCATCGCCTCTCTAGGTAATTTGTTCCAGTGTTTCACCACCCTTCTAGTGAGAGAGTTTTTTTCCTAATATCCTACCTAAACCTCCCTTCCTGCAGCTTGAGACCACTGCTCCTTGTTCTGTCATCTGTCACCACTGAGAACAGTCTAGATCCATCCTCTTTTGAACCTCCCTTCAGGGACTTAATGGCTGCTATCAAATCCCCTCTTGGTCTTCTCTTCTCCAAACTGAAATAAACCCACTTCCCTCAGTCTCTCCTCAGAAGTCATGTGCCCCAGCCCCCTCATCATTTTTGCTGCCCTCCGCTGTACTCTCTTCATTTTGTTCACATCTTTTCTATAGTGGGGGACCCAAAACTGAACACAGGACTCCAGATGTCGCCTCACCAGTGCTGAATAGAGTGGAATACTTTCCTCAATTGTTGGCAACGCTCCTACCAATGCAGCCCAGGATGCTGTTAGCCTTCTTGGCAACAAGGGCACACTGCAGTTTATTGTCCACCATAACCTCCAGGTCCTTTTCTGCAGAGCTGTTATTTAGCCAGTCACTCTCTAGGCTGTAGCAGTGTATGGGATTCTTCTGCCCTAAGTGTAGGACTTTGTCCTTGTCCTTGTTGAACTTCATGAGATTTCTTTTGGCTCAATCCTCCAATTTGTCTAGCTCACTCTGAATCCTTGCCCTACCCTCCAGTATATCTGCTACACCGCCTGGCTTGGTGTCGTCTGTGATCTTGCTGAGGGTGCAATCTATCCCATCTTCCAGATTGTTAATGAATTTGTGCAGATTGTTGTTTTTCTGATTTGTTTCAAGTTGATGGTGATATAAAATTGTGCACTTAGCCATTGCTCAATTCTACTACTTTATGTTTTTAGATTTCACTGTTCTGTTGCATGAAAACAGAGTTGTTACTGATATTTTTCCCATAGGCTTGTTAAAAATCAGACACTCACAGAAAATGAATGCAGTTTGTGTGTTGGCAAATATAAAGGGAAGGCTGCTGGCAAGATAAATTTTGATGTGCTTTGAATATAATCTCCACAATTAATTTTTACAAGATTCATAAATAGTAACACATTTATTTTTTCTGCATTTCTTTCAACTAATGTGACTAAATTTTTCCTTGTTTCTGTAATTAAAGAGCTATTCAACTTGCTGCTTGAAACTGGAGAGGAATTTGTATTGGTTGGTAATGCACTAAACTGACCCAGTAATGCATTTGTGCTTATTGTGGCTAACTGGGCTCGTCCATATGACTGGGGGGAGGGAGGGGAATAAGAATGTTTTTTTTAGAACATTATTATTCATACATATTGGCAAATGTGAAAAAAGTTGGCTTACACTACATCTTCTTAGGGATATGTTAAAAATGATTTAAAGACATGCTTTTTGCCACATTGTTGCTGCAGACCAACATAATCTACAGCAACTTATATCATATTATTTTGAAAGGCTTTCTTTATGGCCTCTTGGAAATGTAGATAATACTATTGAAGAGAGACGAAGGGCCTGTAAAATGGTAATGTAACAAGTGTCCATAAAGGTGTACATTTAGCTAATAGCAAACTGATTCCTATTAAGCAGGTAAGTGACTTGGGCAACAAACTGAGCACAGTTATTTTTACTAATTTCTTTAGGTAGAAAATGGATTCTTCATTTTTTTGCAGAAAGCCTCTTATTATGAGATTCATTATTGCTATTGCTGGGATAAAGCTGAAGAGTATTCTGTGAGGAGTCTGTGGATTTGTTGTTTTGTTTAAATTACTATTGTTTTATAAGCACAGTTGAAATATCGTATCAGTAGATCAACTGGGATCATATATTATCTATTCCATGGATTCACTGGCTTATCAAATAAATGTAGGATTCCCATAGTAATATAAATTGATTAAAGCAGATTAATGCAGTACTGCTCATAGTAAATGCTCACTGAAATGAGTTTCTAGAACACCTATGATCGCATAAAAATATCAGTTCACATGCATATTGATGACAAAGCATTCAGTGTCTGCCCTGATCAACATTAGGTTGCTGGTGCCATTCGTGTACCCCTTTTCCCCATGATATGTTTAGCTTTATGTTTCTTTTTAACCGTAAAAACCTCATCAGTCTTTATTCTGTTCAGATAATACCAGACGTGGCTTGTGGAAATGCCAGTTCTAACAACTCTGCTGGAGGTCGGCTTATCACCTTTGAAGTTCCCCAGAACACCTCAGTCAAGTAAGAAAATGTTTTTGTCAAATCAACTTGGAATGTACACACATTTTTTATGGTAGTGTTTAGTACTGAATTTATTTCCAGCAGTCTTGAAAGGAAAACTGTCTGTCTTCCAAACCCCTGGCACATTATTTTTCTAGTGCAATTAAGTTGTTAATTGTAATGGCAGAAATGGCAACTGGCTACATTTATAGCCATCAAATCCAGATAAATGTGAAAAAATGTGTAATATCTTTGTTGTTGCTTTGTATGGCACCATGCAGGGACCATCCTCAGGCTGGATCCCCAAAAGGGTCCCAATCAGGTACCAGCAAGTTAGAACTGCCCCAGGATGATTATTTGATTGTCTTGATCCCAGGCTCAGTCAGTCATTGTTGGGATCATGCATCAGATACTATTATGCTTTAATTGCATGTCTGCCAGGGGGGCCAGATAGCCAGATGGGTCATTATAGACTTCTCCTCAAATAGCAAACTACCTTCTCCTTTTTCATGTTGCCATCTTATGGTCCAGGATCTCCATTTCCATTTAAAACATCAGCCAGACACCAGATAGTTTCTTATTTTGTGATGGTTTTGAAAAGAGTTATCTTTTGAAACAGGGTCCACTTCGAGTCTTTAAGAACGTGTAACAAGAAATCCTAAGAGGGACCTAGTCTGTTTATCCCTTTGGGGCATTAAATCATGCCCAGTGGTGACAATTTAAATATTAATGTTGTTGAATTTTATTCCTCATGAAAGTGTGTAAGAAAGGAGAAATAGGATCCAACTTGCACAGACATTAGCTGTCTCATTTCAGTAGATGCCTTCGGTGAATGGGCTTCAAAAGCATGCTGCCACTACTTTTCCATCATATATTAAAAAGTCAAACACAAGTACTCTCAAGGAGTCTAGTAGAGTCTGAAAGAAATCTGAGTCTTGCTAAGAAGGTGGCATTTCTGAGGAGCCTAGGAGGGCTCATGGATGTACAGAGACACACTAAAGGAGAAAAAAAAAATCAAATGAGCACAAATCATTTGCACTGTCAGTTGTGTTTGGCAGCTGATTTGGAAAAGCTCTGCTACCTTTTCCCCCCCGCCCCCAAGCCATCCCTTAATAGGCATTTATGCTGCTAACAAGCTGAATTGCCACGGTTTCCCAATCATTTGTAATAGTTTTCCATACTTTCTGTGTTCAAATGCAGATGTACTACATCTGACAACCATTTCTAAAAGAACAGTCACTAGAGATTAGTAAGATTCCATTAATTTTGATAATGGAATGTGACACTCCTTGCTCTCATATTAAGATTACATGAAGTTGTTAGAAATACATACATCAACTTGGATTAAAAATAGACACAAAATAGTGCCCAAAATTTGAGCCTCAAGCACTCCAGCTGTAAGAGGCTCTATCCTTGCATGAATAACATTAATAAAAGCCTATGGTTCTTGATTCCAACTGCAAGCAAAAGCATGGAAATGGGAAAGGCTGGTCTTACTGTATTTCTACCATGGCTAAAACCACCTGTATGTGATGAAATTTTACAAGAGCCCTTGATTCTCATGAGACTTGCAGCCCTGTTTCCCATAAATAGAGATTCAGATTAATTTCTGACTTTTGGATGGTTATATACATTGAACGTTGAGCCTTTGGAGATCTGTTCAATCCTAGTTGGGGTTCTTTCAGACAAACTGATGCAGATATCTGGATACTTGCTAGATACACAATAAGATTCATATTTCACATGTTTCATAGCTAGGTATGGAAACAGTGCACTAAAAGGGCAGATCAATAGAAGTAAGTTATTGTCATGGTGCTTCCGAAAATTTTCTGAAATCCTGTGAGACTGACTGTACATGATTTACTTTCCCCTAGGTGGTTTTACTTTAAGCGGCAAGTTTCCTTATCCAGCAACTCACTGCAGATGTTAGTGACCTTCATAACATGGCCTGACTCATTTTATTTACAAGAATAAATTGTTCTGAACGTTTTATCCAATGTGTTAAAAAAAATAACAGAAAATCCAAGATTTCAATTGGCCTCAATCTCCTACCTTGACTATGTGTTAACATGAGCACTAGCAGAGGGCACCAGTACCACTTAAAATTATTGGGGATGTAATCATAGTTGGGCAACCTGTTGTATAAATATAAGATATTTATTTACATGATCTATGAGTAAAGAATCTGCTTTTGTGCTGTGTTATATTATAGACCGCATTAATTGGGCATTAAGATGGTTCTCTAAGTTAATGGACAACAAGAATACACAAAAATACATGCCTGGGTAGACTCTCCTGGGTCAGTGAAGTCAACTGTCATAGAATCCCATTAATAACTTTATCAGTGATTGTATCTTTTTTCAGGTACACCGTTAATCAGATTTACTCATGAAGAATTTTGTATGGGGAATGTTTTGGAAGCAGAATGCATGCATCTACCCCTACTGCTGTGAAAATTTTTTGCTAATAAACATATTTACATTTGCTAACTCACATAGCTTATTTGCAAAAACTCAGCCTTTCTGCATATTTGAGCCTTGTTTGTTTGCTTTTCATTTGAAATGATGTGTGTTTTATAAGACCAATTTCCCTTGAGATGATGTGATTATTTTTATCATTCTTGCCTAGAATAAGGCAAGATGCCACAGCTTCTCTTATCTTGTTATGGAAAGTTACAACAACTGGATTTAAACAGTGCTCACTTATAGAAGGCAGAAGTGTTACTCTCCTCCAGGCACTGGGTGGACTCGTTCTTTCTGAGGAAATACTCACACTAGGAAACAACTACTTTATTGGTGAGTAACAGTAACATCTCTTGATCATGTAGGAGAATAATTTTACCCATCAAATGCAGAGGTAGTTAGAGTTAACTCTCTTTAGGTGGCACTGAAAAAAATGGCTGTGGATGGATATTTTGTTAATTCAAAGCAAGTAAATGCTCCATTAAACTGTATAGTAGCTATAATTACACCTGTGGAACTACCTAATTTGGAATCCAGTAAAGTTTCTTGGCCTACACTTAATTAAGATGTACAAAATATTTATACACTTCAGTTTAATGAAATACCTTTTGATCAATACTGTAATAACTGCCACACAAATGGATATTCAAGTTGTTTGACCAAATTCTGTTATATCGAGGTATACTTGGTAGAGAATTTTAGTCTTAAATAAGTTGCATGAATAAAATTCTTTAAGCATACAATTAACTTCAAACCATATTAAAATCAAATTAAAATCTCTTGCCAAGATTTGTTACTGGAAGTTAACATTACACATGCACACAAGAACTGGAATTCTAATGTAGCATCCTTCACTGAAGAATCATATTTAATGTCTTGGTAGAAAGTGTAAAATAAAAATGGTGTGCACTTTATTTAAAAGTATATGGGAAATATCAGTTTAAAGAGATGTTTTATCAATGGAGCCTATGTATTTAATTAAATTGAGCTTTGTGGACAGCTGGTTTGCTGTAATGAGAACCCAAAATGTGAAGCCATAGTAATAATAGTGTTTATTTGTTATCTTGAAATATTTTTAATTTTATCATGAAGAAAAAAGTTCTTACTATTCGGTGATCAGTAATTAATGCTGTTTCTGAAACATAGTGCGCTTTGCAAAAAAAAATGATCAAAAACACTTAGATACAGAAATTTTGGGTCAGATTCTGAGTATATGATTGAGCCAAGGAGAAGCTCACATGTAATAAAATGCCGTATTTTCAGTGTTAATGGTCTAGTTAGCAGAAACCTCATTAAGGTTGTTACCTATTTTATCAGCAGCAGGTTTCATTGAATAGCACTCATGTTCTCAATTTGGTATGCTGGTTTTTTTTTTTTTTTTTACACGTTTCTCTTTGGCTGAGATCATAGAATCACATAAAATGATGTTCACTTCCTCTTAAGACTTCTATTATTTTCTTAAATAAAAGCCTTTAATTTGCTAAAGTTAAAGTTCTTATCCAGGAACCTGTCTTCCTTAGGAATAAAGGGTTGCTTTTACCTCATATAGTTAGTTAGTTAACACCTGTAAGTTAGGTAAATTCCTAGTGAAGACAAGGGAGTTTGATTTTCATATGGTGGCAGGTTGAAGTAAAAACAACTGGCAAACCTGGACTTTATCATGATCTTTAAACTACTCCACAGCTGCCTTGACTTTAGTAGGGTTTTACCTTGAGTTAATTATCATGTTAAGAAAGCAGCTCTTTCTTTAGTGAAGACAAGACCAAAGTACAAATATGTCAGCTTTCATCAATCGTACAAAGTTTGCAGCTACTACTGACTCATCCTACCATTTAATTCAGCTATTTGTGACCAGTCTTTCTTTCTTTAATTTCTGGATATTAAAAAAGATCTGTACAGAACATTCCAAAAGTTTTTAGTTTAATTCTATAATAAAATGTCACAATCATCTTCACTGATGCACAAGACTAGTATTCATGGAATAGGTGTGCACCTTCATGGTGTATACTTAACAGGTCTAGTCAGATGCCTGATGAATCCATTTGTGGCTGACAGATGCAATTCCAGAGCGACACAGCTTGTTACAAGTTTCACAGATCTATATGTGGTCTGAGTTGGAGTCCAGATTTACAGCATACTGCTGCTGCTTTCTCGCATTGCTTCCATTCTCTGGATCAAAGCTGCTTTCTGTTGAGCGTTACCCAGTACCAGATATTCGCTCCAGATTGCATGGGATTCTGCACCCTCCTTCCAGCTTTCTATGCTGATGTAAAATGACTTCATATTATTTTTGCACACATTGTGGTACCGCCATAGAGGGTGACCTCACTTTCCAGGGCTGTTTTGAATCTCACTATACAAAATATTTTTTATCATATGGTCTTTCTTCTCCCATTCCCTTGACAGGCCAATCTGTTGTAACCTTTTCTTTTTGATAGTAGTTTCTAAGTGTGTAAGTCCTGTGTGCTCCCATACCTCCGTGTTTGGTATTCTGTCTTCCCACTTTATTTTTAGGATCTTACGCAGACATCTCATGTGGAAGGTTTTTAGTCTCTTGATATGCCTAGCACATGTAGTCCATGTTTCTGAACGATAAATAAGGGATGACAGCACACAAGTCTCCTTCGTTCCTATCTTTACCGTAGCTGATAGCTTGCTTTTACTCCATGCATGTTTCTGTTATAGCCCCAAATTCTTAGCTGCTTTTCCAGTTCTGTTAGTCAGTTCAGTCTGAAGGTTAAGATTCCTGCTAATCATGGAACCCAGGTAGCAAAAACTGTCAATGACACCAACAGCTTTATCCTCCAGAATGCTGTCAAGTATTGTTTTATTTCACCCCTTGCTAAATGATCACAGTCTTCTTGGCTAGCGATAGAAGTTGCACATAAACTGGTTTAAGTGATCAGAAACTGGCTTAAACCTGTAACAGAACATACGTTCAGTGAACATAAACCAGTTTCAAAATAGCTGAAACTGGTTTAAGATAAACCTGGTTAAATGTAGTATCAGACTTAACTGATTTGGTTCAAACTGATTTATTCAACTTCTGTCCCAGACCCTTTCCTGCTTTGAGTTAAATCACAGTCCCCCAGCATCTCAGATACTTTGTAGCCTGGAGTGGGGCTCTGCTCTTTGCTCCAGAGAGCAGGCTGGCCCCACCCCTCTGCTCTCTAGCCAGACAGAGGGTGGGGGCCTCGCCAGACACATGGCCCCTTGAGGAGCAGGGAGGGGGCTTATTCCCTCCCTCCCCTACCAGAGGACTGTGGCTCCTGTCGCTCATTTTCCCCCTTGTCAATCCAGTGGCAGGGGAGGGAGCATGGCCAGAGCCAGCTGGCATGGCCTCTGCTGTCCATCTGCTTCACCAGCAGCTGGGGCTGCAAGGCTGAGCCCAGCCAGCCGGCAAGTGCTGCTGATGGTGGAGGCAGAGGGGCCAGCCCAGGCTGAGCTGTCAGGTCCTTCCCAGCAAGCTGAAGCTGGGGCGGGGACTGCATGGTTCCCCATGCCCAAGCTAGGTGGGGCTGTCATGGAGCCCTAGCCAGCTGGGTAGGGCCCCACAGGGTGACCCATGGGAGCAGGGCCCTTTTCAGTGCACTGCAACTGCATGATAGCATGACCCAGCAACATGGGTGGGCCTGGCTGGGGGGTGGACTTCCTGGGCCAGCTTGGAGGTGTCAAAACCTACACGCCACTGTACAGCACTTAGGCCTGCAGCCACACAAGCAGCCATGGGTTGGCTGGGGCAGGGGGCTGTTCTACTCTTCTGCTGCTGCTATAGCTGTGGGTACACCACACCACCTTGAGGGAGCGAGCAGGAAGCTTTAGCCCATGGCTTCTTCCCCATACGTGGAGCTCTGGCTCCAGCTCCCAGATGCTTTGGAAGGCATCTGGGTGGAAGACATCCAGGGGCTGCAGCTGGAGCTCCACGTGCTGGGCAGAAGCTGCTGGACTGAAGCTACTCCTGCTGTCTCCCTCTGCCATCTCCCAGGGTGGCGCAGTGGTGGCAGAAACAGGAGGGGGAGTAATTGTTGGAGGTGAGGAGGAGCTGGCTTGGCCTGCCAGGGTTGTTTTTCTTCCCTCATCTCCAGCTGCAGCTGCAGCTCCTCCTCCTACCATACCATGCAGTGCTGCTCAGGGCAGGGAGGATCTTTCTTCAGCCTGTCAGCTTCACCTTGAGGTAGGCTGAAGCTGCCGGGCTGAAAGAACTCCCCCAGCCCTGAGTGGTGCTGTGTGGTGCCACAGCTGGAGGGGAGAGGACAAAAGCAGCTCTGCTGGGCCAAGCCAGCTTCCCATTGCCTCCAGTGATTATTCCCCATCCCATTCCTGTTGCTGCTGCACTGCTGATGTAAAAATCGCGGTTCGTTTCTCGGGAGGCGAAAAAAACCTTCAGCCACAGACACACTCTATTAGCAACACAAAAGGTATATATTTGCAAATAGGGTCAGAGAGAGAGACAAAAGATCAAACACTCTGCTGCCCCCGAGGGAAGCTGCCCAGCTGGCTTTATCCCCTCTCTCCTGACCACGTGTGCAGAAGGAGGAACTTTTACAACTCATTTCCGATTCATACAAACATGTATGTGAATACGTCAAATCATACGTCGCATGTGTATTATAATTAACTACTTCAGTATGCGGGGCGGATAGGCTTATATGTATTAATTCATTGCGCATGGGTAGAAAGTACCTGAGGTTACAAAAGTTTGAATTTTCCTTGCTTCAAGGCTAGAATTGCAATTTACTCTTATCTGCATGAGAAAAGCTGAGGAGTATATGCTTTACTGTAACAAAGAGATAGTAACTTTGCAAAACAAAGAGAGAGTGATACCTTAATACAAAGAGCTCTCAGTAGCTCTCCCAGTTCTCTCACCAGGGAGGGCTGACAGCTGCACTGTTTTAACAAGACTTATTGATAATGCATTTTTAATAATATTTCTAACACTGCTGTGGGAGGCAGGCAGGGCGGGGGAAGCTTCAGCCCGGCAGCTTCTGCCCTGTGCATGGAGCTCTGGCTTTAGCTCCTGGATGCCTTGGATGGCATCTGGGAGCTGGAGCTCCATGCGCTGGACAGAAGCTGCAGGGCTGAAACTTCCTGCCTCCCTACTCAGAGCAGTGTGGCATGTAGCAGCTGGAGGAAAGGGGAACAGAACAGCTCCCCTGCCCCAGCCAGCCCACTGCTGCTTGTGTAGCTGCAGCCCTGGGTGCTGCACAGGACAGGGGGTGCGGCAGTGGTGGCTGCCGGGATCAGGGCCCAAGAGCACCTCCTGAGCTGGCCTGCAAAACCCATTTCCCAGCCAGCCCTTGCCTACACTGCTGGACCAGGCTGTCACACAGTTACAGTGGGCTAGGAAGGGCACCTGGGGATCCATGACAGTTCCACCCAGCTTGGGCACAGGGTGCCGTGCAGCCCCCACGGCCTCAACCTGCGCTGTCCGTCAGCCTCTGCTGTCAGCAATACCCACAGGCCAGCTGGGCTCAGCCCCACAGCCTCAGCAGCAGCCTCAGCCCCAGCCCTGGTCAGATAGCAGGACCATGCTGGCCAGGACTGGCCAGGCCCCCCACCCCAGCAAGAGCAGGAGGAAAAGCTGGGCAGGCCCCACCTGGGGTCCCATGCCCAGAGACAGGGGAGTTTAATATCCATCCCCTGCCCCCCTTTGCCTGAGGTGCTGCCCTGGCCAATGTCTGGCCTTGGGGACAACCCTGGCAAGGGCTGCTTCCCCACTCCTCCTCCAGGCTGGGGTCCCTACAGGCCAAGGTAGGGGTTTAAACTCCTCCTTACTTAGCTCCTGCTGGGGCCTGGTCATGCCCTACTGGTCAGCTTCCCTCCAGCCTTGCAGCTGCTACAAACAGATGGGAGGGCTGCTCTAGCATCCCCTGGCTTCTAGCCTGAGGCAATACAGGCATGTGCCCGCATTTCCAGAATTAAACATGAATATCTGTGCACTTGTAAATCAGTTTGGTCTTTGCAGGTTAGACTAACCTGCAAAGATTGAATCAATTTGGGATCCAGCTTTCTGAATGTCTGTCCCTAGGCCTTGAGACTAATTGCCATCTCAAAGTTTGAGATTTTACAGGAAAGATTCACTGTGGGCAACCAAGGTCACATCATTCACAAACAGGAAACCTCTTAGAACCAGTTCTTTCACCTTGGTTTTCACTCTAAACCTTGTGCTGTTGAACAAGCCTCTATCTAGTCTGGTTTAAAGATACATGATGACATTGCTGTCCTTGAATGCATGAAGAAGCAGGAATGAAGAATAGATGTTAAAAAGCATGGAGCCTTATAAACACCTCTGTTTCACCCTATTGTTGATGTTAAAGACATTTGATTCTTTTTTTTTCATACGCTATAATTACCTTCATATCTTGATGTAATGAGCAAATGATTTTCAACAGTTGGGGGGGGGCACCCCAGTTTCTTCAGAACAGTAAAAAGGCCCTTTTTTGTTAACTATATTGAAGGCCTTTGTCAGACTGATGAAGGCTATGTACAGTGGTATTCATGGAGTAACAGGCAAACATAAATAAAAATAAAATGATACATGCATTGTAGGACTGAGCAGTTCTATAGTTTGCAGTAGGCCTTTGTGAAGCAGCTAGTATTTGTTTTGCCAGCCCCACTCCCCTGCACCCTACTTAGCAGCTCCAAGTCCGGCTCCAGTTCCCTGCTGCAGTGGGTGGGGACTGCCCGAATCATCAAAGCTCTCCAACTCTTTTCTGAAGATTTAGAGAGCTTCAAACCGATTCAGACGTTTTTACTGGTCCCATGATTCAATTCGGATTTGGCGATTCGGCCACCACATTGGGCCGAATCTCCTCTGAATTGAATCAGCACCTGAAGCTTCGCACAGCCCTAGTTTGCAGTGTATTGGTCATACTTTCAGTAGATTTTCATATACCTTTTCTTTGAAGAAAAAAATTCCTCCTTTTGGTACAATTTTTATTTGGTTAGGATAATATACACTGGAATATTTGAGGTCAACAAACACTTTATGAATAATCTAACATTTTTATGTCCCTTCAAGTGAATTATTTTCTTATCCCAGACTACAGTTCTTTTTATTAAAAATACTGGGAACACGGGAGCAATGTTCTAAAGGAAGAAGGGAGATAGGATACATACCACGGTGCTAGAAAATCTGACAACTCATAAAATTTGTTAAAAGGAAGGAAATGTATTTTTCTCATGTTTTTTTCTTCTCAAGGGATTGTGGAAATATTTTATTTACTTTTCATCTGTATAAGTTTTCAGTCACCAAGGTACATGCATTTGGTATAGACAGATGTCATACTTGTATCAAAATCAAAGGGATACTGATACAAGTTGTTACAGTGTGACAACTTCATCTCCATGATTTTTTAGTGTTATACAACTTCTCCTTTAATCCTGCTTCACTCAGTGTCATAGGACAATTAGATCACTTGTATCACTACAGGTTCATGCAGAGGTAACAGTTGCATCATAATGGTGACTGCATGCCCCGAAGCAGCAGCTCCTGTTCCCTTTTAAGGTGGCAAAAATATATGTTTACCTGCATTCCTTTGGGTTCCGAAACAGAGCCAAATTTAGGTCACAGAATGAAATTCAGTCTAAAACATGACATTTCACCTGCTTCTGCATCAATGATGTACAGAACCACAAACTCTGGTTTCCATGGAAAAGCAGGACTTGGCACATGGTTCACATTTGCTTCAAATATGACAGAGTTTTATGAAAGTTCTGACAGACATCTAAGATTCACGTTTGTGACAGAATCAGGTTAATTATTTACAGTTTTGTGTCTCACTGATAACATTTTATGTTCTGTTAGTATGCATGCTATGTTTTACTCTCTGTAAGCATCAAAACAGACATGTAGATGAATTTGTATACCAAAGAACAATTAGTTTAATAGCTGATTGGTACTTACTCTACTAATCTTGGGCCTACAAGAGATTGTCAGATGATACAAGCAGGGCTCAGAGCCACTCTAATTAAAGCGCCTGCTCTTCCACCATGGAGCACATGTGGAGACACCCTGAGGCACTAGGAAAATGCGCATTAACCTGTGTTAATGTGCATTAACTAAAGAGCACTATTTTAAAGTAATGCTTAATGGTCATTAGTTTATTTTAAAGCACATTAACTAAGTAGCACTTCTTTGTGATGCTGTAATGCACATTAAAATAGGCTAATGCACGTTCAAGCACATGTGTAGGCATACCTGCATAGTGCCAATTTGCTTCTAGGAATATGCCATCAAGCATGCTGTATTTTCTCACATATAGCACATCCCGGAATTTGATGTATACCTTTTTAGACTTATGGCTCCATGAAGGAGGGATAGAGCCTAATTGCCAGTTGACTCAGTCTCCCTTCCATGCTTAACTAAAGCTGAGATGCTAGCAGTTGCTGAAAAATGGTCTGGCTATGAAATAGGAAGAGAGAAACCAGAAGCAGAATTGCTCTAAGGAAGATTATCTTGATTAGTGGAACATGAAGACCATTAAAAAGGAAAGATTATAAGTAACACTTCTGGAGTGAAGAACAATGAGACATTATGTCAACTGACTCTTTCCACTGCCTGAATAGTAATGTAACAGTTGCTGTAGTATGGAGTGGGAATCAAAGTAGAATGCTTCTGTCCTGGTCAGAAAAGCAGCTTACGTGGTTAATACATGCATGTCAATTTTTTTTTTTTTTTTTTTGGCGGGGGGTGCAGATTTTGGGAAAAAGATGTATATTGTATGCAATAAAATATGGTATTTACTATATCTGGGTATGTCTGAAAAATGTAAGGGTTACGATAAAAGTACTTTTTCTGTGTTTTCAAATTCATATTTTAAGTATTTGTTGGAACTTAGCTAATTCTATGCAATTCAGTATGTATTGGCTGCTTCTCTCTTTTTCTTTCCCAATTTCTAATTAGAACTGTTATAGAAAAAGGGGAAATATGAAATGCAATTTTTTTCGATCTACAGCTTACTCAAGTTACTTCTTAATCTGTAGCTTGAAAATGTGTTATTTGGCCTGGTACTTTAATTATCTCTTACAAGACATTACACATAATCTGATGTACCTAAAACAAAACATTCAGGGACATATTACTTTTTTTACTTATGGTATCTATTTAACTAAATTAACATTTGTTTTAAGATATTTAGACAGCACTGAAAGGAATCAGAAAGGAGGACACAATAAGATACTGATTAACTAATTGAGTTATTCAGGGAAGAATATCTCTAGGACTAGAAATAATACAGCATCTTAAAGAACCAGAAGTAAATAACTGTGAACATATTGCTTCCAACATCTTGAACAACCACCCTGTTCTTTTCACTGTCAATGACTTTTGGAGGTTTAACAAAGAACAACATGTATTCTCTATAGTACAGTCCCGAAATTTCATCTCTCAAACAGTTGCTATTTCTGGAAATGGACAAATTCCTTACTTCTTAAAAGCTTTGGTGCAGCGTCATGATGGTTCCATAGGTCTGTATAGAATAGTTATTAAATTGCTACAGTCCGTTCCTGTTGCTAAAAATGAACCATCATGAGAAAAAGGAAAGGATGCTACATCCAATATTTGACACTTGGTATCCATATTCCATAGCACATTTTTATTTATATTATCTGCCTGAGAGAATGATTTTAATGAGATTTCAGTAAGACAATATCACATTTACAGCTGAGAGAGACGATTTTAAAAAGACAAGTGTGTCATGGATGATTTAGGTGTGGGATAAGGCACGTCCCTCCATGTTTGCTGGTTTAAATCCCTACTAAATTGTTACTGACCAAAATGGCTATTGTGTAGTATAAATGAGGTGAGCTGTTGGTTCAGCCCAGTTGTATGTAGTAGAACTGCTTCTGTTTGGCATTAAAGGTAAGGTTTTCAAAGTTACAAGTGCCCAACTTGAGGTACCTTTTAAAAATACCTTTTTCTTTAGGGAACACTTGCACAATATTTTCTGAAAATCAAGTCAATTTAATATGGGCCTCCAAAACTAGAAGCAATGACAGTTGTTCAAAGGGGGGGGGGGGAAGAGCAGACAGTTGAGCATATGGGAAAATTGAGAAACATTTTCCTGTATTAAAAATAATCACAATACCTATTTCTTCCTTAAAAAGCTATGAGAAATTTACAAATTTAGTAATCAGTTTACTTTTTGAAAGCTCTTCACAAAGGAGCATGTTGAAATAAAAAAATAAAACCAGAAAAGATTAGTGGGGATATGTGGGGAGCCGGAGGAAAAGCAAGGGCAATGTTGGACCCCTGCTAAACCAGATGGGGCAACTGACAACTGACGCCCAGGAAAAAGCCAACCTATTAAATAGGTACTTTGCGTCAGTCTTTCATCAGTCACACGGGATGCCCATGCCTGCTATGGGACAGGGAAATCTGGGTGAGGGGGATCCCCTACCCTCCATCAATGCTGACCTCATGAAGGAACACCTTGAGAAGCTGGATACCTTCAAGTCAGCTGGCCCTGACAACCTGCACCCCAGGGTACTCAAGGAGCTGGCGAGCGTCATAGCCCAGCCCCTGGCACGGATCTTTGAAAACTCCTGGCGCTCTGGTGTAGTGCGCGAAGACTGGAAGAAGGCCAATGTGGTGCCGATCTTCAAGAAAGGGAGGAGAGTGGATCCGGCTAACTACAGGCCCATTAGCCTGACTTCTATCCTGGGGAAGATCTTAGAAAAGTTTATTAAGGAGGCCATCCTTGAGGGAGTGGCCCAGGCTAACATTCTAAGGGACAGCCAGCACGGGTTTGTTGCGGGTAGGTCTTGTTTGACCAATCTCATTTCCTTCTATGACCAGGTGACCTATCACCTGGACAAGGGAGAAGAGATTGATGTCATATATCTTGACTTCAAAAAAGCTTTTGATCTGGTATCCCATGATCACCTCTTGGCCAAACTGGCCGGTTGTGGCTTTGGCTCCGCCACGATCCGCTGGCTGGGAAATTGGCTTCGTGGTCGGACCCAGAGGGTTGTGATTGATGGCAGTCACTCATTGTGGTGCCCTGTGACCAGTGGGGTCCCTCAAGGCTCTGTCCTGGGACCCATCCTGTTCAACATCTTCATTAACGATGTGGACATTGGAGTCAGGAGTGGACTGGCCAAGTTTGCCGATGACACCAAACTTTGGGGCAAAGCATCCACACCAGAAGATAGGCGGGTGATCCAAGCTGACCTGGACAAGCTCAGCAAATGGGCAGACGAGAACCTCATGGTGTTTAACACCGAAAAATGCAAGGTTCTCCACCTTGGGAGGAAAAACCTGCAGCACCCTTATAGGCTTGGCAGTGCTACGTTGGTTAGCACTACAGAAGAAAAAGACTTGGGGGTCATCATTGACCACAAGATGAACATGAGCCTCCAATGCGATGCTGCGGCTAGTAAAGTGACCAAAATGCTGGCGTGCATCCATAGATGCTTCTCGAGCAAATCCCGGGACGTCATTCTCCCCTTGTACTCGGCCTTAGTGAGGCCGCAGCTGGAGTACTGCGTCCAGTTTTGGGCTCCACAATTCCAAAAGGATGTGGAGAAGCTTGAGAGAGTCCAGAGGAGAGTCACGCGCATGATCAGAGATCAGGAAAACAGATCTTACGATGACAGGCTGAGAGCCATGGGACTCTTTAGCCTGGAAAAGCGCAGGCTCAGGGGTGATCTGATGGCCACCTACAAGTTTATCAGGGGTGACCACCAGGATCTGGGGGAACATCTGTTCACCAGAGTGCCCCATGGGATGACGAGGTCGAATGGTCACAAACTCCTGCAAGACCGTTTCAGGCTGGACATAAGGAAGAATTTCTTTACTGTCCGAGCCCCCAGGGTCTGGAACAGTCTGCCAGCGGAGGTGGTTCAAGCACCTACATTGAACACCTTCAAGAGTAAATTGGATGCTTATCTTGCTGGGAAGTGACCCCAGCTGACTTCCTGCCCTTTGGGCAGGGGGCTGGACTCGATGATCTCCCGAGGTCCCTTCCAGCCCTAATGTGTATGAAATCTATGAAA
Source organism: Crocodylus siamensis (assembly GCF_052110815.1). Lineage (NCBI taxonomy): Eukaryota > Metazoa > Chordata > Crocodylia > Crocodylidae > Crocodylus > Crocodylus siamensis. The sequence continues at coordinate 64,184,152 of NC_143400.1, read as the reverse complement.
TCTAGTTTTTTGAACTCATTAAACCTCTTGCGGAAGTTAATGATATGCTTGGGGATCATCACATAATACCTTAAATTAAAATCTTGTGCTCCTTGTTGCTCTTCAATTTGAGGAACGGTTTACTGTGTCAGCTTGCATTGGGAATTGAATTAAAGGGCAGCTTTGAAGTTTGTACATTAAATTCTATTTCCATGAGTTACTCCTCTGCTAACTTCCCTACTCTCCATGTGCATTTCCAGGAAGTGGACAACTGGTCATGCAATTTGCATTTAAGGGATTAAATATAAAACGTATGCTGGTAGAGGTAGGCAGGCAGCTGGTAAATCTGGAAGGGGATATGCAGTAAGAGAAAGTTTGGGACCCTCTTCTTTAGAAAGTAGGCATATTATATATAAATATAGCATGATAGTAGTTTTAACTCTTTTTATGCCAGAGTTTACTTATTTGGGGTTTGGATAGTGGATTTTTCCAATCAGGGCCAAATATGGTTCAGGATTAGCTTAAATCAGAGGTGCCAAAATAAAGGTCACAGGGCTAGTCTATGAGCCATACTGGACCCACAGACTGGCCCCAGGCACCGGAGTCAGTGCAAAGGGCCAATCCAATGTGGGCATGCACTACATACCCTGGACCAGCCCTGTGTGTTGTGTGCAGTGTCAGCTGGCCTCAAGCTGGGCTTCCGTATGGAGCTGGCACAAGACGTGCTGCATGATGTGCATAGGGCTGGTCTCTGGGCCTGATCTGGACCACCCCCAAAGCTAGTGTGCAAAGCTGGTCCAGTGTGGGTACTACATGCAGCATGCATCCTGGCCTGCCTCTGTCATCTGTAGTGCTTGTGGCACGAGGTGTAGTGTGTGCTGTGTGCGATGTGTGGGGTTTGTCCCAGGGCTCTTCCAGAGGCTGGATCATATGGCTCTGTGGGCCATATCATTAACAGCCCTGGCCTAAATGATAATAGCTGCACTTTATCTTTTCTTTTGTTTCTGTTGTTTGAATGAATTTATGGGCTTTGTTCCATGTTCTCTGGACAGACAATGAAGAGAGAATTTTTTTCCACACTGATAAGAGGTAAGATTTTAAAAGGAAAATTTTGTTCTTATCTGTGAATATAACTTCATAATTAATACATTCCATTTGGGGCTAATTCACAGGGGTGACTGGAAAATGTCATGAGAAAATAATACTGAAAAAATGATGCCTTTTTAAAAGGAAGTGACAACCTTTATCATACATTAAATCTTGGCTCCACTGAAACAATTGAAAATTTTGCCATTCACTTCAGTGAGGTTAGAATTCAGATTTCTATACAAAGTTTCATGCCCTATAAATTAATGGGAGATACTTGTATAAATGCTATAAACTTGTATAAATGTTTAAATGTACTTAAGAGAGACCTCACCTTTAAGTTGTTTAACTTCAGAGTGGTGATTAATGTTACTCATTGTACGCTGCAAATGAGGAACTGCAAAAACTTAACCCAATTACACTACCGTGCAATTTCATGGGCTTTATTAAAAACTGGAATTGGAGGTCATACATTTTACACGTTGCTGAAAATGACAAAGCAGTACTGCAGATGATATGCTATCAAGTTGTTGCATGGATCTTTTATACTGTGACATGGCCACAAATATCAATAGGAACTGGACAGCTACCATGCATAATGAGCTGAGACTTGAATATTGCTTACTGATTGCTTTTTGTAAAAATGTAGTATACGTGGTAGCCTGTATATTTCTGATTCAGTGAATAATCCCCAGAGGATCATCAAGTCTAGCCCCCTGCCCCAGGGGCAGGAAGTCAGCAGGGATCATAGGATCCCAGCAAGATAAGCATCCAAATCTGTCTTGAAGGCGTTCAGAGTGGGTGCTTGAACCGCCTCCGGTGGCAGTCTGTTCCAAACCTGGGGGCCTGGGACAGTGAAGAAGTTCTTTCTTATGTCCAGCCTGAAACGGTCACAGTGGAGTTTGTGACCATTCGATCTTGTCATCACTTGGGGGGCTCTGGTGAACATCAGACATTCCCCCAGATTCTGATGAGCACCCCTGATAAACTTATAGGTGGCCACCAGATCAGATCGCTCCTGAGCCTGCGCTTTTCCAGGCTAAAGAGTCCCGTGGCTCTCAGCCTTTCATCATAAGGTCTGTTTTCCTGACCTCTGATCATGCCTGTGGCTCTCCTCTGCACCCTCTCAAGCTTCTCCACATCCTTTTTGAATTGTGGAGCCCAAAACTGGACGTGGTACTCCAGCTGCGGCCTCACCAAGGCTGAGAATGACGTCCTGAGATCTGCTTGAGAAACACCTATGGATGCATGCCAGCATTTTGCTTGCTTTACTAGCTGCAGCATCACACTGAAGGCTCTTGTTCTTCTTGTGGTCAACCATGACCCCCAAGTCCCTTTAATCTGTAGTGCTAGCCAGTATAGCACTACCGAGCCTATAAGCATGCTGCAGGTTTTTCCTCCCAAGGTGGAGAACCTTGCATTTTTCAGTGTTGAACACCATCAGGTTTTCATCCGCCTATTTCATGAGTCTGTCCAGATCCACCTGGATCACCCTCCTATCCTCAGGTGTGGATGCTTTACCCCAGAGTTCGGTGTCATCGGCGAACTTGGCCAGTCCGCTTCTGACACCAATGTGCACATCATTGATGAAGATGTTAAACAGTATAGGCCCTAGGAAAGACCCTTGTGGGACCCCACTGGTCACAGTGCACCAAGACAATTAGCTCCCATTGACCACCACCTTCTGGGTCCTACTGCAGAGCCAGTTCCCCAGCCAGAGGAAAATGGTGATGTCAAGGCCGCAGTTAGCCAGTTTAACCAAGAAGTGATTGTGGGATACCAGATCGAAGGTTTTTTAAAGTCGAGGTATACGACGTCGATCTCTTCCCCCCTTGTCCAGGTGATAAGTCACCTGGGCATAAAAGGAAATGAGATTGGTCAAGCAAGACCTACCTGCAACAAACCCATGCTGGGTATCCCTCAGTCTATTGACTTCAGCTAGTCTGTTAAGGATGGCCTCCTTGATAATCGTTTCCAAGACCTGCCCCAGGATAGAGGTCAGGCTGATGGGCCTGTAGTTTGCCGGATCTACTTTCCTCCCTTTCTTGAAGATAGGCAAAACATTAGCTCTCTTCCAATCATTGGGTACTTCACCAGAGCACCAAAAACTCTCAAAGATCTGTTACAGGGGCTGAGCTATGATGCTTGCCAGCTCCCTGAGTACCCTTGGGTGTAACCCATCAGGGCCAGCTGACTTGAAGGTATCCAGCCTGTTGAGGTGTTCCTTCATGAGATCAGCTTCAATGAAGGGCAAGGAATCTCCCTCGCCTGGGCCTCCCTGACCCATAGTGGGCAGGGCCGTCCCATGGAACTGGTGAAAAACTGACGCACAATACCCATTTAGCAAGTTCGCTTTTTCCTGGACGTCAGTTGTCAGTTGCCTCATCTGGTTTAGCAGGGGTCCAGTGTTGTCCTTGCTTTTCCTCCTGCTCCCCACATATCTAAAAAAGGACTTTTTATTTTCCTTGATATTTGTAGCTAGCTGGAGTTCCATCACAGCCTTGGCTTTCCTGAGTTGCTCTCTGCAAGTCCAGACTAAAGCAGCATATTCCCCCTTGGTGGCAGTTCTGGTTCTCCATCCTTTGTAGGTCTTCCTTTTAAGATGCAGGAGGTCGTCCAGTTCCCTGGAGAGCCAAGGGGGCTGCTGTGTCCTTTTGCTGCCTTTCCTCTGAGACGGGATGGACTTTGCTTCCACTTCCAGGATTGTTCCCTTGAGGAGCAACCACTCATCCTGAACACCCCTCTCCATTGGGTTGTGGCCTTTAAGGGTCTCTCTAACAAGCCTCCTTAGCTTGTCAAAGTCAGCGTTCCTGAAGTCGAGGACTTCTGTATTACTGACTGACTTGCCAGCTTTATGGCAGATGGTGAAGGTGATCACTTCATGATCACTGTCACCCAGCTTCCCTTTGATTGTTAGGTTGCTAATTAGGTCATCCCCAGTTGCCAGTATGAGGTTGAGCAGCACTTTACCTCTTGTCAGCCCGTGGACTTCCTGCATCAGATAGAGGTCGTCCACACATGAGAGAGAGCTTTGCGACTGCTCAGATTTGGCCAAGCGCTCCTCCCATGAGATTTCTGGGGTGTTAAAGTCTCCCATGACAACCATACACCGGGATTGTCTGGCCTCAGCCAATTCCCTGGTGAACTCCTGGTCAAGGTCTTGACTCTGGGTAGGAGGTCTGCAGTAGACCCCCAGCATAGTATCTCCTGCACTGTGTTCCCCATGGATTTTAACCCAGAGGGTCCCAAGTCATCCACAGTGGGTGCCAATGTCAGCTTGCAGGGATGCGTAGCTTTTCTTGACATAGAGAACTATGCACCTGCCCATTTTGTCCACTCCATCCCTCCTGTACAGGGTATAGCTGTCTATACCCATGCTCCAGTCATGGGTGGAGTCCCACCTGGTCACCATTATCCCAATGACATCATAGCTGAGAAGAGACGCCTCCCCAGTGGAGAGAGGTGGAGGCTGTCCCTTCCCAACAGCTCACTGCTTCTCTCTCCAAAGAGTGGACTGTGGTCATGGATGCCAAAGCCTTCCTGATGACACCAGCACCACAGTCTTTGGTTGACTACCTGGATCCTCCTCTCCCTCCTCAGCCCATAGCCTGAGACTGGGAGGACTGAAGAAAACACCACCTGTGCCCTCAGATGCTTTAGACCTGCACCCAAATTCCTGTAGCACCTCATGACCTCACTAGGAGCATTCCAAGCCATGTCATTAGTGCCCACATGGATGAGGAGCATGGGATAGTGGTCAGTGGGCTGGAGGAACTTAGGGATCTTCTCTGCAATGTCATGGATGCGGGCCCCTGGGAAGCAGCAAACTTCCCGGGCTAAGGGGTCAGGGCAGAAGATTGCCCCCTCAGTCGCCCTCAGAATGGAGTCTCCCATGACAAACACTTCATGTTTGGTCTTGGGGAGAATGGGGATGGTAGCTACAGTGCCTTCTGTGTTGCCTGCAGGAACTGGCAACTCAGCAGGCTCTGCTGGGGCTGCAAGAGGCTTGTACCTGTTGCAAAGCTTCAGCAGGGTAGGGGCCTTGGTGCGGCGGGCCCTGGGGCCTTGACCACCTTGGTCCAACCCCATGGCTGAACAGAAAGGAAGGTCCCTGGGTCCTCCGTTGTCCTGGAGGGAGACCGTGGTCTACCCTCTGCCTCCCAGGGGAGAAGGGCCTGGCAGTAGGAGTCAGTCTCCTGCTCACAGTCCCTAATGGCATGCAGTCTCTGGACTGTGGCCTGGAGCTCCTCCAGCTGGCACACCAGAGACCCCAATAGGGAGCAGACCCCACAAGGGGGGATGGCCATGCTCTCAGGCCCCAGAGCCTGAAAAAAGGGACAGGCAGCCTGCACAGCCGAGAGCCAAAGGCTCTGTCTGCGTGAAGCCCGGAACCATGGGCTCTGTCTGGGTGGTGGTCTCTGAGGTGCCAGAGGGGGGTGCTGCAGACCCCAAGGGGACCCTCTGGGTGCAGCGCGTGCCCATCCATGTCAGGCCACTGGTGAACTGGCTACGGCTGGGACTGTCTGCTCTGGGGGACTCACAGGCAGGGCCTTGGGTTCTCCCGCTTGCCTTTCTGCGCGAACTCCTGCGCTAACTTGTGTGCTGGGCCCATGAGTGCGTCTGTTTGTGCGGCCTGTTCACGTGGCTCCAGTTGCAGCTCCCTGGGGGGCTGGGCGAAGTAGGAGCTGGGGGGGCATGACCCTCCTCAGCCCACTTAGCCTGCTCCATGGGCTGCTGCTTACCTGCCAGCAGGCCAAGGCTCATCAGGGGTTCTGGGGTCACTGCTGGGGTCCCTGGGCTCACGGGGGTGTAGTGGACTTACACCCAGTATTTTTTCTTTTGAAATAGACTTGTTTAAGAATTTTGAAGGGCATTTTAGATAACTAATTAGATCAGAAATATCTAGGACAACACATTTTAAAGGACTTAAAAACCTTTTAATGTCTTTAGAACTAAAAATTGCAATTATAATTGGATTTGCATTCTTATAAATACTATAGTACTCAATCTACTGTCTAAATGGCAATAGTGCAACCCTACTCATGTGCACGTTTGGTCATATAACCTACTGTGTGTTCTAAAATTTGCATGTACTCATTAGGTATGTAGTTTCAAAAGTTTAACATTGCTTATGTTCATTCACTGATTTGTGCTTTAAAAGATTAAATATAAGGAACCAAGGGAGGGTGGTGGTGGGGTGGGAGGTGGTGGTGGCAAATCTTTGTACCACTAGCACTCTTTCCC